>NC_138934.1:0-640775 GCF_965231255.1 Vanellus vanellus
GGTGGTGTGTGGGTGCGCGCGCACACGTTTGCGGTGCTGCGGCGCGTCCCGAATTCCCCCACTCGGGCGACAGCAGAGGACCTCCCACCGGAGATTTCCATCCTTGCCGTCAAAATCCACCCAATTTCCCTTCTCCTCTACTTCCTGGGCTGAACCCCGCCCCCGCCCGCGCCGTACGATGCCGAAACGGAAATGCAAATTCACCGACGAACTCCGAGCCAAATATCCCTGCTTCCGCCCGGGCCGCGAGAGGTGGGAAGCCGAATGTTTGGTGTGCCGGGAGGGCACCTACGTCTCCGTGGCCAACAAGGGTTCTCTCGACCTGGAAGCCCACCTCCAGTCCATGAAACACAAGAGGAACGTGCTGGGAGATTCCGCCCACGCTTCCAAACTTCCGGGATGTTTCCTCCCCCGCTGACTGTCAGCCCTTCGATGCCGCCGCCGCCACTGTCACCGAAACCCCTTTGAGCTTCGCCGCTGCCGTCCTCCAGGAGTGCTGCGAGCCCTTGGCCGGCTCGCCCAAAACGCCCGACCCCGTCTTCGACGTCTTGGACTTCCAAATCAAGACGGAGGTGAGGTTGGACGAGGCGCTCACCCCCTTCGCCCCGGACCCGTTGGACGGTGTCCCCTATTGCGGGGTGGCCCTGGGGACCCCCTTCGCCATCCACGTCCGTTATTTCGACTGGAAGCGGGGCGGAGTGCAGAACAGGGTGATCGGTGGGGACCCTTCGCCGGGGGAACTCAGCCCCGGTGCCACCACCGTCACCTTGGCGTGGGAAGCCTTGGAGAGTCACGGGTTGCGGCAGCGGTGCGTGGCCGTCGTAGGCGAGAACCCCAACGCCATGCTGGGGGGGTTGGGGTGCTGCACCCAAAGTCCGGCTGAAGTCTCCGGTTTGCGGGAGGTGCTGGAAGGGGTCTTCATCGCCACCGACTGCCCCATGCGCCTCCTCAGCAACTGCATCCAGCACGGGGCGGACAGCCTGGAGGTGGACCTGCAGGTCATCGTCTGGAAGATTTACACCTACATCTCGGTCTACGCCGTCTACGCCGAACCCCTCAAGGACTTCTTCGAGTTTGCCAAGAGGGAGTACTGGCGCCTGTTCCACCCCACCGGGGTGCCCTGGTTGCTCCTGCTGCCGGCCATCACCCGCTTGCTTCAAGTCTACCCGGTCTTGAAGGCCTTCTTCCTCTCCCTCAGCCACCCCCCCTTCGCCATCCGGACCTTCTTCGAGGACGATTTCAGCGAGATCTACCTACAGCACATGGCTTCGCAGGTGGCCGTCTTCGACGTTCACCTCAGGACCTTGGCGAGGGAGGACAACTCGCCCTGCGAGGTGCTGGGCGTCCTCTCCTCCATCCGCCGCACCCTCCTGGAGCGCAAAGCTCACGGTTTCATGTCGCTGCGGGTGAAGGAGTTGCTGGAGGAGCAGCAGGTGGCCGGGAAGGTTGGAGAGTGCGACACCTTCTGCCGCCGCGTCCAGACCCTCTACGTGGCATTCCTCGACTACCTGGACGCTCGGATGGGGCCGTTCGGGGAACTTCTCCGGTTCCAGTGGATGCAGCTACGGGCTCCACCAACGTGGGCGGAGGTGGAGGCGTGCATCAGGTACTTGGGGGACCACGGCGTCATGGTGGACGACAGCAAGTGCTTCGACCAGTTCTGCCACCTGACCGCCTTCTTGAAGGACTACGGGAGCGCCGGCGACTTCGGCGCCCTCCAGGCGCACCAGAAATGGACGCGCTTCTTCGGCAGCTCCTGCAGCTTGGCCGACCACTCCGAGCTCCTCAGGATGGCTCAGTTTTTCTTCGCCATCCCCTCTTGCGGGGCCGATTTTCCCAGGGGACTTTTCCTCACGTGAAGCCGGGTGGGACCAGGCCCAGACCTGTCTTTGGCGCCGCTGTGGCCGGGCTACCAACAAGCACGTGGCGTGTCGAAAGAGGTCTTTGATTCCTAATTTTGTACATCAGCCCAGCGGGGAGGGTTTGTTCAGTCACCCAGGACTCGACGGACCTTTATTTCTTGGCTTGGAGAGAGGGAAGGTGAGTGTTTGTCCGTGCGCTTTGGGGTCTCCAAGCTTGGACCTCAAAACCAGACCTCAGGCTTGTTCACCCGCCTGCCCTGGCTCTACCTAACGGGTGGAGAAGGCTCTTGCAGCCTCGTGGAGGCATCTGGAGATACCTGAGCTTTCCATCCGGGGAGCATTTGTCACCTGCTCACGCTCCTCAAATTCTTCAGGGATCATAGAATCGTGGAATCTCAGGTTGGAAAGGACCTCAAGGATCATCTGGTCCAACTTTCCTTGCCAAAAACCCGGTCTAGTCAAGACGGCGCAGCGCCCTGGTCAGCCGAATCTTGAAAGCGTCCAATGTTGGGCAATCCACCACTTCCCTGGGGAGATTATTCCAACGGTTGATTGTTCTCGTCGTGAAAAATTATCCTCTTGTGTCCAGCCGGAATCTCCCCAAGAGTAACTTGTACCCATCACCCCCTCGTCTTTTCCATGGGACTCCGTGTAAAAATCTTCTTTGTAGCCGCCCTTTAAAGACCGGAATGTGGTGGGAAGGTCTTCCCTGAGCCTTCTTTTGTCAAGGCTGAACAAAACCCAATTCTCTCAGCCTTTCCTCACCGCAGGCTTCACCGTCCTTGGATCATCTTGGTGCACCTTCTCCGGACCTTCTCCAGCCTGGCCACAGCTTTTTTTTTTTTTGTATAACGGGGACCAAAACCGCACACCGTATTCCAGGTATGGCCTCATGAGTGCCGAGTAGAGCGGGATAACGACTTCTTTGTCTCTGCTGGTGATGCAACCCAGCATCCCGTTGGCTTTCTTCGCCGCAGTGGCACACTCTTCACTCCCATAGAGCTTCTTGTCCACCAGGACCCCCAGGTCGCTTTCCACAGCGCTGCTCCCCAGCCTGTGCCGCGCTCTCGGATTATGTTTTCTCACATTTGTCCTTGTTGAACTTCATAAGGTTCTTGGTAGCCCACTCTTCCAACCTATCCAGGTCTTCCTGCAGGGTGGTCCTCCCTTCCCAAGCATCCATCAGCTTGGTGTCATCACCAACTTCATCAGGGTACACTCCATCCCATCATCCGGGTCACTTATGAAGATATTAAACAAGCGTTGGGCCCAATATTGATCCCTGGCGGACCCCGCTGGTGACAGGTCACCACTTTGAAAAGGAGCTGTTGACCACCCCCCTCGGGGTGCAGCGCGTCAGCCAGATCTCCACCCACCGCTTGGACCACTTGGCTACACCGTAACGCAAGCAGTGCCTCCAGGAGGAGGCTGTGGGAAATGGTATGGAAAGCCGTGGAGAAATCCAGGTAGACAATGTCCACCCACCGCTCGCCCCCATGTCAACTGAGCAGGTTCCTTTGTCGTAGAAGACCATGAGCTTTGTCAAACGTGACTGGTCAATCCGTGTTGGCTTTTCCTGATCACGGGCTTCATGGTAGCCCCCGGGGAGGATTCGTTCCGTAATTTTCCCAGAAGTTGAAGTAAGACCGAGGTGTCTGTAATATCTCTGGTGGGATGTGGGGAGGGTCCTGCCAAGGCTGAACATGGGGAAGAAGCGCCACGAAGAGAGTCCTGCCCTCTTCCTGATGCTCCCCACCACCCTGTGATCCACCAGAGGATTTATCTCGGAGGCATTTATTGCTCGTACCAGGAGATGCAGCAGAGAGAAGCTGCCCAACTGGCAGACAATAAAGATTGGCATTAATATTCATCTCCCACCCAAGTATTTGTTGATGTCCACACGCGTGTGTCCTCTTCCCTTGCGGCTTTCCTCCTGTGATGGCGAGAGCAGCACCGGGTACCCCAAAAATGCCTTTTCCTTGAATCCGGCACCGTCATGTCATATGACTGACACAACTTTGAACATCTGGAGATACGGACCCATAAGGATCATTAAGGCCAAGGAGGACTTTGACAGGCATCGTCAGAAAGTTGTTTTTCTCGACAGCAGATTGATTTTTCTGCTCCCAACCCACCTTCTTCCCACCAGAGACCTGGTTGGGGCTGTGGAGAAGACACTGGAGATGGGCGGGAAGTTTGAGCGGAACGTGGAGATCCAGATCACCAGCAAAACTCAGGATGTCACCTTGTAAAACCCCAGGAGTGGGGCAGGGGGTGGAAAACCCCTTGCTGGGGGGAGACCGCCCCCAGGATTCAGGTAGAGGGTCCACGTTGCACCATCTCCCAATGGTTGCACCATCTCCCAATGGTTGGACCATCTCCCAATGGTTGCACCATCTCCCAATGGTTGCACCATCTCCCAATGGTTGCACCATCTCCCAATGGTTGGACCATCTCCCAATGGTTGCACCATCTCCCAGTGGTTGGACCATCTCCCAGTGGTTGGACCATCTCCCAATGGTTGCACCATCTCCCAGTGGTTGGACCATCTCCCTTGTAAGCCCAAGTGGTCTCCCTGTCCCTTTTCTTCTTCATCTGTGCTGTCTTCCAGGAGCTACTGCTTCAGCGGCCGCAGCTCCGCGCTGCCCTGTCCCAGGATCCCACCGCGTGTCACGGAGACTCACCAATCTGTCAACTCCATGGTCCATTTTTGGGGGTGTGTGGGGGTCCTGGTGTACGAGGTGGATGCCTTCGCGCTGGCCATCCTCTTCTCCAACCCCTTGAACTGTAGTTCATGCTTTCTACGTGAAGGTAACCATGGAGATCTCCTTGCACGCAGTTCACCTTGGCATCTTGGAGGACATCTGTACCAGGATGTGTAATAGTCAACCCGCCAGCCCTGACGAGGGCACCGTGTTCCACCAAGTCAAGCTCGGCGCGTGCCAGGAGGCTGCCGTGGTCTCTGCTGGCCACGTGGGGGTCACGGCCACCGCGTCCAATGCTGCAAAGTCGATCATCAAAGTCATCATGGAGAATCAAGATAGTTCCTCCTCGGAATCCAAAGGTGGCACCACCACCAAGGGGTGGACGTACCTTGTCCGTGTTGCTGTAAACACCAAGCAGAACCCACTGCCCTCAATAAATGGTTGAGTAAAGCCATTGCGCACCCAAATTCGTGCTGTGTTGCCCAAAGATAGGAGAGGAAGAAGCCCCGGGTAGGATGGAAGATGCTTCTTTTATCTCCTAATCCTCTTTTTTTATCAGCTCAGAGGATTCCCTGTTGAGCGGCGAGGAGGGGGAGCATGGTTTGAAGGTCCGGTGGGTTTGGGAGCTTGCTTGGATGCAATGCCAGGTGGAAACCTACTCTCCTGAAGGTCCTTTTTGATTTGAATTATAGCTGGGGTTTAGTTTTTGTCCAGCTGGTGTCCACCTGGAGGACCTGATGTAGGGGGCAGACACCTTCCCGTTGACCATCCTCTTCTCCGGCCCCTTGAACTTCATTTTCTACGTGGAGGTTGGCTTCGAAACATCTAACTTCACCCTACATCTATCAGACCATCCCTCTGTTTCCGTTCCCTGTGTCCCTACGGCGATCGTGCCAAGTCCGTGTGTCATCTCTCTCCTGACCCAACCCGGCTCTGCGCTCTCCATCCATCCATCCGTCCGTCCATCCATCCATCCGCCCGCCCATCCCTCCAGCTAGAGGGGTACGTTTCGGAGATAAAACCTGGCGTAGCCGAACCACCTCCAGCTGAGCGCTGCAAGTAGTGGGGCAGATCTCTTCCAGGGCCCCCCCCACCCCCCCCAAAATTAAATAATCTCTTTCCTTTTGTTCTGTTTTCCTGCGGTGAAGGAGGAGGAGAAAAGAGCTCCGGTCTTCTTCACTTATCTGATGAGAGGTTGGGGGTCACCACGAGTCTGTGGCACATTTCCCCATGAGGTGCAGCCGTCTGGGCTCGATGTTTCCTGCGAGTGAACAGATTTTTTCTTGGGTGGGGTTTTGGTTTTTTTTGGTTTTTCCCCCCGCTTCGTGGT
Organism: Vanellus vanellus; assembly: GCF_965231255.1. Classification (NCBI taxonomy): domain Eukaryota; kingdom Metazoa; phylum Chordata; class Aves; order Charadriiformes; family Charadriidae; genus Vanellus; species Vanellus vanellus. The sequence goes on from NC_138934.1 coordinate 5,898, forward strand.
TGGAAGTGGCGGCGGCAGCCAGGAGACGACGAGCAGCAGAGGTGGATGGGGGTGGGCCGTGGTTAAGTGGTGAGGGCAGGATGAGGTCTGTTGGGTTTTGTGGGGGAGAAGGATGGGGAGGGAGTTCTGAAATGCAAATCGAAGCCTTTCTGGTCGCTGGCTGAGGGGTTAGATGCAGCTGAGAGGTGGGATGGGGCAAAGCCACGCAGAGATGTCTCCATCACCCCCTTCCAACGTCTCACATCCCCTCGGCCTCCTTCCCTCCACAAAGGGAGTGGGTTACGCAAGCTCCAAACCCACTTCGCCCTTTTCCCTTCACCCCTTAGTCCTTCTTGAATGTTTGGTAGATCAGATGGGACCTTTAATGGACCTTCCTGATGGGAAGACCCACCAGATTTATCTTCTCCCGTGTTTGGGTGCTGCTGGCAACAGGTCCCGGTGCTGGATGTGCCTTTGGACAATGTCTTGGTGGGCTCCAACCACGCGAGGTGAGGTCTGCAGCGAAGACTTGTGGAGGACTCAGGCTCTTACCTCCATTTGGTGGAGGATTAAGCACCTACGGGACCTTCAGAGACAAAGGGCCAACAATAGGAGGCAAAACACCTTTTTAATTAATGGACCTTTTAAAATTCATTTGTGCCCAAGAGCCACCACAATGTTCACAGCCGGAGCAAACTCTTCTCCTGCAACCGGCTCAGGCAGCGTGTTTTGGCTGAGGGCTGTGTCTCTGAGAAATTGGGTCCCCGGGGCACTGGAGAGGTGTTTTCGGTGGTTGGAGATGCAGTGCAGGTGGCTTTGAGCCAGGGGACAACATCTTGAGACAGTTTCCCCTTGCCACAGCCACGGGGAACCGACAATTCACTGCGGTCCTTGCCACGGAACCCCCGAGAGCATTTTTCTGGTCTGGCAAGATGTCCTCCAACGGCGAGGACGTCTGGATGTCTCTTCCTTCACAGCAGTTGTGAAACGCTGTGGTCTTCTACCGGGGTATGAAGCTCTTCAACCTGGCCAGCTGGACTCGCTTTCCTGCAAGCGAGACGTAGTGATGGGTCAATAGGTGGTGGTGGACCATTCCTGCGGAGAAGAACCTCCACAAAGTGCACGTAACTCCGTGCCCCGGTGATGGCTTCCAAAACCCCCTCAGATGGCCTTCTAATCTTGTTCAGTTTTAGTGCGCGCACCCGTGAATCCCCAATGGGTTGCGCGGTTAATGGGCATCACCCAACGGGGATGGTGGTTCTCTTACCGATCTGCAGGAGGAGATGGATGCCCAAAGCCAGAGCCAGGAGGAAGAGGAGGGCAAAGGCCAGGCTGATGGAGATTCCCAGACCTGGGAGAAAGAAACCGGATGGTGGTGAGGAGGAACACTGGGTCCCACAGGGCCAACGGGGGTAAAGCCAAGTCCCGGACCATCCCCACCACGTTCTGGTTCATTTTTGGTCATGCTAGGAAAGCTGCAGAGCCACCTTCCGGTTGGTTGGAAGGGACCTCCAGAGCAGTGAGATAGTGTCTCTCGTTGATCTGCTCCTCCTCGTGCAGCCCCGTATTTGCTTTCCTTTCTCTGCAGTGAGAGCTCACGGCAGCTCATACTCAACCATGGGACCACCAGGGCTTTGGAGAGGGTCAACCATGGGACCTCCAGGGCTTTGGAGAGGGTCAACCATGGGACCTCCAGGTCTTCGGAGAGGGTCAACCATGGGACCTCCAGGTCTTCGGAGAGGGTCAACCATGGGACCACCAGGTCTTCGGAGAGGGTCAACCATGGGACCACCAGGGCTTTGGAGAGGGTCACCCCAGGAACCTCCAGGGCTTTGGAGAAGGTCAACCATGGGACCTCCAGGGCTTTGGAGAGGGTCAACCATGGGACCTCCAGGTCTTTGGAGAGGGTCAACCATGGGACCACCAGGGCTTTGGAGAGGGTCAACCATGGGACCACCAGGTCTTCGGAGAGGGTCAACCATGGGACCACCAGGGCTTTGGAGAGGGTCAACCATGGGACCTCCAGGGCTTTGGAGAGGGTCACCTCAGGAACCTCCAGGTCTTGGGAGAGTGTCACCCCAGGGTCATCCAGGTCTTGGGAGAGGGTTGGGAATGTTGTCCCTTCCTCAGCTTGTTTGCCCCAAGCACCCATCAGGGAGCGAGGGGATGGTAAGGTTAACTGCAGCATGTATCTCAGCTACTTTTTGGGAAAGGTCTATAATTCCTTGGGAAAGGAAAAAATGAGGAATTTCCATTTGCAGGGTCTGGCCAACCCAAAGCTGGTAGCATCACTGGTGGCATCTTGGAGCTTGGGAACCAGGATGCTTGGCCAAACTTTAACCAGCAAACCAGGGACACTTACCTTCAGCTGGCAGCTCTGGACTGGTAGCAATGGTGCTGTTCCTCAGGTCATCCTTCTCACCTGGACAACAAACACGTGGAGAAAGGGTCCCCCCAAAAGCTGCCCCCCTCCTCCCCAGGCTGCAGGGGTTGCCCAAGCGTGGCCAAGCACTGGGCTTTGGGATGGGGTGTGGCTATTCCTTGCACTCCCTTCCCAGTCCTTGGAGTAGGCTGAACTGGTCTTGCTGGTCAAGACGCAAGCATCTGAACTGGTCTTGCTGGTCAAGACGCAACCGTGTTGGCGCTGCAGGAACCTAGGGTCAACCAGGAACACCTCTGCACTGGACTGGTCTTGCTGGTCAGGACCCAGCTGAGTTGAGGCTGTAAGGACCTGCAGTAAACCAGAAGTATCTGTGCACTGGTGTGGTCTTGCTGGTCAAGACTCAACTGAGTTGACCCTGTAAACCAGGAACATCTCTCCCTGGACTGGTCTTGCTGGTCAAGACCCAACTGGGTTGGCACTGCAGCGACCTTAAGTCCGTGCCAACAGGGGCAATCACTTCTGGGGTTTCTCAAGGGCCGTCCCCGATACGGGGCAGAATCGACCTCTCCGTGCCCTTCTCCACTCACCTCTGGTGGTCAGGAGCCACGGGACGCTCAACCTGGAATGCATGACCTCACCGAGGCTGCTCTGGCGCCGGTATCCGCAGGAGTAGGTGCCGCTGCTCTCCGCGGAGAGCCGGACGGTGAGCGTGGAGGTGAAGTGCCCTTTTCTCACTGGGTGGTTCACCAGCTCCACCCCGTTCTTGCAGAAGAAGATGTGGGTGATGGGGACATGGGAAAAAACAACGCACCGGGCAAGAATCAAGTCACCTTCGCGAGCTGAGGAGAGGTTTGGGAAGAGTGCCGGTGGGGGGAAGTCACCTGCAAGAGCAAAGAGACGCGGTCGTGGTGCGATGGTGTGGAGATGAGCAGTGGGTTTTTCATCTCTCCGACCTCAGCGTCGACCTCGTAGCTACTTTTAGGTGGAAACAATAAATAAAAGGGGGGGAAAAAAATACGGAAGAAGAGATTGGAAGAGCCTTTCAGTCATCTGGTGACTCGTGAAATACTTGCAGTCAAGGAAAGCAGAAGTTCTGCTGCTTTCGGGACACGGGGAAACACAGTGGGAGAAAAACAGGAGGGTAAATATAGTGAAAAATGATGTTTTAGTGACCGAAACAATTTTTTTTGCGTCCAAGCTGAGTGTTTCAGAAAAGACTCAGGCGAAATATCGTAAGTTCTGGGGCCACCGAACCATTTTGTTGTGGTATCACCAAAGGGGCATGGGTTTTGTTTTCTTTTAATTTCAAGGTGGTGTTGCCCGCTCCCTCGCAAAATGAAAAAATTGTGGCTTCCTCTCCCCAAATCCTCCCTGGCAAAACTCATGTCTTTCATGCCGCACCCTATGAAAAAAACCCCCAAACGTATGTATAGGGGATTTTTTTTTGTTGTTGTTGTTGTTGTTTTCCTTTTGATTTGCCTCTCTGCCTTGAAAGGAAACACCGGCCCCAGGATCAGAGCTGCTTTTTTGGACACCCCAGGATCAGGAGACACCATCCAAAGGAGGTAAGCAATCATAGAATCGTAGAATGGTTTGGATTGGAAGGAACCTTAAAGATCATCTGGTTCCAACCCCCCTGCCCTGAGCAGGGACACCTCCCCCCAGCCCAGGTTGCCCCAAGCCCCGTCCAACCCGGCCTTGAACACTTCCAGGGATGGGGCAGCCACAGCTTTGCTGGGCAACCTGGGCCACGGGCTCACCACCCTCACGGTCAAGAATTTCTTCCTAATATCTCATCTCGATGTCCCCTCTTTCAGTGTCAAACAGTTCCCCCTTGTCCCACGGCTCCCCTCCCCCATCCAGAGTCCCTCCCCAACTCTCCTGGAGCCCCTTTAGGCGCTGGAAGGGGCTCTAAAGTCTCCCCGGAGCCTTCTCTTCTCTAGGCTGAACCCCCCCAACTCTCCCAGCAGAGGGGCTCCAGCCCTCGCAGCATCTCCGGGGCTTCCTCTGGCCCTGCTCCAACAGGTCCATGTCCTTCTTGTGCTGAGGACTCCAAAGCTGGACACAGTACTCCAGGTGGGGTGTTCCCAGAGCGGAGCAGAGGGGCAGAATCCGCTCCCTCGCCCTGCTGGCCACACTTCCAATGCATCCCAGGATGCCGGTGGCTTTCTGGGCTGCCAGCGCACATTGCCAGCTCATGGTGAGCTTCTCATCCACCAACACCTCCAAGTCCTCTTCACGGCTGCTCTTCATCCATTCTCCAGCCAGCCTCTATTTGTGGTTGGAATTGCCCCCCACCCACGTGCAGGACCTTGCGCTTGGCCTTGTTGAACTTCACGACGTCCACACGGCCCCACCTCTCCAGCCTGTCCAGGTCCCTCTGGATGACAATATTACAACATTGACCTGGAGGGTTCTTCCAACCACCCGCTCCGCTTACCTGGGGAGCTACAGGTCTCCGGCTCCATCCCACCAGCACCTGTGTGGGACAGCAGAAGGGGTTGGTCTGAGATAGTCTGCTGGTCTAGAAGAGGTCACCTTGCAGAGGACATCTCTGAGGTTAGAGATGCAACCTTGGGAAAGCTTGCAGAAGATAGGGAGATGCTGCAGACCTCAGTATGAAGGAGGTCAGAAAGCACCAGCGAGGTGCAAAAGGGGCTTTTGAGTGATGCCTTCTCCCTTCCTGTCCAGCCAGGGACAACCACACCATGCCTGGACCCCGAGAGGGACCAACCCCCTGCTCACGGATCAGTGCAAGGATGCGATGCCCTCTGTGGGAGCTGCCACCTTACGTCTTTCTTGGCAAAATAAGTCACTCACTGAGGGTTATCCACAACCTGCCACAGCAGAGGTGGACCTTCAGACCCTCCAGAAAGCCCATCCTGTGTCTTCTGACTGTTGGACTCCTTAGAAATCACTCCAGAAACTCACAATTTTGGCTCTCAGCTGACGCTTTGACTTAGTCTCTCTCTGGAGATTTCCCAAGGGGACCGCTTCAGATCCACCCCACGTCCTCCCATGGTGCCACCCTCGCTACGTGACTCTCCAAATTGCCCCCCCAAACACCCTGCCGGGCCACCTACCTGCCAGCCAGCCCAGCAAGAGCAGGGTACCTGCAACCTCGGCCAGCCACCTCCTCCTCCCCATGCTCGTCTGCAGGCAGCGCTGAGCTCCCCCAAGACCAAACCGCGGGGGAAAGGGGAAGTTGAGGTTGGTTTCCTGCCCGTGACGCAATCCCCCCAGGGCACGACCCCGTCATCTTCTCGGGGAGGAGAGAGCAAAAGGATAAGCTGGGTGGGATGGGTCTCGCCGTCTTGGGTGCGCACGCACACATGGGGCTGGCAAAGGGTGCAGCAGCATCCGGTGCCTTCCTCCCCCACCCCAAAAAAGGACCCCAGAAGAGCGCTGCTTCCTCGCGGTGTTTCGCACCGTGTTTGCGGGCGCTTGTTTTTCGGTGGCGCGGGGTATGTCGCAGCTGTCCCCGGTGGGACACGCCATCTCCCGGCAAGTCTCCAGCATCCCCGGGGTGAAACCAGCTCCATCGCATCCCCCCAACCCCCCCTGGTTTTCTCCACAGCCTCCAGGTTCCCCGTAACGTTCGTGCCTTGTGATACAAATACGCAATATCCTTTCAGCGTCACTGGGAAGAACAGAGTTTCATAATTTCTCCCTTTTTTTTTTTTTTTTTTGTGTGTGCGCGCGTGTCTCGGACACTGGACTGAGACACAACCCAGCTGCGGAGACGCTGTTTCATAAGCCCTGGGCTTGTGAGGGAAACCCAGGGGATCTCCAAAGTTCTTAGATACCTTTACCTGCTAAAAACCAACCTTGGAGCTCCACTGCCTTTGCTTGATTAAACCAACCTTGGAGCTCCCCTAGGAGGAGCTCCGAGACTTGGCTAACGTGAAGCTGAGGCTTGTAAAACCCCCATCCACCCAACCAGCGGTGGGAGAAAGCTCTTCAGTCCGGCGTCTTCTGAACTTGCATGGGTGGAAAGGGGTCTCCGTGGTCCTGTGCGCGTCCTCCCTTGGTCCAGAACCTCCCAGCCGCGTGTATCCTCCCCGTTTGCTGCGCAATCGCTGGGTTTAGTCCCTGCGCTCCATCCCCAGGGCTGCTGGATTCACCTTCTTGGGATCCATCATTCCCTGGTGAGTCAAGCCGGCTCTGCGGGTCCGGCATGGAGACGATGTCCACCAAGGAGAAGCACCCGCCGGAAAACCAACAGAAATAAACCTCTTTCTCCCCTCCTGCACGTTTGCATGCCACTCACTTTCGGTTTCCTTTTCAAATGTCTATTTGTATTTCCTGGTCTGTGATGTTTCTCTGCTCGGGTAACCCAAGGGTAAAACATGACTCGTGGAGGGCTTAGGCATGATGTTGGGGAGAAGATGGAGAAAAGAACTCCTGCAAGTCTTTCCAGCTGTCCGCGTCTTCTCTAGCCGTGAGTAGGCTCTGGAAAGGCGGAGAGAAAATGAAAAGAAAAAGGCTTTAAACAGCAGAAAACAGCTACAGTTCATCCCAGAGCACAGACAACGTGGGAAACTTCCAGAGTGCTGCGAGAGAAATGCAAACAACGATAAGCCAGAAGCATTTTTTTTTTTTCTTTTTTTTTTTTTTTTGATAATTCCCCCTAGATGCACACAAACGGAGTCGAGAGAGAGGGTTTGAGGGGGTAGCAGCACCCTCAAACGCTGCGTTATGAAGGGACGGTTCATTTCCTACCACAACTATATATATATATATATATATTTATCTATATTTTTAACCCAGTAAAACCAACGAAGAAAGGCTGGGTCTTGTCTGCCTTTGCTGTGGAATAGCACCTCCAGCACCTCGGGGCTTGAGGAGGCTTCAGCGATGCAACTTCAAAGCTCCTTTGCTCGCGTGGTGCTTGGTGGTGGTGGTGGTGGTGGTGGGGTCGTGTGACCCTCTTTTAGGGTTTAGGGCATCGTTGCAGCACGGGGCTGAGCTGGGAAGGTGGAAACCGGGGGGTGCAGGCACCAAAACTGCAAATTGTTCTCCTGTGGCTCCATCCCTCTCTCCAGAGGATGCTGTTGACCCCATCAATCCTTGCCCTGGCTGGCAGGGGGGGAGCACAGTTAGCTGGACCGCCCTGGAGATGTGCAGCCACCTTCACCTGCATCTCATCCGAGCAAGGTGTCCAAAGTGGCTTGGTGCTTGGGAAGGGGTAATTTGGGCACTGGCACTCCAAACCTCCCTGGCTGTGCTGAAAATACCTTCCGAAGCAGGGTGGAAAGAAGCAGCCTGTCTTCTTCATCAGCCAGGGCAGAACACAGCCAGCTGGGCTCAGAGCCATGCAAAGAGCTGCTCCAGTCTCCAGACCTCTGCCCTCCATCACCTAATTTTGGCCCCTGGCTTGCAGATTGGCAGCTGCTGGGGACACAGGTCTTTCTGAAGGAGCGATTGGGCTGGTGTGTAGGAGTGAGAGGGAAATCTCATTTCTAAAAAAAACAGCCACTGCTGTGCACACAGAGGAGTGGTGTGGCCAAGCGGTGCTGTTGTGGACGTCTGAGCATGCAGAGTGAGCAGGAGATGAACACCTTGCTGCTGAGAGAGCTGCTGTGGGAAAGGAAGGGGTTTTTTAGAGCAATATCACTCTGAGCACAACAGCTGCAGCGAGGAGCAGTGTCTGGGCTGAGCTGAGATGGTGCTGAGCTCGGCTGAGCCAATTGTACATGGAGGGATCCACTTTTCTCTAAGGGGAAGTCCCGAAATCCAGGTTCCTGATGACCTGTTGAAAAGCCATGAGCTTTCATTTGCACTCATGTTTCTTCCTGTTCTTTCCTTCTTGATCCATCTCAAATGCAAGAGGCTTCCCTAATTCCCATCTGCGTTCTCCTATGCAGATCCACTTGACCATGTGCCATGCACAGCTAAAAGCCTGGTACAGCACATTCCATTGTGGCTTATCAGATGCTGCTGTTGATCTCCATGAGCCAAGAAACTCAGTCCTGGAGGCTTAATCCCTCCCTCCCCCATGCACACACACAGGCTGCCACCACAGTCCTTCTCCACCAACTTGGCTTGGCCATCACACCTGCTCTCCAACAGCTCCACCTGCACAAAACCCTCTTGCAGATGCTCTTCCTCTGCTGCCCTCCTAGTTCCTAGGCTCCTAACATAGACAGTTGCATCTTCCCAGACCCAGTAGTCCATTCTAAATGCAGATTGAGATCTGTATCTCCGAGCAGGAAAGGACCCATGGGGAAAGTGGTCCCAGACGTGTGTCTTGCCCAGGCAGAGAGTGAGGCATAGGGCGCTTGTTGGCAGCCCCTCAGATCCCATGGCAAAAGATGACCTCAGGCTGTGCAGCCAACGCACAGCAGGAGAACGAGCCAGGACAGGCACAAAGAAAAGTCTGAGATGATGCGCAGGGGTCAGCAGGGGACCGCCAATAGGCTCCTCTTTGTGGGACGGCACCACCGGCCACATAGTGGGTTGTTCCCAGGCGCAGCAAAGCCCAGAGCAGACACCTCTTGTGCAGCGCTCTCAGCTGCTCAGAAAGCAGAGCCTGCCAGCTGCGGGCAGGCAGGGATGGGCAAGGGGCCGGCGCGGAGGGCAGGTTGGGCGCCCGTGCTGCATCTGCCCAGCATGGCCTTGCTGCTGTTGGGTGAGTGGGAGCCGGACACGTCTGCGGGACGGGGATGGGGCTGCCAGGCTTTGGGAGCGGGGCATGGGGACTTGGCTTGGTGGAGAGCTGGGAGAAATGAGAGGAGGAGTTGCAAAGAAGATGTAGTGCATTCCGTTGTGCAAAGATGTGTGCACAGTTGTGTCTGACCTTGATTTTTATGCCCAGAAGCTGTGTGAGGAACACCTCTGAGGGTACTTCCCCAGCTTCAACAGACCACTGGCTCCATGGTGCTTTTAGCAGACTCAAATAATGTATTCATATCCTCTATGTTTCAGCAAAACGGTGGATGTATGTGTCCTATCTAACCGCTTTTTTGTTTCCTTTTTTTTAAACTGAATTACTGCTCATGTTCTGTATGGGGCTCCCAGAGAAACGTTTTTACGGGACATGTACATTGAGACGATGGAGCGACAGGGCTTAGTTGTTTTTATTGTACTGAATTGAAATGATAATGCCTTTCCTGGTGGTGATGACAACTGTCATGTGGGGATAGAAGATGCTTTCTGCCTGTGGTGCTCTGTGACGGGAGCAGAGAGACAGGTAACGCTTAAGACATTAGTGACTCTTCACTGGGGACCCTTCTATGCTGACATGCAGAGCTGTGAAATGGGTAAGGTGGGGCAGAGCTTAGAGACAAAGGGGCAAAGACACCTGGAACACCAAACCCTGAAAAAATGGGCTGCGGGAGGTTTCAAAGAAGGAGACTGAGGAGTTGCCTCATGGACCCTCAAGGGTGGGATGGTGCTCGCCCAGCAAGGACCCAGCAATGGGCACCAGGGCACGATCATCTGTATGAGCTGGGTCACTATCCCTCCAACTAACCCCCTCTCTGCCCCATGGTGCAGGTGCCAGTGTGACCGCCCAGGACATCTGCAGCTCCCCAGGGGATGCTGAGCATGGCATGGGTTGAGCAAAAGGAGTGGTGAAGGGAGAGGGGGTTTGTTGCCCATGTGCGCCCCTGGAGAGGAGCCTGGACAACAGTAACTCTGGCCCGGGGCCATCTCTACAGGTGACCTCCCACCTCCTGACCTCTTTCTGAACACCTCCAACGCTCAGGAGGGAGAACAGGTTGTTTTTCGCTGTTCCACTAATGCGCGCTTCCCTGCTACCCGAATCAACTTCTGCAAGGATGGGGTGGAGCAGTACAGCCTGAAAGTCGAAAAGAGACAATTGATCTACTCCATGCTCTTCACCATGACGATGAGGAGCACGGGGACATACAGATGTGGGTACCAGCAGAGGAATGAGCACTACCAAGTGAGCAGCTCCGCCCTTAGTACTCTTTGGCACCTGACTGCACAGGTGAGAAGTTGCTCCGGGACACAGGAGGGCCCAAGAGACCCAAGAGGAGGGTGGGGACACTGCCGGGTCCCGTTACGCATCTCCAAGCAGTTGGGATGCTCAACGTCAGCGTATAATTAACCCAGCCTTTGCCACCGGTGCAACTCCTCTCAGTCCCGGGAGAGCATCCTGCTCTCCTCCTGCCCCCAGCAACACGCTGCCGCTGAACATCACCCTGGGGAGCGCAGGGACGTACGCGTGTGGGTACCAGCACAGGAACGAGAGCAACTGGGTGAGAAGCTCTGCCCTTAGTGCTCCCCGGCACCTGGCTGTTAGAGATGAGAGGTGGCACAGGGCATGGGCAGGAAACACTGCAGAGCCCAACAGACCCTAAATTAGGGCGGGGACCCTGTGTTGCTCCCTGACTTGGCCCTGGGCACTGTGGACTGTTGTTGTCAGGGTGCAGTTCAGCCCAGTCTTTCCCACTGCGGCGATTCCTCCCAGTCCTGAGAGAGCATTCTACTCCTCTCAAGCCCCCAGCATCACGTAAAGGGCAGAGGGGTGGTGACACATCTCATCCAGAGCCACAGCCGTGTGAGGCATTCATTGATTTGTCACACCGGTCAAATGGAGGATGAGGGGGTCCCCACAGGTGCTGAGTCTGGGCAGGACGTGGGAGAGCTGGAGACTCTCAGCCTGTGCCTTTCTCCTCGCAAGCAGCGGGTCCAGCTCCCAGGCAGAGCCATCAACCACAGGTGAGTGATTCCCTCCCCGCACACCCAGTGTCCCCCAGCACGAGGCCGAGGGGTGCTGGGCTGCCGGCACCAGCATACGGGCAGGATCCTCAGGCGGGATGTGGCCTGGCTCTAAGGGCACCTCCTGCTCTCGGCTTCCTCTCCCCATGACACCCCCTCTTCCCCAACACCTTCTGTCTCTCCCAGCTCCCCATCCCCACCTCGTCCACCCTTTCCCACAGGCATCGCGCTGGCAGTGGCGGCCGTCTCCCTCCTCCTCCTGGCTGCAGCCACCTACTGTGCCGTGAAGAAAGGTGAGCGATTTGGGGAAATTCAGGGTAAACAATGAACTAAAACCCACAGGGAAGTCGTAACGAAACATAGCACTTTGGCATCGCCAGTCCCTTACCCTGTTTCACAGGAAGATGAAGGAACCATTCCTTTTTCAAGTGCAAAGAGCAAATGTGCTGAGATGGGGAAGACTAAATGCATCCCTGCCCCAAACAAACATTTGTTCCCAGCGCACTTTGTCAAAGAAGGGAGTGTCCGAGCTGGGCTGAAAGGAGTAAAAGAGGCTCCTCACACTTGGGCTGCCCAGAGCTGCTGAGAGCTTGGGAGAAGCCAGTCTGGGAAACGGGACTCATAGTTGCATAGTGGGAAAACCCCACCCCTGAGTGAGGTGTGGAGGTTCAGCCCATCATCTCCATGGTGCAGCCCAGAGCAGGGAAAGCCAGGGCTGGGCAGTAACTCTGCGCTCCCGCCTCACCCTTTCCTTTCCTTGCAGGGGCCTGCAGAGAGAGGTGCCAAAGGTGAGCAGCAATCCCTCCAGGCTATGGGGCTGGGGGGATGGAGACAGGGGCATGGTGGGTTGCCTGGGGTAGTCATCTGTACGGGGCAGCATGGTCTGTGTCGAAAGGTGGTTTCCCCTGGCATAGAGGCAGGGAAGAGCAGAGTTTGAGTCCAGCTGTGATGGAGATGGGTTTGGAGCTGTGAGGTAGTTGTGGGTCCTCTGGGGTAGTCGTTGGCCAGGGACAACATAGACTTTGTTGGTGAGTGGCTTCCCCTGGCATGGAGGTAGAGAGGAGCAGGGCTTGCCCTGGGCTTGCTTCCAGCACTGGACCAAATGCAAGAAAGCATAATCCCTGGGAATGACCCAAATGGTCTCATCACAGCCCGGACACACAGCCCAAAACCCTTTCCCCTCTCCTCTCCAGGCAGCAGCAACTTCCCAGCCAGGAGGCTTAAGCCACCACCAACAACGCTATTCACTGTGAGTACTGCTTCCTCCCTCCGCATGAGCCATGGTCCCCTCTTGGGCATCCCCTTCATGTGGGCTGGCTGCCCTCCGTCACCGCCAGCTACCCTCATCCCCTCAACCGGCCATGTCGCCGTCTCAGGACCTACACAGACTCACAGGGATGTGCCCCAAAACCACTTCCCACCCTCTCCTTCTCCACACCTCCACCACTCTAGAGTGGACGACCAGTGTGCTGGTTGGGCAGAGAGGGACAATGCCGCGGGGTGGGGGAAATGCAGCCAAACCCCAGCATCCCTGCTCCACACACACGGGTGGAAGGGCACGGTGCTCTGCTGCCCAGAGCGGGGTGAAAGGTGGGGGAAAGAGGGCAGGGCATTGCGTCCTGAGCCCGGGGCATGTGCTGATCAAAGGCGGGGTGGGTCTCACCCAGACCCAGCAGGGGAAGCAAGGGCTAACCAGGTGCTTTTTGCCCCCCAACAGACTCCACCATCGCCCACGTTGGACGCACCAGGGTGAGTGGTGGCACAGCTTTGGTGCCAGAGGAGGGAGCGGGTCCCCAGGGAGGGGCTGTGCTGGTGGGGGTCCCTGCCCATGCCTTGGCCTGGGGAGTCCCATGGGGCTCTTCCCACCGAGGACCCAAGAGGTGCACTTGCAGAAGAAGACATATATTTCTGTGCCCACCTGCCCACATCTTGCCACACCTCATTCCCCTTTATGGGTGACAATTCTCCAACAACACAAGATTTTTGCTACAAAGAAATTTTTTTTTCTTTGTATTTTCAAACAAAAAGGAATTCCCTTTTAAAAGTATTTGAGCTGCTGCGGTCAAAATTACTCTCACCAGGGGAAGAAATCACACATCCTTAAATGTTTTCAAATATGGAGTTTTTGAGGAGACCTGGGAAAAAAAGAAAAGAACTTGTAAAAACAAGAACGAAGCAGAAATAAGTGGCCACCTCAGAACACAGTCCTGCCCCACATCTGCTCTCCTTTTTCCTGCCTTGTGGCACACTGGGCTTGGAGCCCGCGTGTGAAATAACATGCTTTCATTTTCCCTCTCAAGCCTCGCGTGCAAGAGATGGACACCACCACAACGTATGCCACGGTGAGCCGCTCTCGCAGCCAGCCCAGATAGCGCTGCAGCATGGCGAGCGCACGGGGAGCCGTGCCCACCTTGGCCTTTTCTCTCCACCAGCTCTTGCTGGGCAATTGCCAGCGCTGGGCTTGGCAGGGCAACGCCTGCCCACAAGCCCTCTCCATGCCACCCTGTGCGCACCCAACCCTTCCACCCTCACCAGCCCTTCCACACACATCAGAAATGTCTTCTGCATGACTTCCACCAAAACTATATCTATGACTCGCACTTACAATTACAACCTATTACATCTAAATGCATATACAGTACATTACATACATTGTGAATGTCTACGTAAAGACATCTCCTTCCTCCTGTGTTAAGGAAGATGAGTTTAAATAAACTTCATGATACAGCTATGGGTGTGCTGTGATATCTCCCCACAATGATTCACATCTCTACAAACGGGTACACAGATTCATATGCACTGAGGTGCTCATACATCCTTGTTAAAACCTATGAGCAATGATGATGTGGTTTTGCTCAAATGAGCAATACACTTCTATGAATTTGTATCCTCAATTATATCTCTGTCTTACACAGTCCCCTAAGGAATGGGTTTGAGCTGCCCAAAGACATCCCTAGAGACCCAAAGGGGTGTCTGTAGAGCTATGAAGGGACTGTAGAGAGACACGGGGATGGAAAGGGGAGCTGTCTCTTGCCTGAGCTCAGCTGACACATCACCAGACTCTAAAAGCATCATCGTGGCATTCTGCTCCTGCCTGTCTCTTCCTGGCCAAGCTCTCCTTCCCAACCGGAAATCCCAGACAAGACTCCTTTGTTGCCTTCACCACACCCAAAAGGCTCCATGCAATTGGAATATTAAAAGAGCAGGCAAGGTGATGGGGCCGCCTGTGCTGTGTCAGATCATGGTCTTGCATCAAAATGCTCATCCGTTCGTAGCTCCTGGTTTGCATTTATGGTGAGGGTATAAGTAGGAACAGCTTTGCAGGTTTCCACGCTGGCTGGATTTTTATGTCCCAGTTTGATCCCCATGAACCAGGTTTCGGTCACAAAGCCTGCAGGCAGAGAGACAGCCTCTCCTGGAGGGAGTGCACCTCCAGACGAGGGCAATGAAGATGATCAGAGGGCTGCAGCAGCTCTCTTATGAGGACAGGCTGAGAGAGTTGGGGTTGTTCAGCCTGGAGAAGAGAAGGCTCCAGGAAGACCTTATGGCAGCCTTCCAGTATGTGAAGGAGGTCTACAAGAAAGCTGGAGAGGGACAGTTTGCAAGTGCATGTATCGATAGGACGAGGGGTAATGGCTTCAGACGGGAAGAGAAAAGATTTAGTTTAAGTGTGAGGAAGAAATTATTCACTATGGGGGAGGTGAGGCACTGGAAGAGGTACCCAGAGGATTTGCGGCTGCCCCATCGCTGGAAGCGTTCAAGGCCACGGTGGCCTTAGAATGAGCAATCTGGTCTAGTGGAAGGTATCCATGCCTGTGGCAGAGGGGTTGGAAGTGGATGATCTCAAAGGTCACTTCCAACCCAAACCATTCTATTCACTCCCCAGGGTGATATTCAGCAGCACAAAGTACCTGAGCTGTCCCCGTTGGGCTTTCAGGCTGTACTCTTCCACCCCATCCTTGCAGAAGATGATTCAGGTTGCAGGAGATCGGCGTTCAATGGAGCAGCAGAACAAAACCCATTCCCGCTCCTGAGCGCTGAAGGTGTTCAGGAAGAGAGCAGGAGCTGGGAGGTCACCTGGAGAGATGGCACAGGGATGTCCCAGGCCAGTGTTAGTGACGACAGAGTGGTCAAAGGTAGGGCACGAGTCTCCTCTCCACGGGTTCGCATATGGCGGATGAACCCCATGGGCAGTCACACCGGCACCTGAAATGTGGACCAGAGAGGGTTTTTGCTGGAGGGGCAATGACAAGATTCACCCATGTGCACCTGCAAAGGTCCCCACTGCTGGCAGCCCCATCCCACCCGTGCGTCCGCATCTGCGTCTCCTTGGTCTCCTGCTATGCTGGAACACCAAGCCGGTTTAGGGTGGGTGGGTTGTTCCAGGTGGATGCCCATGGCTCCCTAAAGCACTCCAGCATCTGCCCAGTCTCACACGGTGACTCAGGCACCCTCAACAGAGTGCCCTTTTCTTAGAGCAGCGCCGTAGCTGGAGGAGGCAATCATCTTCCTCTCCTCATCCAAGCACCTCTGCCCCTCACTGCTGCACAAGAGCAGTAATTCAGTAAAAATAAAGCAGAACCAAAGCAGCCCTCCATCACCCTTCTTCTGTTGCGACCCAGGGGACGAGAATACGGGATTTGGGTCTGCGAAAAGGAAACATGGAGCCAGTGGTCTTTTCAATCTGATTCCCTACCCTGAAAGGGGCAGATGCACAAGGGCTTTATGTGCAGCTTCTCTGCATCAAGATTAAGGTAAGACATGGCTGTGCACTGATCTCTTTGGGACCGCTCCTTAAGGGACTCGGGATTCCAATGTGGAGGAGGGGCTCAGACCATCTCAGCACCATCTCAGCTCAGCCCAGACACTGCTCCTCGCTGCAGCTGCTGGGCCTCACGTCACCTTGCTCTAAAAAAAGCCCTCCCTTTCCCACAGCAGCTCTCTCAGCAGCAAGGTATTCGCCTCCTGCTCGTTCTGCACGCTCAGCCGTTGACCACACCACCCCTTGGCCACACAACTCCTCTGTGCGTACAGCAGCGCCTCTTCTATTTAGAAAGGAGATGGCCCTCTCGTTCCTCAACATCAATCCAACCGCTCCTTCAGAAAGACCTGTGTCCCCACCATGCTTGAGCAGGGCTTTAGCTGGGCTTGAGCTAGGCTGGAGCTGGGCTTGAAGCAGAACTGCAAACAGCAGCAGCAGCTGCAAATCTCCAAGCCAGGACCAAAACTAGGAGGGGGAGGGTTGGAGGGCTGGAGGGCTGGCATGGCACCATGGAAGGAGGACAGTGACAGCCACTACAGAGTTATGGGAAAATCTCCGCCTCAGGGGAGCGTGGCTTTGTGCTCCCCACTCAATGGGACATCTTGGAGACAAGAAGAGCTTGCATGGCCTGAAAGCCTCTGCAAGAGCTGGACCTCAACTCTGACCAATCTGTCAGTGTTGGCACCTGGAGGGAGAAGGAGAGTTTGTATACAACCACCAGTACGTCCCTGGAGACACACAAGAAGAGGATTGGAAGGGGAGAGCTGCGGGCTTTAAGAGCAGACATAAGACGGATTTGGGACTATTAATTGAGAACAGAATTCACTAAGATTAATTTATTGGAATTTAAAGAATTGTCATTTAAAACAGTGATGATGGGACCAGCTCTGCCTTGCAAGCAGGTATGCCGAAGCAAAAGGACATTGTGCCGGTAGCAGGAGGGGGAAGAGTGGAAGAGGAATTGGCACGTACAGTAACTCTGGTTGTCAGCAGAAGGGTCCGCAGCACGACCAGCATCACCGAGAGGTGTGGAGAGAGCGGGGAGAAGAGGTGTTGAGGGTGCTTGGCCCCACTTCCATATGCAGCAATTGGGCCTTTTTGGCCATTCCCAGGGATTATGATTTCTTCATGCCTGGGCACAGCCCAGGCCATGAGCAGGCGGGGTAGCTGTGACCCCGAGGATGCAAAGCAGGGTGGGGGACAAGGGGCAGGAGGCCTTGGCAGGGAGGATGCTCCTCCCCAGGCACAGGCAAACACCCCTCGTGATGCGCTCTCTGAGTGTCCGGAAATGCAGGCGGGGACTCTGCAGGCGCAGCGTGCGCAGTGGGGGCTGAGGCAGGGCCCCCGCTCAGTTGGTCACAGCCTCCGGCTGTGGGGAAGGCTCTGCTAGCCACAGCAATGCAGCAGGAGCAGCCCCAGGCGCGCTGCAAGCCACGGGCCAGGCAGCTCTGGAAGCGCTGTCCCCAGCTGAGAGCAAAGCAGACGCTTCCAGGAGAGGCTGTTGCCGCAGCGCCCCCCAAAATGCTGGGGCAGGTGGCCTGGGGCAGGCTGTCTCCTTGTGGGCCTGCCTTGCTGCTGCTGCTGCTGCTGCTGCTGGGTGAGTTGGGGCATGGCTTTGGCGTGGGGCTGAGGCCGGGAGGGCTGCTGAGCGGGGCAGGCCAGGGCCCGTGCTGGGCACAGAGTGTCTTGGGTGGGGGCAGGAAGACCGTTGCTTCCTCCAGACGCGACGCAGCTCTGGGAAAGAGCATAATATTCAAATCTTTCTCAGGATGTTTGGGTCATAACATGGACTTTGTACACGCTGGAGTGGATTGGGGTAGCAGGGGGATGCTTCTGTAACAGCAATGCCACCCATTATCGGCTTGGCGTGATTTCGAGAGCGGAGGTGGATAAGATGCACGCTAGAGATGCGTGGGTGGGAAGGTGCTGCCCAGCAGGGACTCGGCAGTGGGGAGCTGGGCTGGGAGAGGCCGGCGAGCCGGGTTGCTGCCCCTCTAACCAACACCCTCTCTTCTGCACACTGCAGGTGCCAGTGTGACCGCCCAGGACATCTGCAGCTCCCCAGGTGATGGGGAGCACAGGGATGGGTCCCGAAAAGGCAGTGGTACAGGGAGTGGGGCACGGAAAAGAGAGGAGCTTTGTTCCATGCGTACAAGCCCTTGGAGGAGAGATTCTGCCCTCCTTGAGCTAGAGCATTTTCAGCCCCACCATCACAAAGCCTTGCCTGCAGCATCCTGCATCAGTGACTTCCTTCCAGGTCACCTCCCGGCTCCTCATCTGAGCCTCGACTTACCTTCTGCCCAGCCTGGCGACACAGTTCTGGCCGGGTGCTCCCTCCTGACAGATTCACCTGCAACCCGAATCGTCTTCTGCAAGGATGGGGTGGAGGAGTACAGCCTGAAAGCCCAACGGGGGCAGCTCAGCTACTTTGTGCTGCTGAACATCACCCTGGGGAGCGCAGGGACGTACGCGTGTGGGTACCAGCACAGGACCGAGAGCAACTGGGTGAGGAGCTCTGCCCTCAGTGCTCCCCGGCACCTGGCTGTCAGAGGTGAGAGGTGGCACTGGGCATGGGCAGGAAACACTGTAGAGCCCAACAGACCCTAAATTAGGGCGGGGACCCTGTGTTGCTCCATAACTTGGCCCTGGGCACTCTGGACTGTTGTTGTCAGGGTGCAGTTCAGCCCAGCCTTTGCCACTGCAGCGATTCCTCCCAGTCCTGAGAGAGCATTCTACTCCTCTCAAGCCCCAGCATCACGCAAAGGGCAGAGGGGTGGTGCCACATCTCATCCAGAGCCACAGCTGTACGAGGCATTCATTGATTTGTCACACCGGTCGATAGATGGAGGATGAGGGGGTCCCCACAGGTGCTGAGTCTGGGCAGGACGTGGGAGAGCTGGAGACTCTCAGCCTGTGCCTTTCTCCTCGCAGGCAGCGGGTCCAGCTCCCAGGCAGGGCCATCGACCGCAGGTGAGTGATTCCCTCCCCACACACCCAGTGTCCCCCAGCACGAGGCCGAGGGGTGCTGGGCTGCCGGCACCAGCATAGGGGCAGGATCCTCAGGCGGGATGTGGCCTGGCTCTAAGGGCACCTCCTGCTCTCGGCTTCCTCTCCCCATGACACCCCCTCTTCCCCAACACCTTCTGTCTCTCCCAGCTCCCCATCCCCGCCCCGTCCACCCCTTCCCCACAGGCATCGCGCTGGCAGTGGCGGCCGTCTCCCTCCTCCTCCTGGCTGCAGCCACCTACTGTGCCGTGAAGAAAGGTGAGCGATTTGGGGAAATTCAGGGTAAACAATGAGGTAAAACCCACAGGGAAGTCGTAACGAAACATAGCACTTTGGCATCACCAGTCCCTTACCCAGTTTCACAGGAAGATGAAGGAACCATTCCTTTTTCAAGTGCAAAGAGCAAATGTGCTGAGATGGGGAAGACTAAATGCATCCCTGCCCCAAACAAACATTTGTTCCCAGAGCACTTTGTCAAAGAAGGCAGTGTCCGAGCTGGGCTGAAAGGAGTAAAAGAGGCTCCTCACACTTGGGCTGCCCACAGCTGCTGAGAGCTTGGGAGAAGCCAGTCTGGGAAACGGGACTCATGGTTGCATAGTTGGAAAACCCCATCCCTGAGTGAGGTGTGGAGGTTCAGCCCATCATCTCCATGGTGCAGCCCAGAGCAGGGAAAGCCAGGGCTGGGCAGTAACTCTGCGTTCCCGCCTCACCCTTTCCTTTCCTTGCAGGGGCCTGCAGAGAGAGGTGCCAAAGGTGAGCAGCAATCCCTCCAGGCTGTGGGGCTGGGGGGAGGGAGAAGGGCATCCCGTGTGCCCTGGGGTGGTTCTTGGCAAGGAGCACCGTGGTCTGTGTCCATGGGTAGCTCCCCCCTCGGGTTGAAGCAGGGAGGAGCAGGGTTTGCCTGGGCTTGACTCCAGCTGTGGACCCAATGCAAGAAAACATCATCCCTGGGAATGACCCAAAAGGTCCCATTGCTGCGGGATGGCAGTGGGGCCATAGACCCTCAACACCCCTTCTCCTTGCTCTCTCACCACTGCTCGGTGATGCTGGTAGCGCTGAGGACTCTTCTGCTGATGACCGGAGTTGCTGTAAGTGTAACTGCACCCTCACAGTGCTACACCTACAGTGTAACTGTAAGGTCCCCCTGCACCCTCCCCCTCCTGGCACCGGCCGCAATGCCCTTCTGCTTTGGCTTCCTGCCCCGCTTGCAATGCACAGCTGCTCCAGTCCGCAGTAGTCTCCAAAACATTCTTATAGATACCCAAGAAGTTCAATCTCGGTAAATTCTCTTCTCACTAAATCGTCCCAGTCAGAGCCTGATATCTCTGATTGAAACCTGGGGCTTCTCCCTTACAATCCTGGGCTGTGTTGGTGTCTCCCGTGTCCCGCTGATGGTGTGACACTAACGCAGGTTCTCCCTGCAGATGTCAACACTGATGAACTGGGCAGAGTTAAGGTGAGTTCAGATCCTGCAGAAGCTTTCTCGCTGTGCAAGCTCTTCGGGGCTGCGTCATGGCCTGTTTGAGGGCAAACTAAGCCCCCCCCCCTTGAGGCTGGCATTTTCCCATAGCTCGACTGCGGCTGTCATTGGTCTCCAACCACGGTGCCAGGAGAGCGAGGCTGCTGCCTTTTCTATTTTGAAGGTCTCACAACCAAACTGCTCCGAAGCTTCCCTTTATGCCAATTTATGAGAAAGCGAGAGGTGATGCAGCCAGCTTCTGCGTTACCCAACACAAGACATGGCGCTCACATGGATCCTTGCTGGCTCTCTCTCCCCTCCCTGAGAACCTCTGGACATTTCCTGGATGTTCCTTTTGGGGATCAGGAACCCATTCATGGGTTGCAACTCTGCCGTTCCCCACCAATTTTGGGCTTTAGCTCTTCTGCAGAAGATGATTGCTTGGAGCGACCTCAGAAAACCCAAGAGCCCTCTCCACTAAACCAGCCTGCTGCCAGCTTTGTGGAGATCATGTTGTGCAGGCGGAGGAGGTGTCCACAATAGTCCACACAAGTCCTCTGAGAGAGGCACAGGGAAATGGGGATGGCGTGGGGGATTTCTGAGCTGTAAATAAAAGCATGAAGGTGCAGCCCAAAGAGAAAGAAGTTTTTTTTTATTGCCTTATCTGTAGAGAGGTGTCAGGTGAGAAGTCTCCCTGAGAGCGGCTGTCTGTCTTTCTCAGGGGTTGTGACCCAAAGCTGGTGCATGGGGCTGACATGGGGACTTCATATGCTATCGAGCGTGAAAACCTGTAAAGCTTTTTCTGGCTAAAGCCTCAGCATGAATGTAAACCAGGAGCTACAAACGGATGAGCATTTTGATGCAAGACCATGATCTGACACAGCACAGGCAGCCCCATCACCTTGCCTGCTCTTTTACTATTCCAATTGCATGGAGCCTTTTGGGTCTGGTGAAGGCAACAAAGGAGTCTTTTCTGGGATTTCCGGTTGGGAAGGAGAGCTTGGCCAGGAAGAGACAGGCAGGAGCAGAATGCCAAGATGATGCTTTTAGAGTCTGGTGATGTCTCAGCTGAGCTCAGGCAAGAGACAGCTCCCCTTTCCATCCCCGTGTCTCTCTACAGTCCCTTCATAGCTCTACAGACACCCCTTTGGGTCTCTACGGATGTCTTTGGGCAGCTCAGTGCCATTCCTTAGGGGACTGTGTAAGACAGATATAATTTGGGATACAAATTCATAGATGTTTATTGCTCATTTGAGCAAAACCACATCATCATTGCTCATAGTTTTTGACAAGGATGTATGAGCACCTCAGTGCATATGAATCTGTGTACCCATATAGAGAGATGTGAATCATTGTGGGGAGATATCACAGCACACCCATAGCTGTATCACAAAGTTTATTTAAACACATCTTCCTTAACACAGGAGGAAGGAGATGTCTTTACGTAGACATTCACAATGTATGTAATGTACTGTATATGCATTTAGATGTAATAGGTTGTAATTGTAAACACGCGTCATAGATATCCTGTTGGTGGAAGTCATCCAGAAGACATTTCTGATGTGTGTGGAAGGGCTGGTGAGGGTGGAAGGGTTGGGTGCGCACAGGGTGGCATGGAGAGGGCTTGTGGGCAGGCGTTGCCCTGCCAAGCCCAGCGCTGGCAATTGCCCAGCAAGAGCTGGTGGAGAGAAAAGGCCAAGGTGGGCACGGCTCCCCGTGCGCTCGCCATGCTGCAGCGCTATCTGGGCTGGCTGCGAGAGCGGCTCTGCGTGGCATACGTTGTGGTGGTGTCCATCTCTTGCACGCGAGGCTTGAGAGGGAAAATGAAAGCATGTTATTTCAGCTGCTGGCTCCAAGCCCAGTGTGCCACAAGGCAGGAAAAAGGAGAGCAGATGTGGGGCAGGACTGTGTTCTAAGGTGGCCCCTTATTTCTTCTTCATTCTTGTTTTTACAAGTTCTATATTTTTTTTCCCCAGCTCTCCTGAAAAACTCCATATTTAAAAACATTTAAGGATGTGTGATTTCTTCCCCTTGTGAGAGTAATTTTGACCACAGCAGCTGAAATATTTTTAAAAGGGAATTATTTTTTGTTTGAAAATTCAAAGAAAAAAAAAATTTCTTGGTAGAAAAAATCCTGTGTTGTTGGAGAATTTTCACCCATAAAGGGGAATGAAGTGTGGCAAGATGTGGACAGGTGGGCACAGAAATATGTCTTCTTCTGTAAGTGCATCGGTTGGGTTCTCGGTGGGAAGAGCCCTGTGGGACTCCCCAGGCCAAGGCATGGGCAGGGACCCCCACCAGCACAGCCCCTCCCTGGGGTCCCGCTCCCTCCTCTGGCACCAAAGCTGTGCCACCACTCACCCTGGTGCGTCCAACGTGGGCGATGGTGGAGTCTGTTGGGGGGCAAAAAGCACCTGGTTAGCCCTTGCTTGCCCTGCTGGGTCTGGGTGAGACCCACCCCGCCTTTGATCAGCACATGCCCCGGGCTCAGGACGCAATGCCCTGCCCTCTTTCCCCCACCTTTCACCCCGCTCTGGGCAGCAGAGCACCGTGCCCTTCCACCCGTGCGTGTGGAGCAGGGATGCTGGGGTTTGGCTGCATTTCCCCCACCCCGCGGCATTGTCCCTCTCTGCCCAACCAGCAGACCTGTATCTGCCGCTCTGCGCCCACCTGTGAAACCAAAGTCACCCTGAACATAGACGGAGGCACACGGACCACCTCCCCGTTCCCCCACACACCACACCCCCCATTTGCTGCAGCCTGTGGTGTCAGAGGGAGCAAGGAGATGTTTTCCCCACCAGCACCCACCAACGGACCCACATCCTCAGCTGCTGCCCTCTGCTTGGAAGCAGAAATCATGGTGAAGTCAAAATACAGAGGGGGAAAACAGTCCAGAAGAACTAATTCTCCAAGAGGGGTCCATGGTGACCCGGAGGGAGGAGGTGGTACTCACACTGTATTTCGTTCTCGTCGGTCACTTCAGCCTCATGTCTGGGAAGTTGGTGCTGCCTGGAGAGGAGGGGGAAAAGGGGTTTTGGGTGCGTGACCAGGATGTGATGACATCATTCGGATCATTCCCGGGGATGATGCTTTCTAGCATCAGGTCCATGGCTGGAAGGAAGCCCAGGGCAAGCCCTGCTCCTCTCTGACTCCACCAGAGGGGGATTTTACCCATGGACAAAGACCACTCTGCCCCGTGCAAAGGACAAGCCCAGGACCACCACAGGGACGCTGGAATGCCTCCCTCTTCATCCCCCCCAGCCCCACAGCCTGCAGGGATTGCTGCTCACCTTTGGCACCTCTCTCTGCACGCCCCTGCAAGGAAAGGAAAGGGTGAGGCGGGAACGCAGAGTTACTGCCCAGCCCTGGCTTTCCCTGCTCTGGGCTGCACCATGGAGATGATGGGTTGAACCTCCACACCTCACTCAGGGGTGGGGTTTTCCAACTATGCAACCATGAGTCCCGTTTCCCAGACTGGCTTCTCCCAAGCTCTCAGCAGCTGTGGGCAGCCCAAGTGTGAGGAGCCTCTTTTAATCCTTTCAGCCCAGCTCGGACACTGCCTTCTTTGACAAAGTGCTCTGGGAACAAATGTTTGCCTGCAGTAGGGATGCATTTAGTCTTCCCCATCTCAGCACATTTGCTCTTTGCACTTGAAAAAGGAATGGTTCCTTCATCTTCCTATGAAACAGGGTAAGGGACTGGCGATGCCAAAGTGCTATGTTTCGTTATGACTTCCCTGTGGGTTTTACCTCATTGTTTACCCTGAATTTCCCCAAATCGCTCACCTTTCTTCACGGCACAGTAGGTGGCTGCAGCCAGGAGGAGGAGGGAGACGGCCGCCACTGCCAGCGCGATGCCTGTGGGGAAGGGTTGGGCAAGGCGGGGATGGGGAGCTGGGAGAGACAGAAGGTTTTGGGGAAGAGGAGGTGTCATGGGGAGAGAAGCCGAGAGCAGGAGGTGCCCTTAGAGCCAGGCCACATCCCGCCTGAGGATCCTGCCCCTATGCTGGTGCCGGCAGCCCAGCACCCCTCGGCCTCGTGCTGGGGGACACTGGGTGTGCGGGGAGGGAATCACTCACCTGCGGTCGATGGCTCTGCCTGGGAGCTGGACCCGCTGCCTGCGAGGAGAAAGGCACAGGCTGAGAGTCTCCAGCTCTCCCAAGTCCTGCCCAGAATCAGCACCTGTGGGGACCCCCTCATCCTCCATCTATCGACTGGTGTGACAAATCAATGAATGCCTCACACGGCTGTGGCTCTGGATGAGATGTGGCACCACCCCTCTGCCCTTTGCGTGATGCTGGGGGCAGGAGAGGAGCAGGATTCTCTACTGGGACTGGGAGGAGTTGCACCGGTGGCAAAGGCTGGGTTAATTATACACTGACGTTGAGCATCCCAACTTCTTGGAGATGCATACTGGGACCCGGCAGTGTCCCCACCCTCCTCTTGGGTCTCTTGGCTTTCCTGTGTCCCAGCGCAACTTCTCACCTGTTACAGTCAGGTGCCGGGGAGTACTAAGGGCGGAGCTCCTCACTTGGTAGTGCTCATTCCTCTGCTGGTACCCACATCTGTATGTCCCCGTGCTCCCCATCGTCATGGTCAAGAGCATGGAGTAGATCAATTGTCTCTTTTCGACTTTCAGGCTGTACTTCTCCACCCCATCCTTGCAGAAGATGATTTGGGTAGCAGGGAAGCGCGCATCAATGGAACAGCGAAAAGCAACCTGTTCTCCCTCCTGAGCGGTGGAGGTGTTCAGGAAGAGGTCAGGAGGTGGGAGGTCACCTGGAGAGATGGCCCCGGGCCAGAGTTACTGTTGTCCAGGCTCCTCTCCAGGGGCGCACATGGGCAACAAACCCCCTCTCCCTTCACCACTCCTTTTGCTGAACCCATGCCTGTGCTCACCATCCCCTGGGGAGCTGCAGCTGTCCTGGGTGGTCACACTGGCACCTGCACCATGGGGCAGAGAGGGGGTTGGTTAGAGGTACAGTGACCCAGCTCATGCAGATGATCGTGCCCTGGTGCCCACTGCTGAGTCCTTGCTGGGCGAGCACCATCGCACCCTTGAGGGTCCATGAGGCAACTCCTCAGTCTCCTTCTTTGAAACCTCCCGCAGCCCATTTTTTCAGGGTTTGGTGTTCCAGGTGTCTTTGCTCCTTTGTCTCTAAGCTCTGCCCCACCTTACCCATTTCACAGCTCTGCATGTCAGCATAGAAGGGCCCCCAATGAAGAGTCACTAATGTCTATAAGCGCTACCTGTCTCTCTGCTCCTGTCACAGAGCACCACAGGCAGAAAGCATCTTCTATCCCCACATGACAGTTGTCATCACCACCAGGAAGGCATTTTTCATTTCAATTCAGCACAATAGAAATGAGAAAGCTCTGTCCCTCCACCTTCCCTGTGATGATATCCCTGAAGATGTTTTCTCTGGGTGCGCAATACAGAACATGGCATAAACACACAATTTGAATCTGATGAAAGCACCATGGAGCCAGTGGTCTGTTGAAGCTGGGGAAGTACCCCGAGAGGTGTTCCTCGCACAGCTTCTGGGCATAAAAATCAAGGTCAGACACAACTGTGCACACATCTTTGCACAACGGAATGCACTACATCTTCTTTGCAACTCCTCCTCTCATTTCTCCCAGCTCTCCACCAAGCCAAGTCCCCATGCCCCGCTCCCAAAGCCTGACAGCCCCATCCCCGTCCCGCAGACGTGTCCGGCTCCCACTCACCCAACAGCAGCAAGGCCATGCTGGGCAGATGCAGCACGGGCGCCCAACCTGCCCTCCGCGCCGGCCCCTTGCCCATCCCTGCCTGCCCGCAGCTGGCAGGCTCTGCTTTCTGAGCAGCTGAGAGCGCTGCACAAGAGGTGTCTGCTCTGGGCTTTGCTGCGCCTGGGAACAACCCACATGTGGCCGGAGGCGCCGTCCCACAAAGAGGAGCATATTGGAGGTCCCCTGCTGTCCCCTGCGCATCATCTCAGGCTTTTCTTTGTGCCTGTCCTGGCTCATTCTCCTGCTGTGCATTGGCTGCGTAGCCTGAGGTCATCTTTTGCCATTGGGATCTGAGGGGCTGCCAACAAGCGGCCTCTCCCTCACTCTGCCTTGGCAAGACACACGTCTGGGACCACTTTCCCCATGGGTCCTCTCCCACCCCACCACTACACATCTCACTCTGCAAGTAGAGTGGTCTGGTGGGTCTGGGAAGACGCAACTGTCTATGTTAGGAGCCTGGGAAGTAGGAGGGCAGCAGAGGAAGAGCGTCTACAAGAGGGTTTTGTGCAGGTGGAGCTGTTGGGAGAGCAGGCGTGATGGCCAAGCCAAGTTGGTGGAGAAGGACTGTGGTGGCAGGCTGTGTGTGTGCATGGGGGAGGGAGGGATTTAGCCTCCAGGACTGAGTTTCTTGGCTCATGGAGATCAACAGCAGCATCTGATAAGCCACAATGCAATGTGCTGTACCAGGCTTTTAGCTGTGCATGGCACATGGTCAAGTGGATCTGCATAGGAGAAGAGAGATGGAAATTAGGAGGCCTCTTCCATTTGAGATGGATCCAGAAAGAAAAAACACGCAAAAATATGAGTGCAGATGAAAGCTCATGGCTTTTCAACAGGTCATCAGGGACCCGGCCTTTCGGGACTTCCCCTTAGAGAAAAGTGGATCCCTCCATGTACAATTGGCTCAGCCGAGCTCAGCACCATCTCAGCTCAGCCCAGACACTGCTCCTCGCTGCAGCTGCTGGGCTCAGAGTGATATTGCTCTAAAAAACCCCTTCCTTTCCCACAGCAGCTCTCTCATCAGCAAGGTGTTCATCTCCTGCTGTCACTGTTCGTCACTCTGCAATGCTCAGACGTCGACAACACCACCGCTTGGCCACACCACTCCTCTGTGTGCGCAGCAGTGGCTTGTTTTTTTTAGAAATGAGATTTCCTTTCACTCCTACACACCAGCCCAGTCGCTCCTTCAGAAAGACCTGTGTCCCCAGCAGCTGCCAATCTGCAAGCCAGGGGCCAAAAATAGGTGATGGATAAGAGAGGGCTGGAGACTGGAGCAGCTCTTTGCATGGCTCTGAGCCCAGCTGGCTGTGTTCTGCCCTGGCTGATGAAGAAGACAGGCTGCTTCTTTCCACCCTGCTTCGGAAGGCATTTTCAGCACAGCCAGGGAGGTTTGGAGTGCCAGCACCCAAATTACCTCTTCTCAAGCACCATGCCACATGGTGGATGATGTGCAGGTGAAGGTGGCTGCATGTCACACCCACCCCATCCCCTGAAACATCTCTGCTGGTGGGGGAGCAACTTGCTCATCCTGGCACCCACCCCCTCAGCACCCTCACCCTGGGCTGCCAGTTGGGGTCAGGCCAATTGGAGGGGATACCACCATTGCTCTGCTCTCCTTTGCTCTGCCCCTGCTCTCTCCTCACATGAAAGCCAGTTGAACCTCCCACCATCCCAGGTGTCTTTCATCCCTGCAGATGTCCCTCCTGCTTACAGAAAGCAGCATCTCCATTGCCAGGTGAATGCCTGCAGCCCAGGAGTACACAGAAGGAGACTTGGATGGCTGCAGCCTCAGACAGCCATGCTCTCCAGCTCCTACATCTCCAGCGTTTCCCACCAACTGTGATTGGAGAGATATAAAGGATTTGTCTGGAAGTACACAGTTGATGCATCTCCTCTGTCTTTGAGTGTCTCCTCTGAAGAGAGCTGGGAGAGCTGCTTTCCTCCTGGCTGGTGGGTCCATGTGTCCTGGAAGGGAACTGCTATCCCCTGCACCTGGTGCTGCCAGGTTTTCCCTCCCTGCTGTCATCAGCCTGGCACATGTGTCTTGGCAAAGTGCTGATCTGAGGGTGGCAGAGGCCATCAATGAAAACTCACGTCCAAGGGGTGGTCGATCCTGCCCTTCTTTAGCCCACACCCTCCCATGGGTGGTGCAGAGGGACTGGGCTGAAGAACTTAGCCAGGAAAAAAACCCAGGTGGGTTTCTGGCTCCAGGCAAATGAGGGTGGGCTCTACACATCATCAGTCCCCAACACACACCCCGCGATCAAGTGTCCACCCACGCAGTCTTAAACTTCAGACACCAACGGCTCTTAGCACTGGGCCGAGACACAATGGCATCTGAGAGGGGCTGATGCTGTTTGCACAGCCCAGGCCATGAGCAGGCGGGGTAGCTGTGACCCCGAGGGTGCAAAGCAGGGTGGGGGACAAGGGGCAGGAGGCCTTGGCAGGGAGGATGCTCCTCCCCGGGCACAGGCAAACACCCCTCGTGATGCACTCTCTGAGTGTCCGGAAATGCAGGCGGGGACTCTGCAGGCGCAGCGTGCGCAGTGGGGGCTGAGGCAGGGCCCCCGCTCAGTTGGTCACAGCCTCCGGCTGTGGGGAAGGCTCTGCTAGCCACAGCAATGCAGCAGGAGCAGCCCCAGGCGCGCTGCAAGCCACGGGCCAGGCAGCTCTGGAAGCGCTGTCCCCAGCTGAGAGCAAAGCAGACGCTTCCAGGAGAGGCTGTTGCCGCAGCGCCCCCCAAAATGCTGGGGCAGGTGGCCTGGGGCAGGCTGTCTCCTTGTGGGCCTGCCTTGCTGCTGCTGCTGCTGCTGCTGCTGGGTGAGTTGGGGCATGGCTTTGGCGTGGGGCTGAGGCCGGGAGGGCTGCTGAGCGGGGCAGGCCAGGGCCCGTGCTGGGCACAGGGGAGGGTGGGCAAAGGCTGTGCGCAGCCGCCGTGCAGCGCTGAGGGGCAGAATGTCTTGGGTGGGGGGGGAAGACCGTTGCTTCCTCCAGCTCTGGCAGGGCTCTGACTAGAGCAGGTATTCCTCCAACACCTTAAGGGGATTTGGGTGTTAGGAGGAGACTGGGCAGATGCCGGAGTGCTTTAGGGAGCTGAGGCATCCACCTGTTACAGCAACCCCATGGAAAAGGGGCTCGGGTTTTGAAGCAGGGAGGCTGAAGAAACGCAGGGTGGAGACACATGTGTTGAGAAGCTGCCAACCCAGCAAGGAGTCAGTCGTGGTGACCTGGGCAGGGGCATGTAGATGAGCTGGGTCCACGCCCCCTAACCAAAACCCTGTCGTCTCCACGCTGCAGGTGCCAGTGTGACTGCCCAGGATATCTGCAGCTCCTCAGTTGCTGGTGAGCACAGGGATGGGCCAGACAAGGGAGGTGTGCATGGGTGGAGATGGGATGGGAGAGACGGGTGTTCCTCATGGATGAAGCCTCTGAAAGGGGAGTCTTCCCCTCCCACATCCAAGGTGTTTTGCAGCCCCACAAGAGTATCTCTGGGACCGGGGCATCCCCGTGCCATCTCTCCAGGTGACCTACCACCTCCTGACCTCTTCCTGAACACCTCCAACGCTCAGGAGGGAGAAAAGATTCTGGTTCGCTGTTCCATTCACCGGCACTCTCCTGCTAGCCGAATCGTCTTCTGCAAGGACGGGGTGGAGACGTTCAGCCTGGAAGCCGAATCAGGAGAGCTGACCTACTCCGTTCTCTTGATCATGTCCACGGGGATTGTGGGAACATACAGGTGTGCATACCAGCACAAGACTGAGTTCAGCCCAGTGAGGAACTCTGCCCTCAGCGCTCCCCAGTTCCTGATTCTCACAGGTGGGACGTGGTGCTGAGGCACAGGCATCTTGGTCCATAGACCCCAGATGACAGTGAGGACCCTGCTGTGCCCCATAGGGTGTCCCTGTGTGGCTGGGACACTGGGGGTCAGCATGCAGTGAAACTCAGCCTTCTTTGCTTCGGCAACTCCTCCCAGTCCCGGGAGAGCATCCTGCTCCTCTCCTGCCCCCAGCATCACGCAAAGGGCAGAGGGGTGGTGCCACATCTCATCCAGAGCCACAGCCGTGCGAGGCATTCATTGATTTGTCACAGAACTTGATAGATGGTGGATAAGGACTCCCCAAGGTCCTTTGTCTGTGCGTACCTGGGAGAGCTGGAGACTCTCAGCCTGTGCCTTTCTCCTCGCAGGCAGCAGGTCCAGCTCCCAGGCAGAGCCATCGACCGCAGGTGAGTGATTCCCTCCCCGCACACCCAGTGTCCCCCAGCACAAGGCCGAGGGGTGCTGGGCTGCCGGCACCAGCATAGGGGCAGGATCCTCAGGCGGGATGTGGCCTGGCTCTAAGGGCACCTCCTGCTCTCGGCTTCCTCTCCCCATGACACCCCCTCTTCCACAACACCTTCTGTCTCTCCCAGCTCCCCATCCCCACCTCATCCATCCCTTCCCCACAGGCATCGCGCTGGCAGTGGCGGCCGTCTCCCTCCTCCTCCTGGCTGCAGCCACCTACTGTGCCGTGAAGAAAGGTGAGCGATTTGGGGAAATTCAGGGTAAACAGTGGGGCCAAAATGGCACCCTGATGTGGGGCTGTTGCTGTGTGAGCAATGCCACTTTAGGATGGGCAGCTCCTTACCCCTGTTTCAGAGGAAGCTGAGCCCCTCAAAACTTTCCTTCATCACTTAGGGGGAGAAAAGTTTCGGAGATGGGGAAAACTTCCTGCCTTGTGAGATGGTTTGGATACCAAAGTGGGGAGGTAGCAGCAAATACATCCCTGTCCCACACAGACATTTGCTCCCAGCCCTCTCAGGACAAGAAGGGCTTCCCTGACCTGGCCTGAGCAGAGCAAGCACGGCCTGTTACGGTGGGATGTCCATGGCTGCTGAGAGCTTGAGAGAAGGCAGTCTGGGGAAGGGGACTGAGGGTTGTATAGCCTGGGCTGGAAAAGTCCCTCCCTGAGGGAGGTGTGGAGCTTCAGTGCATCATCTTCATTGTGCGGCCCAGAGCACGGAAAGCCAGGGCTGGGCAGTAACTCTGCCTCACACAATCACAGAATCACACAATGGTCAGGGTTGGAAGGGACCTTGGGAGATCATCTAGTCGGATGCCCCTGTCAAAGCAGGGTCACCTAGAGCAGGTTGCACAGGAAGGCATGCAGGTGGGTTTTGAATATGTCCAGAGAAGGAGATTCCACACCGTCTCTGGGCAGCCTGTTGCTGTGCTCTGCCACCCTCAAAGGCAAGAAGTTTTACCTCATGTTGAGACGGAACTTCCTGTGTTCCAGCCTGTTCCCATTGCTCCTGGTCCTGTTAACGGGCACCACTGGAAAGAGTCTGGCCCCATCCTCTTGACACCCGCCCTTTAGATATTGCTCAGCATTGATGAGATCCCCTCTCAGCCTTCTCTTCTCTGGCCTATATAGACCCGGCTCTCCAGCTTTGCCTCATCAGAGGGATGCTCCTGCCCTTCATCACCATGGTAGCCCTCTGCTGGACTCTTTCCAGTAGTTCCCTGTCTTTCTTGAACTGGGGAGCCCCGAACTGGACACAGTACTCATACACATGTGGCCTCCCCAGGGCAGAGCAGAGGGGGAGGATGACCTCCCTCGACCTGCTGGCCACGCTCTTTCTAATGCATCCCAGGAGACCATTGGGCTTCTTGGCCACAAGGACACATTGCTGTCTCGTGGTCAACTTCTTGTCCACCAGCACTCCCAGCTCCCCCTCTTGTGTAGCTGCTTTCCAAGAGGTCAAGCCCGAATCCTTACTGCTGCATGGAGTTATTCCTCCCCAGCTGCAGGACCCTGCACTTGCCCTTCTTGAACTTCATTTGGTCCCTCTCCACCCAACTCTCCAGCCTCTCCAGGTCTCGCTGTACGGTGGCACAGCCGACTGCTGTGTCAGCCACTGCTCCCAGCTTTGAGTCACCAGCAAACTTGCTGCGGGTACACTCTGTTCCCTTGTCTGGCTCATTGACGGATACGTTGAACAAGACTGGACTCAGTACTGACCCCTGGGGAACACCACAAGTCATTCACCGCATTCAGCCCCTTCTCCATCCACCCCACTGCCCACTCATCTAACCCACACTTCCTAGGCTTCCCTACGAGGATGTTCTGGGAGACAGCGTCAAAAGCCTTGCTGAAGTCGAGGTGGACAACGCCCACGGCTCTGCCCTCACCCACCCAGCCAGGCATGCCATCCGAGCAGGCTATCACATTGGTCAAGCGTGATTTCCCCTTGGTGAAGCTACATTGACCATTCCCCACATCTCCCTTTTTTTTCCTTGCAGGGACCTGCAGAGAGAGATGCCAAAGGTGAGCAGCAATCCGTCCTGGCTGAAGAGCTTAGGGGTGATGGAGAAGGGCATCCCGTGTGGCCTGGGGTGGTTCTTGGCAAGGAGCACCGTGGTCTGTGTCCGTGGGTAGCTCCCCCCTCGGGTTGAAGCAGGGAGGAGCAGGGTTTGCCTGGCATTGACTCCAGCTGTGGACCCGATGCAAGAAAGCATCATCCCTGGGAATGACCCAAAAGGCCCCATTGCTGCGAGATGGCAGTGGGGCCATAGACCCTCAACAGCCCTTCTCCTTGCTCTCTCACCACTGCTCGGTGATGCTGGTAGCGCTGAGGACTCTTCTGCTGATGACCGGAGTTGCTGTAAGTGTAACAAGTCCTCCTGCACCCTCCCCCTCCTGGCACCGGCCGCAATGCCCTTCTGCTTTGGCTTCCTGCCCCGCTTGCAATGCACAGCTGCTCCAGTCCGCAGTAGTCTCCAAAACATTCTTATAGATACCCAAGAAGTTCAATCTCGGTAAATTCTCTTCTCACTAAATCGTCCCAGTCAGAGCCTGATATCTCTGATTGAAACCTGGGGCTTCTCCCTTACAATCCTGGGCTGTGTTGTTGTCTCCAGTGTCCTGCTGATGGTGTGACACTAACGCAGGTTCTCCCTGCAGATGTCAACACTGATGAACTGGGCAGAGTTAAGGTGAGTTCAGCTCTTGCAGAAGCTTTCTCGTTGTGCAAGCTCTTCGGGGCTGCGTCATGGCCTGTTTGAGGGCAAACTAAGCCCCCCCACATTGAGGCTGGCATTTTCCCATAGCTCTGCTGCGGCTGTCATTGGTCTCCTTCCAAGGTGCCATCCCAGCCCAATGCCTGTGGCTGTGATGGGCACCAGGAGAGCAAGGCTGCTGCCTTTTCTATTTTGAAGGTGTCACGACCAAAATGCTCCGAAGCTTCACTTTATGCCAACTTATGAGAAAGCGAGAGGTGATGCAGCCAGCTTCTGCGTTACCCAACACAAGACATGGCGTTCACATGGATCCTTGCTGGCTCTCTCTCTCCTCCATGAGAACCTCTGGACATTTCCTGGATGTTCCTTTTGGGGCTCAGGATGGCTCCTTCATGGGTTGCAACTCTGCCGTTCCCCACCAATTCCGGGCTTTAGCTCTTCTGCAGAAGATGATTGCTTGGAGCGACCTCAGAAAACCCAAGAGCTCTTTCCACTAAACCAGCCTGCTACCAGCTTTGTGGAGATCATGTTGTGCAGGCGGAGGAGGTGTCCACACAAGTCCTCTGAGAGAGGCACACGGAAATGGGGATAGCGTGGGGGATTTCTGAGCTGTAAATAAAAGCATGAAGGTGCAGCCCAAAGAGAAAGAAGTTTTTTTTATTGCCTTATCTGTAGAGAGGTGTCAGGTCTCCCTGAGAGCGGCTGTCTGTCTTTCTCAGGGGTTGTGACCCAAACCTGGTGCATGGGGCTGACATGGGGACTTCATATGCTATCGAGCGTGAAAACCTGCAAAGCTTTTTCTGGCTAAAGCCTCAGCATGAATGTAAACCAGGAGCTACAAACGGATGAGCATTTTGATGCAAGACCATGATCTGACACAGCACAGGCAGCCCCATCACCTTGCCTGCTCTTTTACTATTCCAATTGCATGGAGCCTTTTGGGTGTGGTGAAGGCAACAAAGGAGTCTTGTGTGGGATTTCCGGTTGGGAAGGAGAGCTTGGCCAGGAAGAGACAGGCAGGAGCAGAATGCCAAGATGAAACTTTGAGAGTCTGGTGATGTCTCAGCTGAGCTCAGGCGAGAGACAGCTCCCCTTTCCATCCCCGTGTCTCTCTACAGTCCCTTCATAGCTCTACAGACACCCCTTTGGGTCTCTACGGATGTCTTTGGGCAGCTCAATGCCATTCCTTAGGGGACTGTGTAAGACAGAGATATAATTTGGGATACAAATTCATAAAAGTGTATTGTTCATTTGAGCAAAACCACATCATCATTGCTCATAGGTTTTAACAAGGATGTATGAGCACCTCAGTGCATATGAATCTGTGTACCCGTTTGTAGAGATGTGAATCATTGTGGGGATATATCACAGCACACCCATAGCTGTATCATGAAGTTTATTTAATCACATCTTCCTTAACACAGGAGGAAGGAGATGTCTTTACGTAGACATTCACAATGTATGTAATGTACTGTATATTCATTTAGATGTAATAGGTTGTAATTGTAAGTGCGTGTCATAGATATCCTGTTGGTGGAAGTCATGCAGAAGACATTTCTGATGTGTGTGGGAAGGGCTGGTGAGGGTGGAAGGGTTGGGTGCGCACAGGGTGGCATGGAGAGGGCTTGTGGGCAGGCGTTGCCCTGCCAAGCCCAGCGCTGGCAATTGCCCAGCAAGAGCTGGTGGAGAGAAAAGGCCAAGGTGGGCACGGCTCCCCGTGCGCTCGCCATGCTGCAGCGCTATCTGGGCTGGCTGCGAGAGCGGCTCTCCGTGGCATACGTTGTGGTGGTGTCCATCTCTTGCACGCGAGGCTTGAGAGGGAAAACGAAAGCATGTTATTTCACCCGCGGGCCCCAACCCCAGTGTGCCACAAGACAGGAAAAAGGAGAGCAGATGTGGGGCAGGACTGTGTTCTGAGGTGGCCCCTTATTTCTTCTTTGTTCTTCTTTTTACAAGTTCTATATTTTTTTTTCCCAGGCCTCCTCAAAAACTCCATATTTGAAAACATTTAAGGATGTGTAATTTCTTCTCCTTGTGACAGTAATTTTCACCCCACCAGCTGAAATACTGTTAAAAGGGAATATTTTCTTTTTGAAAAAAATAATTTCTTGGTAGAAAAAATCTTGTGTTGTTGGAGAATTTTCACCCATAAAGGGGAATGAGGTGTGACAAGATGTGGGCAGGTGGGCACAGAAACATATGTCTTCTTCTGCAAGTGCATCGGTTGGGTTCTCAGTGGGAAGAGCCCCGTGGGACTCCCCAGGCCAAGGCATGGAAAGGGACCCCCACCAGCACAGCCCCTCCCTGGGGCCCCGCTCCCTCCTCTGGCACCAAAGCTGTGCCACCACTCACCCTGGTGCATCCAACGTGGGCGATGGTGGAGTCTGTTGGGGGGCAAAAAGCACCTGGTTAGCCCTTGCTTCCCCTGCTGGGTCTGGGTGAGACCCACCCCGCCTTTGATCAGCACATGCCCCGGGCTCAGGACGCAATGCCCTGCCCTCTTTCCCCCACCTCTCACCCCGCTCTGGGCAGCAGAGCACCGTGCCCTTCCACCCGTGCGTGTGGAGCAGGGATGCTGGGGTTTGGCTGCATTTCCCCCACCCCGCGGCATTTTCCCTCTCTGCCCAACCAGCAGACCTGTATCTGCCGCTCTGCGCCCACCTGTGAAACCAAAGTCACCCTGAACATAGACGGAGGCACACGGACCACCTCACCCTTACCCAACACACCACACCCCCCCTTTGCTGCAGCCTGTGGTGTCAGAGGGAGCAAGGAGATGTTTTCCCCACCAGCACCCACCAATGGACCCACACCCTCAGCTGCTGCCCTCTGCTTGGAAGCAGAAATCATGGTGAAGTGAAAATGCAGAGGGCCACCTGCCCCAGCATTTTGGGGGGCGCTGCGGCAACAGCCTCTCCTGGAAGCGTCTGCTTTGCTCTCAGCTGGGGACAGCGCTTCCAGAGCTGCCTGGCCCGTGGCTTGCAGCGCGCCTGGGGCTGCTCCTGCTGCATTGCTGTGGCTAGCAGAGCCTTCCCCACAGCCGGAGGCTGTGACCAACTGAGCGGGGGCCCTGCCTCAGCCCCCACTGCGCACGCTGCGCCTGCAGAGTCCCCACTTTCATTTCCGGACACTTAGATACTGGACCACGAGCCATGTTTGCCTCCAGAGCAGCATCCTCCCTGCGAAACTCTCCTGACCCTTCTCCCCCACTCTTTTCCCTTTTCTGACTGCTGCTCCCAGCTCTCCTTCTATGTGGATGTCATCCTCCAGGGGAAACCTGGGCAGAGTCAAAATTTGCTGCAGAGTTCTGGCCGTGGTAGTCAAGGGCACGGGGTCCCAGCTGGTGTTCTCCTCAATCCTGCTGTCGAGGTGCGCAAGGGTGTGAGGAGGAAGGTACTGATATCATCGGTCAATGGGCTGTGAAGGTGGTTTGGGCAGTAGGGTTCTGTGGCTATGATCAATGAAACCTATTTGCAGATGAGCGTCCACTGGGGAGTGATGGGACCCACCGCTCCAAGCAGGGCAGAGCTGCTTTTGCCAACGGGACGTCTGAGCCCATAAGGAGGGCTTTAAACTGAGGATGATGGCGGTAGGTGGAGGGAGACTCTGTGGCAGTGCTGTGAGGGAGTGACAGATGGAGTTGATTGCCTTTGCCATGGGGTGATGTGAGAGGAATGAAACACAGACTCAAAAAAATGAGGCTTAAGCGGGGTGACCTCCAGCACTGGCATTTCAACAAGGAAGTGTCTACAAGTCACCGTTTTGGAAAACTCACCCACCACATCAACCTTGTCTCCTACTGACACTCTTCCCACCAAGACACCTCTTTCAAGGGGCACCATAAGCAGCGGTCCACTGCCCAGGAACGCACCCTTGACCGCTCTCCTATCAAGCCTGACTTTTTTGGTGCTTTGCTCCTACAGTGCTCCATTTGGACCTCCAAGGCGAAGGCAGGATGCTGGTTACTGAGAAGGAGAGGAGGCTCTGTTGTGTCCCCCTGTTGGGTGGTTGAGTGTATGTAAGTGGAGACAGGGCTTTGCTGCAGATACTGCATAGCCTGGAGCTGCAGATCATGCACCCGTGTGTGGCAGGTGGCACACGAGATGCCAAGTCTGCAGGAGCACCCTGAGGTGATTGCCCTGGGAGAAGAAAGCCAGATTTGGGGCAGCCTGCGCCCATCCTTGGGGCACGAAACGGACACACTTCAGAGCCCGGTGGCTAATTAGTTATTGCGCGGCATAGAGGACCAGAGAGCAAAAGCGGTGGTGCAAACCAGAGTGCAGACACTGTTCAGAGCAATGACCATCAAAACCTGAGAGCAATTATGAGAACCTTCATCAGAGACAGCTTTTTATTTCTTCAGCTGGTGCAGAGATCTCCCATCTGATAACTAACCCTACACGGCCATTTGAGAACACTTCCTCACATGTACTGATAACGTACGTCCTTTCCCTCAGGGCAAAAGAGCTGCTTATTAATAGTCTGAGTTCAGAGGTCAGGAATGCTCATGGTGAGTAATTGTTACTGTGGCTTTTAACAGCTAAATTAACATTGGAGCAGGATTCCCTAACCTGTCTACAAGCCAGCTCCAGCTGGATGAGCAAATCCCGTTTACATCCTGGGTATATGGGCACAGCGTGACTTTATTTTATTTATTATATCTCTCATTGCGTCCCACTCAGCTTCCCATTGTCTTGAAAAACTTTGTTTTCAGATTTATGCACTATCCGCAGTCCTTTAATTTGTATAATTGCGTACCTCTATTTTGCGGTCTCAGTCTGTACAAGGACAGCTGGAACTTGGTTTCAGCTCTCATAGTCTTGACAAACTGTGGCATGACATTGATTATGGTAAAAATGCACTGGCAAGAGGCAATGGCTTCTCATTTTTATTCACATTCTCCTCTTTAGCAATTCTCCTCTGTAGCAATAAGGAGAAAACCAAAACCAGCAAAACCAAGGAACACAAAATAATTTAGGTCGGAAGGGACCTCTGGAGGTCGTCTAGTCCAATGTAGCAAGGACGTTGGGCTCCAAACTGGTCCCGGAGCCTTACAGACATTGTTCCTCGCGGAGGCTGTGCACTTCCCATCCCTGAAACTATTCCAAAGCGCTCTGGACAGGGTCCTGGACAACAGGCTCCAGGTGGCCCTGCTGAGCAGGGGGTTAGACGAGACGACCTTTGGAGGTCCCTTCCAACCTCAGCTAGTCTGTGCTTCTGTGATTCTGTACAGACGACCTCACATCTGAAACCACAAGTTTCAAAATGGAGAAAGTCAGATTGGAGCTGTAGATGTAACCAATTACCGTGTGTGTTTTAAATTTCACTTCCTCTCTGCTGTTTCATCATCACAAACGTGGTGATAGAGAGTGTATAAGAAGATGAGCTGTGTGATAGAGAGGCACAGAAGACTTCCTTAGTTCTCTGAGTTGGTGGAGTAGGTAGGTGAAGATTGAGTACCAGACCACCTGAGGAACCTGAAGGGGCACAAGTCCATGGGACCCGACGAGATACATCTGTGGGTCCTGAGGGAACTGGCAGAGGAACTTGCTAAGCCACCTGCCATCATATTTGAGAAGTCGTGGCAGTCTGGTGAGGTTCCTGCTGACTGGAAAAGGGGAAACAGAACCCCTATTTTTGAAAAGGGAAATAAGGAAGACCCGGGGAAGTACACGCCGGTCAGTCTCACCTCTCTGCCAGACAGCATCATGGAGCAGATCCTCCTGGAAACTCTGCTACGGCACGTGGAAACTAAGGAGGTGATTGGTAGCAGCCAACATGGCTTCACCAAGGGCAAGTCATGCCTGACAAAT
Organism: Vanellus vanellus; assembly: GCF_965231255.1. Taxonomy (NCBI): domain Eukaryota; kingdom Metazoa; phylum Chordata; class Aves; order Charadriiformes; family Charadriidae; genus Vanellus; species Vanellus vanellus. The sequence goes on from NC_138934.1 coordinate 44,753, forward strand.
TTGGTGGTCTTCTACAAAGGGGTCACAGCAGCAGTGGACAAGGGAAGAGCAACTGATGTCATCTACCTGGATTTGTGCAAAGAGTGTGACACTGTCCCACACAACATCCCGGTCTCTAAATTGAAGAGACATGGATTCGACAAATGGACCACTCCATGGATAAAGAACTGGCTGGATGGTTGCATGCAAAGAGTTGCATTCAAGGGTTCGATGTCCAAGTGGAAACCAGTGACGAGTGGCATTCCTCAGGGGTTGGTACTGGGACCTGTGCTGTTCAACACCTTTCTTGGTGACATGGACATGAGAACCGGTGCACCCTCAGCACGTTTGCCGATGACACCGAGCTGTGTGTGAAGTAGACAATTTTTCACTTTGAGACTCGTGTGGCCCTGGAAGAGGTTGCCCAGAGAAGCTGTTGCTGCCCCATCCCTGGCGGTGTTCAAGGCCAGGTTGGACGGGGCTTTGAGCAATGTTGGAGGTGTCCCTGCCTCTAGCAGCGGGGTGGAACTTGCTGATCTTCAAGGTCCCTTCCAACCTAAACCATGTTATGATTCTATGTTTCTATGATCACCTCCAGCTCTGCCTCTGAGCATCTGGCTGTGCAATTGGCTCCCACCCTCCTTCCCCTTTCCTCACCATGGAGCCGTGCTGCCTTGTGCTTCCCAGCCAAGGTGCTCCTCTCCTGCCTCCACCCAAGCTTGCCCCTGAGCCCCCTGGGGCACACCAAGGGCCCGGAGTCCGGCGTCTGCTGTTGCACACAGGGGAGACACTTTGTTCCTGGGCCAGTGATGAGAGGCGTTGGTGTGGGAGACTTGAGACTCTGCTTGGGGAAGGTTGCCTGAGGTGCATGTGGGGGCTGCTGATGCCAAGACCCCATCTGCATCTCTCGCACAGTTGGACACTCTCAGTCCTGTCTCACAGGGGAGGTTTTCATCTTATTCCCCCTTTCCCAGAGATGGGTGTGTGTGGGGTTCAGACAGCCAGGATGGACCGCCCCTTGGACCCCGTGGACAATGGGCTGTGGCACCCTCACTTTGCCACTTTGCCAGGACACATGTGCCAGGCTGATGCCAGCAGGGAGGGAAACCCTCGCAGCACCAGGCGCAGGGGACGGCAGCTCTGTCCTGGGACACATGGTCCCACCAGCCAGGAGGAAAGGAGCTCTCCCCGCTCTCTTCAGAGGAGTCACTCAAAGACAGAGGAGACGCATCAGCTCTCCACTTCTCAACAAATCCTTTATATCTCGCCTCCCACAGACCCTCTGCCAAACAAGGTGCTTTTGCACGGGGCGTCATAACCATTCGGCCGCTGCCCAATGACCTGCCCAGCAATGTGCCCTTGTCGCCATGAAGGCCAATGGAATCCTGGGCTGCATAGGGAAGAGCGTGGCCGGTAGGTCGAGGGAGGTCATTCTCCCCCTCTACTCTGCTCTGGTGAGGCCACAACTGGAATACTGCGTCCTGTTCTGGGCTCCCCAATGCAAGAGAGATGGGGAACTGCTGGACCAAGTCCAGCGTAGGACAACTAAGATGACTGAGGGATTGGAGCATCTCCCTTCTGAGGAAAGGCCGAGAGAGTTGGGACTCTTTAGCCTGGAGAAGAGAAGGCTGAGGGGAGACCTTATTATTGTGTACACGTATCTAAAGGGTGGGTTGAAGGAGGATGGAGCCAGGCTCTTTCCAGTGGTTCCCAGTAACAGGAGGAGGGGCAATGAACACATGTTGGAACATAGGAAGTTCCGTTCAAATACAAAGACAAACTTTATGGTGAGGGTGACAGAGCACTGGCACAGGCTGCCCAGAGAGGTGGTGGAGTCCCCTTCTCTGGAGATTTTCAAGACGCGCCTGCATGCAGTCCTGAGGAATGTCGCTTGGGCGGTCCTGCTGTAGCAGGGGAGTTGGACTAGATGATCTCTAGAGGTCCCTTCCAACTCCACAAATTCAGTGATTCCGTGCGATTTCCTGCCACCACAACATGGTGGATGGGAAGTGCTGGAGGGATGCAGGACCTGGAAAGCATCTTTGTCGGAGGCTGCAGTGAGGACAGCAGGGAGCCTGGGGCAGCAAGGGACATCAGAGGGCACTGGGGATGGGGACGTCTCCAGGCTGACCATCGGCAGTGGCACAGTGGCTGCATGTCTCCAGGATGAGGGTGATGATGGGGGCGGAGGTGAGGAGGAGCAGGGTGAGGGCAGAGCGCAGGATCCAGACCCAGAGGGGAACGGCTGGTCCTGGAAGAGAGGAGGGTCACAACGAGAACAAGACAAGTCCTGAAGGAAGGACGTGGTAGGAAGGGCTCACAAGCAATGGCTCACAAGTGTGTGGGAGCACTGTTCCCGGCGAGGGACTTTTGCCTGCCAGAGAAATGCAGACCTTGTGAGTGCCAGTGTCCTGTGCTGGCACCATCCCAGACATGGAGATGACCCCCAGCTCATGTCTCACTTCATCGGACTCCTGGGGAAACCCCCAGCTCATGCGAATCTCCCCATTTTCCTTGATGTCGGATCTCAGAGGGAGAGGGGACACAGCTTGGAGCATCCCTGGCACAGCCCAGGCTCCGTCAGAGAGGCGCCGTCCCACAAAGGAGAGCTTATTGCCGGTCCCCTGCTGACCCCTGTTCATCGTCTCAGGCTTTTTTTCGTGCCTGTCCTGGCTCTTTCTCCTGGCTGTGCGTTGGTTGCGTAGCCTGAGGTCATCCCTTGCCATGGGATCTGAGGGGCTGCCAACAAGCGTACTCTCCCGCTCTCCCTGCCTTGGCAAGACACACGTCTGGGACCAGTTTCCCCATGGGTCCTTTCCTGCTCGGAGATACAGATCTCAATCTGCAAGTAGAATGGACTACTGAGTCTGGGAAGAGGCACATGTCTATGTTAGGAGCCTGGGAACTAGGAGGGCAGCAGAGGAAGAGCATCTGCAAGAGCGTTTTGTGCAGGTGGAGCTGTTGGAGAGCAGGCGTGATGGCCAAGCCAAGTTGGTGGAGAAGGACTGTGGTGGCAGCCTGTGTGTGTGCATGGGGGAGGGAGGGATTAAGCCACCAGGACTGAGTTTCTTGGCTCATGGAGATCAACAGCAGCATCTGCTAAGCCACAATGCAATGTGCTGTACCAGGCTTTTAGCTGTGCATTGCACATGGCTGTGTCTGTCTGCCTAGGAGAAGACAGATCAAAATTTGGAGACATATTCTAACACACCGCAGCCTCTCGGGACATGCCCTTAGAAGACACTGATTCCCACCATGTGCAATTCGCTCAGCAGAGCTCATCACCATCTCAGCTCAGCCCAGACACTGCTCCTCGCTGCAGCTGCTGGGCCTTGCGTCACCTTGCTCTGAAAAAAGCCCTCCCTTTCCCACAGCAGCTTTCTCAGCAGCGAGGTAGTAGCCTCATGCTCACTCTGCATGCTCAGATGTTGACCACGGAAAAGCTTGGCCACACCACTCCTCTGTGCACGCCGCAGTGGCTGTGGCACAGTGGCACAGTAGGTGGCTGCAGCCAGGAGGAGGAGGGAGACGGCCGCCACTGCCAGCGCGATGCCTGTGGGGAAGGGGTGGACGGGGCGGGGATGGGGAGCTGGGAGAGACAGAAGGTGTTGGGGAAGAGGAGGTGTCATGGGGAGAGGAAGCCGAGAGCAGGAGGTGCCCTTAGAGCCAGGCCACATCCCGCCTGAGGATCCTGCCCGTATGCTGGTGCCGGCAGCCCAGCACCCCTCGGCCTCGTGCTGGGGGACACCGGGTGTGCGGGGAGGGAATCACTCACCTGCGGTCGATGGCTCTGCCTGGGAGCTGGACCCGCTGCCTGCGAGGAGAAAGGCACAGGCTGAGAGTCTCCAGCTCTCCCACGTCCTGCCCAGACTCAGCACCTGTGGGGACCCCCTCATCCTCCATCTATTGACAGTCGTGACAAATCCATGAATGCCTCACACGGCTGTGGCTCTGGATGAGATGTGGCACCACCCCTCTGCCCTTTGCGTGATGCTGGGGACAGGAGAGGAGCAGGATGCTCTCCCGGGACCGGGAGGAGTTGCCCCAGTAGCAAAGACTGGGCTGAACTGCACCCTGACAACAACAGTCCACAGTGCCCAGGGCCAAGTCATGGGGCAACACAGGGTCCCTGCCCTAATTTAGGGTCTGTTGGGCTCTGCAGTGGTTCCTGCCCATGCCCAGTGCCACCTCTCACCTCTGACAGCCAGGTGCCGGGGAACACTGAGGGCAGAGCTCCTCACCCAGTTGCTCTCGTTTCTGTGCTGGTACCCACACGCGTACGTCCCTGCGCTCCCCAGGGTGATGTTCAGCAGCACAAAGTAGCTGAGCTGTCCCCGTTGGGCTTTCAGGCTGTACTCCTCCACCCCATCCTTGCAGAAGACAATTCGGGTTGCAGGTGAATCTGTCAGGAGGGAGCACCCGGCCAGAACTGTGTCGCCAGGCTGAGCAGAAGGTAAGTCGAAGCTCAGATGAGGAGCCGGGAGGTGACCTGGAAGGAAGGCAGTGATGCAGGATGCTGCAGGCAAGGATTTGTGATGGTGGGGCTGAAAATGCTCTAGCTCAAGGAGGGCAGAATCTCTCCTCCAAGGTCTTGTACGCATGGAACAAAGCTCCTCTCTTTCCCGTGCCCCACTCCCTGTACCACTGCCTTTTCGGGACCCATCCCTGCGCTCCCCATCACCTGGGCAGCTGCAGATGTCCTGGGCGGTCACACTGGCACCTGCAGTGTGCAGAAGAGAGGGTGTTGGTTAGAGGGGCAGCAACCCGGCTCGCCGGCCTCTCCCAGCCCAGCTCCCCACTGCCGAGTCTCTGCTGGGCAGCACCTTCCCGCCCACGCATCTCTAGCGTGCATCTTATCCACCTCCGCTCTCGAAATCACGCCAAGCCGATAATGGGTGGCATTGCTGTTACAGAAGCATACCCCTGCTACCCCAATCCACTCCAGCGTGTACAAAGTCCATGTTATGACCCAAACATCCTGAGAAAGATTTGAATATTATGCTCTTTCCCAGAGCTGCGTCGCGTCTGGAGGAAGCAACGGTCTTCCTCCCCCACCCAAGACACTCTGTGCCCAGCACGGGCCCTGGCCTGCCCCGCTCAGCAGCCCTCCCGGCCTCAGCCCCACGCCAAAGCCATGCCCCAACTCACCCAGCAGCAGCAGCAGCAGCAGCAGGAAGGCAGGCCCACAAGGAGACAGCCTGCCCCAGGCCACCTGCCCCAGCATTTTGGGGGGCGCTGCGGCAACAGCCTCTCCTGGAAGCGTCTGCTTTGCTCTCAGCTGGGGACAGCGCTTCCAGAGCTGCCTGGCCCGTGGCTTGCAGCGCGCCTGGGGCTGCTCCTGCTGCATTGCTGTGGCTAGCAGAGCCTTCCCCACAGCCGGAGGCTGTGACCAACTGAGCGGGGGCCCTGCCTCAGCCCCCACTGCGCACGCTGCGCCTGCAGAGTCCCCGCCTGCATTTCCGGACACTCAGAGAGCGCATCACGAGGGGTGTTTGCCTGTGCCTGGGGAGGAGCATCCTCCCTGCCAAGGCCTCCTGCCCCTTGTCCCCCACCCTGCTTTGCACCCTCGGGGTCACAGCTACCCCGCCTGCTCATGGCCTGGGCTGTGCAAACAGCATCAGCCCCTCTCAGATGCCATTGTGTCTCGGGCCAGTGGTAAGAGCCGTTGGTGTCTGAAGTTTAGGACTGTGTGGGTGGACACTTGATCGCGGGGTGTGTGTTGGGGACTGATGATGTGTAGAGCCCATCCTCATTTGCCTGGAGCCAGAAACCCGCCTGGGTTCTTTTCCTGGCTGAGTTCTTCAGCCCAGTCCCCCTGCACCACCCATGGGTGGGTGTGGGCTAAAGAAGGGCAGGATCGACCACCCCTTGGATGTGAGTTTTCATTGATGGCCTCTGCCACCCTCAGATCAGCACTTTGCCAAGACACATGTGCCAGGCTGATGACAGCAGGGAGGGAAAACCTGGCAGCACAGGTGCAGGGGACAGCAGTTCCCTTCCAGGACACGTGGACCCACCAGCCAGGAGGAAAGCAGCTCTCCCAGCTCTCTTCAGAGGAGACACTCAAAGACAGAGGAGACGCATCAACTGTCCACTTCCGGACAAATCCTTTATATCTCTCCAACCCCAATTTTGGGAAACGCTGGAGATGCAGGAGCTGGAGATCATGGCTGTCTGAGGCTGCAGCCATCCAAGTCTCCTTCTGTGTCCTCCTGGGCTGCAGGCATTCACCTGGCAATGGAGACTCTGCTTTCTGTGAGCAGGAGGGACATCTGCAGGGATTAAACACACCTGGGATGGTGGGAGGTTCAACTGGCTTTCATGTGAGGAGAGAGCAGGGGCAGAGCAAAGGAGAGCAGAGCAATGGTGGTATCCCCTCCAATTGGCCTGACCCCAACTGGCAGCCCAGGGCCGGCATGGCTCAGGTCCAGTTATGGTGGAGAGGAGTGGAGACTGCAGGGAGCGCAGGGCAGTGAGGGCATCAGAGGTCAGTGGGGACAGGGATGTCTCCAGGCTGGCTGGCCCCTCTGGCTCAGTGGCTGCATCTCTCCAGGGTGAGGGTGCTGAGGGGGTGGGTGCCAGGAGGAGCAGGTTGCTCCCCCACCAGCAGAGATGCCCCAGGGAATGCGACACGTGAGACATGCAGCCACCTTCACCTGCACCTCATCCACACAGGGTGTGCACATTGGCTTGGTGCTTGAGAAGGGGTAATTTGCGTGCTGGCACTGCAAACTTCCCTGGCTGTGCTGAAATTGCCATGCAAAGAGCTGCTCCAGTCTCCAGACCTCTGCCCTCCATCACCTAATTTTGGCCCCTGGCTTGCAGATATGAGCTGCTGGGGTCACAGGTCTTTCTGAAGGAGCTGTTGGGCTGATGTGTAGGAGTGGGAGGGAAATCTCATTTCTAAAAAAAACCAGCCACTTCTGTGCACACAGAGGAGTGGTGTGGCCAAGCGGTGCTGTTGTCGACGTCTGAGCATGCAGAGTGAGCAGGAGATGAACACCTTGCTGCTGAGAGAGCTGCTGTGGGAAAGGAAGGGCTTTTTTTAGAGCAATATCACTCTGAGCCCAGCAGCTGCAGCGAGGAGCAGTGTCTGCGCTGAGCTGAGATGGTGCTGAGCTCGGCTGAGCCAATTGTACATGGAGGGATTAACTTTTCTCTAAGGGGAAGTCCCGAAATCCAGGTCCCTGATGACCTGTTGAAAAGCCATGAGCTTTCATTTGCACTCATGTTTCTTCCTGTCATTTCCTACTTGATCCATCTCAAATGCAAGAGGCTTCCCTAATTCCCATCTGTCTTCTCCTATGCAGATCCACTTGACCATGTGCCATGCACAGCTAAAAGCCTGGTACAGCACATTGCATTGTGGCTTATCAGATGCTGCTGTTGATCTCCATGAGCCAAGAAACTCAGTCCTGGAGGCTAAATCCCTCCCTCCCCCATGCACACACACAGCCTGCCACCACAGTCCTTCTCCACCAACTTGGCTTGGCCATCACGCCTGCTCTCCAGTGGCTACGTCTGCATAAAACCCTCTTGCAGATGCTGTTCCTCTGCTGCCCTCCTAGTTCCCAGGCTCCTAACATAGACAGATGGGTCTTCCCAGACCCACCAGTCCACTCTACTTGCAGAGTGAGATGTGTAGTGCTGGGGCGAGGGAGGACCCATGGGGAAGTGGTCCCAGACATGTGTCTTGCCAAGGCAGAGAGTGAGGGAGAGGCCGGTTGTTGGCAGCCCCTCAGATCCCAATGGCAGAAGATGACCTCAGGCTGTGCAGCCAACGCACAGCAGGAGAACGAGCCAGGACAGGCACAAAGAAAAGCCTGAGATGATGCGCAGGGGTCAGCAGGGGACCTCCAATACGCTCCTCTTTGTGGGACGGCGCCTCCGGCCACATGTGGGTTGTTCCCAGGCGCAGCAAAGCCCAGAGCAGACACCTCTTGTGCAGCGCTCTCAGCTGCTCAGAAAGCAGAGCCTGCCAGCTGCGGGCAGGCAGGGATGGGCAAGGGGCCGGCGCGGAGGGCAGGTTGGGCGCCCGTGCTGCATCTGCCCAGCATGGCCTTGCTGCTGTTGGGTGAGTGGGAGCCGGGCACGTCTGCGGGACGGGGATGGGGCTGCCAGGCTTTGGGAGCGGGGCATGGGGACTTGGCTTGGTGGAGAGCTGGGAGAAATGAGAGGAGGAGTTGCAAAGAAGATGTAGTGCATTCCGTTGTGCAAAGATGTGTGCACAGTTGTGTCTGACCTTGATTTTTATGCCCAGAAGCTGTGCGAGGAACACCTCTCGGGGTACTTCCCCAGCTTCAACAGACCACTGGCTCCATGGTGCTTTTAGCAGACTCAAATAATGTATTCATATCCTCTATGTTTCACCAAAACGGTGGATGTATGTGTCCTATCTAACCGCTTTTTTGTTTCCTTTTTTTTTTAAACCGAATTACTGCTCATGTTCTGTATGGGGCTCCCAGAGAAACGGTCTTACGGGACATGTACACTGGGACGATGGAGCGACAGAGCTTAGTCCTTTTTATTGTACTGAATTGAAATGAAAATTCCTTTCCTGGTGGTGATGACAACTGTCACGTTGGGCCCAAAGAAGCTTTCTGCCTGCGGTGCTCTGTGAGGGGTGCAGAGGGAGAGGTGTCACTTGGGACATTGGGTGGCTCTTCATTGGGGGCCCTTCAGTGCCGACATGTAGACCTCTGAAATGGGTAAGGTGGGGGAGAGCTCGGAGACAAAGGAGCAAAGACAGGTGGTGAAAGTGGGGAGAGCGCAGAAGAGGTGCCCTGCCTGATACGGTGAGGCTGTGGGGCCGTGGGTGGGACAGGGTCACCCACCTGCAACCACAAACCCACCCAAACTGGGCTCAGGGAGGTGTCAAAAAAAGACTGAGGAGTTGCTTCATGGACACTCAAAGGTGGGCTGGTGCTTGCACAGCAAGGGCTCAGCAGAGGGGACCAGGTCACTGTCAGCTGGATGAGCCGTGTCACGGTCCATCTAACTAAACCCTCTCTGCCCTATGGCGCAGGTGCCAGTGTGACCGCCCAGGACATCTGCAGCTCCTCAGGGGATGGTGAGCACAGGGATGGGTTCAGAAATGGAGGTGGGCAGAGGGTGGAGAGGGGTTTTGTTGCCCAGATACAAACCCTTGGAGGAGAGATTCTGCTCTCTCTGAGCCAGGCTGTTTTGCAGCCCCGCCATGAGGAACACTTGCCCACAGCATCCCTGCATCGCTACATTCCAGGGGACCTCCCGGCTCCTCATCTCACCCTCAGTTTATCATACGCTCACCCTGGCGACACAGTTCTGGCCGGGTGATTCTTCCTGACTGGGTCACTTGCAGCCCGAATCATCTTCTGCAAGGATGGGGTGGAGGAGTACAGCCTGAAAGCCCAACGGGGGCAGCTCAGCTACTCTGTGCTACTGAACATCACTTTGGAGAGCGCAGGGATGTACACTTGTGGGTACCAGCACAGGAACGAGAGCAACTGGGTGAGGAGCTCTGCCCTCAGTGCTCCCCAGCATCTGGCTGTCACAGGTGAGACACAGCACGGTGGTGTGAGCAGAAGGGACGGGGCACTTGCCACCATGTTGTGCTGCACAGGACAGAGCTGTGTTGTGGGGCAGGCAGGGCACCGCACTGAAGTCCTTCCCCACTCAGAGTCTTTCCTCCACTGATGGATGCACCAGAGAGAGATGCTCTCCTCAGGGGTGCCCCTCTCCCTCCAGCCCACACCTCTGCTGCAGACGTGGGACTCGGCAGAGCCCCGGATCACAAAGCCAGGGCTGGGGCTGCCAACGGAGCCTGGGCTGTGCCAGGGATGCTCCAAGCTGTGTCCCCCCTCTCTCTGAGAGCCGACATCAAGGAAAATGGGGAGATTTGCATGAGCTGGGGGTTTCCCTGGGAGTGTCATGAAATTGGACATGAGCTGGGGGTCTTCTCCATGTCTGGGATGGTGCCAGCACAGGACAGTGGCACTCCCAAGGTCTGCATTTCTCTGGCAGGCACAAGTCCCTCGCCGGGAACAGTGCTCCCACACACTTGTGAGCCGTTGCTTGTGAGCCCTTCCTACCACGTCCTTCCTTCAGGACTTGTCTTGTTCACGTTGTGACCCTCCTCTCTTCCAGGACCAGCCGTTCCCCTCTGGGTCTGGATCCTGCGCTCTGCCCTCACCCTGCTCCTCCTCACCTCCGCCCCCATCATCACCCTCATCCTGGAGACTTGCAGCCACTGTGCCACTGCCGATGGCCAGCCTGGAGACGTCCCCATCCCCACTGCCCTCTGATGTCCCTTGCTGCCCCAGGCTCCCTGCTGTCCCCCATCCAGCCTCCGACAAAGATGCTCTCCCAATCCTGCATCCCTCCAGCACTTCCCACCCACCATGTGGTGGTGGCAGGAAAGGGCAGCGGTCGGCTGCTTATGACGCCCTGTGTAAAAGCATATTGTTTGGCAGAGTCTGTGGCAGGCGAGACATAAAGGATTTGTTAAGAAGTTGATAGATGATGTGTCTCCTCTGTCTTTGCGTGAGTCCTCTGAAGAGAGCTGGGAGAGATGCCTTCCTCATTGTTGGTGGGGCCATGTGTCCTGTGAGGGAGCTGCCGTCCCCTGCACCTGGTGCTGTGAGGGTTTCCCTCCCTGCTGGTATGTCCCGGGCAGATGTGTCCTGGAAAAGTATCAATCTGAAAAGGGCAGAGCCCATCGTCCCATGGGGTCCAAGGGGTGGTCCATCCTGGCTGCCTGCACCCCACACACCCCCATGTCTGGGAAAGGGGGAATAAGATGAAAACCTCCCCTGCGAGACAGGACTGAGAGTGTCCAGCTGTGCGAGAGATGCAGATGGGGTCTCGGCATCAGCAGCCCCCACATGCACCTCAGGCAACCTTCCCCAAGCAGAGTCTCAAGTCTCCCACACCAACGCCTCTCATCACTGGCCCAGGAACAAAGTGTCTCCCCCGTGTGCAACAGCAGACGCCGGACTCCGGGCCCTTGGTGTGCCCCAGGGAGCTCAGGGGCAAGCTTGGGTGGAGGCAGGAGAGGAGCACCTTGGCTGGGAAGCACAAGGCAGCACGGCTCCATGGTGAGGAAAGGGGAAGGAGGGTGGGAGCCAATTGCACAGCCAGATGCTCAGAGGCAGAGCTGGAGGTGATCATAGAAACATAGAATCATAACATGGTTTAGGTTGGAAGGGACCTTGAAGATCAGCAAGTTCCACCCCGCTGCTAGAGGCAGGGACACCTCCAACATTGCTCAAAGCCCCGTCCAACCTGCCCTTGAACACCACCAGGGATGGGGCAGCAACAGCTTCTCTGGGCAACCTCTTCCAGGGCCACACGAGTCTCAAAGTGAAAAATTGTCTACTTCACACACAGCTCGGTGTCATCGGCAAACGTGCTGAGGGTGCACTGGATCTCATGTCCATTTCACCAAGAAAGGTGTTGAACAGCACAGGTCCCAGTACCAACCCCTGAGGAATGCCACTCGTCACTGGTTTCCACTTGGACATCGAACCCTTGAATGCAACTCTTTGCATGCGCCCATCCAGCCAGTTCTTTATCCATTGAGTCGTCCATTTGTCGAATCCATGTCTCTTAAATTTAGAGACAAGGATGTTGTGTGGGACAGTGTCACGCTCTTTGCACAAGTCCAGGTAGATGACATCATTTGCTCTTCCCTTGTCCACTGCTTCTGTAACCCCTTTGTAGAAGGCCACCAAAATTGTCAGGCATGACTTGCCCTTGGTGAAGCCATGGTGGCTGCTACCAATCACCTCCTTAGTTTCCACGTGCCGTAGCGGAGTTTCCAGGAGGATCTGCTCCATGATGCTGTCTGGCACAGAGGTGAGACTGACCGGCGTGTACTTCCCCGGGTCTTCCTTATTTCCCTTTTCAAAAATAGGGGTTCTGTTTCCCCTTTTCCAGTCGGCAGGAACCTCACCAGTCTTCCAGGACTTCTCAAATATCGCGGCTAGTGGCTTAGCAAGTTCCTCTGCCAGTTCCCTCAGGACCCACAGATGTATCACATCAGGTCCCATGGACTTGTGCCCCTTCAGGTTCCTCAGGTGGTCTGGTACTCAATCTTCACCTACCTACTCCACCAACTCAGAGGACTAAGGAAGTCTTCTGTGCCTCTCTATCACACAGCTCATCTTCTTATACACTCTCTATCACCACGTTTGTGATGATGAAACAGCAGAGGGGAAGTGAAAATTAAAACACACACGGTAATTGGTTACATCTACAGCTCCAATCTGACTTTCTCCATTTTGAAACTTGTGGTTTCAGATGTGAGTTCGTCTGTACAGAATCACAGAAGCACAGACTAGCTGAGGGTTGAAGGGACCTCCAAAGGTCGTCTCGTCTAACCCCCTGCTCAGCAGGGCCACCTGGAGCCTGTTGTCCTGGGCCCAGTCCAGAGAACTTTGGAATAGTTTCAGGGATGGAAACTGCACAGCCTCCCCGAGGAACAATGTCTGTAAGTCTCCGGGACCAGTTTGGAGCCCAACGTCCTTGCTACATTGGACTAGACGACCTCCAGAGGTCCCTTCCGACCTAAATTATTTTGCGTTCCTTGGTTTTGCTGGTTTTGTTTTTCTCCTTATTGCTACAGGCTAAAGAGGAGAATGTGAATAAAAATGAGAAGCCATTGCCTCTTGCCAGTGCATTTTTACCATAATCAATGTCATGCCACAGTTTGTCAAGACTATGAGAGCTGAAACCAAGTTCCAGCTGTACTTGTACAGACTGAGACCACAGAATAGAGAGCTATGCAATTAAACAAATTAGAGGACTGCGGATAGTGCGTAAATCTGAAAACAAAGTTTTTCAAGACAATGGGAAGCTGAGTGGGACGCAATGATAGATATAATAAATAAAATAAAGTCACGCTGTGCCCATATACCCAGGATGTGAAACGGGATTTGCTCATCCAGCTGGAGATGGCTTGTAGACAGGTTAGGGAATCCTGCTCCAATGTTAATTTAGCTGTTAAAAGCCACAGTAACAATTACTCACCATGAGCATTCCTGACCTCTGAACTCAGACTATTAATAAGCAGCTCTTTTGCCCTGAGGGAAAGGACGTACGTTATCAGTACATGTGAGGAAGTGTTCTCAAACGGCCGTGTAGGGTTAGTTATCAGATGGGAGATCTCTGCACTAGCTGAAGATATAAAAAGCCAGGGCTGTCTCTGATGAAGGTTCTCATAATTGCTCTCAGGTTTTGATGGTCATTGCTCTGAACAGTGTCTGCACTCTGGTTTGCACCACCGCTTTTGCTCTCTGTTCCTCTATGCCGCGCAATAACTAATTAGCCACCGGGCTCTGAAGTGTGTCCGTTTCGTGCCCCGAGGATGGGCGCAGGCTGCCCCAAATCTGGCTTTCTTCTCCCAGGGCAATCACCACAGGGTGCTCCTGCAGACCTGGCCTCTCGTGTGCCAGGAGAGGACTTGGCAGGGAGGATGCTGCTCTGGAGGCAAACACTGCTCGTGCTCCAGTATCTAAGTGTCCGGAAATGAAAGCGGGGACTCTGCAGGCGCAGCGTGCGCAGTGGGGGCTGAGGCAGGGCCCCCGCTCAGTTGGTCACAGCCTCCGGCTGTGGGGAAGGCTCTGCTAGCCACAGCAATGCAGCAGGAGCAGCCCCAGGCGCGCTGCAAGCCACGGGCCAGGCAGCTCTGGAAGCGCTGTCCCCAGCTGAGAGCAAAGCAGACGCTTCCAGGAGAGGCTGTTGCCGCAGCGCCCCCCAAAATGCTGGGGCAGGTGGCCTGGGGCAGGCTGTCTCCTTGTGGGCCTTCCTTCCTGCTGCTGCTGCTGCTGCTGCTGCTGCTGGGTGAGTTGGGGCATGGCTTTGGCGTGGGGCTGAGGCCGGGAGGGCTGCTGAGCGGGGCAGGCCAGGGCCCGTGCTGGGCACAGGGGAGGGTGGGCAAAGGCTGTGCGCAGCTGCCGTGCAGCGCTGAGGGGCAGAGTGTCTTGGGTGGGGGCAGGAAGACCGTTGCTTCCTCCAGCTCTGGCAGGGCTCTGACTAGAGCAGGTATTCCTCCAACACCTTAAGGGGATTTGGGTGTCAGCAGGAGACTGGTCAGATGCCGGAGTGCTTTAGGGAGCTGAGGCATCCACCTGTTACAGCAACCCCATGGAAAAGGGGCTCGGGTTTTGAAGCAAGGAGGCTGAAGAAACGCAGGGTGGAGACACATGTGTTGAGAAGCTGCCGACCCAGCAAGGAGTCAGTCGTGGTGACCTGGGCAGGGGCATGTAGATGAGCTGGGTCCACGCCCCCTAACCAAAACCCTGTCGTCTCCACGCTGCAGGTGCCAGTGTGACTGCCCAGGATATCTGCAGCTCCTCAGTTGCTGGTGAGCACAGGGATGGGCCAGACAAGGGAGGTGTGCATGGGTGGAGATGGGATGGGAGAGACGGGTGTTCCTCACGGATGAAGCCTCTGAAAGGGGAGTCTTCCCCTCCCACATCCAAGGTGTTTTGCACCCCCACAAGAGTATCTCTGGGCCCGGGGCATCCCCGTGCCATCTCTCCAGGTGACCTACCACCTCCTGACCTCTTCCTGAACACCTCCAACGCTCAGGAGGGAGAAAAGATACTGGTTCGCTGTTCCATTCACCAGCACTCTCCTGCTAGCCGAATTGTGTTCTGCAAGGACGGGGTGGAGACGTTCAGCCTGGAAGCCGAATCAGGAGAGCTGACCTACTCCGTTCTCTTGATCATGTCCACGGGGATTGTGGGAACATACAGGTGTGCATACCAGCACAAGACTGAGTTCAGCCCAGTGAGGAACTCTGCCCTCAGCGCTCCCCAGTTCCTGATTCTCACAGGTGGGACGTGGTGCTGAGGCACAGGCATCTTGGTCCATAGACCCCAGATGACAGTGAGGACCCTGCTGTGCCCCATAGCATGTCCTTGGGTAGCTGGGACACTGGGGGTCGGCATGCAGCAAAACTCAGCCTTCTTTACTTCGGCAACTCCTCCCAGTCCTGGGAAAGCATCCTGCTCCTCTCTTGCCCCCAGTATCACGCAAAGGGCAGAGGGGTGGTGCCACATCTCATCCAGAGCCACAGCCATGCGAGGCATTCATTGATTTGTCACAGAACTTGATAGATGGTGGATAAGGACTCCCCAAGGTCCTTTGTCTGTGAGTACCTGGGAGAGCTGGAGACTCTCAGCCTGTGCCTTTCTCCTCGCAGGCAGCGGGTCCAGCTCCCAGGCAGGGCCATTGGCAGAATCGTGCCGAGGGATGCTGGGGCATACGGGCAGGATCCTCAGGCGGGATGTGGCCTGGCTCTAAGGGCACCTCCTGCTCTCGGCTTCCTCTCCCCATGACACCTCCTCTTCCCAAACACCTTCTGTCTCTCCCAGCTCCCCATCCCCACCTTGTCCACCCCTTCCCCACAGGCATCGCGCTGGCAGTGGTGGCCGTCTCCTTCCTCCTCCTGGCTGCAGCCACCTACTGTGCCGTGAAGAAAGGTGAGTGATTTGGGGAAATGCAGGGTAAATCTGGAGGCCATAATTGCACCCTGTTGTAGAGCTGCTGCTGTCTGACCCATGCCAGTTTAGGAGAGCCAGCACCTTTCCTCCGTTTCATGGGAAGCTGAAGCTCTCAGGCCTTTCCTTTGTCACCTGAGGGGAGCAAAGGTGCAGATATAAAGACGACTTTTCCTCCAGGGTGGTTGCGTTTGCATGTCCAAGTGGGGAGGGAGATAGCGAATGCATTCCTCTCCCAGGCAGGCGTTTGTTCCCAGCACAAGAATGTCTTCTCTAAGTTTCCTGAGCGGAGAAGCATGGTCCTCAGCAGTTGGGCTTTCCAATTTTGCAAACTGGACTCACAGTTACATAGCCTGGGCTGGAAAACCCCATCCCTGAGTGAGGTGTGGAGGTTCAGCCCATCATCTCCATGGTGCAGCCCAGAGCAGGGAAAGCCAGGGCTGGGCAGTAACTCTGCGTTCCCGCCTCACCCTTTCCTTTCCTTGCAGGGGCCTGCAGAGAGAGGTGCCAAAGGTGAGCAGCAATCCCTCCAGGCTATGGGGCTGGGGGGATGGAGACAGGGGCATACCCGGTGATCATGGGTGGTCCTTGGCACGAGGAAACATCGTCTGTGCCCATGGGTGGCATCCCCTGGGTGGCAGGCAGGGAGGACCAGGGCTTGCCATGGACCCATCTGCATGCATCATCCCTGGGAATGACCCAAAAGGCCCCATTGCTGTGGGACGGCAGTGGGGCAGCAGACCCTCAACACCTTTTCTCCCCGCTCTCTCCACACCTCTCCGTGATACTGGTAGTGCTGCAGACTCTGCTGCTGACAATGGGAGTTACTGTAAGTGTAAGAAAGCCCTCTGCCCCCTCACCCCTCGGCACGCACCAGGCTCAACATTCTTCTGCTTCAGTGTCCTCACTTGCAATGCAGAGCTGGTCCCATATTTTATGGTCTTATAAAATATTCATTATATTCCCATTAATTTATATCTCAAGAAACCATCTATGTGAGAAGTAGTCCCCATGCCACTTGAAACCTGTGTCTCCCCTCTTCCAAACCTGTACTTGCATATCTCCAACGATGTGGTGGTGATTGGACACTAACTCTGATTCTCCCTCCAGATGTCACCATTGACGAAGTGGTCGGATTTGAGGTGAGTTAAACTCTTGCAGAAGCTTTGCTCTGCTGTGGTTGTCATTCCATCCATCCAAGGTGCCATCCCAGCCCCGGGTCTTTGGCCGTGATCGGCGTGAACGTACAGCCCAGAGACAAAGAAGGTTTTTTTATTGCCTTATCCCAGGAGAAGTGTCAGGTGAAATGTCCCCCTGAGAGCGGCTGTCTGTCTTTCTCAGGGGCTGTGACCCAAACCTGGTGCATGGGGCTGACATGGGGACTTCATATGCCAGCCAGCGTGAAAACCTGCAAAGCTTTTTCTGGCTAAAACCTCAGCATGAATGCAAACCAGGAGCTACAAACGGATCAGAATTATGATGCAAGACCATGATCTGACACAGCACTGGCAGCCCCATCACCTTGCCTGCTCTTTTACTATTCCAATTGCATGGAGCCTTTTGGGTGTGGTGAAGGCAACAAAGGAGTCTTGTCTGGGATTTCCGGTTGGGAAGGAGAGCTTGGCCAGGAAGAGACAGGCAGGAGCAGAATGCCAAGATGAAGCTTTTAGAGTCTGGTGATGTTTCAGCTGAGCTCAGGCAAGAGACAGCTCCCCTTTCCATCCCTGTGTCTCTCTACAGTCCCTTCATAGCTCTACAGACACCCCTTTGGGTCTCTAAGGATGTCTTTGGGCAGCTCAGTGCCATTACTTAGGGGACTGTGTAAGACAGATATACTTTGGGATACAAATTCATAGATGTTTATTGTTCATTTGAGCAAAACCACATCATCATTGCTCATAGTTTTTGACAAGGATGTATGAGCAGCTCAGTGCATATGAATCTATGTACACATATAGAGAGATGTGAATCATTGTGGGGAGATATCACAGCACACCCATAGCTGTATCATGAAGTTTATTTAAACACATCTTCCTTAACACAGGAGGAAGGAGATGTCTTTACGTGTAAATTCACAATGTATGTAATGTACTGTATATGCATTTAGATGTAATAGGTTGTAATTGTAAGTGTGAGTCATAGATATAGTTTCAGTGGAAGTCATGCAGAAGACATTTCTGATGTGTGTGGGAAGGGCTGGTGAGGGTGGAAGGGTTGGGTGCGCACAGGGTGGCATGGAGAGGGCTTGTGGGCAGGCGTTGCCCTGCCAAGCCCAGCGCTGGCAATTGCCCAGCAAGAGCTGGTGGAGAGAAAAGGCCAAGGTGGGCACGGCTCCCCGTGCGCTCGCCATGCTGCAGCGCTATCTGGGCTGGCTGCGAGAGCGGCTCTCCGTGGCATACGTTGTGGTGGTGTCCATCTCTTGCACGCGAGGCTTGAGAGGGAAAATGAAAGCATGTTATTTCACCCGCGGGCTCCAAGCCCAGTGTGCCACAAGGCAGGAAAAAGGAGAGCAGATGTGGGGCAGGACTGTGTTCTGAGGTGGCCCCTTATTTCTTCTTCGTTCTTGTTTTTACAAGTTCTTTTTTTTTTTCCCCAGGTCTCCTCAAAAGCTCCATATTTAAAAACATTTAAGGATGTATAATTTCTTCCCTTTGTGAGACTGCACAGCAGCTGAAATACTCTTAAAAGGGAATTTTTTCTGTTTGAAAATGCAAAGTAAAAAAAATTTCTTGGTAGAAAAAATCCTGTGTTGTTGGAGAATTTTCACCCATAAAGGGGAATGAGGTGTGACAAGATGTGGGCAGGTGGGCACAGAAATATATGTCTTCTTCTGCAAGTGCATCGGTTGGGTTCTCGGTGGGAAGAGCCCTGTGGGACTCCCCAGGCCAAGGCATGGGACCCCCACCAGCACAGCCCCTCCCTGGGGTCCCGCTCCCTCCTCTGGCACCAAAGCTGTGCCACCACTCACCCTGGTGCGTCCAACGTGGGCGATGGTGGAGTCTGTTGGGGGTCAAAAAGCAACTGGTTAGCCCTTGCTTCCCCTGCTGGGTCTGGGTGAGACCCACCCCGCCTTTGATCAGCACATGCCCCGGGCTCAGGACGCAATGCCCTGCCCTCTTTCCCCCACCTTCCACCCCGCTCTGGGCAGCAGAGCACCGTGCCCTTCCACCCGTGCGTGTGGAGCAGGGATGCTGGGGTTTGGCTGCATTTCCCCCACCCCGCGGCATTGTCCCTCTCTGCCCAACCAGCAGACCTGTATCTGCCGCTCTGCGCCCACCTGTGAAACCAAAGTCACCCTGAACATAGACGGAGGCACACGGACCACCTCCCCCTTACCCCACACACCACACCCCCCCTTTGCTGCAGCCTGTGGTGTCAGAGGGAGCAAGAAGATGTTTTCCCCACCAGCCCTCACCAATGGACCCACATCCTCAGCTGTTGCCCTCTGCTTGGAAGCAGAAATCATGGTGAAGTGAAAATGCAGAGGGGGAAAAAGTCCAGAAGAACTAATTCTCCAAGAGGGGTCCATGGGTCACCCGGAGAGAGGAGGTGGTACTCACACTGTATTTCGTTCTCGTCGGTCACTTCAGCCTCATGTCTGGGAAGTTGGTGCTGCCTGGAGAGGAGGGGGAAAGGGTTTTTGGGTGCGTGTCCAGGCTGTGATGACATCATTCGGGTCATTCCCGGGGATGATGCTTTCTAGCATCAGGTCCATGGCTGGAAGGAAGCCCAGGGCAAGCCCTGCTCCTCTCTGCCTCCACCTGAGAGGGATTTTACCCATGGACAAAGACCACTCTGCCCCGTGCAAAGGACTACCCCAGGACCACCACAGGGAAGCTGGAATGCCTCCCTCTTCACCCCCCCCAGCCCCACAGCCTGCAGGGATTGCTGCTCACCTTTGGCACCTCTCTCTGCACGCCCCTGCAAGGAAAGGAAAGGGTGAGGGGGAACGCAGAGTTACTGCCCAGCCCTGGCTTTCCCTGCTCTGGGCTGCACCATGGAGATGATGGGCTGAACCTCCACACCTCACTCAGGGATGGGGTTTTCCAACTATGCAACCATGAGTCCCGTTTCCCAGACTGGCTTCTCCCAAGCTCTCAGCAGCTGTGGGCAGCCCAAGTGTGAGGAGCCTTTTTTCATCCTTTCAGCCCAGCTCGGACACTGCCTTCTTTGACAAAGTGCTCTGGGAACAAATGTTTGCCTGGGGTAGGGATGCATTTAGTCTTCCCCATCTCAGCACATTTGCTCTTTGCACTTGAAAAAGGAATGGTTCCTTCATCTTCCTGTGAAACAGGGTAAGGGACTGGCGATGCCAAAGTGCTATGTTTCGTTATGACTTCCCTGTGGGTTTTACCTCATTGTTTACCCTGAATTTCCCCAAATCGCTCACCTTTCTTCACGGCACAGTAGGTGGCTGCAGCCAGGAGGAGGAGGGAGACGGCCGCCACTGCCAGCGCGATGCCTGTGGGGAAGGGGTGGACGGGGCGGGGATGGGGAGCTGGGAGAGACAGAAGGTGTTGGGGAAGAGGGGTTGTCATGGGGAGAGGAAGCTCAGAGCAGGAGGTGCCCTTAGAGCCAGGCCACATCCCGCCTGAGGATCCTGCCCGTATGCTGGTGCCGGCAGCCCAGCACCCCTCGGCCTCGTGCTGGGGGACACTGGGTGTGCGGGGAGGGAATCACTCACCTGCGGTCGATGGCTCTGCCTGGGAGCTGGACCCGCTGCCTGCGAGGAGAAAGGCACAGGCTGAGACTCTCCAGCTCTCCCATGTCCTGCCCAGAATCAGCACCTGTGGGGACCCCCTCATCCTCCATCTATCGACAGTCGTGACAAATCAATGAATGCCTCACACGGCTGTGGCTCTGGATGAGATGTGACACCACCCCTCTGCCCTTTGTGTGATGCTGGGGCAGGAGAGGAGCAGGATGCTCTCCTGGGACTGCTACAAGGTTACTCAGTGGCAAAGGCTTGTCTGAGCATCCTTACTGGTCAGAACAATGCCATGGGGCACAGAGGAGTCCCAGCCTCAACTGGGGTCATTGAGGCTCTGCAGCGGAGCGTGCTTGGGTATCATGGGACGCCTCACCTGTGACAGTCAGGTTCCGTGGAGTGCTGAGCGCAGAGCTCCTCATTATGTAGTGCTCAGTCTTCTGCTGGTACCCACATCTGTATGTCCCCGTGCTCTCCATCGTCACAGTCAAGACCATGGAGTAGGTAAGCTTTCTCTTTTCGGCTTTCAGTCTGTACTTCTCCACACCATCCTTGCAGAAGACGATTCGGGTAGCAGTAGAGTGCCCATCAATGGAGCAGTGAAGCAAAACCTGTTCCCCCTCCTGAGCGTTGGAGGTGTTCAGGAAGAGGTCAGGAGGCGGGAGGTCACCTGCAGAGATGGCACGGGGATGCCCCAGGCCACAGTTACTGTTGTGGGAGCTACAAAATGCAGGGCAGGAGTCTCCCCTCCAGGGGTTCACAGCAGGGGAATCAATCCCCTCTCCCTTCCCATCTCCACTCCTTCACCACTCCTTTTTAAGGACCCATCCCCGTGCTCACCATCCCCTGGGGAGCTGCAGATGTCCTGGGGAGTCACGCCGGCACCTGTTCCATGCACAAAAGAGGCTTTTCTTTACAGGGGCAATGACCTGACTCACCCACATGCACTGGTCCCCAGCGCTGAGATTTTGCTGGGCGAGCACCTTCTCACCCATGTGTCTCCAGCCTGCATGTCCTCAGTCTCCTGGCTTGACAAAACCCCAAGCCCATTTTGGATGGGTTTGCTCTTGCAGGTGGGTGAGCATGAATCCCTACAGCACTCCAGCATGTACAAAGTCTCACACTGCGACTCGAACCCACTTGTGGCGTTCGAAAAATACACCTTTTGCTCAGAGCTGCGTCGCGTCTGGATGAAGCAACGGTCTTCCTGCCCCCACCCAAGACACTCTGCCCCTCAGCGCTGCACGGCGGCTGCGCACAGCCTTTGCCCACCCTCCCCTGTGCCCAGCATGGGCCCTGGCCTGCCCCGCTCAGCCGCCCTCCCGGCCTCAGCCCCACGCCAAAGCCATGCCCCAACTCACCCAGCAGCAGCAGCAGCAGCAGCACGGCAGGCCCACAAGGAGACAGCCTGCCCCAGGCCACCTGCCCCAGCATTTTGGGGGGGCGCTGCGGCAACAGCCTCTCCTGGAAGCGTCTGCTTTGCTCTCAGCTGGGGACAGCGCTTCCAGAGCTGCCTGGCCCGTGGCTTGCAGCGCGCCTGGGGCTGCTCCTGCTGCATTGCTGTGGCTAGCAGAGCCTTCCCCACAGCCGGAGGCTGTGACCAACTGAGCGGGGGCCCTGCCTCAGCCCCCACTGCGCACGCTGCGCCTGCAGAGTCCCCGCCTGCATTTCCGGACACTCAGAGAGCGCATCACGAGGGGTGTTTGCCTGTGCCTGGGGAGGAGCATCCTCCCTGCCAAAGCCTCCTGCCCCTTGTCCCCCACCCTGCTTTGCACCCTCGGGGTCACAGCTACCCCGCCTGCTCATGGCCTGGGCTGTGCAAACAGCATCAGCCACTCTCACACACGCCAAGACTCCGTCGGTGGACACTTGATCGTGAGGTGTGTGTTGGGGATTGATGATGTGTAGAGCCCATCCTCATTTGCCTGGAGCTAGAAAACCGCCTGGGTTCTTTTCCTGGCTGAGTTCTTCAGCCCAGTCCCCCTGCACCACCCATGGGTGGGTGTGGGCTAAGGAAGGGCAGGATCGACCACCCCTTGGATGTGAGTTTCCATTGTTGGCCTCTGCCACCCTCAGATCAGCATTTTGCCAAGACACATGTGCCAGGCTGATGACAGCAGGGAGGGAAAACCTGGCAGCACCAGGTGCAGGGGACAGCAGTTCCCTTCCAGGACACGTGGACCCACCAGCCAGGAGGAAAGCAGCTCTCCCAGCTCTCTTCAGAGGAGACACTCAAAGACAGAGGAGACGCATCAACTGTCCACTTCTGGACAAATCCTTTATATCTCTCCAACCCCAATTTGTGGGAAACACAGGAGATGGCGGAGCTGGAGAGCATGGCTGTCTGAGGCTGCAGCCATCCAAGTCTCCTTCTGTGTCCTCCTGGGCTGCAGGCATTCCCCTGGCAATGCAGACGCTGCTTCCTGCAAGCAGGAGGGACACCTGCAGGGATGAAAGACATCTGGGATGGTGGGAGGATCAACTGGCTTTCATGTGAGGAGAGAGCAGGGGCAGAGAAAAGGAGAGCAGAGCAATGGTGGTATCCCCTCCAATTGGCCTGACCCCAACTGGCAGCCCAGGGCCGGCATGGCTCAGGTCCACTTATGGTGGAGAGGAGTGGGGACTGCAGGGAGCGCCGGGCAGTGAGGTCATCAGAGGGCAGTGGGGACAGGGATGTCTCCAGGCTGGCTGGCCCCTCTGGCTCAGTGGCTGCATCTCTCCAGGGTGAGGGTGCTGAGGGGGTGGGTGCCAGGAGGAGCAGGTTGCTCCCCCACCAGCAGAGATGCCCCAGGGAATGTGACACGTGAGACATGCAGCCACCTTCATCTGAACGTCATCCACACAGGGTGTGCACAGTGGCTTGGTGCTTGAGAAGGGGTAATTTGGGTGCTGGCACTGCAAACTTCCCTGGCTGTGCTGAAATTGCCATGGAAAGAGCTGCTCCAGTCTCCAGACCTCTGCCCTCCATCACCTAATTTTGGCCCCTGGCTTGCAGATATGAGCTGCTGGGGTCACAGGTCTTTCTGAAGGAGCGGTTGGGCTGATGTGTAGGAGTGAGAGGGAAATCTCATTTCTAAAAAAAACCAGCCACTGCTGTGCACACAGAGGAGTAGTGTGGCCAAGCGGTGCTGTTGTCGACGTCTGAGCATGCAGAGTGAGCAGGAGATGAACACCTTGCTGCTGAGAGAGCTGCTGTGGGAAAGGAAGGGCTTTTTTAGAGCACTATTACTCTGAGCCCAACAGCTGCAGCGAGGAGCAGTGTCTGGGCTGAGCTGAGATGGTGCTGAGTTCGGCTGAGACAATTGTACATGGAGGGATTAACTTTTCTCTAAGGGGAAGTCCCGAAATCCAGGTCCCTGATGACTTGTTGAAAAGCCATGAGCTTTCATTTGCACTCATGTCTTCTCCTATGCAGATCCACTTGACCATGTGCCATGCACAGCTAAAAGCCTGGTACAGCACATTGCATTGTGGCTTATCAGATGCTGCTGTTGATCTCCATGAGCCAAGAAACTCAGTCCTGGAGGCTATCCTGGAGGCTTGGCCATCATGCCTGCTCTCCAGTGGCTACTCCTGCATAAAACCCTCTTGTAGATGCTCTTCCTCTGCTGCCCTCCTACTTCCCAGGCTCCTAACATAGACAGTTGCATCTTCCCCGACCCACCAGTCCCCTCTACTTGCAGAGTGAGATGTGTAGTGGTGGGGTGGGAGAGGACCCATGGGGAAAGTGGTCCCAGACGTGTGTCTTGCAAGGTAGAGAGGGAAGCAGAGGCTGATTCTTGGCAGCCCTCAGATCCCAATGGCAGAAGATGACCTCAGGCTGTGCAGCCAACGCACAGCAGGAGAACGAGCCAGGAGAGGCACAAAGAAAAGCCTGAGATGATGCGCAGGGGACAGCAGGGGACCGCCAATAGGCTCTTCTTTGTGGGACGGCGCCTCTGGCCACATGTGGGTTGTTCCCAGGCGCAGCAAAGCCCAGAGCAGACACCTCTTGTGCAGCGCTCTCAGCTGCTCAGAAAGCAGAGCCTGCCAGCTGCGGGCAGGCAGGGATGGGCAAGGGGCCGGCGCGGAGGGCAGGTTGGGCGCCCGTGCTGCATCTGCCCAGCATGGCCTTGCTGCTGTTGGGTGAGTGGGAGCCGGGCACGTCTGCGGGACGGGGATGGGGCTGCCAGGCTTTGGGAGCAGGGCATGGGGACTTGGCTTGGT
This sequence comes from Vanellus vanellus, assembly GCF_965231255.1. Taxonomy (NCBI): domain Eukaryota; kingdom Metazoa; phylum Chordata; class Aves; order Charadriiformes; family Charadriidae; genus Vanellus; species Vanellus vanellus. The sequence goes on from NC_138934.1 coordinate 69,131, forward strand.
GGAGAGCTGGGAGAAATGAGAGGAGGAGTTGCAAAGAAGATGTAGTGCATTCCGTTGTGCAAAGATGTGTGCACAGTTGTGTCTGACCGTGATTTTTATGCCCAGAAGCTGTGCGAGGAACACCTCTCGGGGTACTTCCCCAGCTTCAAGAAACCACTGGCTCCATGGTGCTTTCATCAGACTCAAATTGTGTGTTCACATCCCCTATGTTGCAACAAAATGGGGGGATGTACAACTGCTTTGTTTTCTTTTCTTTGTAACTGAATTACTGTTCTTGTTCTGTATGGGGCTCCCAGAGAAACCGTCTTCAGGGACATGATCACAGGGAGGGTGGAGGGACAGAGCTTTGTCATTTGTATTGTGCTGAACTGAAATGAAAATGCCTTTCCTGGTGGTGATGACAACTGTCATGTGGGGATAGAAGATGCTTTCTGCCTGTGGTGCTCTGTGACGGGAGCAGAGAGACAGGTAGCGCTTGGGACATTAGTGACTCTTCATTGGGGACCCTTTTATGCCGATATGCAGAGCTGTGAAATGGGTAAGGTGGGGCAGAGCTTAGAGACAAAGGGGCAAAGACACCTGGAACACCAAACCCTGAAAAAATGGGCTGCGGGAGGTTTCAAAGAAGGAGACTGAGGAGTTGCCTCATGGACCCTCAAGGGTGGGATGGTGCTCGCCCAGCAAGGACTCAGCAATGGGCACCAGGGCACGATCATCTGCATGAGCCGGGTCACTATCCCTCCAACTAACCCCCTCTCTGCCCCATGGTGCAGGTGCCAGTGTGACCGCCCAGGACATCTGCAGCTCCCCAGGGGATGGTGAGAACAAGGCTGGTCTGGACAAGGGTGGTGTGCTTTGGTGGAGACGGGATGGGAGAGGGGGTTCATTCCCCACGGGTGAAGCCGTGGAAAGGAGAACTATTGCTCTCCCAGATTCAGGGTGTTTGGCAACTCTGTCGTCACTAACACTGGCCTGGGCCATCCCTGTGCCATCTCTCCAGGTGACCTCCCAGCTCCTGCCCTCTTCCTGAATACCTTCAGCGCTCAGGAGGGAGAACGGGTTTTGTTCTGTTGCTCCATTGAACGCCGGTCTCCTGCAACACAAATCATCTTCTGCAAGGATGGGGTGGAGGAGTACAGCCTGAAAGCCCAACGGGGGCAGCTCAGCTACTTTGTGCTGCTGAACATCACCCCGGGGAGCGCAGGGACGTACACGTGTGGGTATCAGCACAGGAACGAGAGCAACTGGGTGAGGAGCTCTGCCCTCAGTGCTCCCCGGCACCTGGCTGTCAGAGGTGAGAGGTGACACTGGGCATGGGCAGGAAACACTGCAGAGCCCAACAGACCCTAAATTAGGGCGGGGACCCTGTGTTGCTCCATAACTTGGCCCTGGGCACTGTGGACTGTTGTTGTCAGGGTGCAGTTCAGCCCAGTCTTTCCCACTGCAGCGATTCCTCCCAGTCCTGAGAGAGCATTCTACTCCTCTCCTGCCACCAGCATCACGCAAAGGGCAGAGGGGTGGTGCCACATCTCATCCAGAGCCACAGCCGTGTGAGGCATTCATTGATTTGTCACACCGGTCGATAGATGGATGATGAGGGGGTCCCCACAGGTGCTGAGTCTGGGCAGGACGTGGGAGAGCTGGAGACTCTCAGCCTGTGCCTTTCTCCTCGCAGGCAGCGGGTCCAGCTCCCAGGCAGAGCCATCGACCGCAGGTGAGTGATTCCCTCCCCGCACACCCAGTGTCCCCCAGCACGAGGCCGAGGGGTGCTGGGCTGCCGGCACCAGCATACGGGCAGGATCCTCAGGCGGGATGTGGCCTGGCTCTAAGGGCACCTCCTGCTCTCGGCTTCCTCTCCCCATGACACCCCCTCTTCCCCAACACCTTCTCTCTCTCCCAGCTCCCCATCCCCGCCCCGTCCACCCCTTCCCCACAGGCATCGCGCTGGCAGTGGCGGCCGTCTCCCTCCTCCTCCTGGCTGCAGCCACCTACTGTGCCGTGAAGAAAGGTGAGCCATTTGGGGAAATTCAGGGTAAACAATGAACTAAAACCCACAGGGAAGTCATAACGAAACATAGCACTTTGGCATCGCCAGTCCCTTACCCTGTTTCACAGGAAGATGAAGGAACCATTCCTTTTTCAAGTGCAAAGAGCAAATGTGCTGAGTTGGGGAAGACTAAATGCATCCCTACTGCAGGCAAACATTTGTTCCCAGAGCACTTTGTCAAAGAAGGCAGTGTCCGAGCTGGGCTGAAAGGATTAAAAAAGGCTCCTCACACTTGGGCTGCCCACAGCTGCTGAGAGCTTTGGAGAAGCCAGTCTGGGAAACGGGATTCATGGTTGCATAGTTGGAAAACCCCATCCCTGAGTGAGGTGTGGAGGTTCAGCCCATCATCTCCATGGTGCAGCCCAGAGCAGGGAAAGCCAGGGCTGGGCAGTAACTCTGCGTTCCCCCTCACCCTTTCCTTTCCTTGCAGGGGCGTGCAGAGAGAGGTGCCAAAGGTGAGCAGCAATCCCTCCAAGCTGTGGGGCTGGGGGGAGGGAGAAGGGCATCCCGTGTGGCCTGGGGTGGTTCTTGGCAAGGAGCACCGTGGTCTGTGTCCGTGGGTAGCTCCCCCCTCGGGTTGAAGCAGGGAGGAGCAGGGTTTGCCTGGGCTTGACTCCAGCTGTGGACCCAATGCAAGAAAACATCATCCCTGGGAATGACCCAAAAGGTCCCATTGCTGCGGGATGGCAGTGCGGCCATAGACCCTCAACAGCCCTTCTCCTTGCTCTCTCACCACTGCTCGGTGATGCTGGTAGCACTGAGGACTCTTCTGCTGATGACCGGAGTTGCTGTAAGTGTAACAAGTCCCCCTGCACCCTCCCCCTCCTGGCACCGGCCGCAATGCCCTTCTGCTTTGGCTTCCTGCCCCGCTTGCAATGCACAGCTGCTCCAGTCCGCAGTAGTCTCCAAAACATTCTTATAGATACCCAAGAAGTTCAATCTCGGTAAATTCTCTTCTCACTAAATCGTCCCAGTCAGAGCCTGATATCTATGATTGAAACCTGGGGCTTCTCCCTTACAATCCTGGGCTGTGGTGTTGTCTCCCGTGTCCCGCTGATGGTGTGACACTAACGCAGGTTCTCCCTGCAGATGTCAACACTGATGAACTGGGCAGAGTTAAGGTGAGTTCAGATCCTGCAGAAGCTTTCTCGCTGTGCAAGCTCTTTGGGGCTGCGTCATGGCCTGTTTGAGGGCAAACTAAGCCCCCCCACATTGAGGCTGGCATTTTCCCATAGCTCGGTGGCGGCTGTCATTGGTCTCCATCCACGGTGCCAGGAGAGCGAGGCTGCTGCCTTTTCTATTTTGAAGGTCTCACAACCAAACTGCTCCGAAGCTTCACTTTATGCCAATTTATGAGAAAGCGAGAGGTGATGCAGCCAGCTTCTGCGTTACCCAACACAAGACATGGCGTTCACATGGATCCTTGCTGGCTCTCTCTCCCCTCCGTGAGAACCTCTGGACATTTCCTGGATGTTCCTTTTGGGGCTCAGGATGGCTCCTTCATTGGTTGCAACTCTGCCGTTCCCCACCAATTCCGGGCTTTAGCTCTTCTGCAGAAGATGATTGCTTGGAGCGACCTCAGAAAACCCAAGAGCCCTCTCCACTAAACCAGCCTGCTGCCAGCTTTGTGGAGATCATGTTGTGCAGGCGGAGGAGGTGTCCACACAAGTCCTCTGAGAGAGGAACATGGAAATGGGGATGGCGTGGGGGATTTCTGAGCTGTAAATAAAAGCATGAAGGTACACCACAAAGAGAAAGAAGGTTTTTTTATTGCCTTATCTGTAGAGATGTGTCAGGTGAGAAGTCTCCCTGAGAGCGGCTGTCTGTCTTTCTCAGTGGTTGTGACCCAAACCTGGTGCATGGGGCTGACATGGGGACTTCATATGCTATCGAGCGTGAAAACCTGCAAAGCTTTTTCTGGCTAAAGCCTCAGCAGGAATGTAAACCAGGAGCTACAAACGGATGAGCATTTTGACGCAAGACCATGATCTGACACAGCACAGGCAGCCCCATCACCTTGCCTGCTCTTTTACTATTCCAATTGCATGGAGCATATTGGGTCTGTTGAAGGCAACAAAGGAGTCTTGTCTGGGATTTCCGGTTGGGAAGGAGAGCTTGGCCAGGAAGAGACAGGCAGGAGCAGAATGCCAAGATGAAACTTTGAGAGTCTGGTGATGTTTCGGCTGAGCTCAGGCAAGAGACAGCTCCCCTTTCCATCCCCGTGTCTCTCTACAGTCCCTTCATAGCTCTACAGACACCCCTTTGGGTCTCTACGGATGTCTTTGGGCAGCTCAAACCCATTCCTTAGGGGACTGTGTAAGACAGAGATGTAATTGAGGATACAAATTCATAGATGTTTATTGCTCATTTGAGCAAAACCACATCATCATTGCTCATAGGTTTTAACAAGGATGTATGAGCACCTCAGTGCATATGCATCTGTGTACCCGTATGTAGAGATGTGAATCATTGTGGGGAGATATCACAGCACACCCATAGCTGTATCATGAAGTTTATTTAATCACATCTTCCTTAACACAGGAGGAAGGAGATGTCTTTACGTATACATTCACAATGTATGTAATGTACTGTATATGCATTTCGATGTAAGAGGTTGTAATTGTAAGTGCGAGTCATAGATATAGTTTTGGTGGAAGTCATCCAGAAGACATTTCTGATGTGTGTGGAAGGGCTGGTGAGGGTGGAAGGGTTGGGTGCGCACAGGGTGGCATGGAGAGGGCTTGTGGGCAGGCGTTGCCCTGCCAAGCCCAGCGCTGGCAATTGCCCAGCAAGAGCTGGTGGAGAGAAAAGGCCAAGGTGGGCACGGCTCCCCGTGCGCTCGCCATGCTGCAGCGCTATCTGGGCTGGCTGCGAGAGCGGCTCACCGTGGCATACGTTGTGGTGGTGTCCATCTCTTGCACGCGAGGCTTGAGAGGGAAAATGAAAGCATGTTATTTTACCCGCGGGCTCCGAGACCAGTGTGCCACAAGGCAGGAACAAGGAGAGCAGATGTGGGGCAGGACTGTGTTCTGAGGTGGCCCCTTATTTCTGCTTCGTTCTGGTTTTTACAAGTTCTTTTTTTATTTTTTTTCCCAGGTCTCCTCAAACATTCCATATTTAAAAACATTTAAGGATGTGTAATTTCTTCCTCTTGTGAGACTGCACAGCAGCTGAAATAGTCTTAAAAGACAATGTTTGAGAATGCAAAGAAAAAAAAATTTCTTGGTAGCAAAAATCTTGTGTTGTTGGAGAATTGTCACCCATAAAGCGGAATGAGGTGTGGCCAGATGTGGACAGGTGGGCACAGAAATATGTCTTCTTCTTTAAGTGCATCGGTTGGGTTCTCAGTGGGAAGAGCCCCGTGGGACTCCCCAGGCCAAGGCATGGGTAGGGACCCCCACCAACACAGCCCCTCCCGGGGGCCCCGCTCCCTCCTCTGGCACCAAAGCTGTGCCACCACTCACCCTGGTGCGTCCAACGTGGGCGATGGTGGAGTCTGTTGGGGGGCAAAAAGCACCTGGTTAGCCCTTGCTTCCCCTGCTGGGTCTGGGTGAGACCCACCCCGCATTTGATCAGCACATGCCCCGGGCTCAGGACGCAATGCCCTGCCCTCTTTCCCCCACCTCTCACCCCGCTCTGGGCAGCAGAGCACCGTGCCCTTCCACCCGTGCGTGTGGAGCAGGGATGCTGGGGTTTGGCTGCATTTCCCCCACCCCGCGGCATTGTCCCTCTCTGCCCAACCAGCAGACCTGTATCTGCCACTCTGCGCCCACCTGTGAAACCAAAGTCACCCTGAACATAGACGGAGGCACACGGACCACCTCCCCAATCCCACACCCACCGCACACCCCCTTTGCTGCAGCCTGTGGTGTCAGAGGGAGCAAGGAGATGTTTTCCCCACCAGCACCCACCAATGGACCCACATCCTCAGTTGTTGCCCTCTGCTTGATAGCAGAAATCATGGTGATATGAAAATACAGAGGGGGAAAAAGTCCAGAAGAACTAATTTTCCAAGAGGGGTCCATGGGTCACCCAGAGAGAGGAGGTGGTACTCACACTGTATTTCGTTCTCGTCAGTCACTTCAGCCTCATGTCTGGGAAGTTGGTGCTGCCTGGAGAGGAGGGGGAAAAGGGGTTTTGGGTGCGTGTCCAGGCTGTGATGACATCATTCGGGTCATTCCCGGGGATGATGCTTTCTAGCATCAGGTCCATGGCTGGAAGGAAGCCCAGGGCAAGCCCTGCTCCTCTCTGCCTCCACCCATGGGACATTTTACCCATGGACAAAGACCACTCTGCCCCGTGCAAAGGACTACCCCAGGACCACCACAGGGAAGCTGGAATGCCTCCCTCTTCATCCCCCCCAGCCCCACAGCCAGGAGGGATTGCTGCTCACCTTTGGCACCTCTCTCTGCACGCCCCTGCAAGGAAAGGAAAGGGTGAGGCGGGAACGCAGAGTTACTGCCCAGCCCTGGCTTTCCCTGCTCTGGGCTGCACCATGGAGATGATGGGCTGAACCTCCACACCTCACTCAGGGATGGGGTTTTCCAACTATGCAACCATGAGTCCCGTTTCCCAGACTGGATTCTCCCAAGCTCTCAGCAGCTGTGGGCAGCCCAAGTGTGAGGAGCCTCTTTTAATCCTTTCAGGCCAGCTCGGACACTGCCTTCATTGACAAAGTGCTCTGGGAACAAATGTTTGCCTGCAGTAGGGATGCATTTAGTCTTCCCCATCTCAGCACATTTGCTCTTTGCACTTGAAAAAGGAATGGTTCCTTCATCTTCCTGTGAAACAGGGTAAGGGACCGGCGATGCCAAAGTGCTATGTTTCATTATGACTTCCCTGTGGGTTTTACCTCATTGTTTACCCTGAATTTCCCCAAATCGCTCACCTTTCTTCACGGCACAGTAGGTGGCTGCAGCCAGGAGGAGGAGGGAGACGGCCGCCAATGCCAGCGCGATGCCTGTGGGGAAGGGTTGGGCGAGGCGGGGATGGGGAGCTGGGAGAGAGAGAAGGTGTTGGGGAAGAGTAGGTGTCATGGGGAGAGGAAGCCGAGAGCAGGAGGTGCCCTTAGAGCCAAGCCACATCCCGCCTGAGGATCCTGCCCCTATGCTGGTGCCGGCAGCCCAGCACCCCTCGGCCTCGTGCTGGGGGACACTGGGTGTGCGGGGAGGGAATCACTCACCTGCGGTCGATGGCTCTGCCTGGGAGCTGGACCCGCTGCCTGCGAGGAGAAAGGCACAGGCTGAGAGTCTCCAGCTCTCCCACGTCCTGCCCAGACTCAGCACCTGTGGGGACCCCCTCATCCTCCATCTATCGACCGGTGTGACAAATCAATGAATGCCTCGCACAGCTGTGGCTCTGGATGAGATGTGTCACCACCCCTCTGCCCTTTGCGTGATGCTGGGGGCAGGAGAGGAGCAGGATGCTCTCCCGGGACTGGGAGGAGTTGCACCGGTGGCAAAGGCTGGGTTAATTATACGCTGACGTTGAGCATCCCAACTGCTTGGAGACGCGTAATGGGACCCGGCAGTGTCCCCACCCTCCTCTTGGGTCTCTTGGCTTTCCTGTGTCCCGGCGCAACTTCTCACCTGTGACAGTCAGGTGCCGGGGACTACTAAGGGCGGAGCTCCTCACTTGGTAGTGCTCATTCCTCTGCTGGTACCCACATCTGTATGTCCCCGTGCTCCCCATCGTCATGGTCAAGAGCACGGAGTAGATCAATTGTCTCTTTTCGACTTTCAGGCTGTACTTCTCCACCCCATCCTTGCAGAAGATGATTCGGGTAGCAGGGTAGCGCGCATCAATGGAACAGCGAAAAGCAACCTGTTCTCCCTCCTGAGCGGTGGAGGTGTTCAGGAAGAGGTCAGGAGGTGGGAGGTCACCTGGAGAGATGGCCCCGGGCCAGAGTTACTGCTGTCCAGGCTCCTCTCCAGGGGCGCACATGGATAACAAACCCCTTTTCCCTTCACCACTCCTTTTGCTGAACCCATGCCTGTGCTCACCATTCCCTGGGGAGCTGCAGATGTCCTGGGCGGTCACACTGGCACCTGCACCATGGGGCAGAGAGGGGGTTGGTTAGAGGTACAGTGACCCGGCTCATGCAGATGATCGCGCCCTGGTGCCCACTGCTGAGTCCTTGCTGGGCGAGCACGATCCCACCCTTGAGGGTCCATGAGGCAACTCCTCAGTCTCCTTCTTTGAAACCTCCCGCAGCCCATTTTTTCAGGGTTTGGTGTTCCAGGTGTCTTTGCTCCTTTGTCTCTAAGCTCTGCCCCACCTTACCCATTTCACAGCTCTGCATATCGGCATAAAAGGGTCCCCAATGAAGAGTCACTAATGTCCCAAGCGCTACCTGTCTCTCTGCTCCCGTCACAGAGCACCACAGGCAGAAAACATCTTCTATCCCCACATAACAGTTGTCATCACCACCAGGAAGGCATTTTCATTTCAGTTCAGCACAATACAAATGAGAAAGCTCTGTCCCTCCACCCTCCCTGTGTTCATGTCCCTAAAGACGCTTTCTCTGGGAGCCCCATACAGAACATGAGCAGTAATTCAGTTACAAAGAAAAGGAAACAAAGCAGTTGTACATCCCCCCATTTTGTTGCAACATAGGGGATGTGAACACACAATTTGAATCTGATGGAATCACCATGGAGCCAGTGGTCTGTTGAAGCTGGGGAAGTACCCCGAGAGGTGTTCCTCGCACAGCTTCTGGGCATAAAAATCACGGTCAGACACAACTGTGCACACATCTTTGCACAACGGAATGCACTACATCTTCTTTGCAACTCCCCCTCTCATTTCTCCCAGCTCTCCACCAAGCCAAGTCCCCATGCCCCGCTCCCAAAGCCTGGCAGCCCCATCCCCGTCCCGCAGACGTGCCCGGCTCCCACTCACCCAACAGCAGCAAGGCCATGCTGGGCAGATGCAGCACGGGCGCCCAACCTGCCCTCCGCGCCGGCCCCTTGCCCATCCCTGCCTGCCCGCAGCTGGCAGGCTCTGCTTTCTGAGCAGCTGAGAGCGCTGCACAAGAGGTGTCTGCTCTGGGCTTTGCTGCGCCTGGGAACAACCCACATGTGGCCGGAGGCGCCGTCCCACAGAGGAGCCTATTGGCGGTCCCCTGCTGACCCCTGCGCATCATCTCAGGCTTTTCTTTGTGCCTGTCCTGGCTCGTTCTCCTGCTGTGCGTTGGCTGCACAGCCTGAGGTCATCTTTTGCCATTGGGATCTGAGGGGCTGCCAACAAGCGGCCTCTCCCGCTCTCCCTGCCTTGGCAAGAGACACGTCTGGGACCACTTTCCCCATGGGTCCTCTCCCGCCCCACCACTACACATCTCACTCTGCAAGTAGAGTGGACTGGTGGGTCTGGGAAGACGCAACTGTCTATGTTAGGAGCCTGGGAACTAGGAGGGCAGCAGAGGAAGAGCGTCTACAAGAGGGTTTTATGCAGGTGGAGCTGTTGGAGAGCAGGCGTGATGGCCAAGCCAAGTTGGTGGAGAAGGACTGTGGTGGCAGGCTGTGTGTGTGCATGGGGGAGGGAGGGATTAAGCCACCAGGACTGAGTTTCTTGGCTCATGGAGATCAACAGCAGCATCTGATAAGCCACAATGCAATGTGCTGTACCAGGCTTTTAGCTGTGCATGGCACATGGTCAAGTGGATATGCATAGGAGAAGAGAGATGGAAATTAGGAGGCCTCTTGCATTTGAGATGGATCCAGAAAGAAAAAACATTCAAAAATGTGGGTGCAAATAAAAGCTCATGGCTTTTCAACAGGTCATCAGGGACCCGGCTTTTTGGGACTTCCCCTTAGAGAAAAGTGGATCCCTCCATGTACAATTGGCTCAGTCGAGCTCAGCACCATCTCAGCTCAGCGCAGACACTGCTCCTCGCTGCAGCTGCTGGGCTCAGAGTGATATTGCTCTAAAAAACCCCTTCCTTTCCCACAGCAGCTCTCTCAGCAGCAAGGTGTTCATCTCCTGCTGTCACTGTTCGTCACTCTGCAATGCTCAGACGTCGACAACACCACCGCTTGGCCACACCACTCCTCTGTGTGCACAGCAGTGGCTGTTTTTTTTAGAAATGAGATTTCCTTTCCCTCCTACATACCAGCCCAATCGCTCCTTCAGAAAGACCTGTGTCCTCAGCAGCTGCCAATCTGCAAGCCAGGGGCCAAAAATAGGTGATGGATAAGAGAGGGCTGGAGACTGCAGCAGCTCGTTGCATGGCTCTGATCCGAGCTGGCTGTGTTCTGCCCTGGCTGATGAAGAAGACAGGCTGCTTCTTTCCACCCTGCTTCGGAAGGCATTTTCAGCACAGCCAGGGAGGTTTGGAGTGCCAGCACCCAAATTACCTCTTCTCAAGAACCATGCCACATGGTGGATGATGTGCAGGTGAAGGTGGCTGCATGTCACACCCCCCCCATCCCCTGAAACATCTCTGCTGGTGGGGGAGCAACCTGCTCCTCCTGGCACCCACCCCCTCAGCATCCTCACCCTGGGCTGCCAGTTGGGGTCAGGCCAATTGGAGGGGATACCACCATTGCTCTGCTCTCCTTTGCTCTGCCCCTGCTCTCTCCTCACATGAAAGCCAGTTAAACTTCCCACCATCCCAGGGGTGTTTCATCCCTGCAGATGTCCCTCCTGCTTACAGAAAGCAGCATCTGCATTGCCAGGTGAATGCCTGCAGCCCAGGAGGACACAGAAGGAGACTTGGATGGCTGCAGCCTCAGACAGCCATGCTCTCCAGCTCCGCCATCTCCTGTGTTTCCCACAAATTGGGGTTGGAGAGATATAAAGGATTTGTCCAGAAGTGGACACTTGATGCGTCTCCTCTGTCTTTGAGTGTCTCCTCTGAAGAGAGCTGGGGAGCTGCTTTCCTCCTGGCTGGTGGGTCCACGTGTCCTGGAAGGGAACTGCTGTCCCCTGCACCTGGTGCTGCCAGGTTTTCCCTCCCTGCTGTCATCAGCCTGGCACATGTGTCTTGGCAAAGTGCTGATCTGAGGGTGGCAGAGGCCATCAATGAAAACTCATGTCCAAGGGGTGGTCGATCCTGCCCTTCTTTAGCCCACACCCACCCATGGGTGGTGCAGAGGGACTGGGCTGAAGAACTCAGCCAGGAAAAAAACCCAGGTGGGTTTCTGGCTCCAGGCAAATGAGGGTGGGCTCTACACATCATCAGTCCCCAACACACACCCCGCGATCAAGGGTCCACCCACGCAGTCTTAAACTTCAGACACCAACGGCTCTTACTACTGGGCCGAGACACAATGGTGTGTGAGAGGGGCTGATGCTGTTTGCACAGCCCAGGCCATGAGCAGGCGGGGTAGCTGTGACCCCGAGGGTGCAAAGCAGGGTGGGGGACAAGGGGCAGGAGGCCTTGGCAGGGAGGATGCTCCTCCCCGGGCACAGGCAAACACCCCTCGTGATGCGCTCTCTGAGTGTCCGGAAATGCAGGCGGGGACTCTGCAGGCGCAGCGTGCGCAGTGGGGGCTGAGGCAGGGCCCCCGCTCAGTTGGTCACAGCCTCCGGCTGTGGGGAAGGCTCTGCTAGCCACAGCAATGCAGCAGGAGCAGCCCCAGGCGCGCTGCAAGCCACGGGCCAGGCAGCTCTGGAAGCGCTGTCCCCAGCTGAGAGCAAAGCAGACGCTTCCAGGAGAGGCTGTTGCCGCAGCGCCCCCCAAAATGCTGGGGCAGGTGGCCTGGGGCAGGCTGTCTCCTTGTGGGCCTGCCTTGCTGCTGCTGCTGCTGCTGCTGCTGCTGGGTGAGTTGGGGCATGGCTTTGGCGTGGGGCTGAGGCCGGGAGGGCTGCTGAGCGGGGCAGGCCAGGGCCCGTGCTGGGCACAGAGTGTCTTGGGTGGGGGAGGAAGACCGTTGCTTCCTCCAGACGCGACGCAGCTCTGGGAAAGAGCATAATATTCAAATCTTTCTCAGGATGTTTGGGTCATAACAGGGACTTTGTACACGCTGGAGTGGATTGGGGTAGCAGGGGGATGCTTCTGTAACAGCAATGCCACCCATTATCGGCTTGGCGTGATTTCGAGAGCGGAGGTGGATAAGATGCACGCTAGAGATGCGTGGGTGGGAAGGTGCTGCCCAGCAGGAACTCGGCAGTGGGGAGCTGGGCTGGGAGAGGCCGGCGAGCCGGGTTGCTGCCCCTCTAACCAACACCCTCTCTTCTGCACACTGCAGGTACCAGTGTGACCGCCCAGGACATCTGCAGCTCCCCAGGTGATGGGGAGCACAGGGATGGGTCCCGAAAAGGCAGTGGTACAGGGAGTGGGGCACGGAAAAGAGAGGAGCTTTGTTCCATGCGTACAAGCCCTTGGAGGAGAGATTCTGCCCTCCTTGAGCTAGAGCATTTTCAGCCCCACCATCACAAAGCCTTGCCTGCAGCATCCTGCATCACTGCCTTCCTTCCAGGTCACCTCCCGGCTCCTCATCTGAGCCTCGACTTACCTTCTGCTCAGCCTGGCGACACAGTTCTGGCCTGGTGCTCCCTCCTGACAGATTCACCTGCAACCCGAATCGTCTTCTGCAAGGATGGGGTGGAGGAGTACAGCCTGAAAGCCCAACGGGGGCAGCTCAGCTACTTTGTGCTGCTGAACATCACCCTGGGGAGCGCAGGAACGTACATGTGTGGGTACCAGCACAGGAACGAGAGCAACTGGGTGAGGAGCTCTGCCCTCAGTGCTCCCCGGCACCTGGCTGTCAGAGGTGAGAGGTGGCACTGGGCATGGGCAGGAACCACTGTAGAGCCCAACAGACCCTAAATTAGGGCGGGGACCCTGTGTTGCTCCATGACTTGGCCCTGGGCAAGGGTGCAGTTCAGCCCAGTCTTTGCCACCGGGGCAACTCCTTCCAGTCCCGGGAGAGCATCCTGCTCCTCTCCTGCCACCAGCATCATGCAAAGGGCAGAGGGGTGGTGCCACATCTCATCCAGAGCCACAGCCGTGTGAGGCATTCATTGATTTGTCACACCGGTCGATAGATGGAGGATGAGGGGGTCCTCACAGGTGCTGAGTCTGGGCAGGACGTGGGAGAGCTGGAGACTCTCAGCCTGTGCCTTTCTCCTCGCAGGCAGCGGGTCCAGCTCCCAGGCAGAGCCATCGACCGCAGGTGAGTGATTCCCTCCCCGCACACCCAGTGTCCCCCAGCACGAGGCCGAGGGGTGCTGGGCTGCCGGCACCAGCATACGGGCAGGATCCTCAGGTGGGATGTGGCCTGGCTCTAAGGGCACCTCCTGCTCTCGGCTTCTCTCCCCATGACACCCCTTCTTCCCCAACACCTTCTGTCTCTCCCAGCTCCCCATCCCCGCCCCGTCCACCCCTTCCCCACAGGCATCGCGCTGGCAGTGGCGGCCGTCTCCCTCCTCCTCCTGGCTGCAGCCACCTACTGTGCCGTGAAGAAAGGTGAGCGATTTGGGGAAACTCAGGGTAAACACTGGGGCCAAAATGCCGCCCTGATGTGGGGTTGCTACTGGGCGACCAATGCCACTTTAGGATGGGCAGCTGCTTACCCCTGTTTCATGGGAAGCTGAGCCCCCAAAAACTTTTCTTGATCACCTCATGGGGAGCAAATATGCTCAGATGAGGAACATGAAATGTACCTCTCTCCCAGGAATACATTGGCTGCCAGTGCTCTGGGCACGAGAAGGGAGTCTCCCAAGTGGCCTGAGAGGAGCCAGCTCTGCTCACACACTTGGGCTGGTCCGGTGGCTGCTCTTCTTTGAGCTTGGCCCAAAGCTGCTCAGGGCATGGGAGAAATCAGTCAACGAAACAGGGTTCAAAGTTCCAAATAGAGGCTGGAAAAGTGCCTCCCTGAGTGAGGTGTGGAGGTTCAGCCCATCATCTCCATGGTGCAGCCCGGAGCAGGGAAAGCCAGGGCTGGGCAGTAACTCTGCGCTCCCGCCTCACCCTTTCCTTTCCTTGCAGGGGCCTGCAGAGAGAGGTGCCAAAGGTGAGCAGCAATCCCTCCTGGCTGTGGGGCTGGGGGGGATGAGGAGGGAGGCATTCCAGCTTCCCTGTGGTGGTCCTGGTGTAGTCCTTTGCACGGGGCAGAGTGGTCTTTGTCCATGGGTAAAATCCCTCTCAGGTGGAGGCAGAGAGGAGCAGGGCTTGCCCTGGGCTTCCTTCCAGCCATGGACCTGATGCTAGAAAGCATCATCCCTGGGAATGATCCGAATGATGTCATCACATCCTGGTCACGCACCCAAAACCCCTTTCCCCCCTCCTCTCCAGGCTGCACCAACTTCCCAGACATGAGGCTGAAGTGACCGACGAGAACGAAATACAGTGTGAGTACCACCTCCTCTCTCCGGGTGACCCATGGACCCCTCTTGGAGAATTAGTTCTTCTGGACTGTTTTCCCCCTCTGTATTTTCACTTCACCATGATTTCTGTTTCCAAGCAGAGGGCAGCAGCTGAGGATGTGGGTCCATTGGTGAGCGCTGGTGGGGAAAACATCTCCTTGCTCCCTCTGACACCACAGGCTGCAGCAAAGGGGGGGTGCAGTGTGTGGTGGAAGGGGGAGGTGGTCCGTGTGCCTCTGTCTATGTTCAGGGTGACTTTGGTTCCACAGGTGGGTGCAGAGCGGCAGATACAGGTCTGCTGGTTGGGCAGAGAGGGACAATGCCGCGGGGTGGGGGAAATGCAGCCAAACCCCAGCATCCCTGCTCCACACGCACGGGTGGAAGGGCACGGTGCTCTGCTGCCCAGAGCGGGGTGAAAGGTGGGGGAAAGAGGGCAGGGCATTGCGTCCTGAGCCCGGGGCATGTGCTGATCAAAGACGCGGTGGGTCTCACCCAGACCCAGCAGGGGAAGCAAGGGCTAACCAGGTGCTTTTTGCCCCCCAACAGACTCCACCATCGCCCACGTTGGACGCACCAGGGTGAGTGGTGGCACAGCTTTGGTGCCAGAGGTGGGAGCGGGACCCCAGGGAGGGGCTGTGCTGGTGGGGGTCCCTGCCCATGCCTTGGCCTGGGGAGTCCCACGGGGCTCTTCCCACCGAGGACCCAAGCGATGCACTTGCAGAAGAAGACATATATTTCTGTGCCCACCTGCCCACATCTTGCCACACCTCATTCCGCTTTATGGGTGACAATTCTCCAACAACACAAGATTTTTTCTACCAAGAAATTATTTCTTTCTTTTCATTTTCAAAAAGAAAAAATTCCCTTTTAACAGTGTTTCACTGGCTGCGGTCAAAATTACCCTCACAAGTCGAAGAAATCACACATCCTGAAATGTTTTCAAATATGTAGTTTTTGAGGAGACCTGGGAAAAAAAAAATATAGAACTTGTAAAAACAAGAACGAAGTAGAAATAAGGGTCCACCTCAGAACACAGTCCTGCCCCACATCTGCTCTCCTTTTTCCTACCTTGTGGCACACTGGGCTCGGAGCCAGCAGCTGAAATAACATGCTTTCATTTTCCCTCTCAAGCCTCGCGTGCAAGAGATGGACACCACCACAACGTATGCCACGGAGAGCCGCTCTCGCAGCCAGCCCAGATAGCGCTGCAGCATGGCGAGCGCACGGGGAGCCGTGCCCACCTTGGCCTTTTCTCTCCACCAGCTCTTGCTGGGCAATTGCCAGCGCTGGGCTTGGCAGGGCAACGCCTGCCCACAAGCCCTCTCCATGCCACCCTGTGCGCACCCAACCCTTCCACCCTCACCAGCCCTTCCCACACACATCAGAAATGTCTTCTGCATGACTTCCACCAAAACTATATCTATGACTCGCACTTACAGTTACAACCTCTTACATCGAAATGCATATACAGTACATTACATACATTGTGAATGTACACGTAAAGACATCTCCTTCCTCCTGTGTTAAGGAAGATGTGTTTAAATAAACTTCGTGATACAGCTATGGGTGTGCTGTGATATCTCCCCACAATGATTCACATCTCTACGCACAGGTACACAGATGCATATGCACTGAGGTGCTCGTACATCATCGTTAAAAGCTCTGAACAATGATGATGTGGTTTTGCTCAAATGAACAATAAATTTTTATGAATTGTATCCCCAACCGCACCTCTGTCTTACAGAGTCCCCTAAAGGAATGGGTTTGAGTTGCCCAAAGACATCCGTAGAGACCTAAAGGGGTGTCTTTAGAGCTCTGAAGGGACTGTAGAGAGACACGGGGATGGAAAGGGGAGCTGTCTCTTGCCTGAGCTCAGCTGAGACATCTACCAGACTCTAAAAGCATCATCGTGGCATTCTGCTCCTGCCTGTCTCTTCCTGGCCAAGCTCTCCTTCCCAACCGGAAATCCCAGACAGGACTCCTTTGTTGCCTTCACCACACCCAAAAGGCTCCATGCAATTGGAATATTAAAAGAGCTGGCAAGGTGATGGGGCTGCCTGTGCTGTGTCAGATCATGGTCTTGCATCATAATTCTGATCCGTTTGTAGCTCCTGGTTTGCATTCATGCTGAGGCTTTAGCCAGAAAAAGCTTTGCAGGTTTTCACGCTGGCTGGCATATGAAGTCCCCATGTCAGCCCCATGCACCAGGTTTGGGTCAAAACCCCTGAGAAAGACAGACAGCCGCTCTCAGGGGGACATTTCACCTGACACTTCTCCTGGCATAAGGCAATAAAAAAACCTTCTTTCTCTCTGGGCTGTACGTTCACGCCGATCACGGCCACAGACCCTGGCGCTGGGATGGCACCTTGGATGGATGGAATGACAACCACAGCAGAGCAAAGCTTCTGCAAGAGCTGAACTCACCTCAAATCCGACCACTTCGTCAATGGTGACGTCTGGAGGGAGAATCAGAGTTAGTGTCCAATCACCACCACATCGTTGGAGATATGCAAGTACAGGTTTGGAAGAGGGGAGACACAGGTTTCAAGATGGCATGGGGACTACTTCTCACAAAGATGGTTTCTTGAGATATAAATTAATGGGAATATAATGAATATTTTATAAGACCATAAAATATGGGACCAGCTCTGCATTGCAAGTGAGGACACTGAAGCAGAAGAATGTTGAGCCTGGTGCGTGCCGAGGGGTGAGGGGGCAGAGGGCTTTCTTACACTTACAGTAACTCCCATTGTCAGCAGCAGAGTCTGCAGCACTACCAGTATCACGGAGCGGTGTGGAGAGAGCGGGGAGAAAAGGTGTTGAGGGTCTGCGGCCCCACTGCCGTCCCACAGCAATGGGGCCTTTTGGGTCATTCCCAGGGATGATGCATGCAGATGGGTCCATGGCAAGCCCTGATCCTCCCTGCCTGCCACCCAGGGGATGCCGCCCATGGACACAGACGATGCTTCCTCGTGCCAAGGACCACCCATGAGCACCGGGTATGCTCCTGTCTCCATCCCCCCCAGCCCCACAGCCAGGAGGGATTGCTGCTCACCTTTGGCACCTCTCTCTGCAGGCCCCTGCAAGGAAAGGAAAGGGTGAGGCGGGAGCGCAGAGTTACTGCCCAGCCCTGGCTTTCCCTGCTCTGGGCTGCAGCATGGAGATGATGGGCTGAACCTCCACACCTCACTCAGGGATGGGGTTTTCCAGCCCAGGCTATGTAACCGTGAGTCCAGTTTGCAAAATTGGAAAGCCCAACTGCTGAGGACCATGCTTCTCCGCTCAGGAAACTTAGAGAAGACATTCTTGTGCTGGGAACAAACGCCTGCCTGGGAGAGGAATGCATTCGCTATCTCCCTCCCCACTTGGACATGCAAGCGCAACCACCCTGGAGGAAAATTTGTCTTTATATCTGCACCTTTGCTCCCCTCAGGTGACAAAGGAAAGGCCTGAGAGCTTCAGCTTCCCATGAAACGGAGGAAAGGTGCTGGCTGTCCTAAACTGACATGGGTCAGACAGCAGCAGCCCTACAACAGGGTGCAATTATGGCCTCCAGATTTACCCTGCATTTCCCCAAATCACTCACCTTTCTTCACGGCACAGTAGGTGGCTGCAGCCAGGAGGAGGAGGGAGACGGCCGCCACTGCCAGCGCGATGCCTGTGGGGAAGTGGTGGACGAGGCGGGGATGGCGAGCTGGGAGAGACAGAAGGTGTTGTGAAAGAGGGGGTGTCATGGGGAGAGGAAGCTGAGAGCAGGAGGTGCCCTTAGAGCCAGGCCGCATCCCGCCTGAGGATCCTGCCCGTATGCCCCAGCATCACTCGGCACGATTCTGCCAATGGCCCTGCCTGGGAGCTGGACCCGCTCCCTGCGAGGAGAAAAGCACAGGCTGAGAGTCTCCAGCTCTCCCAGGTACTCACAGACAAAGGACCTTGAGGAGCCCTTATCCACCATCTATCAAGTTCTGTGACAAATCAATGAATGCCTCCCACGGCTGTGGCTCTGGATGAGATGTGTCACCACCCCTCTGCCCTTTGCAGGATGCTGGGGCAAGAGAGGAGCAGGATGCTTTCCCAGGACTGGGAGGAGTTGCCGAAGTAAAGAAGGCTGAGTTTTGCTGCATGCAGACCCCCAGTGTCCCAGCTACCCAAGGACATGCTATGGGGCACAGCAGGGTCCTCACTGTCATCTGGGATCTATGGACCAAGATGCCTGTGCCTCAGCACCACGTCCCACCTGTGAGAATCAGGAACTGGGGAGCGCTGAGGGCAGAGTTCCTCACTGGGCTGAACTCAGTCTTGTGCTGGTATGCACACCTGTATGTTCCCACAATCCCCGTGGACATGATCAAGAGAACGGAGTAGGTCAGCTCTCCTGATTTGGCTTCCAGGCTGAACTCCTCCACCCCGTCCTTGCAGAACACAATGCGGCTAGCAGGAGAGTGCCGGTGAATGGAACAGCGAACCAGAATCTTTTCTCCCTCCTGAGCGTTGGAGGTGTTCAGGAAGAGGTCAGGAGGTGGTAGGTCACCTGGAGAGATGGCACGGGGATGCCCCGGCCCCAAAGATACTCTTGTGGGGGCTGCAAAACACCTTGGATGTGGGAGGGGAAGACTCCCCTTTCAGAGGCTTCATCCATGAGGAACACCCGTCTCTCCCATCCCATCTCCACCCATGCACACCTCCCTTGTCTGGCCCATCCCTGTGCTCACCAGCAACTGAGGAGCTGCAGATATCCTGGGCAGTCACACTGGCACCTGCAGCGTGGAGACGACAGGGTTTTGGTTAGGGGGCGTGGACCCAGCTCATCTACATGCCCCTGCCCTGGTCACGACGACTGACTCCTTGCTGGGTCGGCAGCTTCTCAACACATGTGTCTCCATCCTCGTTTCTTCAGCCTCCTTGCTTCAAAACCCGAGCCCCTTTTCCATGGGGTTGCTGTAACAGGTGGATGCCTCAGCTCCCTAAAGCACTCCGGCATCTGCCCAGTCTCCTGCTGACACCCAAATCCCCTTAAGGTGTTGGAGGAATACCTGCTCTAGTCAGAGCCCTGCCAGAGCTGGAGGAAGCAACGGTCTTCCTGCCCCCACCCAAGACACTCTGCCCCTCAGTGCTGCACGGCGGCTGTGCACAGCCTTTGCCCACCCTCCCCTGTGCCCAGCACGGGCCCTGGCCTGCCCCGCTCAGCAGCCCTCCCGGCCTCAGCCCCACGCCAAAGCCATGCCCCAACTCACCCAGCAGCAGCAGCAGCAGCAGCAGCAGCAAGGCAGGCCCACAAGGAGACAGCCTGCCCCAGGCCACCTGCCCCAGCATTTTGGGGGGCGCTGCGGCAACAGCCTCTCCTGGAAGCGTCTGCTTTGCTCTCAGCTGGGGACAGCACTTCCAGAGCTGCCTGGCCCGTGGCTTGCAGCGCGCCTGGGGCTGCTCCTGCTGCATTGCTGTGGCTAGCAGAGCCTTCCCCACAGCCGGAGGCTGTGACCAACTGAGCGGGGGCCCTGCCTCAGCCCCCACTGCGCACGCTGCGCCTGCAGAGTCCCCGCTTTCATTTCCGGACACTTAGATACTGGAGCACGAGCTGTGTTTGCCTCCAGAGCAGCATCCTCCCTGCCAAGTCCTCTCCTGGCACACGAGAGGCCAGGTCTGCAGGAGCACCCTGTGGTGATTGCCCTGGGAGAAGAAAGCCAGATTTGGGGCAGCCTGCGCCCATCCTCGGGGCACGAAACGGACACACTTCAGAGCCCAGTGGCTAATTAGTTATTGCACGGCATAGAGGAACAGAGAGCAAAAGCCGTGTTGTAAACCAGAGTGCAGACACTGTTCAGAGCAATGACCATCAAAACCTGAGAGCAATTATGAGAACCTTCATCAGAGACAGCCCTGGCTTTTTATATCTTCAGCTAGTGCAGAGATCTCCCATCTGATAACTAACCCTACACGGCCGTTTTAGACCACTTCCTCACATGTACTGATAACGTACGTCCTTTCCCTCAGGGCAAAAGAGCTGCTTATCAATAGTCTGAGTTCAGAGGTCAGGAATGCTCATGGTGAGTAATTGTTACTGTGGCTTTTAACAGCTAAATTAACATTGGAGCAGGATTCCCTAACCTGTCTACAAGCCATCTCCAGCTGGATGAGCAAATCCCGTTCTACATCCTGGGTATATGGGCACAGCGTGACTTTATTTTTGTTTCTTGGGACATCTCTCATTGTGTCCCACTCAGCTTCCCATTGTCTTGAAAAAATTTGTTTTCAGATTTACGCACTATCCGCAGTCCTCTAATTTGTTTAATTGCGTACCTCTATTTTGCGGTCTCTGTACAAGGACAGCTGGAACTTGGTTTCAGCTCTCATAGTCTTGACAAACTGTGGCATGACATTGATTATGGTAAAAATGCACTGGCAAGAGGCAATGGCTTCTCATTTTTATTCACATTCTCCTCTTTAGCCTGTAGCAATAAGGAGAAAACCAAAACCAGCAAAACCAAGGAACGCAAAATAATTTAGGTCGGAAGGGACCTCTGGAGGTTGTCTAGTCCAATGTAGCAAGGACGTTGGGCTCCAAACTGGTCCCGGAGACTTACAGACATTGTTCCTCGGGGAGGCTGTGCACTTTCCATCCCTGAAACTATTCCAAAGTTCTCTGGACTGGGCCCTGGACAACAGGCTCCAGGTGGCCCTGCTGAGCAGGGGGTTAGACGAGACGACCTTTGGAGGTCCCTTCCAACCTCAGCTAGTCTGTGCTTCTGTGATTCTGTACAGACGACCTCACATCTGAAACCACAAGTTTCAAAATGGAGAAAGTCAGATTGGAGCTGTAGATGTAACCAATTACCGTGTGTGTTTTAATTTTCACTTCCTCTCTGCTGTTTCATCATCACAAACGTGGTGATAGAGAGTGTATAAGAAGATGAGCTGTGTGATAGAGAGGCACAGAAGACTTCCTTAGTCCTCTGAGTTGGTGGAGTAGGTAGGTGAAGATTGAGTACCAGACCACCTGAGGAACCTGAAGGGGCACAAGTCCATGGGACCTGACGAGATACATCTGTGGGTCCTGAGGGAACTGGCAGAGGAACTTGCTAAGCCACCTGCCATGATATTTGAGAAGTCATGGCAGTCTGGTGAGGTTCCTGCCAACTGGAAAAGGGGAAACAGAACCCCTATTTTTGAAAAAGGAAATAAGGAAGACCCGGGGAAGTACAGGCCGGTCAGTCTCACCTCTCTGCCAGACAGCATCATGGAGCAGATCCTCCTGGAAACTCTGCTACGGCACGTGGAAACTAAGGAGGTGATTGGTAGCAGCCAACATGGCTTCACCAAGGGCAAGTCATGCCTGACAAATTTGGTGGCCTTCTACAAAGGGGTCACAGCAGCAGTGGACAAGGGAAGAGCAACTGATGTCATCTACCTGGACTTGTGCAAAGAGTGTGACACTGTCCCACACAACATCCTGGTCTCTAAATTGAAGAGACATGGATTCGACAAATAGACCACTCCATGGATAAAGAACTGGCTGGATGGGCGCATGCAAAGAGTTGCATTCAAGGGTTCGATGTCCAAGTGGAAACCAGTGACGAGTGGCATTCCTCAGGGGTTGGTACTGGGACCTGTGCTGTTCAACACCTTTCTTGGTGACATGGACATGAGATCCAGTGCACCCTCAGCAAGTTTGCCGATGACACCGAGCTGTGTGTGAAGTAGACAATTTTTCACTTTGAGACTCGTGTGGCCCTGGAAGAGGTTGCCCAGAGAAGCTGTTGCTGCCCCATCCCTGGCGGTGTTCAAGGCCAGGTTGGACGGGGCTTTGAGCAATGTTGGAGGTGTCCCTGCCTCTAGCAGCGGGGTGGAACTTGCTGATCTTCAAGGTCCCTTCCAACCTAAACCATGTTATGATTCTATGTTTCTATGATCACCTCCAGCTCTGCCTCTGAGCATCTGGCTGTGCAATTGGCTCCCACCCTCCTTCCCCTTTCCTCACCATGGAGCCGTGCTGCCTTGTGCTTCCCAGCCAAGGTGCTCCTCTCCTGCCTCCACCCAAGCTTGCCCCTGAGCTCCCTGGGGCACACCAAGGGCCCGGAGTCCGGCGTCTGCTGTTGCACACGGGGGAGACACTTTGTTCCTGGGCCAGTGATGAGAGGCGTTGGTGTGGGAGACTTGAGACTCTGCTTGGGGAAGGTTGCCTGAGGTGCATGTGGGGGCTGCTGATGCCAAGACCCCATCTGCATCTCTCGCACAGCTGGACACTCTCAGTCCTGTCTCGCAGGGGAGGTTTTCATCTTATTCCCCCTTTCCCAGAGATGGGGGTGTGTGGGGTGCAGGCAGCCGGGATGGACCACCCCTTGGACCCCATGGGACGATGGGCTCTGCCCTTTTCAGATTGATACTTTTCCAGGACACATCTGCCCGGGACATACCAGCAGGGAGGGAAACCCTCACAGCACCAGGTGCGGGGGACGGCAGCTCCCTCACAGGACACATGGCCCCATCAACCAGGAGGAAGGCAGCTCTCCCAAGTCTCTTCAGAGGAGTCACTCAAAGACAGAGGAGACACATCATCTATCAACTTCTTAAGAAATCCTTTATGTCTCGCCTGCCACAGACTCTGCCAAACAATATGCTTTTACAGAGGGCGTCATAAGCAGCCGACCGCTGCCCTTTCCTGCCACCACCACATGGTGGGTGGGAAGTGCTGGAGGGATGCAGGACTGGGAGACCATTTTTGTCGGAGGCTGGAGTGAGGACAGCAGGGAGCCCGGGGCAGCAAGGGACATCAGAGGGCAGTGGGGATGGGGATGTCTCCAGGCTGACCATCGGCAGTGGCACAGTGGCTGCATGTCTCCCGGATGAGGGTGATGATGGGGGCGGAGGTGAGGAGGAGCAGGGTGAGGGCAGAGCGCAGGATCCAGACCCAGAGGGGAACAGCTGGTCCTGGAAAAGAGGAGGGTCACAACGAGAACAAGACAAGTCCTGAAGGAAGGACGTGGTAGGAAGGGCTCACAGGCAATGGCTCACCTGTCGGTGGGAGCACTGTTCCCGGCAAGGGACTTGTGCCTGCCAGAGAAATGCAGACCTTGTGAGTGCCACTGTCCTGTGCTGGCACCATCCCAGACATGGAGCAGACCCCCAGCTCATGTCCAATTTCATGACACTCCCAGGGAAACCCCCAGCTCATGCAAATCTCCCCATTTTCCTTGATGTCGGCTCTCAGAGAGAGGGGGGACACAGCTTGGAGCATCCCTGGCACAGCCCAGGCTCCGTCGGCAGCCCCAGCCCTGCCTTTGTGATCCGGGGCTCTGCCGAGTCCCACGTCTGCAGCAGAGGTGTGGGCTGGAGGGAGAGGGGCACCCCTGAGGGTGGGATCTCTCTCTGGTGCATCCATCAGTGGAGGAAAGACTCTGAGTGGGGAAGGACTTCAGTACGATTCCCTGCCTGCCCCACAACACAGCTCTGTCCTCTGCAGCACAACATGGTGGCAAGTGCCCCGTCCCTTCTGCTCACACCACCGTGCTGTGTCTCACCTGTGACAGCCAGATGCTGGGGAGCACTGAGGGCAGAGCTCCTCACCCAGTTGCTCTCGGTCCTGTGCTGGTACCCACAAGTTTACATCCCTGCGCTCTCCAAAGTGATGTTCAGTAGCACAAAGTAGCTGAGCTGTCCCCGTTGGGCTTTCAGGCTGTACTCCTCCACCCCATCCTTGCAGAAGATAATTCGGGCTGTAAGTGACCCAGTCAGGAAGAATCACCCGGCCAGAACTGTGTCGCCAGTGTGAGCGTATGATAAACTGAGGGTGAGATGAGGAGCCGGGAGGTCCCCTGGAATGTAGCGATGCAGGGATGCTGTGGGCAAGTGTTCCTCATGGCGGGGCTGCAAAACAACCCGGCTCAGAGAGAGCAGAATCTCTCCTCCAAGGGTTTGTATCTGGGCAACAAAACCCCTCTCCACCCTCTGCCCACCTCCATTTCTGAACCCATCCCTGTGCTCACCATCCCCTGGGGAGCTGCAGATGTCCTGGGCGGTCACACTGGCACCTGCGCCATAGGGCAGAGAGGGTTTAGTTAGATGGACCGTGACACGGCTCATCCAGCTGACAGTGACCTGGTCCCCTCTGCTGAGCCCTTGCTGTGCAAGCACCAGCCCACCTTTGAGTGTCCATGAAGCAACTCCTCAGTCTTTTTTTGACACCTCCCTGAGCCCAGTTTGGGTGGGTTTGTGGTTGCAGGTGGGTGACCCTGTCCCACCCACGGCCCCACAGCCTCACCGTATCAGGCAGGGCACCTCTTCTGAGCTCTCCCCACTTTCACCAGCTGTCTTTGTGCTTTTGTCTCCGAGCTCTCCCCCACCTTACCCATTTCAGAGGTCTACATGTCGGCACTGAAGAGCCACCCAATGTCCCAAGTGCCACCTCTCCCTCTGCACCCCTCACAGAGCACTGCAGGCAGAAAGCTTCTTTGGGCAAAACGTGACAGTTGTCATCACCACCAGGAAAGGAATTTTCATTTCAATTCAGTACAATAAAAAGGACTAAGCTCTGTCGCTCCATCGTCCCAATGTATATGTCCCGTAAGACCGTTTCTCTGGGAGCCCCATACAGAACATGAGCAGTAATTCGGTTTAAAAAAAAAAGGAAACAAAAAAGCGGTTAGATAGGACACATACATCCACCGTTTTGGTGAAACATAGAGGATGTGAATACATTATTTGAGTCTGCTAAAAGCACCATGGAGCCAGTGGTCTGTTGAAGCTGGGGAAGTACCCCGAGAGGTGTTCCTCGCACAGCTTCTGGGCATAAAAATCAAGGTCAGACACAACTGTGCACACATCTTTGCACAACGGAATGCACTACATCTTCTTTGCAACTCCTCCTCTCATTTCTCTCAGCTCTCCACCAAGCCAAGTCCCCATGCCCCGCTCCCAAAGCCTGGCAGCCCCATCCCCGTCCCGCAGACGTGCCCGGCTCCCACTCACCCAACAGCAGCAAGGCCATGCTGGGCAGATGCAGCACGGGCGCCCAACCTGCCCTCCGCGTCGGCCCCTTGCCCATCCCTGCCTGCCCGCAGCTGGCAGGCTCTGCTTTCTGAGCAGCTGAGAGCGCTGCACAAGAGGTGTCTGCTCTGGGCTTTGCTGCGCCTGGGAACAACCCACATGTGGCCGGAGGCGCCGTCCCACAAAGAAGAGCCTATTGGAGGTCCCCTGCTGTCCCCTGCGCATCATCTCAGGCTTTTCTTTGTGCCTGTCCTGGCTCGTTCTCCTGCTGTGCGTTGGCTGCACAGCCTGAGGTCATCTTTTGCCATTGGGATCTGAGGGGCTGCCAACAAGCGGCCTCTGCCTCACTCTCTGCCTTGGCAAGACACACGTCTGGGAGCACTTTCCCCATGGGTCCTCTCCCACCCCACCACTACACATCTCACTCTGCAAGTAGAGTGGACTGGTGGGTCTGGGAAGAGGCAACTGTCTGTGTTAGGAGCCTGGGAACTAGGAGGGCAGCAGAGGAAGAGCGTCTACAAGAGGGTTTTGTGCAGGTGGAGCTGTTGGAGAGCAGGCATGATGGCCAAGCCAAGTTGGTGGAGAAGGACTGTGGTGGCAGGCTGTGTGTGTGCATGGGGGAGGGAGGGATTTAGCCTCCAGGACTGAGTTTCTTGGCTCATGGAGATCAACAGCATCATCTGATAAGCCACAATGCATTGTGCTGTACCAGGCTTTTAGCTGTGCATGGCACATGTTAAAGTGGATCTGCATAGGAGAAGAGAGATGGAAATTAGGAGGCCTCTTCCATTTGTGATGGATCCAGAAAGAAAAAACACGCAAAAATGTGGGTGCAAATGAAAGCTCATGGCTTTTCAACAGGTCATCAGGGACCCGGTCTTTCGGGAGTTCCCCTTAGAGAAAAGTTAATCCCTCCATGTACAATTGTCTCAGCCGAGCTCAGCACCATCTCAGCTCAGCCCAGACACTGCTCCTCGCTGCAGCTGCTGGGCTCAGAGTAATAGTGCTCTAAAAAAAGCCCTTCCTTTCCCACAGCAGCTCTCTCAGCAGCAAGGTGTTCATCTCCTGCTCACTCTGCATGCTCAGACGTCCACAACAGCACCGCTTGGCCACACCACTCCTCTGTGTGCACAGCAGTGGCTTCTTATTTTTAGAAATGAGATTTCCCTCTCACTCCTACACACCAGCCCAACCGCTCCTTCAGAAAGACCTGTGACCCCAGCAGCTCATACCTGAAAGGCAGCGGCCAAAATTAGGTGATGGAGGGCAGAGGTCTGGAAACTGAAGCAGCTCTTTGCATGGCAATTTCAGCACAGCCAGGGAAGTTTGCAGTGCCAGCACGCAAATTACCCCTTCTCAAGCACCAAGCAACTGTGCACACCCTTTGTGGATGACGTGCAGATGAAGGTGGCTGCATGTCTCACGTGTCACATTCCCTGGGGCATCTCTGCTGGTGGGGGAGCAACCTGCTCCTCCTGGCACCCACCCCCTCAGCACCCTCACCCTGGAGAGATGCAGCCACTGAGCCAGAGGGACCAGCCAGCCTGGAGACATCCCTGTCCCCACTGCCCTCTGATGCCCTCACTGTCCGGCGCTCCCTGCAGTCTCCACTCCTCTCCACCATAAGTGGACCTGAGCCATGCCGGCCCTGGGCTGCCAGTTGGGGTCAGGCCAATTGGAGGGGATACCACGATTGTTCTGCTCTTCTTTTCTCTGCCCCTGCTCTCTCCTCACATGAAAGCCAGTTGAACCTCCCACCATCCCAGCTGTGTTTCATCCCTGCAGATGTCCCTCCTTCTCACAGAAAGCAGAGTCTCCATTGCCAGGTGAATGCCTGCAGCCCAGGAGGACACAGAAGGAGACTTGGATGGCTGCAGCCTCAGACAGCCATGATCTCCAGCTCCTGCATCTCCAGCGTTTCCCAAAATTGGGGTTGGAGAGATATAAAGGATTTGTCCGGAAGTGGACAGTTGATGCGTCTCCTCTGTCTTTGAGTGTCTCCTCTGAAGAGAGCTGGGAGAGCTGCTTTCCTCCTGGCTGGTGGGTCCACGTGTCCTGGAAGGGAACTGCTGTCCCCTGCACCTGTGCTGCCAGGTTTTCCCTCCCTGCTGTCATCAGCCTGGCACATGTGTCTTGGCAAAGTGCTGATCTGAGGGTGGCAGAGGCCATCAATGAAAACTCACATCCAAGGGGTGGTCGATCCTGCCCTTCTTTAGCCCACACCCACCCATGGGTGGTGCAGGGGGACTGGGCTGAAGAACTCAGCCAGGAAAAGAACCCAGGCGGGTTTCTGGCTCCAGGCAAATGAGGATGGGCTCTACACATCATCAGTCCCCAACACACACCCCGCGATCAAGTGTCCACCCACACAGTCCTAAACTTCAGACACCAACGGCTCTTACCACTGGCCCGAGACACAATGGCATCTGAGAGGGGCTGATGCTGTTTGCACAGCCCAGGCCATGAGCAGGCGGGGTAGCTGTGACCCCGAGGGTGCAAAGCAGGGTGGGGGACAAGGGGCAGGAGGCCTTGGCAGGGAGGATGCTCCTCCCCAGGCACAGGCAAACACCCCTCGTGATGCGCTCTCTGAGTGTCCGGAAATGCAGGCGGGGACTCTGCAGGCGCAGCGTGCGCAGTGGGGGCTGAGGCAGGGCCCCCGCTCAGTTGGTCACAGCCTCCGGCTGTGGGGAAGGCTCTGCTAGCCACAGCAATGCAGCAGGAGCAGCCCCAGGCGCGCTGCAAGCCACGGGCCAGGCAGCTCTGGAAGCGCTGTCCCCAGCTGAGAGCAAAGCAGACGCTTCCAGGAGAGGCTGTTGCCGCAGCGCCCCCCAAAATGCTGGGGCAGGTGGCCTGGGGCAGGCTGTCTCCTTGTGGGCCTGCCTTGCTGCTGCTGCTGCTGCTGCTGCTGGGTGAGTTGGGGCATGGCTTTGGCGTGGGGCTGAGGCCGGGAGGGCTGCTGAGCGGGGCAGGCCAGGGCCCGTGCTGGGCACAGAGTGTCTTGGGTGGGGGAGGAAGACCGTTGCTTCCTCCAGACGCGACGCAGCTCTGGGAAAGAGCATAATATTCAAATCTTTCTCAGGATGTTTGGGTCATAACATGGACTTTGTACACGCTGGAGTGGATTGGGGTAGCAGGGGTATGCTTCTGTAACAGCAATGCCACCCATTATCGGCTTGGCGTGATTTCGAGAGCGGAGGTGGATAAGATGCACGCTAGAGATGCGTGGGCGGGAAGGTGCTGCCCAGCAGAGACTCGGCAGTGGGGAGCTGGGCTGGGAGAGGCCGGCGAGCCGGGTTGCTGCCCCTCTAACCAACACCCTCTCTTCTGCACACTGCAGGTGCCAGTGTGACCGCCCAGGACATCTGCAGCTGCCCAGGTGATGGGGAGCGCAGGGATGGGTCCCGAAAAGGCAGTGGTACAGGGAGTGGGGCACGGGAAAGAGAGGAGCTTTGTTCCATGCGTACAAGACCTTGGAGGAGAGATTCTGCCCTCCTTGAGCTAGAGCATTTTCAGCCCCACCATCACAAATCCTTGCCTGCAGCATCCTGCATCACTGCCTTCCTTCCAGGTCACCTCCCGGCTCCTCATCTGAGCTTCGACTTACCTTCTGCTCAGCCTGGCGACACAGTTCTGGCCGGGTGCTCCCTCCTGACAGATTCACCTGCAACCCGAATTGTCTTCTGCAAGGATGGGGTGGAGGAGTACAGCCTGAAAGCCCAACGGGGACAGCTCAGCTACTTTGTGCTGCTGAACATCACCCTGGGGAGCGCAGGGACGTACGCGTGTGGGTACCAGCACAGAAACGAGAGCAACTGGGTGAGGAGCTCTGCCCTCAGTGTTCCCCGGCACCTGGCTGTCAGAGGTGAGAGGTGGCACTGGGCATGGGCAGGAACCACTGCAGAGCCCAACAGACCCTAAATTAGGGCAGGGACCCTGTGTTGCCCCATGACTTGGCCCTGGGCACTGTGGACTGTTGTTGTCAGGGTGCAGTTCAGCCCAGTCTTTGCTACTGGGGCAACTCCTCCCGGTCCCGGGAGAGCATCCTGCTCCTCTCCTGTCCCCAGCATCACGCAAAGGGCAGAGGGGTGGTGCCACATCTCATCCAGAGCCACAGCCGTGTGAGGCATTCATGGATTTGTCACGACTGTCAATAGATGGAGGATGAGGGGGTCCCCACAGGTGCTGAGTCTGGGCAGGACGTGGGAGAGCTGGAGACTCTCAGCCTGTGCCTTTCTCCTCGCAGGCAGCGGGTCCAGCTCCCAGGCAGAGCCATCGACCGCAGGTGAGTGATTCCCTCCCCGCACACCCGGTGTCCCCCAGCACGAGGCCGAGGGGTGCTGGGCTGCCGGCACCAGCATACGGGCAGGATCCTCAGGCGGGATGTGGCCTGGCTCTAAGGGCACCTCCTGCTCTCGGCTTCCTCTCCCCATGACACCTCCTCTTCCCCAACACCTTCTGTCTCTCCCAGCTCCCCATCCCCGCCCCGTCCACCCCTTCCCCACAGGCATCGCGCTGGCAGTGGCGGCCGTCTCCCTCCTCCTCCTGGCTGCAGCCACCTACTGTGCCACTGTGCCACAGCCACTGCGGCGTGCACAGAGGAGTGGTGTGGCCAAGCTTTTCCGTGGTCAACATCTGAGCATGCAGAGTGAGCATGAGGCTACTACCTCGCTGCTGAGAAAGCTGCTGTGGGAAAGGGAGGGCTTTTTTCAGAGCAAGGTGACGCAAGGCCCAGCAGCTGCAGCGAGGAGCAGTGTCTGGGCTGAGCTGAGATGGTGATGAGCTCTGCTGAGCGAATTGCACATGGTGGGAATCAGTGTCTTCTAAGGGCATGTCCCGAGAGGCTGCGGTGTGTTAGAATATGTCTCCAAATTTTGATCTGTCTTCTCCTAGGCAGACAGACACAGCCATGTGCAATGCACAGCTAAAAGCCTGGTACAGCACATTGCATTGTGGCTTAGCAGATGCTGCTGTTGATCTCCATGAGCCAAGAAACTCAGTCCTGGTGGCTTAATCCCTCCCTCCCCCATGCACACACACAGGCTGCCACCACAGTCCTTCTCCACCAACTTGGCTTGGCCATCACGCCTGCTCTTCAACAGCTCCACCTGCACAAAACCCTCTTGCAGATGCTCTTCCTCTGCTGCCCTCCTAGTTCCCAGGCTCCTAACATAGACATGTGCCTCTTCCCAGACTCAGTAGTCCATTCTACTTGCAGATTGAGATCTGTATCTCCGAGCAGGAAAGGACCCATGGGGAAACTGGTCCCAGACGTGTGTCTTGCCAAGGCAGGGAGAGCGGGAGAGTACGCTTGTTGGCAGCCCCTCAGATCCCATGGCAAGGGATGACCTCAGGCTACGCAACCAACGCACAGCCAGGAGAAAGAGCCAGGACAGGCACGAAAAAAAGCCTGAGACGATGAACAGGGGTCAGCAGGGGACCGGCAATAAGCTCTCCTTTGTGGGACGGCGCCTCTCTGACGGAGCCTGGGCTGTGCCAGGGATGCTCCAAGCTGTGTCCCCTCTCCCTCTGAGATCCGACATCAAGGAAAATGGGGAGATTCGCATGAGCTGGGGGTTTCCCCAGGAGTCCGATGAAGTGAGACATGAGCTGGGGGTCATCTCCATGTCTGGGATGGTGCCAGCACAGGACACTGGCACTCACAAGGTCTGCATTTCTCTGGCAGGCAAAAGTCCCTCGCCGGGAACAGTGCTCCCACACACTTGTGAGCCATTGCTTGTGAGCCCTTCCTACCACGTCCTTCCTTCAGGACTTGTCTTGTTCTCGTTGTGACCCTCCTCTCTTCCAGGACCAGCCGTTCCCCTCTGGGTCTGGATCCTGCGCTCTGCCCTCACCCTGCTCCTCCTCACCTCCGCCCCCATCATCACCCTCATCCTGGAGACATGCAGCCACTGTGCCACTGCCGATGGTCAGCCTGGAGACGTCCCCATCCCCAGTGCCCTCTGATGTCCCTTGCTGCCCCAGGCTCCCTGCTGTCCTCACTGCAGCCTCCGACAAAGATGCTTTCCAGGTCCTGCATCCCTCCAGCACTTCCCATCCACCATGTTGTGGTGGCAGGAAATCGCACGGAATCACTGAATTTGTGGAGTTGGAAGGGACCTCTAGAGATCATCTAGTCCAACTCCCCTGCTACAGCAGGACCGCCCAAGCGACATTCCTCAGGACTGCATGCAGGCGCGTCTTGAAAATCTCCAGAGAAGGGGACTCCACCACCTCTCTGGGCAGCCTGTGCCAGTGCTCTGTCACCCTCACCATAAAGTTTGTCTTTGTATTTGAACGGAACTTCCTATGTTCCAACATGTGTTCATTGCCCCTCCTCCTGTTACTGGGAACCACTGGAAAGAGCCTGGCTCCATCCTCCTTCAACCCACCCTTTAGATACGTGTACACAATAATAAGGTCTCCCCTCAGCCTTCTCTTCTCCAGGCTAAAGAGTCCCAACTCTCTCGGCCTTTCCTCAGAAGGGAGATGCTCCAATCCCTCAGTCATCTTAGTTGTCCTACGCTGGACTTGGTCCAGCAGTTCCCCATCTCTCTTGCATTGGGGAGCCCAGAACAGGACGCAGTATTCCAGTTGTGGCCTCACCAGAGCAGAGTAGAGGGGGAGAATGACCTCCCTCGACCTACCGGCCACGCTCTTCCCTATGCAGCCCAGGATTCCATTGGCCTTCATGGCGACAAGGGCACATTGCTGGGCAGGTCATTGGGCAGCGGCCGAATGGTTATGACGCCCCGTGCAAAAGCACCTTGTTTGGCAGAGGGTCTGTGGGAGGCGAGATATAAAGGATTTGTTGAGAAGTGGAGAGCTGATGCGTCTCCTCTGTCTTTGAGTGACTCCTCTGAAGAGAGCGGGGAGAGCTCCTTTCCTCCTGGCTGGTGGGACCATGTGTCCCAGGACAGAGCTGCCGTCCCCTGCGCCTGGTGCTGCGAGGGTTTCCCTCCCTGCTGGCATCAGCCTGGCACATGTGTCCTGGCAAAGTGGCAAAGTGAGGGTGCCACAGCCCATTGTCCACGGGGTCCAAGGGGCGGTCCATCCTGGCTGTCTGAACCCCACACACACCCATCTCTGGGAAAGGGGGAATAAGATGAAAACCTCCCCTGTGAGACAGGACTGAGAGTGTCCAACTGTGCGAGAGATGCAGATGGGGTCTTGGCATCAGCAGCCCCCACATGCACCTCAGGCAACCTTCCCCAAGCAGAGTCTCAAGTCTCCCACACCAACGCCTCTCATCACTGGCCCAGGAACAAAGTGTCTCCCCTGTGTGCAACAGCAGACGCCGGACTCCGGGCCCTTGGTGTGCCCCAGGGGGCTCAGGGGCAAGCTTGGGTGGAGGCAGGAGAGGAGCACCTTGGCTGGGAAGCACAAGGCAGCACGGCTCCATGGTGAGGAAAGGGGAAGGAGGGTGGGAGCCAATTGCACAGCCAGATGCTCAGAGGCAGAGCTGGAGGTGATCATAGAAACATAGAATCATAACATGGTTTAGGTTGGAAGGGACCTTGAAGATCAGCAAGTTCCACCCCGCTGCTAGAGGCAGGGACACCTCCAACATTGCTCAAAGCCCCGTCCAACCTGGCCTTGAACACCGCCAGGGATGGGGCAGCAACAGCTTCTCTGGGCAACCTCTTCCAGGGCCACACGAGTCTCAAAGTGAAAAATTGTCTACTTCACACACAGCTCGGTGTCATCGGCAAACGTGCTGAGGGTGCACCGGTTCTCATGTCCATGTCACCAAGAAAGGTGTTGAACAGCACAGGTCCCAGTACCAACCCCTGAGGAATGCCACTCGTCACTGGTTTCCACTTGGACATCGAACCCTTGAATGCAACTCTTTGCATGCAACCATCCAGCCAGTTCTTTATCCATGGAGTGGTCCATTTGTCGAATCCATGTCTCTTCAATTTAGAGACCGGGATGTTGTGTGGGACAGTGTCACACTCTTTGCACAAATCCAGGTAGATGACATCAGTTGCTCTTCCCTTGTCCACTGCTGCTGTGACCCCTTTGTAGAAGACCACCAAATTTGTCAGGCATGACTTGCCCTTGGTGAAGCCATGTTGGCTGCTACCAATCACCTCCTTAGTTTCCACGTGCCGTAGCAGAGTTTCCAGGAGGATCTGCTCCATGATGCTGTCTGGCAGAGAGGTGAGACTGACCGGCGTGTACTTCCCCGGGTCTTCCTTATTTCCCTTTTCAAAAATAGGGGTTCTGTTTCCCCTTTTCCAGTCAGCAGGAACCTCACCAGACTGCCACGACTTCTCAAATATGATGGCAGGTGGCTTAGCAAGTTCCTCTGCCAGTTCCCTCAGGACCCACAGATGTATCTCGTCGGGTCCCATGGACTTGTGCCCCTTCAGGTTCCTCAGGTGGTCTGGTACTCAATCTTCACCTACCTACTCCACCAACTCAGAGAACTAAGGAAGTCTTCTGTGCCTCTCTATCACACAGCTCATCTTCTTATACACTCTCTATCACCACGTTTGTGATGATGAAACAGCAGAGAGGAAGTGAAATTTAAAACACACACGGTAATTGGTTACATCTACAGCTCCAATCTGACTTTCTCCATTTTGAAACTTGTGGTTTCAGATGTGAGGTCGTCTGTACAGAATCACAGAAGCACAGACTAGCTGAGGTTGGAAGGGACCTCCAAAGGTCGTCTCGTCTAACCCCCTGCTCAGCAGGGCCACCTGGAGCCTGTTGTCCAGGACCCTGTCCAGAGCGCTTTGGAATAGTTTCAGGGATGGGAAGTGCACAGCCTCCGCGAGGAACAATGTCTGTAAGGCTCCGGGACCAGTTTGGAGCCCAACGTCCTTGCTACATTGGACTAGACGACCTCCAGAGGTCCCTTCCGACCTAAATTATTTTGTGTTCCTTGGTTTTGCTGGTTTTGGTTTTCTCCTTATTGCTACAGAGGAGAATTGCTAAAGAGGAGAATGTGAATAAAAATGAGAAGCCATTGCCTCTTGCCAGTGCATTTTTACCATAATCAATGTCATGCCACAGTTTGTCAAGACTATGAGAGCTGAAACCAAGTTCCAGCTGTCCTTGTACAGACTGAGACCGCAAAATAGAGGTACGCAATTATACAAATTAAAGGACTGCGGATAGTGCATAAATCTGAAAACAAAGTTTTTCAAGACAATGGGAAGCTGAGTGGGACGCAATGAGAGATATAATAAATAAAATAAAGTCACGCTGTGCCCATATACCCAGGATGTAAACGGGATTTGCTCATCCAGCTGGAGCTGGCTTGTAGACAGGTTAGGGAATCCTGCTCCAATGTTAATTTAGCTGTTAAAAGCCACAGTAACAATTACTCACCATGAGCATTCCTGACCTCTGAACTCAGACTATTAATAAGCAGCTCTTTTGCCCTGAGGGAAAGGACGTACGTTATCAGTACATGTGAGGAAGTGTTCTCAAATGGCCGTGTAGGGTTAGTTATCAGATGGGAGATCTCTGCACCAGCTGAAGAAATAAAAAGCTGTCTCTGATGAAGGTTCTCATAATTGCTCTCAGGTTTTGATGGTCATTGCTCTGAACAGTGTCTGCACTCTGGTTTGCACCACCGCTTTTGCTCTCTGGTCCTCTATGCCGCGCAATAACTAATTAGCCACCGGGCTCTGAAGTGTGTCCGTTTCGTGCCCCAAGGATGGGCGCAGGCTGCCCCAAATCTGGCTTTCTTCTCCCAGGGCAATCACCTCAGGGTGCTCCTGCAGACTTGGCATCTCGTGTGCCACCTGCCACACACGGGTGCATGATCTGCAGCTCCAGGCTATGCAGTATCTGCAGCAAAGCCCTGTCTCCACTTACATACACTCAACCACCCAACAGGGGGACACAACAGAGCCTCCTCTCCTTCTCAGTAACCAGCATCCTGCCTTCGCCTTGGAGGTCCAAATGGAGCACTGTAGGAGCAAAGCACCAAAAAAGTCAGGCTTGATAGGAGAGCGGTCAAGGGTGCGTTCCTGGGCAGTGGACCGCTGCTTATGGTGCCCCTTGAAAGAGGTGTCTTGGTGGGAAGAGTGTCAGTAGGAGACAAGGTTGATGTGGTGGGTGAGTTTTCCAAAACGGTGACTTGTAGACACTTCCTTGTTGAAATGCCAGTGCTGGAGGTCACCCCGCTTAAGCCTCATTTTTTTGAGTCTGTGTTTCATTCCTCTCACATCACCCCATGGCAAAGGCAATCAACTCCATCTGTCACTCCCTCACAGCACTGCCACAGAGTCTCCCTCCACCTACCGCCATCATCCTCAGTTTAAAGCCCTCCTTATGGGCTCAGACGTCCCGTTGGCAAAAGCAGCTCTGCCCTGCTTGGAGCGGTGGGTCCCATCACTCCCCAGTGGACGCTCATCTGCAAATAGGTTTCATTGATCATAGCCACAGAACCCTACTGCCCAAACCACCTTCACAGCCCATTGACCGATGATATCAGTACCTTCCTCCTCACACCCTTGCGCACCTCGACAGCAGGATTGAGGAGAACACCAGCTGGGACCCCGTGCCCTTGACTACCACGGCCAGAACTCTGCAGCAAATTTTGACTCTGCCCAGGTTTCCCCTGGAGGATGACATCCACATAGAAGGAGAGCTGGGAGCAGCAGTCAGAAAAGGGAAAAGAGTGGGGGAGAAGGGTCAGGAGAGTTTCGCAGGGAGGATGCTGCTCTGGAGGCAAACATGGCTCGTGGTCCAGTATCTAAGTGTCCGGAAATGAAAGTGGGGACTCTGCAGGCGCAGCGTGCGCAGTGGGGGCTGAGGCAGGGCCCCCGCTCAGTTGGTCACAGCCTCCGGCTGTGGGGAAGGCTCTGCTAGCCACAGCAATGCAGCAGGAGCAGCCCCAGGCGCGCTGCAAGCCACGGGCCAGGCAGCTCTGGAAGCGCTGTCCCCAGCTGAGAGCAAAGCAGACGCTTCCAGGAGAGGCTGTTGCCGCAGCGCCCCCCAAAATGCTGGGGCAGGTGGCCCTCTGCATTTTCACTTCACCATGATTTCTGCTTCCAAGCAGAGGGCAGCAGCTGAGGGTGTGGGTCCATTGGTGGGTGCTGGTGGGGAAAACATCTCCTTGCTCCCTCTGACACCACAGGCTGCAGCAAAGGGGGGGTGTGGTGTGTTGGGTAAGGGTGAGGTGGTCCGTGTGCCTCCGTCTATGTTCAGGGTGACTTTGGTTTCACAGGTGGGCGCAGAGCGGCAGATACAGGTCTGCTGGTTGGGCAGAGAGGGAAAATGCCGCGGGGTGGGGGAAATGCAGCCAAACCCCAGCATCCCTGCTCCACACGCACGGGTGGAAGGGCACGGTGCTCTGCTGCCCAGAGCGGGGTGAGAGGTGGGGGAAAGAGGGCAGGGCATTGCGTCCTGAGCCCGGGGCATGTGCTGATCAAAGGCGGGGTGGGTCTCACCCAGACCCAGCAGGGGAAGCAAGGGCTAACCAGGTGCTTTTTGCCCCCCAACAGACTCCACCATCGCCCACGTTGGATGCACCAGGGTGAGTGGTGGCACAGCTTTGGTGCCAGAGGAGGGAGCGGGGCCCCAGGGAGGGGCTGTGCTGGTGGGGGTCCCTTTCCATGCCTTGGCCTGGGGAGTCCCACGGGGCTCTTCCCACTGAGAACCCAACCGATGCACTTGCAGAAGAAGACATATGTTTCTGTGCCCACCTGCCCACATCTTGTCACACCTCATTCCCCTTTATGGGTGAAAATTCTCCAACAACACAAGATTTTTTCTACCAAGAAATTATTTTTTTCAAAAAGAAAATATTCCCTTTTAACAGTATTTCAGCTGGTGGGGTGAAAATTACTGTCACAAGGAGAAGAAATTACACATCCTTAAATGTTTTCAAATATGGAGTTTTTGAGGAGGCCTGGGAAAAAAAAATATAGAACTTGTAAAAAGAAGAACAAAGAAGAAATAAGGGGCCACCTCAGAACACAGTCCTGCCCCACATCTGCTCTCCTTTTTCCTGTCTTGTGGCACACTGGGGTTGGGGCCCGCGGGTGAAATAACATGCTTTCGTTTTCCCTCTCAAGCCTCGCGTGCAAGAGATGGACACCACCACAACGTATGCCACGGAGAGCCGCTCTCGCAGCCAGCCCAGATAGCGCTGCAGCATGGCGAGCGCACGGGGAGCCGTGCCCACCTTGGCCTTTTCTCTCCACCAGCTCTTGCTGGGCAATTGCCAGCGCTGGGCTTGGCAGGGCAACGCCTGCCCACAAGCCCTCTCCATGCCACCCTGTGCGCACCCAACCCTTCCACCCTCACCAGCCCTTCCCACACACATCAGAAATGTCTTCTGCATGACTTCCACTGAAACTATATCTATGACTCGCACTTACAATTACAACCTATTACACCAAAATGCATATACAGTACATTACATACATTGTGAATGTCTACGTAAAGACATCTCCTTCCTCCTGTGTTAAGGAAGATGTGTTTAAATAAACTTTGTGATACAGCTATGGGTGTGCTGTGATATCTCCCCACAATGATTCACATCTCTCTATATGGGTACACAGATTCATATGCACTGAGCTGCTCATACATCCTTGTCAAAAACTATGAGCAATGATGATGTGGTTTTGCTCAAATGAACAATAAACATCTATGAATTTGTATCCCAAAGTATATCTGTCTTACACAGTCCCCTAAGGAATCGCACTGAGCTGCCCAAAGACATCCGTAGAGACCCAAAGGGGTGTCTGTAGAGCTATGAAGGGACTGTAGAGAGACACGGGGATGGAAAGGGGAGCTGTCTCTTGCCTGAGCTCAGCTGAGACATCACCAGACTCTCAAAGTTTCATCTTGGCATTCTGCTCCTGCCTGTCTCTTCCTGGCCAAGCTCTCCTTCCCAAATGGAAATCCCAGACAAGACTCCTTTGTTGCCTTCACCACACCCAAAAGGCTCCATGCAATTGGAATAGTAAAAGAGCAGGCAAGGTGATGGGGCTGCCTGTGCTGTGTTAAAAACCCCGCCTTGCATCAAAATGCTCATCCGTTTGTAGCTCCTGGTTTGCATTCATGCTGAGGCTTTAGCCAGAAAAAGCTTTGCAGGTTTTCACACTGGCTGGCATATGAAGTCCCCATGTCAGCCCCATGCACCAGGTTTGGGTCACAACCCCTGAGAAAGACAGACAGCCGTTCTCAGGGAGACATTTCACCTGACACCTCTCCTGGGATAAGGCAATAAAACAACCTTCTTTCTCTTTGCGGTGTACCTTCATGCTTTTATTTACAGCTCAGTAATCCCCCACGCCATCCCCATTTCCCTGTGCCTCTCTCAGAGGACTTGTGTGGACACCTCCTCCCCTCCACAACATGATCTCCACAAACTGGCAGCAGGCTGGTTTAGTGGAGAGGACTCTTGGGTTTTCTGAGGTCGCTCCAAGCAATCATCTTCTGCAGAAGAGCTAAAGCCCAAAATTCGTGGGGAACAGGAGAGTTGCAACCCATGAATGCGTTCCTGATCCCCAAAAAGAACATCCAGGAAATGTCCAGAGGTTCTCAGGGAGTGGAGAGAGAGCCAGCCAGGATCCATGTGAGCGCCATGTCTTGTGTTGGATAACGCAGAAGCTGGCTGCATCACCTCTCGCTTTCTCATAAGTTGGCATAAAGGGAAGCTTCGGAGCATTTTGGTCGTGAGACCTTCAAAATAGAAAAGGCAGCAGCCTTGCTCTCCTGGTGCCCATCACAGCCACAGGCATTGGGCTGGGATGGCACCTTGGAAGGAGACCAATGACAGCCGCAGCAGAGCTATGGGAAAATGCCAGCCTCAATGTGGGGGGGCTTAGTTTGCCCTCAAACAGGCCATGACTCAGCCCCGAAGAGCTTGCACAGCGAGAAAGCTTCTGCAAGAGCTGAACTCACCTTAACTCTGCCCAGTTCATCAGTGTTGACATCTGCAGGGAGAACCTGCGTTAGTGTCACACCATCAGCAGGACACTGGAGACAACAACACAGCCCAGGATTGTAAGGGAGAAGCCCCAGGTTTCAATCAGAGATATCAGGCTCTGACTGGGACGATTTAGTGAGAAGAGAATTTACTGAGATTGAACTTCTTGGGGTTATATATAGAATGATTTGGAGACTACTGCGGACTGGAGCAGCTGTGCATTGCAAGCGGGGCAGGAAGCCAAAGCAGAAGGACATTGCGGCCGGTGCCAGGAGGGGGAGGGTGCAGGGGGACTTGTTACACTTACAGCAACTCCGGTCATCAGCAGAAGAGTCCTCAGCGCTACCAGCATCACCGAGCAGTGGTGAGAGAGCAAGGAGAAGGGGTGTTGAGGGTCTATGGCCCCACTGCCATCTCGCAGCAATGGGGCCTTTTGGGTCATTCCCAGGGATGATGCTTTCTTGCATCGGGTCCACAGCTGGAGTCAACGCCAGGCAAACCCTGCTCCTCCCTGCTTCAACCCGAGGGGGGAGCTACCCACGGACACAGACCAAGGTGCTCCTTGCCAAGAACCACCCCAGGGCACACGGGATGCCCTTCTCCCTCCCCCCAGCCCCACAGCCTGGAGGGATTGCTGCTCACCTTTGGCACCTCTCTCTGCAGGCCCCTGCAAGGAAAGGAAAGGGTGAGGCGGGAGCGCAGAGTTACTGCCCAGCCCTGGCTTTCCCTGCTCTGGGCTGCACCCTGGAGATGATGGGCTGAACCTCCACACCTCACTCACAGAGGCACTTTTCCAGCCTCTATTTGGAACTTTTAACCCTGTTTCGTAGACTGATTTCTCCCATGCTCTGAGCAGCTTTGGGCCAAGCTCAAAGAAGAGCAGGCACCGGACCAGCCACCAGCCCAAGTGTGTGAGCAGTGCTGGCTCCTCTCAGGCCACTTGGGAGACTCCCTTCTCGTGCCCAGAGCACTGGCAGCCAATGTATTCCTGGTAGACAGGTACATTTCGTCTTCCTCATCTGAGCACATTTGCTCTCCACGAGGTGATCAAGAAAAGTTTTTGGGGGCTCAGGTTCCCATGAAAAAGGGGTAAGGAGCTGCCCATCATTAACTGCCAGTGCTCACGCAACAGTAGCACCACATCAGGGTTCCTTTTTGGTCTCATGGTTAACCCTCAGTTTCCCAAATCACTCACCTTTCTTCACGGCACAGTAGGTGGCTGCAGCCAGGAGGAGGAGGGAGACGGCCGCCACTGCCAGCGCGATGCCTGTGGGGAAGGGGTGGACGAGGCGGGGATGGGGAGTTGGGAGAGACAGAAGGTGTTGGGGAAGAAGGGGTATCATGGGGAGAGGAAGCCGAGAGCAGGAGGTGCCCTTAGAGCCAGGCCACATCCCGCCTGAGGATCCTGCCCGTATGCTGGTGCCGGCAGCCCAGCACCCCTCGGCCTCGTGCTGGGGGACACGGGGTGTGCGGGGAGGGAATCACTCACCTGCGATCGATGGCTCTGCCTGGGAGCTGGACCCGCTGCCTGCGAGGAGAAAGGCACAGGCTGAGAGTCTCCAGCTCTCCCACGTCCTGCCCAGAATCAGCACCTGTGGGGACCCCCTCATCCTCCATCTATCGACCGGTGTGACAAATCAATGAATGCCTCACACGGCTGTGGCTCTGGATGAGAT
This sequence comes from Vanellus vanellus, assembly GCF_965231255.1. Classification (NCBI taxonomy): domain Eukaryota; kingdom Metazoa; phylum Chordata; class Aves; order Charadriiformes; family Charadriidae; genus Vanellus; species Vanellus vanellus. The sequence goes on from NC_138934.1 coordinate 110,040, forward strand.
GTGGCACCACCCCTCTGCCCTTTGCGTGATGCTGGGGGCAGGAGAGGAGTAGAATGCACTCTGAGGACTGGGAGAAATCGCTGCAGTGGGAAAGACTGGGCTGAACTGCACCCTGAGAACAACAGTCCAGAGTGCCCAGGGCCAAGTTATGGAGCAACACATTTAGGGTCTGTTGGGCTCTACAGTGTTTCCTGCCCATGCCCAGTGTCACCTCTCACCTCTGACAGCCAGATGCTGGGGAGCACTGAGGGCAGAGCTCCTCACCCAGTTGCTCTCGTTCCTGTGCTGGTACCTACACGCGTATGTCCCTGCGCTCCCCGGGGTGATGTTCAGCAGCACAAAGTAGCTGAGCTGCCCCCGTTGGGCTTTCAGGCTGTACTCCTCCACCCCATCCTTGCAGAAGACGATTCGGGTTGCAGGTGAATCTGTCAGGAGGGAGCACCAGGCCAGAACTGTGTTGCTAGGCTGGGCAGAAGGTAAGTCGAGGCTCAGATGAGGAGCCGGGAGGTGACCTGGAAGGAAGGCAGTGATGCAGGATGCTGCAGGCAAGGCTTTGTGATGGTGGGGCTGAAAATGGTCTAGCTCAAGGAGGGCAGAATCTCTCCTCCAAGGGCTTGTACGCATGGAACAAAGCTCCTCTCTTTTCCGTGCCCCACTCCCTGTACCACTGCCTTTTCGGGACCCATCCCTGTGCTCCCCATCACCTGGGGAGCTGCAGATGTCCTGGGCGGTCACACTGGCACCTGCAGTGTGCAGAAGAGAGGGTGTTGGTTAGAGGGGCAGCAACCCGGCTCGCCGGCCTCTCCCAGCCCAGCTCCCCACTGCCGAGTCCCTGCTGGGCAGCACCTTCCCACCCACGCATCTCTAGCGTGCATCTTATGCACCTCCGCTCTCGAAATCACGCCAAGCCGATAATGGGTGGCATTGCTGTTACAGAAGCATCCCCCTGATACCCCAATCCACTCCAGCGTGTACAAAGTCCCTGTTATGACCCAAACATCCTGAGAAAGATTTGAACATTATGCTCTTTCCCAGAGCTGCGTCGCGTCTGGAGGAAGCAACGGTCTTCCTGCCCCCACCCAAGACACTCTGTGCCCAGCACGGGCCCTGGCCTGCCCCGCTCAGCAGCCCTCCCAGCCTCAGCCCCACGCCAAAGCCATGCCCCAACTCACCCAGCAGCAGCAGCAAGGCAGGCCCACAAGGAGACAGCCTGCCCCAGGCCACCTGCCCCAGCATTTTGGGGGGCGCTGCGGCAACAGCCTCTCCTGGAAGCGTCTGCTTTGCTCTCAGCTGGGGACAGCGCTTCCAGAGCTGCCTGGCCCGTGGCTTGCAGCGCGCCTGGGGCTGCTCCTGCTGCATTGCTGTGGCTAGCAGAGCCTTCCCCACAGCCGGAGGCTGTGACCAACTGAGCGGGGGCCCTGCCTCAGCCCCCACTGCGCACGCTGCGCCTGCAGAGTCCCCGCCTGCATTTCCGGACACTCAGAGAGCGCATCACGAGGGGTGTTTGCCTGTGCCTGGGGAGGAGCATCCTCCCTGCGAAGTCCTCCTGCCCCTTGTCCCCCACCCTGCTTCGCACCCTCGGGGTCACAGCTACCCCGCCTGCTCATGGCCTGGGTTGTGCCCAGGCATGAAGAAATCATAATCCCTGGGAATGACCAAAAAGGCCCCATTGCTGCATATGGCAGTGGGGCCAAGCACCCTCAACACCTCTTCTCCCCTCTCTCTCCACACCTCTCGGTGATGCTGGTCGTGCTGAGGACCCTTCTGCTGACAACCAGAGTTACTGTACGTGCCAATTCCTCTTCCACTCTTCCCCCTCCTGCTACCGGCACAATGTCCTTTTGCTTCGGCGTACCTGCTTGGAAGGCAGAACTGGTCCCATCATCACTGTTTTAAATGACAATTCTTTAAATTCCAATAAATTAATCTTAGTGAATTCTGTTCTCAATTAATAGTCCCAAATCCATCTTATGTCTACTCTTAAAGCCCGCAGCTCTCCCCTTCCAATCCTCTTCTTGTGTGTCTCCAGGGACGTACTGGTGGTTGTATACAAACTCTCCTTCTCCCTCCAGGTGCCAACACTGACAGATTGGTCAGAGTTGAGGTCCAGCTCTTGCAGAGGCTTTCAGGCCATGCAAGCTCTTCTTGTCTCCAAGATGTCCCATTGAAGGGGGGAGCACAAAGCCACGCTCCCCTGAGGCGGAGATTTTCCCATAACTCTGTAGTGGCTCTCACTGTCCTCCTTCCATGGTGCCATGCCAGCCCTCCAGCCCTCCAACCCTCCCCCTCCTAGTTTTGGTCCTGGCTTGGAGTTTTGCAGCTGCTGCTGTTTGCAGTTCTGCTTCAAGCCCAGCTCCAGCCTAGCTCAAGCCCAGCTCAAGCCCTGCTCAAGCATGGTGGGGACACAGGTCTTTCTGAAGGAGCGGTTGGGTTGATGTTGAGGAACGAGAGGGACATCTCCTTTCTAAATAGAAGAGGTGCTGCTGTGCGCACAGAGGAGTTGTGTGGCCAAGGGGTGGTGTGGTCAACGGCTGAGCGTGCAGAACGCTCAGGAGGCGAATACCTTGCTGCTGAGAGAGCTGCTGTGGGAAAGGGAGGGCTTTTTTTAGAGCAAGGTGACGAGAGGCCCAGCAGCTGCAGCGAGGAGCAGTGTCTGGGCTGAGCTGAGATAGTGCTGAGATGGTCTGAGCCCCTCCTCCACATTGGAATCCCGAGTCCCTTAAGGAGCGGTCCCAAAGAGATCAGTGCACAGCCATGTCTTACCTTAATCTTGATGCAGAGAAGCTGCGCATAAAGCCCTTGTGCATCTGCCCCTTTCAGGGTAGGGAATCAGATTGAAAAGACCACTGGCTCCATGTTTCCTTTTCGCAGACCCAAATCCCGTATTCTCGTCCCCTGGGTCGCAACAGAAGAAGGGTGATGGACGGCTGCTTTGGTTCTGCTTTATTTTTACTGAATTACTGCTCTTGTGCAGCAGTGAGGGGCAGAGGTGCTTGGATGAGGAGAGGAAGATGATTGCCTCCTCCAGCTACGGCGCTGCTCTAAGAAAAGGGCACTCTGTTGAGGGTGCCTGAGTCACCGTGTGAGACTGGGCAGATGCTGGAGTGCTTTAGGGAGCCATGGGCATCCACCTGGAACAACCCACCCACCCTAAACCGGCTTGGTGTTCCAGCATAGCAGGAGACCAAGGAGACACAGATGGGGACGCACAATGGGATGGGGCTGCCAGCAGTGGGGACCTGTGCAGGTGCACATGGGTGAATCTTGTCATTGCCCCTCCAGCAAAAACCCTCTCTGGTCCACATTTCAGGTGCCGGTGTGACTGCCCATGGGGTTCATTCGCCATATGCGAACCCGTGGAGAGGAGACTCGTGCCCTACCTTTGACCACTCTGTCAGGGCGTTTGACCACTCTGTCGTCACTAACGCTGGCCTGGGACATCCTTGTGCCATCTCTCCAGGTGACCTCCCAGCTCCTGCCCTCTTCCTTGAACACCTTCAGCGCTCAGGAGCGGGAACGGGTTTTGTTCTGCTGCTCCATTGAACGCCGGTCTCCTGCAACCTGAATCATCTTCTGCAAGGATGGGGTGGAAGAGTACAGCCTGAAAGCCCAACGGGGACAGCTCAGCTACTTTGTGCTGCTGAATATCACCCTGGGGAGTGAATAGAATGGTTTGGATTGGAAGTGACCTTTGAGATCATCCACTTCCAACCCCTCTGCCACGGGCACGGATACCTTCCACTAGACCAGATTGCTCAATGCTAAGGCCACCATGCTTCCCCAGGCTTCCAGCGATGGGGCAGCCACAAATCCTCTGGGTACCTCTTCCAGTGCCTCACCTCCCCCATAGTGAATAATTTCTTCCTCACACTTAAACTAAATCTTTTCTCTTCCCGTCTGAAGCCATTACCTCTCATGCTATCGATACATGCACTTGCAAACTGTCCCTCTCCAGCTTTCTTGTAGACCCCCTTCACATACTGGAAGGCTGCCATAAGGTCTTCCTGGAGCCTTCTCTTCTCCAGGCTGAACAACCCCAACTCTCTCAGCCTGTCCTCATAAGAGAGCTGCTGCAGCCCTCTGATCATCTTCATTGCCCTCGTCTGGAGGTGCACTCCCTCCAGCAGAGGCTGTCTCTCTGCCTGCAGGCTTTGTGACCGAAACCTGGTTCATGGGGATCAAACTGGGACATAAAAATCCAGCCAGCGTGGAAACCTGCAAAGCTGTTCCTACTTATACCCTCACCACAAATGCAAACCAGGAGCTACGAACGGATGAGCATTTTGATGCAAGACCATGATCTGACACAGCACAGGCAGCCCCATCACCTTGCCTGCTCTTTTACTATTCCAATTGCATGGAGCATATAGGGTCTGTTGAAGGCAACAAAGGAGTCTTGTGTGGGATTTCGGGTTGGGAAGGAGAGCTTGGCCAGGAAGAGACAGGCAGGAGCAGAATGCCAAGATGAAGCTTTTAGGGTCTGGTGATGTCTCAGCTGAGCTCAGGCAAGAGGCAGCTCCCCTTTCCATCCCCGTGTCTCTCTACAGTCCCTTCATAGCTCTACAGACACCCCTTTGGGTCTCTACGGATGTCTTTGGGCAGCTGAAACCCATTTCTTTAGGGGACTTTGTAAGACAGAGATATAACTGCGGATACAAATTCATAAAAGTGTATTGTTCATTTGAGCAAAACCACATCATCATTGCTCAGAGCTTTTAACAAGGATGTATGAGCACCTCAGTGCATATGCATCTGTGTACCCGTTCGTAGAGATGTGAATCATTGTGGGGAGATATCACAGTACACCCATAGCTGTATCACAAAGTTTATTTAAACACATCTTCCTTAACACAGGAGGAAGGAGATGTCTTTACGTAGACATTCACAATGTATGTAATGTACTGTATATGCATTTAGATGTAATAGGTTGTAATTGTAAGTGTGAGTCATAGATATAGTTTTGGTGGAAGTCATGCAGAAGACATTTCTGATGTGTGTGGGAAGGGCTGGTGAGGGTGGAAGGGTTGGGTGCGCACAGGGTGGCATGGAGAGGGCTTGTGGGCAGGCGTTGCCCTGCCAAGCCCAGCGCTGGCAATTGCCCAACAAGAGCTGGTGGAGAGAAAAGGCCAAGGTGGGCACGGCTCCCCGTGCGCTCGCCATGCTGCAGCGCTATCTGGGCTGGCTGCGAGAGCGGCTCTCCGTGGCATACGTTGTGGTGGTGTCCATCTCTTGCACGCGAGGCTTGAGAGGGAAAATGAAAGCATGTTATTTCAGCTGCTGGCTCCAAGCCCAGTGTGGCATAAGGCAGGAAAAAGGAGAGCAGATGTGGGGCGGGACTGTGTTCTGAGGTGCCCCTCATTTTGTCTTCATTCTTGTTTCTACAAGTTCTTTTTTTTTTTTTTCCAGGTCTCCTCAAAAATTCCATATTTAAAAACATTTCAGGATGTGTGATTTCTTCCCTTTGTGATAGTAATTTTGACTGCACCAGCTGAAATACTTTTAAAAATGAATTCTTTTTTGTTTGAAAATACAAAGAAAAAAAAATTTCTTGGTAGAAAAAATCTTGTGCTGTTGGAGAATTTTCACCCATAAAGGGGAATGAGGTCTGGCAAGATGTGGGTAGGTGGGCACAGAAATATATGTCTTCTTCTGCAAGTACATCGGTTGGGTTCTCAGTGGGAAGAGCCCCGTGGGACTCCCCAGGCCAAGGCATGGGCAGGGACCCCCACCAGTACAGCCCCTCCCTGGGGGCCCCGCTCCCTCCTCTGGCACCAAAGCTGTGCCACCACTCACCCTGGTGCGTCCAACGTGGGCGATGGTGGAGTCTGTTGGGGGGCAAAAAGCACCTGGTTAGCCCTTGCTTCCCCTGCTGGGTCTGGGTGAGACCCACCCCGCCTTTGATCAGCACATGCCCCGGGCTCAGGACGCAATGCCCTGCCCTCTTTCCCCCACCTTTCACCCCGCTCTGGGCAGCAGAGCACCGTGCCCTTCCACCCGTGCGTGTGGAGCAGGGATGCTGGGGTTTGGCTGCATTTCCCCCACCCCGCGGCATTGTCCCTCTCTGCCCAACCAGCAGACCTGTATCTGCCGCTCTGCGCCCACCTGTGAAACCAAAGTCACCCTGAACATAGACGGAGGCACACGGACCACCTCCCCCTTCCCACACCCACCACACACCCTCCTTTGCTGCAGCCTGTGGTGTCAGAGGGAGCAAGGAGATGTTTTTCCCACCAGCGCCCACCAATGGACCCACATCCTCAGCTGCTGCCCTCTGCTTGGAAGCAGAAATCATGGTGAAGTGAAAATACAGAGGGGGAAAACAGTCCAGAAGAACTAATTCTCCAAGAGGGGTCCATGGGTCACCCGGAGAGAGGAGGTGGTACTCACACTGTATTTCGTTCTCGTCAGTCACTTCAGTCTCATGTCTGGGAAGATGGTGCTGCCTGGAGAGGAGGGGGAAAAGGGGTTGTTGGGTGCATGTCCAGGCTGTGATGACATCATTCGGGTCATTCCCAGGGATGATGCTTTCTAGCATCAGGTCCATGGCTGGAAGGAAGCCCAGGGCAAGCCCTGCTCCTCTCTGCCTCCACCTGAGAGGGATTTTACCCATGGACAAAGACCACTCTGCCCCGTGCAAAGGACTACCCCAGGACCACCACAGGGAAGCTGGAATGCCTCCCTCCTCATCCCCCCCAGCCCCACAGCCAGGAGGGATTGCTGCTCACCTTTGGCACCTCTCTCTGCAGGCCCCTGCAAGGAAAGGAAAGGGTGAGGCGGGAGTGCAGAGTTACTGCCCAGCCCTGGCTTTCCCTGCTCTGGGCTGCACCATGGAGATGATGGGCTGAACCTCCACACCTCACTCACAGAGGCACTTTTCCAGCCTCTATTTGGAACTTTCAACCCTGTTTCGTTGACTGATTTCTCCCATGCCCTGAGCAGCTTTGGGCCAAGCTCAAAGAAGAGCAGCCACCGGACCAGCCCAAGTGTGTGAGCAGAGCTGGCTCCTCTGAGGCCACTTGGGAGACTCCCTTCTCGTGCCCAGAGCACTGGCAGCCAATGTATTCCTGGGAGAGAGGTACATTTCGTCTTCCCCATCTGAGCGTATTTGCTCGCCACTAAGTGATCAAGAAAAGTTTTTGGGGGCTCAGCTTCCCATGAAACAGGGGTAAGGAGCTGCCCATCCTAAAGTGGCATTGGTCGTCCAGTAGCAACCCCACATCAGGGCGGCATTTTGGCCCCAGTGTGTAGCCTGAGTTTCTCTAATCGCTCACCTTTCTTCACGGCACAGTAGGTGGCTGCAGCCAGGAGGAGGAGGGAGATGGCCGCCACTGCCAGCGTGATGACTGTGGGGAAGGGGTGGACGGGGCGGATGGGTGGATGGGGAGCTGGGAGAGACAGAAGGTGTTGGGGAAGAGGGGGTGTCATGGGGAGAGAAGCCGAGAGCAGGAGGTGCCCTTAGAGCCAGGCCACATCCCACCTGAGGATCCTGCCCGTATGCTGGTGCCGGCAGCCCAGCACCCCTCGGCCTCGTGCTGGGGGACACTGGGTGTGCGGGGAGGGAATCACTCACCTGCGGTCGATGGCTCTGCCTGGGAGCTGGACCCGCTGCCTGCGAGGAGAAAGGCACAGGCTGAGAGTCTCCAGCTCTCCCACGTCCTGCCCAGAATCAGCACCTGTGAGGACCCCCTCATCCTCCATCTATTGACAGTCGTGGCAAATCAATGAATGCCTCACACGGCTGTGGCTCTGGATGAGATGTGGCACCACCCCTCTGCCCTTTGCGTGATGCTGGGGGCAGGAGAGGAGCAGGATGCTCTCCCGGGACTGGGAGGAGTTGCCCCAGTAGCAAAGACTGGGCTGAACTGCACCCTGACAACAACAGTCCACAATGCCCAGGGCCAAGTCATGGGGCAACACAGGGTCCCCGCCCTAATTTAGGGTCTGTTTTTTTCTGCAGTGGTTCCTGCCCATGCCCAGTGCCACCTCTCACCTCTGACAGCCAGGTGCCGGGGAGCACTGAGGGCAGAGCTCCTCACCCAGTTGCTCTCGTTCCTGTGCTGGTACCCACACATGTACGTTCCTGCGCTCCCCAGGGTGATGTTCAGCAGCACAAAGTAGCTGAGCTGCCCCCGTTGGGCTTTCAGGCTGTACTCCTCCACCCCATCCTTGCAGAAGACGATTCGGGTTGCAGGTGAATCTGTCAGGAGGGAGCACCAGGCCAGAACTGTGTCGCCAGGCTGAGCAGAAGGTAAGTCGAGGCTCAGATGAGGAGCCGGGAGGTGACCTGGAAGGAAGGCAGTGATGCAGGATGCTGCAGGGCAAGGCTTTGTGATGGTGGGGCTGCAAAATGCTCTAGCTCAAGGAGGGCAGAATCTCTCCTCCAAGGGCTTGTACGCATGGAACAAAGCTCCTCTCTTTTCCGTGCCCCACTCCCTGTACCACTGCCTTTTCGGGACCCATCCCTGTGCTCCCCATCACCTGGGGAGCTGCAGATGTCCTGGGCGGTCACACTGGCACCTGCAGTGTGCAGAAGAGAGGGTGTTGGTTAGAGGGGCAGCAACCCGGCTCGCCGGCCTCTCCCAGCCCAGCTCCCCACTGCCGAGTCCCTGCTGGGCAGCACCTTCCCACCCACCCATCTCTAACGTGTGTCTTATCCACCTCCACTCTCGAAATCACGCCAAGCCGATAATGGGTGGCATTGCTGTTACAGAAGCATACCCCTGCTACCCCAATCCACTCCAGCGTGTACAAAGTCCATGTTATGACCCAAATATCCTGAGAAATATTTGAATATTATGCTCTTTCCAAGAGCTGCGTGGCGTCTGGAGGAAGCAACGGTCTTCCTCCCCCACCCAAGACACTCTGTGCCCAGCACGGGCCCTGGCCTGCCCCGCTCAGCAGCCCTCCCGGCCTCAGCCCCACGCCAAAGCCATGCCCCAACTCACCCAGCAGCAGCAGCAGCAGCAGCAGCAAGGCAGGCCCACAAGGAGACAGCCTGCCCCAGGCCACCTGCCCCAGCATTTTGGGGGGCGCTGCGGCAACAGCCTCTCCTGGAAGCGTCTGCTTTGCTCTCAGCTGGGGACAGCGCTTCCAGAGCTGCCTGGCCCGTGGCTTGCAGCGCGCCTGGGGCTGCTCCTGCTGCATTGCTGTGGCTAGCAGAGCCTTCCCCACAGCCGGAGGCTGTGACCAACTGAGCGGGGGCCCTGCCTCAGCCCCCACTGCGCACGCTGCGCCTGCAGAGTCCCCGCCTGCATTTCCGGACACTCAGAGAGCGCATCACGAGGGGTGTTTGCCTGTGCCCGGGGAGGAGCATCCTCCCTGCCAAGGCCTCCTGCCCCTTGTCCCCCACCCTGCTTTGCACCCTCGGGGTCACAGCTACCCCGCCTGCTCATGGCCTGGGCTGTGCAAACAGCATCAGCCCCTCTCACACACCATTGTGTCTCGGCCCAGTGGTAAGAGCCGTTGGTGTCTGAAGTTTAAGACTGCGTGCGTGGACCCTTGATCGCGGGGTGTGTGTTGGGGACTGATGATGTGTAGAGCCCACCCTCATTTGCCTGGAGCCAGAAACCCGCCTGGGTTTTTTTCCTGGCTGAGTTCTTCAGCCCAGTCCCCCTGCACCACCCATGGGTGGGTGTGGGCTAAAGAAGGGCAGGATCGACCACCCCTTGGACATGAGTTTTCATTGATGGCCTCTGCCACCCTCAGATCAGCACTTTGCCAAGACACATGTGCCAGGCTGATGACAGCAGGGAGGGAAAACCTGGCAGCACCAGGTGCAGGGGACAGCAGTTCCCTTCCAGGACACGTGGACCCACCAGCCAGGAGGAAAGCAGCTCTCCCAGCTCTCTTCAGAGGAGACACTCAAAGACAGAGGAGATGCATCAACTGTGCACTTCCGGACAAACCCTTTATATCTCTCCAACCCCAGTTTGTGGGAAACACTGGAGATGTAGGAGCTGGAGAGCATGGCTGTCTGAGGCTGCAGCCATCCAAGTCTCCTTCTGTGTCCTCCTGGGCTGCAGGCATTCACCTGGCAATGCAGATGCTGCTTTCTGTGAGCAGGAGGGACATCTGCAGGGATGAAAGACACCTGGGATGGTGGGAGGTTCAACTGGCTTTCATGTGAAGAGAGAGCAGGGGCAGAGCAAAGGAGAGCAGAGCAATGGTGGTATCCCCTCCAATTGGCCTGACCCCAACTGGCAGCCCAGGGCCGGCATGGCTCAGGTCCACTTATGGTGGAGAGGAGTGGAGACTGCAGGGAGCGCAGGGCAGTGAGGGCATCAGAGGTCAGTGGGGACAGGGGTGTCTCCAGGCTGGCTGGCCCCTCTGGTTCAGTGGCTGCATCTCTCCAGGGTGAGGGTGCTGAGGGGGTGGGTGCCAGGAGGAGCAGGTTGCTCCCCCACCAGCAGAGATGCCCCAGGGAATGCGACACGTGAGACATGCAGCCACCTTTAACTGCACCTCATCCACACAGGGTGTCCACAGTGTGGCATGGTGCTTGAGAAGAGGTAGTTTGGGTGCTGGCACTCCAAACCTCCCTGGCTGTGCTGAAAATGCCTTCCGAAGCAGGGTGGAAAGAAGCAACCTGTCTTCTTCATCAGCCAGGACAGAACACAGCCAGCTGGGCTCATAGCCATGCAAAGAGCTGCTCCAGTCTCCAGACCTCCAGCCCTATGCCATCCCCCACCTATTTTCGTCTCCTGGCTTCCAGATTTGCAGCTGCTGGCGACACAGATCTTTCTGAAGGAGCGGTTGGGCTGGTGTGTAAGAGTGAGAGGGAAATCTCATTTCTAAAAATAACAGCGACTGCTGTGCACACAGAGGAGTGGTGTGGCCAAGCGCACATGTCTGAGCATGCAGAGTGAGCAGGAGATGAACACCTTGCTGCTGAGAGAGCTGCTGTGGGAAAGGAAGGGCTTTTTTTAGAGCACTATTACTCTGAGCCCAGCAGCTGCAGCGAGGAGCAGTGTCTGGGCTGAGCTGAGATGGTGCTGAACTCGGCTGAGACAATTGTACATGGAGAGATTAACTTTTCTCTAAGGGGAAGTCCCGAAATCCAGGTCCCTGATGACTTGTTGAAAAGCCATGAGCTTTCATTTGCACTCATGTCTTCTCCTATGCAGATCCACTTGACCATGTGCAATGCACAGCGAAAAGCCTGGTACAGCACATTGCATTGTGGCTTATCAGTTGCTGCTGTTGATCTCCATGAGCCAAGAAACTCAGTCCTGGAGGCTATCCTGGAGGCTTGGCCATCATGCCTGCTCTCCAGTGGCTACTCCTGCATAAAACCCTCTTGCAGATGCTCTTCCTCTGCTGCCCTCCTAGTTGCCAGGCTCCTAACATAGACAGTGTCCTCTTCCCAGACCCACCAGTCCACTCTACTTGCAGAGTGAGATGTGTAGTGCTGGGGTGGGAGAGGACCCATGGGGAAAGTGGTCCCAGACGTGTGTTTTGCAAGGTAGAGAGGCAGGCAGAGGCTGCTTCTTGGCAGCCCTCAGATCCCAATGGCAAAAGATGACCTCAGGCTGTGCAGCCAAAGCACAGCAGGAGAACGAGCCAGGACAGGCACAAAGAAAAGCCTGAGATGATGTGCAGGGGACAGCAGGGGACCTCCAATAGGCTCCTCTTTGTGGGACGGCGCCTCCGGCCACATGTGGGTTGTTCCCAGGCGCAGCAAAGCCCAGAGCAGACACCTCTTGTGCAGCGCTCTCAGCTGCTCAGAAAGCAGAGCCTGCCAGCTGCGGGCAGGCAGGGATGGGCAAGGGGCCGGCGCGGAGGGCAGGTTGGGCGCCCGTGCTGCATCTGCCCAGCATGGCCTTGCTGCTGTTGGGTGAGTGGGAGCCGGGCACGTCTGCGGGACGGGGATGGGGCTGCCAGGCTTTGGGAGCGGGGCATGGGGACTTGGCTTGGTGGAGAGCTGGGAGAAATGAGAGAAGGAGTTGCAAAGAAGATGTAGTGCATTCTGTTGTGCAAAGATGTGTGCACAGTTGTGTCTGACCGTGATTTTTATGCCCAGAAGCTGTGCGAGGAACACCTCTCGGGGTACTTCCCCAGCTTCAACAGACCACTGGCTCCATGGTGCTTTTAGCAGACTCAAATAATGTATTCATATCCTCTATGTTTCAGCAAAACGGTGGATGTATGTGTCCTATCTAACCGCTTTTTTGTTTCCTTTTTTTTTTAAACTGAATTACTGCTCATGTTCTGTATGGGGCTCCCAGAGAAACGGTCTTACGGGACATATACATTGGGACGATGGAGCGACAGAGCTTAGTCCTTTTTATTGTACTGAATTGAAATGAAAATTCCTTTCCTGGTGGTGATGACAACTGTCACGTTGGGCCCAAAGAAGCTTTCTGCCTGCGGTGCTCTGTGAGGGGTGCAGAGGGAGAGGTGGCACTTGGGACATTGGGTGGCTCTTCATTGGGGGCCCTTCAGTGCCGACATGCAGAGCTCTGAAATGGGTAAGGTGAGGGAGAGCTCGGAGACAAAAGCACAAAGACAGCTGGTGAAAGTGGGGAGAGCTCAGAAGAGGTGTCCTGCCTGATACGGTGAGGCTGTGTGGCCGTGGGTGAGACAGGGTCACCCACCTGCAACCACAAACCCACCCAAACTGGGCTCAGGGAGGTGTCAAAAAAAGACTGAGGAGTTGCTTCATGGACACTCAAAGGTGCACAGCAAGGGCTCAGCAGAGGGGACCAGGTCACTGTCAGCTGGATGAGCCGTGTCACAGTCCATCTAACTAAACCCTCTCTGCCCTACGGCGCAGGTGCCAGTGTGACCGCCCAGGACATCTGCAGCTCCCCAGGGGATGGTGAGCACAGGGATGGGTTCAGAAATGGAGGTGGGCAGAGGGTGGAGAGGGGTTTTGTTGCCCAGATACAAACCCTTGGAGGAGAGATTCTGCCCTCTCTGAGCCGGGCTGTTTTGCAGCCCCGCCATGAGGAACACTTGCCCACAGCATCCCTGCATCGCTACCTTCCAGGGGACCTCCCGGCTCCTCTTCTCACCTTTAATTTATCATATGCTCACCCTGGCGACACAGTTCTGGCCTGGTGCCTCTTCCTGACGGGGTCACCTGCAACACGAATTGTCTTTTGCAAGGATGGGGTGGAGGAGTACAGCCTGAAAGCCCAACGGGGACAGCTCAGCTACTCTGTGCTTCTGAACATCACCCTGGAGAGCGCAGGGATGTACACTTGTGGGTACCAGCACAGGAACGAGAGCAACTGGGTGAGGAGCTCTGCCCTCAGTGCTCCCCAGCATCTGGCTGTCACAGGTGAGACACAGCACGGTGGTGTGAGCAGAAGGGACGGGGCACTTGCCACCATGTTGTGCTGCAGAGGACAGAGCTGTGTTGTGGGGCAGGCAGGGCATCGCACTGGTGTCCTTCCCCACTCAGAGTCTTTCCTCCACTGATGGATGCACCAGAGAGAGATCCCACCCTCAGGGGTGCCCCTCTCCCTCCAGCCCACACCTCTGCTGCAGACGTGGGACTCGGCAGAGCCCCGGATCACAAAGCCAAGGCTGGGGCTGCCGACAGAGCCTGGGCTGTGCCAGGGATGCTCCAAGCTGTGTCCCCTCTCCCTCCGAGAGCCGACATCAAGGAAAATGGGGAGATTTGCATGAGCTGGGGGTTTCCCTGGGAGTGTCATGAAATTGGACATGAGCTGGGGGTCTGCTCCATGTCTGGGATGGTGCCAGCACAGGACAGTGGCACTAACAAGGTCTGCATTTCTCTGGCAGGCACAAGTCCCTTGCCGGGAACAGTGCTCCCACCCACAGGTGAGCCGTTGCTTGTGAGCCCTTCCTACCACGTCCTTCCTTCAGGACTTGTCTTGTTCTCGTTGTGACCCTCCTCTTTTCCAGGACCAGCCATTCCCCTCTGGGTCTGGATCCTGCGCTCTGCCCTCACCCTGCTCCTCCTCACTTCCGCCCCCATCATCACCCTCATCCTGGAGACTTGCAGCCACTGTGCCACTGCCGATGGTCAGCCTGGAGACGTCCCTATCCCCATTGCCCTCTGATGTCCCTTGCTGTCCCAGGCTCCCTGCTGTCCTCACTGCAGCCTCCGACAAAGATGCTTTCCAGGTCCTGCGTCCCTCCAGCACTTCCCATCCACCATGTTGTGGTGGCAGGAAAGCGCACGGAACCACTGAATTTGTGGAGTTGGAAGGGACCTCTAGAGATCATCTAGTCCAACTCCCTTGCTAAAGCAGGACCGCCTAAGCGACATTCCTCAGGACTGCATCCAGGCGGGTCTTGAAAATCTCCAGAGAAGGGGACTCCACCACCTCCCTGGGCAGCCTGTGCCAGTGCTCTGTCACCCTCACCATAAAGAAGTTTGTCTTTGTATGTGAACGGAACTTCCTATGTTCGAACTTGTCTTCATTGCCCCTCCTCCTGTCACTGGGAACCACTGGAAAGAGCCTGGCTCCATCCTCCTTCAACCCACCCTTTAGATACGTGTACACAATAATAAGGTCTCCCCTCAGCCTTCTCTTCTCCAGGCTAAAGAGTCCCAGCTCTCTCAGCCTTTCCTCATAAGGGAGACGCTCCAATCCCTTAATCATCTTAGTTGCTCTTCGCTGGACTCTCTCCAGCAGTTCCCTGTCCCTCTTGAACTGGGGAGCCCAAAACTGGACACAGTATTCCAGTTGTGGCCTCACCAGAGCAGAGTAGAGGGGGAGAATGACCTCCCTCGACCTACTGGCCACGCTCTTCCCTATGCAGCCCAGGATTCCATTGGCCTTCATGGCGACAAGGGCACATTGCTGGGCCATGGATAATTTACGGTCTACCACAACCTCCAGATCCTTCTCCTCCGAGCTGCTTCCCAGCAGGTCTGCCCCTAACCTGTACTGGTGCCTAGCATTCTTCCTCCCCAGGTGTAGGACCTTGCACTTGGTTTTGTTGAACCTCATTAGGTTCTTCTCTGCCCAGCTCTCCAGCCTGTCCAGGTCACACCGGATGGCAGTGCGGCCCTCTGGGGTGTCAGACACCCCACCCAGTTTGGTATCATCAGCAAACTTGCTGAGGACACACTCTGTCCCCTCATCCAGGTCATTAATGAATATATTAAACAAAATTGGACCAAGTATTGACCCCTGGGGGACACCACTGGTTACAGGCCTCCAACTAGACTCTGTGCCGCTGATCACAACCCTCTGAGTTCTGTCCCACAGCCAACTCTCAATCCACCGCACTGTCACCTCATCTAGCCTATACTTCCTCAGCTTCCTAATGAGGATGTTATGGGAGACAGTGTCCAAAGCCTTGCTAAAGTCAAGGTAGATGACATCTACGACGCTCCCCTCATCCAGCAAACCAGTTATAACATCATAGAAAGCTAGCAGATTGGTCAAGCATGGTTTACCCTTGGTAAATCCATGTTGACCACTTCCAATAACTTCCTGTTCCTCAACGTGTTTGGAGATGATATCCAGAATGAGTCGCTCCATTACCTGAAGGTACAGCCCAGAGAGAAAGAAGGTTTTCTTATTGCCTTATCCCAGGAGAAGTGTCAGGGGAAATGTCCCCCTGAGAGCGGCTGTCTGTCTTTCTCAGGGGTTGTGACCCTAAGCTGGTGCATGGGGCTGACATGGGGACTTCATATGCCAGCCAGCGTGAAAACCTGCAAAGCTTTTTCTGGCTAAAGCCTCAGCATGAATGCAAACCAGGAGCTACAAACGGATGAGCATTTTGATGCAAGACCATGATCTGACACAGCACTGGCGGCCCCATCACCTTGCCTGCTCTTTTAATATTCCAATTGCATGGAGCCTTTTGGGTGTGGTGAAGGCAACAAAGGAGTCTTGTCTGGGATTTCCGGTTGGGAAGGAGAGCTTGGCCAGGAAGAGACAGGCAGGAGCAGAATGCCAAGATGAAGCTTTTAGAGTCTGGTGATGTCTCAGCTGAGCTCAGGCAAGAGACAGCTGCCCTTTCCACCCCCATGTCTCTCTACAGTCCATTCATAGCTCTACAGACACCCCTTTGGGTCTCTACGGATGTCTTTGGGCAGCTCAGTGCCATTCCTTAGGGGACTGTGTAAGACAGATATAATTGAGGATACAAATTCATAGAAGTTTATTGTTCATTTGAGCAAAACCACATCATCACTGCTCATAGGTTTTAACAAGGATGTACGAGCACCTCAGTGCATATGCATCTGTGTACCCGTTTGTAGAGATGTGAATCATTGTGGGGAGATGTCACAGCACACCCATAGCTGTATCATGAAGTTTATTTAACACATCTTCCTTAACACAGGAGGAAGGAGATGTCTTTACGTATACATTCACAATGTATGTAATGTACTGTATATGCATTTAGATGTAAGAGGTTGTAATTGTAAATACGCGTCATAGATATCCTGTTGGTGGAAGTCATGCAGAAGACATTTCTGATGTGTGTGGAAGGGCTGGTGAGGGTGGAAGGGTTGGGTGCGCACAGGGTGGCATGGAGAGGGCTTGTGGGCAGGCGTTGCCCTGCCAAGCCCAGCGCTGGCAATTGCCCAGCAAGAGCTGGTGGAGAGAAAAGGCCAAGGTGGGCACGGCTCCCCGTGCGCTCGCCATGCTGCAGCGCTATCTGGGCTGGCTGCGAGAGCGGCTCACCGTGGCATACGTTGTGGTGGTGTCCATCTCTTGCACGCGAGGCTTGAGAGGGAAAATGAAAGCATGTTATTTCACCTGCGGACTCCAAGCCCAGTGTGCAACAAGGTAGGAAAAAGGAGAGCAGATGTGGGGCAGGACTGTGTTCTGAGGTGGCCACTTATTTCTGCTTCGTTCTTGTTTTTACCAGTTCTTTTTTTTTTTTTTTCCCCGGTCTCCTCAAAAATTCCATATTTAAAAACATTTAAGGATGTGTAATTTCTTCCCCTTGTGAGACTGCACAGCAGCTGAAATAATCTTAAAAGACAATATTTGAGAATGCAAAGAAAAAAAAAATTCTTGGTAGCAAAAATCTTGTGTTGTTGGAGAATCGTCACCCATAAAGCGGAATGAGGTGTGGCAAGATGTGGGCAGGTGGGCACAGAAATATATGTCTTCTTCTGCAAGTGCATCAGTTGGGTTCTCAGTGGGAAGAGCCCCGTGGGACTCCCCAGGCCAAGGCATGGGCAGGGACCCCCACCAGCACAGCCCCTCCCTGGGGGCCCCGCTCCCTCCTCTGGCACCAAAGCTGTGCCACCACTCACCCTGGTGCGTCCAACGTGGGTGATGGTGGAGTCTGTTGGGGGGCAAAAAGCACCTGGTTAGCCCTTGCTTCCCCTGCTGGGTCTGGGTGAGACCCACCCCGCCTTTCATCAGCATAGACTGAGGCACACGGACCACCTCCCTCTTCCCACACCCAAGGCACCCCCGCTTTGCTGCAGCCTGTGGTGTCACAGTGAGCAAGGAGATGTTTTCCCCACCAGCGCTCACTAGTGGACCCATATCCTCAGCTGCTGCCCTCTGCTGGGAAGCAGAAATCATGGTGAAGTGAAAATACAGAGGGGGAAAACAGTCCAGAAGAACTAATTCTCCAAGAGGGGTCCATGGGTCACTCGGAGAGAGGAGGTGGTACTCACACTGTATTTCGTTCTCATCGGTCACTTCAGCCTCATGTCTGGGAAGTTGGTGCTGCCTGGAGAGGAGGGGGGAAAGGGTTTTGGGTGCGTGTCCAGGCTGTGATGACATCATTCGGGTCATTCCCAGGGATGATGCTTTCTAGCATCAGGTCCATGGCTGGAAGGAAGCCCAGGGCAAGCCCTGCTCCTCTCTGCCTCCACCCGAGGGGCATTTTACTCATGGACAAATACCACTCTGCCCCGTGCAAAGGACAAGCCCAGGACCACCACAGGGACGCTGGAATGCCTCCCTCTTCATCCCCCTCAGCCCCACAGCCAGGAGGGATTGCTGTTCACCTTTGGCACCTCTCTCTGCAGGCCCCTGCAAGGAAAGGAAAGGGTGAGGCGGGAGCGCAGAGTTACTGCCCAGCCCTGGCTTTCCCTGCTCTGGGCTGCACCATGGAGATGATGGGCTGAACCTCCACACCTCACTCAGGGATGGGGTTTTCCAAGTATGCAACCATGAGTCCCGTTTCCCAGACTGGCTTCTCCCAAGCTCTCAGCAGCTCTGGGCAGCCCAAGTGTGAGGAGCCTCTTTTACTCCTTTCAGCCCAGCTCGGACACTGTCTTCTTTGACAAAGTGCGCTGGGAACAAATGTTTGCCTGCAGTAGGGATGCATTTAGCCTTCCCCATCTCAGCACATTTGCTCTTTGCACTTGAAAAAGGAATGGTTCCTTCATCTTCCTGTGAAACAGGGTAAGGGACTGGCGATGCCAAAGTGCTATGTTTCGTTATGACTTCCCTGTGGGTTTTACCTCATTGTTTACCCTGAATTTCCCCAAATCGCTCACCTTTCTTCACGGCACAGTAGGTGGCTGCAGCCAGGAGGAGGAGGGAGACGGCCGCCACTGCCAGCGCAATGCCTGTGGGGAAGGGGTGGACGGGGCGGGGATGGGGAGCTGGGAGAGACAGAAGGTGTTGGGGAAGAGGGGGTGTCATGGGGAGAGGAAGCTCAGAGCAGGAGGTGCCCTTAGAGCCAGGCCACATCCCGCCTGAGGATCCTGCCCGTAAGCCCCAGCATCCCTCGGCCCGATTCTGCTAATGGCCCTGCCTGGGAGCTGGACCCGCTGCCTGCGAGGAGAAAGGCACAGGATGAGAGTCTCCAGCTCTCCCACGTCCTGCCCAGAATTAGCACCTGTGAGGACCACCTCAGCCTCCATCTATCGACAGTCATGAGAAATCAATGAATGCCTCACACGGCTGTGGCTCTGGATGAGATGTGGCACCACCCCTCTGCCCTTTGCGTGATGCTGGGGCAGGAGAGGAGCAGGATGCACTCCCGGGACGGGTACAAGGTCCCCAATGGCAAAGGCTTGTCTGAGCATCCCCACTGCTCAGGACAATGGGGCACAGAGGGGTTCCCAGCCTCAACTGGGGTCATTGAGGCTCTGCAGCGGAGCCTGCTTGGGTACCATGGGACGCCTCACCTGTGACAGTCAGGTTCTGTGGAGTGCTGAGCGCAGAGCTCCTCATTCTGTAGTGCTCAGTCTTGTGCTGATACCCACATCTGTACGTCCCCGTGCTCTCCATCGTCACAGTCACAAGCATGGAGTACGTAAGCTTTCTCTTTTCGGCTTTCAGTCTGTACTTCTCCACCCCATCCTTGCAAAAGACGATTCGGGTAGCAGGAGAGTGCCCATCAATGGAGCAGTGAAGCAAAACCTGTTCCCCTTCCTGAGCGTTGGAGGTGTTCAGGAAGAGGTCAGGAGGCGGGAGGTCACCTGCAGAGATGGCACGGGGATGCCCCAGGCCACAGTTACTGTTGTGGGAGCTACAAAATGCAGGGCAGGAGTCTCCCCTCCAGGGGTTCACACCAGGGGAATCAATCCCCTCTCCCTTCCCATCTCCACTCCTTCACCACTCCTTTTTAAGGACCCATCCCCGTGCTCACCATCCCCTGGGGAGCTGCAGATGTCCTGGGGAGTCACGCTGGCACCTGTTCCATGCACAAAAGACACTTTTCTTTACAGGGGCAATGACCTGACTCACCCACATGCACTGGTCCCCAGCGCTGAGATTTTGCTGGGCGAGCACCTTCTCACCCATGTGTCTCCAGCCTGCGTGTCCTCAGTCTCCTGGCTTGACAAAACCCCAAGCCCATTTTGGATGGGTTTGCTCTTGCAGGTGGGTGAGCATGGATCCCTACAGCACTCCAGCATGTACAAAGTCTCACACTGCGACTCGAACCCACTTGTGGCGTTCGAAAAATACACCTTTTGCTCAGAGCTGCATCACATCTGGAGGAAGCAACGGTCTTCCTGCCCCCACCCAAGACACTCTGCCCCTCAGCGCTGCACGGCGGCTGCGCACAACCTTTGCCCACCCTCCTCTGTGCCCAGCACGGGCCCTGGCCTGCCCCGCTCAGCAGCCCTCCCGGCCTCAGCCCCACGCCAAAGCCATGCCCCAACTCACCCAGCAGCAGCAGCAGCAGCAGCAGCAAGGCAGGCCCACAAGGAGACAGCCTGCCCCAGGCCACCTGCCCCAGCATTTTGGGGGGCGCTGCGGCAACAGCCTCTCCTGCAAGCGTCTGCTTTGCTCTCAGCTGGGGACAGCGCTTCCAGAGCTGCCTGGCCCGTGGCTTGCAGCGCGCCTGGGGCTGCTCCTGCTGCATTGCTGTGGCTAGCAGAGCCTTCCCCACAGCCGGAGGCTGTGACCAACTGAGCGGGGGCCCTGCCTCAGCCCCCACTGCGCACGCTGCGCCTGCAGAGTCCCCGCTTTCATTTCCGGACACTTAGATACTGGAGCACGAGCAGTGTTTGCCTCCAGAGCAGCATCCTCCCTGCGAAACCCTCCTGACCCTTCTCCCCCACTCTTTTCCCTTTTTTGACTGCTGCTCCCAGCTCTCCTTCAATGTGGATGTCATCCTCCAGGGGAAACCTGGGCAGAGTCAAAATTTGCTGCAGAGTTCTGGCCGTGGTAGTCAAGGGCACGGGGTCCCAGCTGGTGTTCTCCTCAATCCTGCTGTCGAGGTGTGCAAGGGTGTGAGGAGGAAGGTACTGATATCATCGGTCAATGAGCTGTGAAGGTGGTTTGGGCAGCAGGGTTCTGTGGCTATGAGCAATGAACCCTATTTGCAGATGAGCGTCCACTGGGGAGTGATGGGACCCACCGCTCCAAGCAGGGCAAAGCTGCTTTTGCCTATGGGATGTCTGAGCCCATAAGGAGGGCTTTAAACTGAGGATGATGGCGGTAGGTGGAGGGGAGTCTCTGTGGCAGTGCTGTGAGGGAGTGACAGATGAGGTTGATGGCAAAGGCCATGGGGTGATGTGAGAGGAATGAAACACAGACTCAAAAAATGAGGCTAAAGCGGGGTGACCTCCAGCACTTGCATTTCAACAAGGAAGTGTCTACAAGTCACCCTTTTGGAAAACTCACCCACCACATCAACCTTGTCTCCTACTGACACTCTTCCCACCAAGACACCTCTTTCAAGGGGCACCATAAGCAGCGGTCCACTGCCCAGGAACTCACCCTTGACCGCTCTCATCTCAAGCGTGACTTTTTTGGCGCTTTCCTCATGCAGTGCTGCATTTGGACCTCCAAGGCGAAGGCAGGAGGCTGGTTACTGAGAAGGAGAGGAGGCTCTGTTGTGTCCTCCTGTTGGGTGGTTGAGTTTATGTAAGTGGAGACAGGGCTTTGCTGCAGATCTTGCATAGCCTGGAGCTGCAGATGATGCACCCGTGTGCGGCAGGTGGCACACGAGAGGCCAGGTCTGCAGGAGCACCCTGTGGTGATTGCCCTGGGACAAGAAAGCCAGATTTGGGGCAGCCTGCGCCCATCCTTGGGGCACCAAACGGACACACTTCAGAGCCCGGTGGCTAATTAGTTATTGCGCGGCATAGAGGAACAGAGAGCAAAAGCAGTGGTGCAAACCAGAGTGCAGACACTGTTCAGAGCAATGACCATCAAAACCTGAAAGCAATTATGAGAACCTTCATCAGAGACAGCCCTGGCTTTTTATTTCTTCAGCTGGTGCAGAGATCTCCCATCTGATAACTAACCCTACACGGCCATTTGAGAACACTTCCTCACAAGTACCGATAACGTACGTCCTTTCCCTCAAGGCAAAAGAGCTGCTTATTAATAGTCTGAGTTCAGAGGTCAGGAATGCTCATGGTGAGTAATTGTTACTGTGGCTTTTAACAGCTAAATTAACATTGGAGCAGGATTCCCTGACCTGTCTACAAGCCATCTCCAGCTGGATGAGCAAATCCCGTTTCACATCCCGGGTATATGGGCACAGCGTGACTTTATTTTTCTTTCTCGGGACATCTCTCATTGCGTTTCACTCAGCTTCCCATTGTCTTGAAAAACTTTGTTTTCAGATTTACGCACTATCCGCAGTCCTCTAACTTGT
The DNA here is from genome assembly GCF_965231255.1 of Vanellus vanellus. NCBI lineage: Eukaryota > Metazoa > Chordata > Aves > Charadriiformes > Charadriidae > Vanellus > Vanellus vanellus. Next base: position 132,006 of record NC_138934.1, read on the forward strand.
TTAATTGCATAGCTCTCTATTTTGCGGTCTCAGTCTGTACAAGGACAGCTGAAACTTGGTTTCAGCTCTCATAGTCTTGATAAACTGTGGCATGACATTGATTACGGTAAAAATGCACTGGCAAGAGGCAATGGCTTCTCATTTTTATTAACATTCTCCTCTTTTGCCTGTAGCAATAAGGAGAAAACCAAAACCAGCAAAACCAAGAAACACAAAATAATTTAGGTCGGAAGGGACCTCTGGAGGTCGTCTAGTCCAATGTAGCAAGGACGTTGGGCTCCAAACTGGTCCCGGAGCCTTACAGACATTGTTCCTCGCGGAGGCTGTGCACTTCCCATCCCTGAAACTATTCCAAAGCGCTCTGGACAGGGCCCTGGACAACAGGCTCCAGGTGGCCCTGCTGAGCAGGGGGTTAGACGAGACGACCTTTGGAGGTCCCTTCCAACCTCAGCTAGTCTGTGCTTCTGTGATTCTGTACAGACGACCTCACATCTGAAACCACAAGTTTCAAAATGGAGAACGTCAGATTGGAGCTGTAGATGTAACCAATTACCGTGTGTGTTTTAATTTTCACTTCCTCTCTGCTGTTTCATCATCACAAACGTGGTGATAGAGAGTGTATAAGAAGATGAGCTGTGTGATAGAGAGGCACAGAAGACTTCCTTAGTCCTCTGAGTTGGTGGAGTAGGTAGGTGAAGATTGAGTACCAGACCACCTGAGGAACCTGAAGGGGCACCTTGTATCCATGGGACCTGATGAGATACATCTGCGTGTCCTGAGGGAACTGGCAGAGGAACTTGCTAAGCCACGTGCCATCGTATTTGAGAAGTCGTGGCAGTCTGGTGAGGTTCCTGCCGACTGGCAAAGGGGAAACAGAACCGCTATTTTTGAAAAGGGAAATAAGGAAGACCCGGGGAAGTACACGCCGGTCAGTCTCACCTCTGTGCCAGACAGCATCATGGAGCAGATCCTCCTGGAAACTCTGCTACGGCACGTGGAAACTAAGGAGGTGATTGGTAGCAGCCAACATGGCTTCACCAAGGGCAAGTCATGCCTGACAAATTTGGTGGCCTTCTACAAAGGGGTCACAGCAGCAGTGGACAAGGGAAGAGCAACTGATGTCATCTACCTGGACTTGTGCAAAGCGTTTGACACTGTCCCACACAATATTCTTGTTTCTAAATTGAAGAGACATGGATTCAACAAATGGACCACTTCATGGATAAAGAACTGGCTGGATGGGCGCCCGCAAAGAGTTCAACAGTTAGATATCCAAGTGGAAACCAGTGACGAGTGGCATTCCTCAGGGGTTGGTACTGGGACCTGTGCTGTTCAACACCTTTCTTGGTGACATGGACATGAGATCCAGTGCACCCTCAGCAAGTTTGCCGATGACACCGAGCTGTGTGTGAAGTAGACAATTTTTCACTTTGAGACTCGTGTGGCCCTGGAAGAGGTTGCCCAGAGAAGCTGTTGCTGCCCCATCCCTGGTGGTGTTCAAGGCCAGGTTGGACGGGGCTTTGAGCAATGTTGGAGGTGTCCCTGCCTGTAGCAGCGGGGTGGAACTTGCTGATCTTCAAGGTCCCTTCCAACCTAAACCATGTTATGATTCTATGTTTCTATGATCACCTCCAGCTCTGCCTCTGAGCATCTGGCTGTGCAATTGGCTCCCACCCTCCTTCCCCTTTCCTCACCATGGAGCCGTGCTGCCTTGTGCTTCCCAGCCAAGGTGCTCCTCTCCTGCCTCCACCCAAGCTTGCCCCTGAGGTTCCTGAGGCACACCAAGGGCCCGGAGTCCGGCGTCTGCTGTTGCACACGGGAGAGACACTTTGTTCCTGGGCCAGTGATGAGAGGCGTTGGTGTGGGAGACTTGAGACTCTGCTTGGGGAAGGTTGCCTGAGGTGCATGTGGGGGCTGCTGATGCCGACACCCCATCTGCATCTCTCGCACAGTTGGACACTCTCAGTCCTGTCTCGCAGGGGAGGTTTTCATCTTATTCCCCCTTTCCCAGAGATGGGGGTGTGTGGGGTGCAGGCAGCCGGGATGGACCACCCCTTGGACCCCATGGGACGATGGGCTCTGCCCTTTTCAGATTGATACCTTTCCAGGACCTATCTGCTCGGGACATACCAGCAGGGAGGGAAACCCTCACAGCACCAGGTGCGGGGGACGGCAGCTCCCTCACAGGACACATGGCCCCATCAACCAGGAGGAAGGCAGCTCTCCCAAGTCTCTTCAGAGGAGTCACTCAAAGACAGAGGAGACACATCATCTATCAACTTCTTAACAAATCCTTTATGTCTCGCCTGCCACAGACTCTGCCAAACAATATGCTTTTACACAGGGCGTCATAAGCAGCCGACCGCTGCCCTTTCCTGCCACCACCACATGGTGGGTGGGAAGTGCTGGAGGGATGCAGGACTGGGAGACCATTTTTGTCGGAGGCTGGAGGGGGGACAGCAGGGAGCCCGGGGCAGCAAGGGACATCAGAGGGCAGTGGGGATGGGGATGTCTCCAGGCTGACCATCGGCAGTGGCACAGTGGCTGCATGTCTCCCGGATGAGGGTGATGATGGGGGCGGAGGTGAGGAGGAGCAGGGTGAGGGCAGAGCGCAGGATCCAGACCCAGAGGGGAACAGCTGGTCCTGGAAAAGAGGAGGGTCACAACGAGAACAAGACAAGTCCTGAAGGAAGGACATGGTAGGAAGGGCTCACAAGCAATGGCTCACCTGTCGGTGGGAGCACTGTTCCCGGCGAGGGACTTGTGCCTGCCAGAGAAATGCAGACCTTGGGAGTGCCACTGTCCTGTGCTGGCACCATCCCAGACATGGAGAAGACCCCCAGCTCATGTCCAATTTCATGACACTCCCAGGGAAACCCCCAGCTCATGCAAATCTCCCCATTTTCCTTGATGTCGGCTCTCAGAGAGAGGGGGGACACAGCTTGGAGCATCCCTGGCACAGCCCAGGCTCCGTCGGCAGCCCCAGCCCTGCCTTTGTGATCCGGGGCTCTGCCGAGTCCCACGTCTGCAGCAGAGGAGTGGGCTGGAGGGAGAGGGGCACCCCTGAGGGTGGGATCTCTCTCTGGTGCATCCATCAGTGGAGGAAAGACTCTGAGTGGGGAAGGACTTCAGTACGATTCCCTGCCTGCCCCACAACACAGCTCTGTCCTCTGCAGCACAACATGGTGGCAAGTGCCCCGTCCCTTCTGCTCACACCACCGTGCTGTGTCTCACCTGTGACAGCCAGATGCTGGGGAGCACTGAGGGCAGAGCTCCTCACCCAGTTGCTCTCGTTCCTGTGCTGGTACCCACAAGTGTACATCCCTGCGCTCTCCAAAGTGATGTTCAGTAGCACAGAGTAGCTGAGCTGCCCCCGTTGGGCTTTCAGGCTGTACTCCTCCACCCCATCCTTGCAGAAGATGATTCTGGTTGCAGGTGACCCCGTCAGGAAGAAGCACCCGGCCAGAACTGTGTCGCCAGGGTGAGCATATGATAAATTGTGGGTGAGATGAGGAGCCGGGAGGTCTCCTGGAAGGTAGTGATGCAGGGATGCTGTGGGCAAGTGTTCCTCATGGCGGGGCTGCAAAACAGCCCGGCTCAGAGAGGGCAGAATCTCTCCTCCAAGGGTTTGTATCTGGGCAACAAAACCCCTCTCCACCCTCTGCCCACCTCCATTTCTGAACCCATCCCTGTGCTCACCATCCCCTGGGGAGCTGCAGATGTCCTGGGCGGTCACACTGGCACCTGCGCCATAGGGCAGAGAGGGTTTAGTTAGATAGACCGTGACATGGCTCATCCAGCTGACAGTGACCTGGTCCCCTCTGCTGAGCCCTTGCTGTGCAAGCACCAGCCCACCTTTGAGTGTCCATGAAGTGTCCCACCCACGGCCACACAGCCTCACGGTATCAGGCAGGGCACCTCTTCTGAGCTCTCCCCACTTTCAACAGCTCTCTTTGTGCTTTTGTCTCCGAGCTCTCCCCCACCTTACCCATTTCAGAGGTCTACATGTCGGCACTGAAGGCCCCCAATGAAGAGCCACTCAATGTCCCAAGTGACACCTCTCCCTCTGCACCCCTCACAGAGCACCGCAGGCAGAAAGCTTCTTTGGGCAAAACGTGACAGTTGTCATCACCACCAGGAAAGGAATTTTCATTTCAATTCAGTACAATAAAAAGGACTAAGCTCTGTCGCTCCATCGTCCCAGTGTACATGTCCCGTAAGACCGTTTCTCTGGGAGCCCCATACAGAACATGAGCAGTAATTCGGTTTAAAAAAAAAAGGAAACAAAAAAGCGGTTAGATAGGACATATACATCCACCGTTTTGGTGAAACATAGAGGATGTGAATACACAATTTGTGTCTGCTAAAAGCACCATGGAGCCAGTGGTCTGTTGAAGCTGGGGAAGTACCCCAAGAGGTGTTCCTTGCACAGATTCTGGGCATAAAAATCAAGGTCAGACACAACTGTGCACACATCTTTGCACAACGGAATGCACTACATCTTGGCAACTCCTCCTCTCATTTCTCTCAGCTCTCCACCAAGCCAAGTCCCCATGCCCCGCTCCCAAAGCCTGGCAGCCCCATCCCCGTCCCGCAGACGTGCCCGGCTCCCACTCACCCAACAGCAGCAAGGCCATGCTGGGCAGATGCAGCACGGGCGCCCAACCTGCCCTCCGCGCCGGCCCCTTGCCCATCCCTGCCTGCCCGCAGCTGGCAGGCTCTGCTTTCTGAGCAGCTGAGAGCGCTGCACAAGAGGTGTCTGCTCTGGGCTTTGCTGCGCCTGGGAACAACCCACATGTGACCGGAGGTGCCGTCCCACAAAGAGGAGCCTATTGGCGGTCCCCTGCTGACCCCTGCCCATCATCTCAGGCTTTTCTTTGTGCCTGTCCTGGCTCGTTCTCCTGCTGTGCATTGGCTGCGTTGCCTGAGGTCATCTTTTGCCATGGGATCTGAGGGGCTGACAACAAGCGGCCTCTGCCTCACTCTCTGCCTTGGCAAGACACACGTCTGGGAGCACTTTCCCCATGGGTCCTCTCCCACCCCACCACTACACATCTCACTCTGCAAGTAGAGTGGACTGGTGGGTCTGGGAAGAGGCAACTGTCTGTGTTAGGAGCCTGGGAAGTAGGAGGGCAGCAGAGGAAGAGCGTCTACAAGAGGGTTTTGTGCAGGTGGAACTGTTGGAGAGCTGCATGATGGCCAAGCCAAGTTGGTGGAGAAGGACTGTGGTGGCAGGCTGTGTGTGTGCATGGGGGAGGGAGGGATTTAGCCTCCAGGACTGAGTTTCTTGGCTCATGGAGATCAACAGCAGCATCTGCTAAGCCACAATGCAATGTGCTGTACCAGGCTTTTAGCTGTGCATGGGACATGGCTGTGTCTGTCTGCCTAGGAGAAGACAGATCAAAATTTGGAGACATATTCTAACACACCGCAGCCTCTCGGGACTTGCCGTTAGAAGACACTGATTCCCACCATGTGCAATTGGCTCAGCCGACCTCAGCACCATCTCAGCTCAGCCCAGACACTGCTCCTCGCTGCAGCTGCTGGGCTCAGAGTAATAGTGCTCTAAAAAAAGCCCTTCCTTTCACACAGCAGCTCTCTCAGCAGCGAGGTAGTAGCCTCCTGCTCACTCTGCATGCTCAGATGTTGACCACGGAAAAGCTTGGCCACACCACTCCTCTGTGCATGCGGCAGTGGCTGTGGCACAGTGGCACAGTAGGTGGCTGCAGCCAGGAGGAGGAGGGAGACGGCCGCCACTGCCAGCGCGATGCCTGTGGGGAAAGGGTGGACGGGGCGGGGATGGGGAGCTGGGAGAGACAGAAGGTGTTGGGGAAGAGGAGGTGTCATGGGGAGAGGAAGCCGAGAGCAGGAGGTGCCCTTAGAGCCAGGCCACATCCCGCCTGAGGATTCTGCCCCTATGCTGGTGCCGGCAGCCCAGCACCCCTCGGCCTCATGCTGAGGGACACTGGGTGTGCGGGGAGGGAATCACTCACCTGCGGTCGATGGCTCTGCCTGGGAGCTGGACCCGCTGCCTGCGAGGAGAAAGGCACAGGCTGAGAGTCTCCAGCTCTCCCACGTCCTGCCCAGACTCAGCACCTGTGAGGACCCCCTCATCCTCCATCTATTGACAGTCGTGACAAATCAATGAATGCCTCACACGGCTGTGGCTCTGGATGAGATGTGGCACCACCCCTCTGCCCTTTGCGTGATGCTGGGGGCAGGAGAGGAGCAGGATGCTCTCCCGGGACTGGGAGGAGTTGTCCCAGTAGCAAAGACTGGGCTGAACTGCACCCTGACAACAACAGTCCACAATGCCCAGGGCCAAGTCATGGGGCAACACAGGGTCCCCGCCCTAATTTAGGGTCTGTTTTTTTCTGCAGTGGTTCCTGCCCATGCCCAGTGCCACCTCTCACCTCTGACAGCCAGGTGCCGGGGAGCACTGAGGGCAGAGCTCCTCACCCAGTTGCTCTCGTTCCTGTGCTGGTACCCACACGCGTACGTCCCTGCGCTCCCCGGGGTGATGTTCAGCAGGACAAAGTAGCTGAGCTGCCCCCGTTGGGCTTTCAGGCTGTACTCCTCCACCCCATCCTTGCAGAAGACGATTCGGGTTGCAGGTGAATCTGTCAGGAGGGAGCACCAGGCCAGAACTGTGTCGCCAGGCTGAGCAGAAGGTAAGTCGAGGCTCAGATGAGCAGCCGGGAGGTGACCTGGAAGGAAGGCAGTGATGCAGGATGCTGCAGGCAAGGCTTTGTGATGGTGGGGCTGCAAAATGCTCTAGTTCAAGGAGGGCAGAATCTCTCCTCCAAGAGCTTGTACGCATGGAACAAAGCTCCTCTCTTTTCCGTGCCCCACTCCCTGTACCACTGCCTTTTCGGGACCCATCCCTGTGCTCCCCATCACCCGGGGAGCTGCAGATGTCCTGGGCGGTCACACGGGCACCTGCAGTGTGCAGAAGAGAGGGTGTTGGTTAGAGGGACAGCAACCCGGCTCGCCGGCCTCTCCCAGCCCAGCTCCCCACAGCCAGGAGAAAGAGCCAGGACAGGAACAAAGCTGTGCAGCCAAAGCACAGCCAGGAGAAAGAGCCAGGACAGGAACAAACAAAAGCCTGAGACGATGCCCAGGGGTCAGGAGGGGACCGGAAATAGGCTCCTCTTTGTGGGACGGCGCCTCTCTGACGGAGCCTGGGCTGTGCCAGGGATGCTCCAAGCTGTGTCCCCTCTCCCTCTGAGAGCCGACATCAAGGAAAATGGGGAGATTTGCATGAGCTGGGGGTTTCCCCAGGAGTCTGATGAAGTGAGACATGAGCTGGGGGTCTGCTCCATGTCTGGGATGGTGCCAGCACAGGACAGTGGCACTAACAAGGTCTGCATTTCTCTGGCAGGCACAAGTCCCTCGCCGGGAACAGTGCTCCCACACACAGGTGAGCCATTGCTTGTGAGCCCTTCCTACCACGTCCTTCCTTCAGGACTTGTCTTGTTCACGTTGTGACCCTCCTCTCTTCCAGGACCAGCTGTTCCCCTCTGGGTCTGGATCCTGCGCTCTGACCTCACCCTGCTCCTCCTCACTTCCGCCCCCATCATCACCCTCATCCTGGAGACATGCAGCCACTGTGCCACTGGTGATGGACAGCCTGGAGACATCCCCATCCCCACTGCCCTCTGATGTCCCTTGCTGCCCCAGGCACCCTGCTGTCCTTTCTGCAGCCTCTGACAAAGATGCTCTCCAGGTCCTGCACCCCTCCAGCATTTCCCATCCACCATGTGGTGGCAGGAAAGCGCATAGAATCACTGAATTTTTTGAGTTGGAAGGGACCTCTAGAGATCATCTAGTCCAACTCCCCTGCTAAAGCAGGACCGCCTAAGTGACATTCCTCAGGACTTCATCCAGGCGGGTCTTGAAAATCTCCAGAGAAGGGGACTCCACAATCTCCCTGGGCAGCCTGTGCCAGTGCTCTGTCACACTCAGCATAAAGAAGTTTGTCCTTGTATTTGAACAGAACTTCTTATATTCCAACTTGTGTTCATTGCCTCTCGTCCTGTCACTGGGAACCACTGGAAAGAGCCTGGCTCCATCCTCCTTCAACCCACCCTTTAGATAAGTGTACACAATAATAAGGTCTCCCCTCAGCCTTCTCTTCTCCAGGCTAAAGAGTCCCAACACTCTCGGGCTTTCCTCATAAGGGAGATGCTCCAATCCCTGAGTCATCTTAGTTGTCCTACGCTGGACTTGGTCCAGCAGTTCCCCGTCTCTCTTGCATTGGGGAGCCCAGAACTGGATGCAGTACAGGTCCCAGTACCAATCCTTGAGGAATTCCAATTGTCACTGGTTTCCACTTGGACATCGAACCCTTGAATGCAACTCTTTGCATGCAACCATCCAGCCAGTTCTTTATCCATGGAGTGGTCCATTTGTCGAAGCCATGTCTCTTCAATTTAGAGACCGGGATGTTGTGTGGGACAGTGTCACGCTCCTTGCACAAGTCCAGGTAGATGACATCAGTTGCTCTTCCCTTGTCCACTGCTGCTGTGACCCCTTTGTAGAAGGCCACCAAATTTGTCAGGCATGACTTGCCCTTGGTGAAGCCATGTTGGCTGCTACCAATCACCTCCTTAGTTTCCACGTGCCGTAGCGGAGTTTCCAGGAGGATCTGCTCCATGATGCTGTCTGGCAGAGAGGTGAGACTGACCGGCGTGTACTTCCCCGGGTCTTCCTTATTTCCCTTTTCAAAAATAGGGGTTCTGTTTCCCCTTTGCCAGTCGGCAGGAACCTCACCAGACTGCCACGACTTCTCAAATATGATGGCAGGTGGCTTAGCAAGTTCCTCTGCCAGTTCCCTCAGGACCCACAGATGTATCTCATCAGGTCCCATGGATACAAGGTGCCCCTTCAGGTTCCTCAGGTGGTCTGGTACTCAATCTTCACCTACCTACTCCACCAACTCAGAGGACTAAGGAAGTCTTCTGTGCCTCTCTATCACACAGCTCATCTTCTTATACACTCTCTATCACCACGTTTGTGATGATGAAACAGCAGAGGGGAAGTGAAAATTAAAACACACACGGTAATTGGTTACATCTACAGCTCCAATCTGACTTTCTCCATTTTGAAACTTGTGGTTTCAGATGTGAGTTCGTCTGTACAGAATCACAGAAGCACAGACTAGCTGAGGTTGGAAGGGACCTCCAAAGGTCGTCTCGTCTAACCCCCTGCTCAGCAGGGCCACCTGGAGCCTGTTGTCCAGGACCCTGTCCAGAGCGCTTTGGAATAGTTTCAGGGATGGAAACTGCACAGCCTCCCCGAGGAACAATGTCTGTAAGGCTCCGGGACCAGTTTGGAGCCCAACGTCCTTGCTACATTGGACTAGACGACCTCCAGAGGTCCCTTCTGACCTAAATTATTTTGTGTTTCTTGGTTTTGCTGGTTTTGGTTTTCTCCTTATTGCTACAGGCTAAAGAGGAGAATGTGAATAAAAATGAGAAGCCGTTGCCTCTTGCCAGTGCATTTTTACCATAATCAATGTCATGCCACAGTTTGTCAAGACTATGAGAGCTGAAACCAAGTTCCAGCTGTACTTGTACAGACTGAGACCACAAATTAGAGAGGTACGCAATTAAACAAATTAGAGGACTGCTGTTAGTGCGTAAATCTGAAAACAAAGTTTTTCAAGACAATGGGAAGCTGAGTGGGACACAATGAGAGATGTCCCAAGAAACAAAAATAAAGTCACGCTGTGGCCATATACCCAGGATGTAGAACGGGATTTGCTCATCCAGCTGGAGCTGGCTTGTAGACAGGTCAGGGAATCCTGCTCCAATGTTAATTTAGCTGTTAAAAGCCACAGTAACAATTACTCACCATGAGCATTCCTGACCTCTGAACTCAGACTATTAATAAGCAGCTCTTTTGCCTTGAGGGAAAGGACGTACGTTATAGGTACACGTGAGGAAGTGTTCTCGAACGGCCGTGTAGGTTTAGTTATCAGATGGGAGATCTCTGCACCAGCTGAAGAAATAAAAAGCCAGGGCTGTCTCTGATGAAGGTTCTCATAATTGCTCTCAGGTTTTGATGGTCATTGCTCTGAACAGTGTCTGCACTCTGGTTTGCACCACTCTGAAGTGTGTCCGTTTCATGCTCCGAGGATGGGCACTGGCTGCGCGAAATCTGGCTTTCTTCTCCCAGGGCAATCACCACAGGGTGCTCCTGCAGACCTGGCCTCTCGTGTGCCACCTGCCACACACCGGTGCATGATCTGCAGCTCCAGACTATGCAGGATCTGCAGCAAAGCCCTGTCTCCACTTACATACACTCAACCACCCAACAGGGGGACACAACAGAGCCTCCTCTCCTTCTCAGTAACCAGCCTCCTGCCTTCGCCTTGGAGGTCCAAATGGGGCACTGTAGGAGCAAAGCACCAAAAAAGTCAGGCTTGATATGAGAGCGGTCAAGGGTGAGTTCCTGGGCAGTGGACCGCTGCTTATGGTGCCCCTTGAAAGAGGTGTCTTGGTGGGAAGAGTGTCAGTAGGAGACAAGGTTGATGTGGTGGGTGAGTTTTCCAAAACGGTGACTTGTAGACACTTCCTTGTTGAAATGCAAGTGCTGGAGGTCACCCCGCTTAAGCCCCATTTTTTTGAGTCTGTGTTTCATTCCTCTCACATCACCCCATGGCCTTTGCCATCAACTCCATCTGTCACTCCCTCACAGCACTGCCACAGAGACTCCCCTCCACCTACCGCCATCATCCTCAGTTTAAAGCCCTCCTTATGGGCTCAGACATCCCATTGGCAAAAGCAGCTCTGCCCTGCTTGGAGCGGTGGGTCCCATCACTCCCCAGTGGACGCTCATCTGCAAATAGGGTTCATTGGTCATAGCCACAGAACCCTGCTGCCCAAACCACCTTCACAGCCCATTGACCGATGATATCAGTAGCTTCCTCCTCACACCCTTGCACACCTCGACAGCAGGATTGAGGAGAACACCAACTGGGACCCCGTGCCCTTGACTGCCACGGCCAGAACTCTGCAGCAAATTTTGACTCTGCCCAGGTTTCCCCTGGAGGATGACAGCCACATTGAAGGAGAGCTGGGAGCAGCAGTCAGAAAAGGGAAAAGAGTGGGCGAGAAGGGTCAGGAGAGTTTCGCAGGGAGGATGCTGCTCTGGAGGCAAACATGGCTCGTGCTCCAGTATCTAAGTGTCTGGAAATGAAAGCGGGGACTCTGCAGGCGCAGCGTGCGCAGTGGGGGCTGAGGCAGGGCCCCCGCTCAGTTGGTCACAGCCTCCAGCTGTGGGGAAGGCTCTGCTAGCCACAGCAATGCAGCAGGAGCAGCCCCAGGCGCGCTGCAAGCCACGGGCCAGGCAGCTCTGGAAGCGCTGTCCCCAGCTGAGAGCAAAGCAGACGCTTCCAGGAGAGGCTGTTGCCGCAGCGCCCCCCAAAATGCTGGGGCAGGTGGCCTGGGGCAGGCTGTCTCCTTGTGGGCCTGCCTTCCTGCTGCTGCTGCTGCTGCTGCTGGGTGAGTTGGGGCATGGCTTTGGCGTGGGGCTGAGGCCGGGAGGGCTGCTGAGCGGGGCAGGCCAGGGCCCGTGCTGGGCACAGGGGAGGGTGGGCAAAGGCTGTGCGCAGCCGCCGTGCAGCGCTGAGGGGCAGAGTGTCTTGGGTGGGGGAGGAAGACCGTTGCTTCCACCAGCTCTGGCAGGGCTCTGACTAGAGCAGGTATTCCTCCAACACCTTAAGGGGATTTGGGTGTCAGCAGGAGACTGGGCAGATGCCGGAGTGCTTTAGGGAGCTGAGGCATCCACCTGTTACAGCAACCCCATGGAAAAGGGGCTCGGGTTTTGAAGCAAGGAGGCTGAAGAAACGCAGGGTGGAGACACATGTGTTGAGAAGCTGCCGACCCAGCAAGTAGTCAGTCGTGGTGACCTGGGCAGGGGCATGTAGATGAGCTGCGTCCCCGCCCCCTAACCAAAACCCTGTCGTCTCCACGCTGCAGGTGCCAGTGTGACTGCCCAGGATATCTGCAGCTCCCCAGTTGCTGGTGAGCACAGGGATGGGCCAGACAAGGGAGGTGTGCATGGGTGGAGATGGGATGGGAGAGACGGGTGTTCCTCATGGATGAAGCTTCTGAAAGGGGAGTCTTCCCCTCCCACATCCAAGGTGTTTTGCAGCCCCCACAAGAGTATCTCTGGGCCCGGGGCATCCCCGTGCCATCTCTCCAGGTGACCTACCACCTCCTGACCTCTTCCTGAACACCTCCAACGCTCAGGAGGGAGAAAAGATTCTGGTTCGCTGTTCCATTCACCGGCACTCTCCTGCTAGCCGAATTGTGTTCTGCAAGGACGGGGTGGAGGAGTACAGCCTGGGAGCCAAATCAGGAGAGCTGACCTACTCCATTCTCTTGATCATGTCCACGGGGATTGTGGGAACATACAGGTGTGCATACCAGCACAAGACTGAGTTCAGCCCAGTGAGGAACTCTGCCCTCAGCGCTCCCCAGTTCCTGATTCTCACAGGTGGGACGTGGTGCTGAGGCACAGGCATCTTGGTCCATAGACCCCAGATGACAGTGAGGACCCTGCTGTGCCCCATAGGGTGTCCCTGGGTAGCTGGGACACTGGGGGTCTGCATGCAGCGAAACTCAGCCTTCTTTACTTCGGCAACTCCTCCCAGTCCCGGGAGAGCATCCTGCTCCTCTCCTGCCCCAGCATCATGCAAAGGGCAGAGGGGTGGTGCCACATCTCATCCAGAGCCACAGCCGTGTGAGGCATTCATTGATTTGTCACGACTGTCAAAAGATGGAGGATGAGGGGGTCCCCACAGGTGCTGAGTCTGGGCAGGACGTGGGAGAGCTGGAGACTCTCAGCCTGTGCCTTTCTCCTCGCAGGCAGCGGGTCCAGCTCCCAGGCAGAGCCATCGACCGCAGGTGAGTGATTCCCTCCCCGCACACCCAGTGTCCCCCAGCACGAGGCCGAGGGGTGCTGGGCTGCCGGCACCAGCATACGGGCAGGATCCTCAGGCGGGATGTGGCCTGGCTCTAAGGGCACCTCCTGCTCTCGGCTTCCTCTCCCCATGACACCCCCTCTTCCCCAACACCTTCTGTCTCTCCCAGCTCCCCATCCCCGCCTCGTCCACCCCTTCCCCACAGGCATCGTGCTGGCAGTGGTGGCCGTCTCCTTCCTCCTCCTGGCTGCAGCCACCTACTGTGCCATGAAGAAAGGTGAGTGATTTGGGGAAATGCAGGGTAAATCTGGAGGCCATAATTGCACCCTGTTTTAGGGCTGCTGCTGTCTGACCCATGTCAGTTTAGGACAGCCAGCACCTTACCTCCGTTTCATGGGAAGCTGAAGCTCTCAGACCTTTCCTTTGTCACCTGAGGGGAGCAAAGGTGCAGATATAAAGACGACTTTTCCTCCAGGGTGGTTGTTCTTGCATGTCCAAGTGGGGAGGGAGATAGCGAATGCATTCCTCTCCCAGGCAGGTGTTTGTTCCCAGCACAAGAATGTCTTCTCTAAGTTTCCTGAGCGGAGAAGCATGGTCCTCAGCAGTTGGGCTTTCCAATTTTGCAAACTGGACTCACGGTTACGTAGCCTGTGCTGTAAAACCCCATCCCTGAGTGAGGTGTGGAGGTTCAGCCCATCATCTCCATGGTGCAGCCCAGAGCAGGGAAAGCCAGGGCTGGGCAGTAACTCTGCGTTCCCGCCTCACCCTTTCCTTTCCTTGCAGGGGCGTGCAGAGAGAGGTGCCAAAGGTGAGCAGCAATCCCTCCTGGCTGTGGGGCTGGGGGGGATGGAGACAGGGGCATACCTAGTGCTCATGGGTGGTCCTTGGCACGAGGAAGCATGGTCTGTGTCCATGGGTGGCATCCCCTGGGTGGCAGGCAGGGAGGAGCAGGGCTTGCCATGGATCCATCTGCAAGAAAGCATCATCCCGGGGAATGACCCAAAAGGCCCCATTGCTGTGGGACGGCAGTGGGGCCGCAGACCCTCAACACCTTTTCTCCCCGCTCTCTCCACACCGCTCCGTGATGCTGGTAGTGCTGCGGACTCTGCTGCTGACAATGGGAGTTACTGTAAGTGTAAGAAATCCCTCTTCCCCTTTCCCGTCCTGGCACCCACCTGGCTCAACAATCTTCTGCTTCAGTGTCCTCACTTGCAATGCAGAGCTGGTCCCATATTTTATGGTCTTATAAAATATTCATTATATTCCCATTAATTTATATCTCAAGAAACCATCTTTGTGAGAAGTAGTCCCCATGCCACTTGAAACCTGTGTCTCCCCTCTTCTAAACCTGTACTTGCATATCTCCAACGATGTGTTGGTCATTGTACACTAACTCTGATTCTCCCTCCAGATGTCACCGTTGACGAAGTGGTCGGATTTGAGGTGAGTTCAGCTCTTGCAGAAGCTTTGCTCTGCTGTGGTTGTCATTCCATCCATCCAAGGTGCCATCCCAGCCCCAGGGTCTTTGGCCGTTTACGGCCTGAATCACAGAATCACAGAATTATCAGAGTTGGAAGGGACCTCTAGAGATCATCTAGTCCAACTCCCCTGCTAAAGCAGGATTGCCTAAAGCACATTACTCAGGACTGCATCCAGGCGGGTCTTGAAAATCTCCAGAGAAGGGGACTCCACAACCTCCCTGGGCAGCCTGTTCCAGTGCTCTGTCACCCTCACCGTAAAGAAGTGTTTCCGTGTATTTGAACGGAACTTCCTGTGTTCTAACTTGTGCCCATTGCCCCTCGTCCTGTTACTTGGAACCATTGAAAAGAGCCTGGCTCCATCCTCCTTCAACCCACCCTTTAGATACTTGTATGCCATAATAAGGTCTCCCCTCAGCCTTCTCTTCTCCAGGCTAAAGAGTCCCAGCTCTCTCGGCCTTTCCTCAGAAGGGAGATGCTCCAATCCCTGAGTCATCTTAGCTGCCCTACGCTGGACTTGGTCCAGCAGTTCCCTGTCCCTCTTGAACTGGGGAGCCCAAAACTGGACACAGTATTCCAGTTGTGGCCTCACCAGAGCAGAGTAGAGGGGGAGAATGACCTCCCTTGACCTACCGGCCACACTCTTCCCTATGCAGCCCAGGATTCCATTGGCCTTCATGGCGACAAGGGCACATTGCTGGGCCATGGATAATTTACTGTCTACCACAACCCCCAGATCCTTCTCCTCCAAGCTATCTCCCAGCAGGTCCGCCCCTAACCTGTACTGTTGCCTAGCATTCTTCCTCCCCAGGTGCAGGACCTTGCACTTGGTTTTGTTGAACCTCATTAGGTTCTTCTCTGCCCAGCTCTCCAGCCTGTCCAGGTCACACCGGATGGCAGTGCGGCCCTCTGGGGTGTCAGCCACCCCACCCAGTTTGGTATCATAAGCAAACTTGCTGAGGATACACTCTGTCCCCTCATCCAGGTCATTAATGAATATATTAAACAAAATTGGACCAAGTATTGACCCCTGGGGGACACCACTGGTTACAGGCCTCCAACTAGACTCTGTGCCGCTGATCACAACCCTCTGAGTTCTGTCCCGCAGCCAACTCTCAATCCACCGCACTGTCACCTCATCTAGCCCATACTTCCTCAGCTTCCTAATGAGGATGTTATGGGAGACAGTGTCGAAAGCCTTGCTGAAGTCAAGGTAGATGACATCTACGACTCTCCCCTCATCCAGCCAACCAGTTATAACATCATAGAAAGCTATCAGATTGGTCAAGCATGGTTTACCCTTGGTAAATCCATGTTGACCACTTCCAATAACTTCCTGTTCCTCAACGTGTTTGGAGATGACATCCAGAATGAGTCGTTCCATTACCTGAAGGTACAGCCCAGAGAGAAAGAAGGTTTTCTTATTGCCTTATCCCAGGAGAAGTGTCAGGTGAAATGTCCCCCTGAGAGCGGCTGTCTGTCTTTCTCAGGGGTTGTAACCCAAACCTGGTGCATGGGGCTGACATGGGGACTTCATATGCCAGCCAGCGTGAAAACCTGCAAAGCTTTTTCTGGCTAAAGCCTCAGCATGAATGCAAACCAGGAGCTACAAACGGATGAGCATTTTGATGCAAGACCATGATCTGACACAGCACTGGCGGCCCCATCACCTTGCCTGCTCTTTAAATATTCCAATTGCATGGAGCCTTTTGGGTGTGGTGAAGGCAACAAAGGAGTCTTGTCTGGGATTTCCGTTTGGGAAGGAGAGCTTGGCCAGGAAGAGACAGGCAGGAGCAGAATGCCAAGATGAAGCTTTAAGAGTCTGGTGATGTCTCAGCTGAGCTCAGGCAAGAGACAGCTCCCCTTTCCACCCCCATGTCTCTCTACAGTCCATTCATAGCACTACAGCTGCCCCTTTGGGTCTCTAGGGATGTCTTTGGGCAGCTCAATGCCATTCGTTAGGGGACTGTGTAAGACAGATATAATTGAGGATACAAATTCATAGAAGTTTATTGCTCATTTGAGCAAAACCACATCATCACTGCTCATAGGTTTTAACAAGGATGTACGAGCACCTCAGTGCATATGCATCTGTGTACCCGTTTGTAGAGATGTGAATCATTGTGGGGAGATATCACAGCACACCCATAGCTGTATCATAAAGTTTATTTAACACATCTTCCTTAACACAGGAGGAAGGAGATGTCTTTACGTGTACATTCACAATGTATGTAATGTACTGTATATGCATTTAGATGTAAGAGGTTGTAATTGTAAATACGCGTCATAGATATCCTGTTGGTGGAAGTCATGCAGAAGACATTTCTGATGTGTGTGGGAAGGGCTGGTGAGGGTGGAAGGGTTGGGTGCGCACAGGGTGGCATGGAGAGGGCTTGTGGGCAGGCGTTGCCCTGCCAAGCCCAGCGCTGGCAATTGCCCAGCAAGAGCTGGTGGAGAGAAAAGGCCAAGGTGGGCACGGCTCCCCGTGCGCTCACCATGCTGCAGCGCTATCTGGGCTGGCTGCGAGAGCGGCTCACCGTGGCATACGTTGTGGTGGTGTCCATCTCTTGCACGCGAGGCTTGAGAGGGAAAATGAAAGCATGTTATTTCAGCTGCTGGCTCCGAGCCCAGTGTGCCACAAGGCAGGAAAAAGGAGAGCAGATGTGGGGCGGGACTGTGTTCTGAGGTGGCCCCTTATTTCTTCTTCGTTCTTGTTTTTACAAGTTCTTTTTTTTTTTTTTCCCAGGTCTCCTCAAAAACTCCATATTTACAACAATTTAAGGATGTGTGATTTCTTCCCCTTGTGAGAGTAATTTTGACCACAGCAGCTGAAATACTTTTAAAAGGGAATTTTTTTTTGTTTGAAAATACAAAGAAAAAAATAATTTCTTTGTAGAAAAAGTCTTGTGTTGTTGGAGAATTGTCACCCATAAAGGGGAATGAGGTGTGACAAGATGTGGACAGGTGGGCACAGAAATATATGTCTCCTTCTGCAAGTGCATCGGTTGGGTTCTCGGTGGGAAGAGCCCCGTGGGACTCCCCAGGCCAAGGCATGGGACCCCACCAGCACAGCCCCTCCCTGCGGGCCCCGCTCCCTCCTCTGGCACCAAAGCTGTGCCACCACTCACCCTGGTGCGTCCAACGTGGGCAATGGTGGAGTTTGTTGGGGGGCAAAAGCACCTGGTTAACCCTTGCTTCCCCTGCTGGGTCTGGGTGAGACCCACCCCGCCTTTGATCAGCACATGCCCCGGGCTCAGGACGCAATGCCCTGCCCTCTTTCCCCCACCTTTCACCCCGCTCTGGGCAGCAGAGCACCGTGCCCTTCCACCCGTGCGTGTGGAGCAGGGATGCTGGGGTTTGGCTGCATTTCCCCCACCCCGCGGCATTGTCCCTCTCTGCCCAACCAGCAGACCTGTATCTGCCGCTCTGCGCACACCTGTGAAACCAAAGTCACCCTGAACATAGACGGAGGCACACGGACCACCTCCCCCTTCCCACACCCACCACACACCCTCCTTTGCTGCAGCCTGTGGTGTCAGAGGGAGCAAGGAGATGTTTTCCCCACCAGCACCCACCAATGGACCCACATCCTCAGCTGCTGCCCTCTGCTTGGAAGCAGAAATCATGGTGAAGTGAAAATACGGAGGGGGAAAACAGTCCAGAAGAACTAATTCTTCAAGAGGGGTCCATGGGACACCCGGAGGGAGGAGGTGGTACTCACACTGTATTTCGTTCTCGTTGGTCACTTCAGCCTCATGTCTGGGAAGTTGGTGCTGCCTGGAGAGGACGGGGAAAAGGGTTTTGGAGTATGTGTCGCAGCTGTGTTGAGATCTTTTGGGTCATTCGCATGCATGATGCTCTGCTCCTCCCTGCTTCCATGCCGAGGGAAGCCGCGCTTGGCCAAAGACCATGCTTCCCCATGCAAAGGACCATCCCAGGGAAGCCAAGATGCCTCCCTCTTCATCACCACCACAGCCCACCACCAGGAGGGATTGCTGCTCACCTTTGGCATCTCCCTCTGCAGGCCCCTGCAAGGAAAGGAAAGGGAGAGGTGGGGAAGGCTCAACAAGGATTCACCAAGGGGAAATCACTCTTGACCAATGTGATCTGGGGAGCCAGTGGAACTCTGGGGAGTCAGAGTTACTGCACAGCCCTGGATTTCCATGCTCAGGATGCATCTTCTGCACGATGGAGGTGATGGTCTGAACCTCCACACCTCACTCAGGGAGGGACTTTTCCAGCACACCTTTGGAACGGTGAACCCTGATGCCCAGAACAGCTTCTCCCAAACTCTGAGCAGCTTTGGGCTGATCTCAAGGAAGAGCAGCCACCGGATCAGCCCAAGTGTGTGGAGCAGTGCTGGCTTCTCTCAGGCCAATTGGAAGACTCCCTTCTTTTGCCCAGAGCGCTGGCAGCAAATGTGTTCCTGGGGCAGGGGGAGATTTGGTCTTCCTCATCTCCGCAACTTTGTTCCCCGAAGGTGATACAAGAAAGGTGTGAGGAGCTCAGCTTCCCAGGAGATGGGGGTAAGGAGCTGGCCATCCTAAACTGGCATCACCCACACAGCAGCAGCCCCACACCAGGGTGCAATTTTGGCCTTGGGATTTAGCCTGCATTTCCCCAGATCGCTCACCTTTCTTCACGGCACAGGAGGTGGCTGCAGCCAGGAGGAGGAGGGAGACGGCCGCCACTGCCAGCGCGATGCCTGTGGGGAAGGGGTGGACGGGGCGGGGATGGGGATCTGGGAGAGAGAGAAGGTGTTGTGGAAGAGGGGGTGTCATGGGGAGAGGAAGCTGAGAGCAGGAGGTGCCCTTAGAGCCAGGCCACATCCCGCCTGAGGATCCTGCCCGTATGCTGGTGCCGGCAGCCCAGCACCCCTCGGCCTCGTGCTGGGGGACACCGGGTGTGCGGGGAGGGAATCACTCACCTGCGGTTGATGGCTCTGCCTGGGAGCTGGACCCGCTGCCTGCGAGGAGGAAGGCACAGGATGAGAGTCTCCAGCTCTCCCACGTCCTGCCCAGACTCAGCACCTGTGGGGCCTCCTCATCCTCCATCTATCGACCGGTGTGACAAATCAATGAATGCCTCACACGGCTGTGGCTCTGGATGAGATGTGTCACCACCCCTCTGCCCATTGCGTGATGCTGGGGGCAGGAGAGGAGCAGGATTCTCTACCGGGACTGGGAGGAGTTGCACCGGTGGCAAAGGCTGGGTTAATTATACGCTGACGTTGAGCATCCCAACTGCTTGGAGATGCGTAATGGGACCCGGCAGTGTCCCCACCCTCCTCTTGGGTCTCTTGGCTTTCCTGTGTCCCAGTGCAACTTCTCACCTGTGACAGTCAGGTGCCGGGGAGTACTAAGGGCGGAGCTCCTCACTTGGTAGTGCTCATTCCTCTGCTGGTACCCACATCTGTATGTCCCCGTGCTCCTCATCGTCATGGTCGAGAGCATGGAGTAGATCAATTGTCTCTTTTCGACTTTCAGGCTGTACTGCTCCACCCCATCCTTGCAGAAGATGATTCGGGTAGCAGGGAAGCGCGCATCAGTGGAACAGCGAAAAACAACCTGTTCTCCCTCCTGAGCGTTGGAGGTGTTCAGAAAGAGGTCAGGAGGTGGGAGGTCACCTGGAGAGATGGCCCCGGGCCAGAGTTACTGTTGTCCAGGCTCCTCTCCAGGGGCGCACATGGGCAACAAACCCCCTCTCCCTTCACCACTCCTTTTGCTCAACCCATGCCTGTGCTCACCATTCCCTGGGGAGCTGCAGATGTCCTGGGCGGTCACACTGGCACCTGCACCATGGGGCAGAGAGGGAGTTGGTTAGAGGTACAGTGACCCGGCTCACGCAGATGATCGCGCCCTGGTGCCCACTGCTGAGTCCTTGCTGGGCGAGCACCATCCCACCCTTGAGTGTCCATGAGGCAACTACTCAGTCTCCTTCTTTGAAACCTCCCGGAGCCCAAATTTTCCGGGTTTGGTGTTCCAGGTGTCTTTGCTCCTTTGTCTCTAAGCTCTGCCCCACCTTACCCATTTCACAGCTCTGCATGTCAGCATAGAAGGGTCCCCAATGAAGAGTCACTAATGTCCCAAGCGCTACCTGTCTCTCTGCTCCCGTCACAGAGCACCACAGGCAGAAAGCATCTTCTATCCCCACATGACAGTTGTCATCACCACCAGGAAGGCATTTTTCATTTCAATTTAGCGCAATAGAAATGAGAAAGCTCTGTCCCTCCACCCTCCCTGTGATGATATCCCTGAAGACGTTTTCTCTGGGTGCGCAATAGAGAACATGCCATAAACACACAATTTGAATCTGATGAAAGCACCAGCTCTCCACCAAGCCAAGTCCCCATGCCCTGCTCCCAAAGCCTGGCAGCCCCATCCCCGTCCCGCAGACGTGCCCGGCTCCCACTCACCCAACAGCAGCAAGGCCATGCTGGGCAGATGCAGCACGGGCGCCCAACCTGCCCTCCGCGCCGGCCCCTTGCCCATCCCTGCCTGCCCGCAGCTGGCAGGCTCTGCTTTCTGAGCAGCTGAGAGCGCTGCACAAGAGGTGTCTGCTCTGGGCTTTGCTGCGCCTGGGAACAACCCACATGTGGCCGGAGGCGCCGTCCCACAAAGAGGAGCCTATTGGCGGTCCCCTGCTGACCCCTGCGCATCATCTCAGGCTTTTCTTTGTGCCTGTCCTGGCTCGTTCTCCTGCTGTGCGTTGGCTGCACAGCCTGAGGTCATCTTTTGCCATTGGGATCTGAGGGGCTGCCAACAAGCGGCCTCTGCCTCACCCTCTGCCTTGGCAAGACACACGTCTGGGACCACTTTCCCCATGGGTCCTCTCCCACCCCACCACTACACATCTCACTCTGCAAGTAGAGTGGACTGGTGGGTCTGGGAAGAGGCAACTGTCTATGTTAGGAGCCTGGGAACTAGGAGGGCAGCAGAGGAAGAGCGTCTACAAGAGGGTTTTGTGCAGGTGGAGCTGTTGGGAGAGCAGGCATGATGGCCAAGCCAAGTTGGTGGAGAAGGACTGGGGTGGCAGGCTGTGTGTGTGCATGGGGGAGGGAGGGATTTAGCCTCCAGGACTGAGTTTCTTGGCTCATGGAGATCAACAGCAGCATCTGATAAGCCACAATGCAATGTGCTGTACCAGGCTTTTAGCTGTGCATGGCACATGGTCAAGTGGATCTGCATAGGAGAAGAGAGATGGGAATTAGGGAAGCCTCTTGCATTTGAGATGGATCAAGTAGGAAATGACAGGAAGAAACATGAGTGCAAATGAAAGCTCATGGCTTTTCAACAAGTCATCAGGGACCTGGATTTCGGGACTTCCCCTTAGAGAAAAGTTAATCCCTCCATGTACAATTGTCTCAGCCGAGCTCAGCACCATCTCAGCTCAGCGCAGACACTGCTCCTCGCTGCAGCTGCTGGGCTCAGAGTGATAGTGCTCTAAAAAAAGCCCTTCCTTTCCCACAGCAGCTCTCTCAGCAGCAAGGTGTTCATCTCCTGCTCACTCTGCATGCTCAGACGTCGACAACAGCACCGCTTGGCCACACCACTCCTCTGTGTGCACAGAAGTGGCTGGTTTTTTTTAGAAATGAGATTTCCCTCCCACTCCTACACATTAGCCCAACCGCTCCTTCAGAAAGACCTGTGTCCCCAGCAGCTCATATCTGAAAGCCAGGGGCCAAAATTAGGTGATGGAGGGCAGAGGTCTGGAGACTGGAGCAGCTCTTTGCATGGCAATTTCAGCACAGCCAGGGAAGTTTGCAGTGCCAGCACGCAAATTACCCCTTCTCAAGCACCAAGCCACTGTGCACACCCTGTGTGGATGAGGTGCAGGTGAAGGTGGCTGCATGTCTCACGTGTCGCATTCCCTGGGGCATCTCTGCTGGTGGGGGAGCAACCTGCTCCTCCTGGCACCCACCCCCTCAGCACCCTCACCCAGGAGAGATGCAGCCACTGAGCCAGAGGGGCCAGCCAGCCTGGAGACATCCCTGTCCCCACTGACCTCTGATGCCCTCACTGCCCTGCGCTCCCTGCAGTCTCCACTCCTCTCCACCATAAGTGGACCTGAGCCATGCCGGCCCTGGGCTGCCAGTTGGGGTCAGGCCAATTGGAGGGGATACCACCATTGCTCTGCTCTCCTTTGCTCTGCCCCTGCTCTCTCCTCACATGAAAGCCAGTTGAACCTCCCGCCATCCCAGGTGTGTTTCATCCCTGCAGATGTCCCTCCTGCTCACAGAAAGCAGCATCTGCATTGCCAGGTGAATGCCTGCAGCCCAGGAGGACACAGAAGGAGACTTGGATGGCTGCAGCCTCAGACAGCCATGCTCTCCAGCTCCGCCATCTCCAGTGTTTCCCACAAACTGGGGTTGGAGAGATATAAAGGATTTGTCTGGAAGTGCAGTTGATGCTCCACAGCTCCTGCTGCCACAGCAAAGATGCATCTCCTCTGTCTTTGAGTGTCTCCTCTGAAGAGAGCTGGGAGAGCTGCTTTCCTCCGGGCTGGTGGGTCCACGTGTCCTGGAAGGGAACTGCTGTCCCCTGCACCTGGTGCTGCCAGGTTTTCCCTCCCTGCTGTCATCAGCCTGGCACATGTGTCTTGGCAAAGTGCTGATCTGAGGGTGGCAGAGGCCATCAATGAAAACTCACGTCCAAGGAGTGGTCGATCCTGCCCTTCTTTAGCCCACACCCACCCATGGGTGGTGCAGGGGGACTGGGCTGAAGAACTCAGCCAGGAAAAGAACCCAGGTGGGTTTCTGGCTCCAGGCAAATGAGGATGGGCTCTACACATCATCAGTCCCCAACACACACCCCGCGATCAAGGGTCCACCCACGCAGTCTTAAACTTCTCACACCAACGGCTCTTACCACTGGCCCGAGAAACAATGGCATCTGAGAGGGGCTGATGCTGTTTGCACAGCCCAGGCCATGAGCAGGCGGGGTAGCTGTGACCCCGAGGGTGCAAAGCAGGGTGGGGGACAAGGGGCAGGAGGCCTTGGCAGGGAGGATGCTCCTCCCCAGGCACAGGCAAACACCCCTCGTGATGCGCTCTCTGAGTGTCCGGAAATGCAGGCGGGGACTCTGCAGGCGCAGCGTGCGCAGTGGGGGCTGAGGCAGGGCCCCCGCTCAGTTGGTCACAGCCTCCGGCTGTGGGGAAGGCTCTGCTAGCCACAGCAATGCAGCAGGAGCAGCCCCAGGCGCGCTGCAAGCCACGGGCCAGGCAGCTCTGGAAGCGCTGTCCCCAGCTGAGAGCAAAGCAGACGCTTCCAGGAGAGGCTGTTGCCGCAGCGCCCCCCAAAATGCTGGGGCAGGTGGCCTGGGGCAGGCTGTCTCCTTGTGGGCCTGCCTTGCTGCTGCTGCTGCTGCTGCTGCTGCTGGGTGAGTTGGGGCATGGCTTTGGCGTGGGGCTGAGGCCGGGAGGGCTGCTGAGCGGGGCAGGCCAGGGCCCGTGCTGGGCACAGAGTGTCTTGGGTGGGGGCAGGAAGACCGTTGCTTCCTCCAGACGCCACGCAGCTCTGGGAAAGAGCATAATATTCAAATATTTCTCAGGATGTTTGGTTCATAACAGGGACTTTGTACACGCTGGAGTGGATTGGGGTAGCAGGGGGATGCTTCTGTAACAGCAATGCCACCCATTATCGGCTTGGCGTGATTTCGAGAGCGGAGGTGCATAAGATGCACGCTAGAGATGCGTGGGTGGGAAGGTGCTGCCCAGCAGGGACTCGGCAGTGGGGAGCTGGGCTGGGAGAGGCCGGCGAGCCGGATTGCTGCCCCTCTAACCAACACCCTCTCTTCTGCACACTGCAGGTGCCAGTGTGACCGCCCAGGACATCTGCAGCTCCCCAGGTGATGGGGAGCACAGGGATGGGTCCCGAAAAGGCAGTGGTACAGGGAGTGGGGCACGGAAAAGAGAGGAGCTTTGTTCCATGCATACAAGCCCTTGGAGGAGAGATTCTGCCCTCCTTGAGCTAGAGCATTTTCAGCCCCACCATCACAAAGCCTTGCCCTGCAGCATCCTGCATCACTGCCTTCCTTCCAGGTCACCTCCCGGCTCCTCATCTGAGCCTCGACTTACCTTCTGCTCAGCCTGGCGACACAGTTCTGGCCTGGTGCTCCCTCCTGACAGATTCACCTGCAACCCGAATCGTCTTCTGCAAGGATGGGGTGGAGGAGTACAGCCTGAAAGCCCAACGGGGGCAGCTCAGCTACTTTGTGCTGCTGAACATCACCCTGGGGAGCGCAGGGACGTACGCGTGTGGGTACCAGCACAGGAACGAGAGCAACTGGGTGAGGAGCTCTGCCCTCAGTGCTCCCCGGCACCTGGCTGTCAGAGGTGAGAGGTGGCACTGGGCATGGGCAGGAACCACTGCAGAGCCCAACAGACCCTAAATTAGGGCGGGGACCCTGTGTTGCCCCATGACTTGGCCCTGGGC
The DNA here is from genome assembly GCF_965231255.1 of Vanellus vanellus. NCBI lineage: Eukaryota > Metazoa > Chordata > Aves > Charadriiformes > Charadriidae > Vanellus > Vanellus vanellus. The sequence goes on from NC_138934.1 coordinate 156,847, forward strand.
ACTGTGGACTGTTGTTGTCAGGGTTCAGTTCAGCCCAGTCTTTGCCACTGGGGCAACTCCTCCCAGTCCATGGAGAGCATCCTGCTCCTCTCCTGCCCATAGCATCACACAAAGGGCAGAGGTGTGGTGCCACATCTCATCCAGAGCCACAGCCGTGCGAGGCATTCATTGATTTGTCAGGACTGTCAATAGATGGAGGATGAGATTCTGGATGATGATTCTCATCTGGAGGATGAGAATCACAGGTGCTGATTCTGGGCAGGACATGGGAGAGCTGGAGACTCTCAGCCTGTGCCTTTCTCCTCGCAGGCAGCGGGTCCAGCTCCCAGGCAGAGCCATCAACCGCAGGTGAGTGATTCCCTCTCCGCACACCCAGTGTCCCCCAGCACGAGGCCGAGGGGTGCTGGGCTGTCGGCACCAGCATACGGGCAGGATCCTCAGGTGGGATGTGGCCTGGCTCTAAGGGCACCTCCTGCTCTCGGCTTCTCTCCCCATGACACCCCCTCTTCCACAACACCTTCTGTCTCTCCCAGCTCCCCATCCACCCGTCCGCCCCATCCACTCCTTCCCCACAGGCATTGCGCTGGCAGTGGCGGCCGTCTCCCTCCTCCTCCTGGCTGCAGCCACCTACAGTGCCGCAAAGAAAGGTGAGCGATTTGGGGAAATTCAGGGTAAACACTGGGGCCAAAATGCCGCCCTGATGTGGAGTTGCTACTGGGCGACCATGCCACTTTAGGATGGGCAGCTGCTTACCCCTGTTTCATGGGAAGCTGAGCCCCCAAAAACTTTTCTTGATCACCTCATGGGGAGCAAATATGCTCAGATGAGGAAGATGAAATGTACCTCTCTCCCTGGAATACATTGGCTGCCAGTGCTCTGGGCACGAGAAGGGAGTCTCCCACGTGGCCTGAGAGGAGCCAGCACTGCTCACACACTTGGGCTGGTCCGGTGGCTGCTCTTCTTTGAGTTTGGCCCAAAGCTGCTCAGGGCATGGGAGAAATCAGTCTACGAAACAGGGTTAAAAGTTCCAAATAGAGGCTGGAAAAGTGCCTCCCTGAGTGAGGTGTGGAGGCTCAGCCCATCATCTCCATGGTGCAGCCCAGAGCACGAAAAGCCAGGGCTGGGCAGTAACTCTGCGCTCCCGCCTCACCCTTTCCTTTCCTTGCAGGGGCGTGCAGAGAGAGGTGCCAAAGGTGAGCAGCAATCCCTCCAGGCTGTGGGGCTGGGGGGGATAAGGAGGGAGGCATTCCAGCTTCCCTGTGGTGGTCCTGGGCTAGTCCTTTGCACGAGGCAGAGTGGTCTTTGTCCATGGGTAAAATCCCCCTCGGGTTGAGGCAGAGAGGAGCAGGGCTTGCCCTGGGCTTCCTTCCAGCCATGGACCTGATGCTAGAAAGCATCATCCCCGGGAATGATCCGAATGATGTCATCACAGCCTGGACATGCACCCAAAAACCCTTTCCCCCCCCCTCTCCAGGCAGCACCAACTTCCCAGACATGAGGCTGAAGTGACCGACGAGAACGAAATACAGTGTGAGTACCACCTCCTCTCTCCGGGTGACCCATGGACCCCTCTTGGAAAATTAGTTCTTCTGGACTGTTTTCCCTCTCTGAATTTTCACTTCACCATGATTTCTGCTATCAAGCAGAGGGCAACAACTGAGGATGTGGGTCCATTGGTGAGGGCTGGTGGGGAAAACATCTCCTTGCTCCCTCTGACACCACAGGCTGCAGCAAATGGGGGGTGTGGTGTGTGGGGTAAGGGGGAGGTGGTCCGTGTGCCTCCGTCTATGTTCAGGGTGACTTTGGTTTCACAGGTGGGCGCAGAGCGGCAGATACAGGTCTGCTGGTTGGGCATAGAGGGACAATGCCGCGGAGTGGGGGAAATGCAGCCAAACCCCAGCATCCCTGCTCCACACGCACGGGTGGAAGGGCACGGTGCTCTGCTGCCCAGAGCGGGGTGGAAGGTGGGGGAAAGAGGGCAGGGCATTGCGTCCTGAGCCCGGGGCATGTGCTGATCAAAGACGCGGTGGGTCTCACCCAGACCCAGCAGGGGAAGCAAGGGCTAACCAGGTGCTTTTTGCCCCCCAACAGACTCCACCATCGCCCACGTTGGACGCACCAGGGTGAGTGGTGGCACAGCTTTGGTGCCAGAGGAGGGAGCGGGACCCCAGAGAGGGGCTGTGCTGGTGGGGGTCCCTGCCCATGCCTTGGCCTGGGGAGTCCCACGGGGCTCTTCCCACTGAGAACCCAACCGATGCACTTGCAGAAGAAGACATATATTTCTGTGCCCACCTGTCCACATCTTTTCACACCTCATTCCCCTTTATGGGGTGACAATTCTCCAACAACACAAGATTTTTTCTACCAAGAAATTTGTTTTTTCTTTCCATTTTCAAAAAGAAAAAGTTCCCTCTTAACAGTATTTCAGCTGCTGCGGTCAAAATTACTCTCACAAGGGGAAGAAATCACACATCCTTAAATGTTTTCAAATATGGAGTTTTTGAGGAGACCTGGGAAAAAAAAAGAACTTGTAAAAAGAAGAACGAAGAAGAAATAAGGGGCCACCTCAGAACACAGTCCTGCCCCACATCTGCTCTCCTTTTTCCTACCTTGTGGCACACTGGGCTTGGGGCCCGCGGGTGAAATAACATGCTTTCATTTTCCCTCTCAAGCCTCGCGTGCAAGAGATGGACACCACCACAACGTATGCCACGGTGAGCCGCTCTCGCAGCCAGCCCAGATAGCGCTGCAGCATGGCGAGCGCACGGGGAGCCGTGCCCACCTTGGCCTTTTCTCTCCACCACCTCTTGCTGGGCAATTGCCAGCGCTGGGCTTGGCAGGGCAACGCCTGCCCACAAGCCCTCTCCATGCCACCCTGTGCGCACCCAACCCTTCCACCCTCACCAGCCCTTCCCACACACATCAGAAATGTCTTCTGGATGACTTCCACCAAAACTATATATATGACTCGCACTTACAATTACAACCTATTACATCTAAATGCATATACAGTACATTACATACATTGTGAATGTCTACGTAAAGACATCTCCTTCCTCCTGTGTTAAGGAAGATGTGATTAAATAAACTTCATGATACAGCTATGGGTGTGCTGTGATATCTCCCCACAATGATTCACATCTCTACATACGGGTACACAGATGCATATGCACTGAGGTGCTCATACATCCTTGTTAAAAGCTCTGAAAAATGATGATGTGGTTTTGCTCAAATGAGCAATAAACATCTATGAATTTGTATCCTCAATTATATCTGTCTTACACAGTCCCCTATGGAATGGTGTTGAGCTGCCCAAAGACATCCGTAGAGACCCAAAGGGGTGTCTGTAGAGCTATGAAGGGACCGTAGAGAGACATGGGGATGGAAAGGGGAGCTGTCTCTTGCCTGAGCTCAGCTGAGACATCACCAGACTCTAAAAGCTTCATCTTGGCATTCTGCTCCTGCCTGTCTCTTCCTGGCCAAGCTCTCCTTCCCAACCGGAAATCCCAGACAAGACTCCTTTGTTGCCTTCACCACACCCAAAAGGCTCCATGCAATTGGAATATTAAAAGAGCAGGCAAGGTGATGGGGCCGCCAGTGCTGTGTCAGATCATGGTCTTGCGTCATAATTCTCATCCGTTCGTAGCTCCTGGGTTGCATTTGTGGTGAGGGTATAAGTAGGAACAGCTTTGCAGGTTTCCACACTGGCTGGATTTTTATGTCCCAGTTTGATCCCCATGATCCAGGTTTCGGTCACAAAGCCTGCAGGCAGAGAGACAGCCTCTCCCGGAGGGAGTGCACCTCCAGACGAGGGCAATGAAGATGATCAGAAGGCTGCAGCAGCTCTCTTATGAGGACAGGCTGAGAGAGTTGGGGTTGTTCAGCCTGGAGAAGAGAAGGCTCCAGGAAGACCTTATGGCAGCCTTCCAGTATGTGAAGGGGGTCTACAAGAAAGCTGGAGAGGGACATTTTGCAAGTGCATGTATCAATAGGATGAGGGGTAATGGCTTCAGACGGGAAGAGAAAAGATTTAGTTTAAGTGTGAGGAAGAAATTATTCACTATGGGGGAGGTGAGGCACTGGAAGAGGTACCCAGAGGATTTGTGGCTGCCCCATCGCTGGAAGCGTTCAAGGCCACGGTGGCCTTAGCATTGAGCAATCTGGTCTAGTGGAAGGTATCCGTGCCCGTGGCAGAGGGGTTGGAAGTGGATGATCTCAAAGGTCACTTCCAATCCAAACCATTCTATTCACTCCCCAGGGTGATATTCAGCAGCACAAAGTAGCTGAGCTGTCCCCGTTGGGCTTTCAGGCTGTACTCTTCCACCCCATCCTTGCAGAAGATGATTCAGGTTGCAGGAGACCGGCGTTCAATGGAGCAGCAGAACAAAACCCGTTTCCGCTCCTGAGCGCTGAAGGTGTTCAAGGAAGAGGGCAGGAGCTGGGAGGTCACCTGGAGAGATGGCACAAGGATGTCCCAGGCCAGCGTTAGTGACGACAGAGTGGTCAAACGCCCTGACAGAGTGGTCAAAGGTAGGGCACGAGTCTCCTCTCCACGGGTTCGCATATGGCGGATGAACCCCATGGGCAGTCACACCGGCACCTGAAATGTGGACCAGAGAGGGTTTTTGCTGGAGGGGCAATGACAAGATTCACCCATGTGCACCTGCACAGGTCCCCACTGTTGGCAGCCCCATCCCACCCGTGCGTCCCCATCTGCGTCTCCTTGGTCTCCTGCTATGCTGGAACACCAAGCCGGTTTAGGGTGGGTGGGTTGTTCCAGGTGGATGCCCATGGCTCCCTAAAGCACTCCAGCATCTGCCCAGTCTCACACGGTGACTCAGACACCCTCAACAGAGTGCCCTTTTCTTAGAGCAGCGCCGTAGCTGGAGGAGGCAATCATCTTCCTCTCCTCATCCAAGCACCTCTGCCCCTCACTGCTGCACAAGAGCAGTAATTCAGTAAAAATAAAGCAGAACCAAAGCAGCCGTCCATCACCCTTCTTCTGTTGCGACCCAGGGGACGAGAATACGGGATTTGGGTCTGCGAAAAGGAAACATGGAGCCAGTGGTCTTTTGAATCTGATTCCCTACCCTGAAAGGGGCAGATGCATAAGGGCTTTATGCGCAGCTTCTCTGCATCAAGATTAAGGTAAGACATGGCTGTGCACTGATCTCTTTGGGACCGCTCCTTAAGGGACTCGGGATTCCAATGTGGAGGAGGGGCTCAGACCATCTCAGCACCATCTCAGCTCAGCCCAGACACTGCTCCTCGCTGCAGCTGCTGGGCCTCTCGTCACCTTGCTCTAAAAAAAGCCCTCCCTTTCCCACAGCAGCTCTCTCAGCAGCAAGGTATTCGCCTCCTGCTCGTTCTGCACACTCAGCCGTTGACCACACCACCCCTTGGCCACACAACTCCTCTGTGCGCACAGCAGCGCCTCTTCTATTTAGAAAGGAGATGTCCCTCTCGTTCCTCAACATCAACCCAACCGCTCCTTCAGAAAGACCTGTGTCCCCACCATGCTTGAGCAGGGCTTGAGCTGGGCTTGAGCTAGGCTGGAGCTGGGCTTGAAGCAGAACGGCAAACAGCAGCAGCAGCTGCAAATCTCCAAGCCAGGACCAAAAGTAGGAGGGGGAGGGTTGGAGGGCTGGAGGGCTGGCATGGCACCATGGAAGGAGGACAGTGACAGCCACTACAGAGTTATGGGAAAATCTCCGCCTCAGGGGAGCGTGGCTTTGTGCTCCCCACTCAATGGGACATCTTGGAGACAAGAAGAGCTTGCATGGCCTGAAAGCCTCTGCAAGAGCTGGACCTCAACTCTGACCAATCTGTCAGTGTTGGCACCTGGAGGGAGAACGAGAGTTTGTATACAACCACCAGTACGTCCCTGGAGACACACAAGAAGAGGATTGGAAAGGGGAGAGCTGCGGGCTTTAAGAGCAGACATAAGACGGATTTGGGACTATTAATTGAGAACAGAATTCACTAAGATTAATTTATTGGAATTTAAAGAATTGTCATTTAAAACAGTGATGATGGGACCAGCTCTGCCTTGCAAGCAGGTACGCCGAAGCAAAAGGACATTGTGCCGGTAGCAGGAGGGGGAAGAGTGGAAGAGGAATTGGCACGTACAGTAACTCTGGTTGTCAGCAGAAGGGTCCGCAGCACGACCAGCATCACCGAGAGGTGTGGAGAGAGCGGGGAGAAGAGGTGTTGAGGGTGCTTGGCCCCACTGCCATATGCAGCAATTGGGCCTTTTTGTTCATTCCCAGGGATTATGATTTCTTCATGCCTGGGCAGAACCCAGGCCATGAGCAGGCGGGGTAGCTGTGACCCCGAGGGTGCAAAGCAGGGTGGGGGACAAGGGGCAGGAGGCCTTGGCAGGGAGGATGCTCCTCCCCGGGCACAGGCAAACACCCCTCGTGATGCGCTCTCTGAGTGTCCGGAAATGCAGGCGGGGACTCTGCAGGCGCAGCGTGCGCAGTGGGGGCTGAGGCAGGGCCCCCGCTCAGTTGGTCACAGCCTCCGGCTGTGGGGAAGGCTCTGCTAGCCACAGCAATGCAGCAGGAGCAGCCCCAGGCGCGCTGCAAGCCACGGGCCAGGCAGCTCTGGAAGCGCTGTCCCCAGCTGAGAGCAAAGCAGACGCTTGCAGGAGAGGCTGTTGCCGCAGCGCCCCCCAAAATGCTGGGGCAGGTGGCCTGGGGCAGGCTGTCTCCTTGTGGGCCTGCCTTGCTGCTGCTGCTGCTGCTGCTGCTGGGTGAGTTGGGGCATGGCTTTGGCGTGGGGCTGAGGCCGGGAGGGCTGCTGAGCGGGGCAGGCCAGGGCCCGTGCTGGGCACAGGGGAGGGTGGGCAAAGGCTGTGCGCAGCCGGCGTGCAGCGCTGAGGGGCAGAGTGTCTTGGGTGGGGGCAGGAAGACCGTTGCTTCCTCCAGACGCGACGCAGCTCTGAGCAAAAGGTGTATTTTTCGAACGCCACAAGTGGGTTCGAGTCGCAGTGTGAGACTTTGTACGTGCTGGAGTGCTGTAGGGATCCATGCTCACCCACCTGCAAGAGCAAACCCATGCAAAATGGGCTTGGGGTTTTGTCAAGCCAGGAGACTGAGGACATGCAGGCTGGAGACACATGGGTGAGAAGGTGCTCGCCCAGCAAAATCTCAGCGCTGGGGACCAGTGCATGTGGGTGAGTCAGGTCATTGCCCCTGTAAAGAAAAGCCTCTTTTCTGCATGGAACAGGTGCCGGCGTGACTCCCCAGGACATGTGCAGCTCCCCAGGGGATGGTGAGCACGGGGATGGGTCCTTAAAAAGGAGTGGTGAAGGAGTGGAGATGGGAAGGGAGAGGGGATTGATTCCCCTGGTGTGAACCCCTGGAGGGGAGACTCCTGCCCTGTATTTTGTAGCTCCCACAACAGTAACTGTGGCCTGGGGCATCCCCGTGCCATCTCCGCAGGTGACCTCCCGCCTCCTGACCTCTTCCTGAACACCTCCAACGCTCAGGAGGGGGAACAGGTTTTGCTTCACTGCTCCATTGATGGGCACTCTCCTGCTACGCGAATCGTCTTTTGCAAGGATGGGGTGGAGAAGTACAGCCTGAAAGCCGAAAAGAGAAAGCTTACCTACTCCATGCTTGTGACTGTGACGATGGAGAGCACGGGGACATACAGATGTGGGTATCAGCACAAGACTGAGCACTACAGAATGAGGAGCTCTGCGCTCAGCACTCCACAGAACCTGACTGTCACAGGTGAGGCGTCCCATGGTACCCAAGCACGCTCTGCTGCAGAGCCTCAATGACCCCAGTTGAGGCTGGGACTCCTCTGTGCCCCATGGCATTGTCCTGAGCAGTGGGGATTCTCAGACAAGCCTTTGCCACTGAGTGACCTTGTACCAGTCCCAGGAGAGCATCCTGCTCTCCTCCTGCCCCAGCATCGCGCAAAGGGCAGAGGGGTGGTGCCACATCTCATCCAGAGCCACAGCCGTGCGAGGCATTCATTGATTTGTCACGACTGTCAATAGATGGAGGATGAGGGGGTCCTCACAGGTGCTGAGTCTGGGCAGGACGTGGGAGAGCTGGAGACTCTCAGCCTGTGCTTTTCTCCTCGCAGGCAGCGGGTCCAGCTCCCAGGCAGGGCCATTGGCAGAATCGGGCCGAGGGATGCTGGGGCATACGGGCAGGATCCTCAGGCGGGACGTGGCCTGGCTCTAAGGGCACCTCCTGCTCTCGGCTTCCTCTCCCCATGACACCCCCTCTTTCACAACACCTTCTCTCTCTCCCAGCTCCCCATCCCCGCCCCGTCCACCCCTTCCCCACAGGCATCGCGCTGGCAGTGGCGGCCGTCTCCCTCCTCCTCCTGGCTGCAGCCACCTACTGTGCCGTGAAGAAAGGTGAGCGATTTGGGGAAATTCAGGGTAAACAGTGGGGCCAAAATGGCACCCTGATGTGGGGCTGTTGCTGTGTGAGCAATGCCAGTTTAGGATGGGCAGCTCCTTACCCCTGTTTCAGAGGAAGCTTAGCCCCTCAAAACTTTCCTTCATCACTTAGGGGGAGCAAAGTTTCGGAGATGGGGAAAACTTCCTGCCTTGTGAGATGGTTTGGATACCAAAGTGAGGAGGTAGCAGCAAATACATCCCTGTCCCACACAAACTTTTGCTCCCAGCCCTCTCAGGACAAGAAGGGCGTCCCTGACCTGGCCTGAGCAGAGCAAGCACGGCCTGTTACGGTGGGATGTCCTTGGCTGCTGAGAGCTTGAGAGAAGGCAGTCTGGGGAAGGGGACTGAGGGTTGTATAGCCTGGGCTGGAAAAGTCCCTCCCTGAGGGAGGTGTGGAGCTTCAGTGCATCATCTTCATCGTGCAGCCCAGAGCACGGAAAGCCAGGGCTGGGCAGTAACTCTGCCTCACACAATCACAGAATCACACAATGGTCAGGGTTGGAAGGGACCTTGGGAGATCATCTAGTCGGATGCCCCTGTCAAAGCAGGGTCACCTAGAGCAGGTTGCACAGGAAGGCATGCAGGTGGGTTTTGAATATGTCCAGAGAAGGAGATTCCACACCGCCTCTGGGCAGCCTGTTGCTGTGCTCTGCCACCCTCAAAGGCAAGAAGTTTTACCTCATGTTGAGACGGAACTTCCTGTGTTCCAGGCTATTCCCATTGCTCCTGGTCCTGTCAACGGGCACCACTGGAAAGAGTCTGGCCCCATCCTCTTGACACCCGCCCTTTAGATGTTGCTCAGCATTGATGAGATCCCCTCTCAGAGAAGGCCTTCTCTTCTCTGGCCTATATAGACCCGGCTCTCCAGCTTTGCCTCATCAGAGGGATGCTCCTGCCCTTCATCATCTTGGTAGCCCTCTGCTGGACTCTTTCCAGTAGTTCCCTGTCTTTCTTGAACTGGGGAGCCCCGAACTGGACACAGTACTCATACACATGTGGCCTCCCCAGGGCAGAGCAGAGGGGGAGGATGACCTCCCTCGACCTGCTGGCCACGCTCTTTCTAATGCACCCCAGGAGACCATTGGGCTTCTTGGCCACAAGGGCACATTGCTGTCTCGTGGTCAACTTCTTGTCCACCAGCACTCCCAGCTCCCCCTCTTGTGTAGCTGCTTTCCAAGAGGTCAAACCCGAATCCTTACTGCTGCATGGAGTTATTCCTCCCCAGCTGCAGGACCCTGCACTTGCCCTTCTTGAACTTCATTTGGTCCCTCTCCACCCAACTCTCCAGCCTCTCCAGGTCTCGCTGTACGGTGGCACAGCCGACTGCTGTGTCAGCCACTGCTCCCAGCTTTGAGTCACCAGCAAACTTGCTGCGGGTACACTCTGTTCCCTTGTCTGGCTCATTGACGGATACGTTGAACAAGACTGGACTCAGTACTGACCCCTGGGGAACACCACAAGTCATTCACCGCATTCAGCCCCTTCTCCATCCACCCCACTGCCCACTCATCTAACCCACACTTCCTAGGCTTCCCTACAAGGATGTTCTGGGAGACAGCGTCAAAAGCCGAGGTGAAGTCGAGGTGGACAACGCCCACGGCTCTGCCCTCACCCACCCAGCCAGGCATGCCATCCGAGCAGGCTATCACATTGGTCAAGCGTGATTTCCCCTTGGTGAAGCCACATTGACCATTCCCCACATCTCCCTTTCTTTTCCTTGCAGGGACCTGCAGAGAGAGATGCCAAAGGTGAGCAGCAATCCGTCCTGGCTGAAGAGCTTAGGGGTGATGGAGAAGGGCATCCCGTGTGGCCTGGGGTGGTTCTTGGCAAGGAGCACCGTGGTCTGTGTCCATGGGTAGCTTCCCCCTCGGGTTGAAGCAGGGAGGAGCAGGGTTTGCCTGGCGTTGACTCCAGCTGTGGACCCGATGCAAGAAAGCATCATCCCTGGGAATGACCCAAAAGGCCCCATTGCTGCGAGATGGCAGTGGGGCCATAGACCCTCAACACCCCTTCTCCTTGCTCTCTCACCACTGCTCGGTGATGCTGGTAGCGCTGAGGACTCTTCTGCTGATGACCGGAGTTGCTGTAAGTGTAACAAGTCCCCCTGCACCCTCCCCCTCCTGGCACCGGCCGCAATGTCCTTCTGCTTTGGCTTCCTGCCCCGCTTGCAATGCACAGCTGCTCCAGTCCGCAGTAGTCTCCAAATCATTCTATATATAACCCCAAGAAGTTCAATCTCAGTAAATTCTCTTCTCACTAAATCGTCCCAGTCAGAGCCTGATATCTATGATTGAAACCTGGGGCTTCTCCCTTACAATCCTGGGCTGTGTTGTTGTCTCCCGTGTCCCGCTGATGGTGTGACACTAACGCAGGTTCTCCCTGCAGATGTCAACACTGATGAACTGGGCAGAGTTAAGGTGAGTTCAGCTCTTGCAGAAGCTTTCTCGCTGTGCGAGCTCTTCGGGGCTGCGTCATGAGCTGTTTGAGGGCAAACTAAGCCCCCCCCCCCCCCTTGAGGCTGGCGTTTTCCCATAGCTCTGCTGCGGCTGTCATTGGTCTCCTTCCAAGGTGCCATCCCAGCCCAACGCCTGTGGCCGTGATGGGCACCAGGAGAGCGAGGCTTCTGTCTTTCCTATTTTGAAGGTCTCACGACCAAACTGCTCCGAAGCTTCCCTTTATGCCAACTTATGAGAAAGCGAGAGGTGATGCAGCCAGCTTCTGCGTTATCCAACACAAGACATGGCGCTCACATGGATATTTGCTGGCTCTCTCTCCCCTCCGTGAGAACCTCTGGACATTTCCTGGATGTTCCTTTTGGGGATCAGGAACCCATTCATGGGTTGCAACTCTGCCGTTCCCCACCAATTTTGGGCTTTAGCTCTTCTGCAGAAGATGATTGCTTGGAGCGACCTCAGAAAACCCAAGAGCCCTCTCCACTAAACCAGCCTGCTGCCAGCTTTGTGGAGATCATGTTGTGCAGGCGGAGGAGGTGTCCACACAAGTTCTCTGAGAGAGGCACAGGGAAATGGGGATGGCGTGGGGGATTTCTGAGCTGTAAATAAAAGCATGAAGGTACACCGCAAAGAGAAAGAAGGGTTTTTTATTGCCTTATCCCAGGAGAGGTGTCAGGTGAAATGTCCCCCTGAGAGCGGCTGTCTGTCTTTCTCAGGGGTTGTGACCCAAAGCTGGTGCATGGGGCTGACATGGGGACTTCATATGCCAGCCAGCGTGAACACCTGCAAAGCTTTTTCTGGCTAAAGCCTCAGCACGAGTGCAAACCAGGAGCTACAAACGGATGAGCATTTTGACGCAAGACCATGATCTGACACAGCACAGGCAGCCCCATCACCTTGCCTGCTCTTTTAATATTCCAATTGCATGGAGCCTTTTGGGTGTGGTGAAGGCAACAAAGGAGTCTTGTCTGGGATTTCCGGTTGGGAAGGAGAGCTTGGCCAGGAAGAGACAGGCAGGAGCAGAATGCCAAGATGATGCTTTTAGAGTCTGGTGATGTTTCGGCTGAGCTCAGGCAAGAGACAGCTCCCCTTTCCATCCCCGTGTCTCTCTACAGTCCCTTCATAGCTCTACAGACACCCTTTTGGGTCTCTACGGATGTCTTTGGGCAGCTGAAACCCATTCCTTAGGAAATGCTTATTTGAGCAAAACCACATCATCATTGCTCATTGGTTTTAACGAGGATGTATGAGCACCTCAGTGCATATGAATCTGTGTACCCATATAGAGAGATGTGAATCATTGTGGGGAGATATCAGAGCACACCCATAGCTGTATCATGAAGTTTATTTAAACACATCTCCCTTTACACAGGAGGAAGGAGATGTCTTTACGTATACATTCACAATGTATGTAATGTACTGTATATGCATTTAGATGTAATAGGTTGTAATTGTAAGAGCGAGTCATAGATATAGTTTTGGTGGAAGTCATCCAGAAGACATTTCTGATGTGTGTGGAAGGGCTGGTGAGGGTGGAAGGGTTGGGTGCGCACAGGGTGGCATGGAGAGGGCTTGTGGGCAGGCGTTGCCCTGCCAAGCCCAGCGCTGGCAATTGCCCAGCAAGAGCTGGTGGAGAGAAAAGGCCAAGGTGGGCACGGCTCCCCGTGCGCTCGCCATGCTGCAGTGCTATCTGGGCTGGCTGCGAGAGCGGCTCTCCGTGGCATACGTTGTGGTGGTGTCCATCTCTTGCACGCGAGGCTTGAGAGGGAAAATGAAAGCATGTTATTTCACCCACGGGCTCCAAGCCCAGTGTGACACAAAGCAGGAAAAAAGGAGAGCAGATGTGGGGCAGGACTGTGTTCTGAGGTGGCCCCTTATTTCTTCTTCGTTCTTCTTTTTACAAGTTCTATATTTTTTTTTCCCAGGTCTCCTCAAAAACTCCATATTTGAAAACATTTCAGGATGTGTGATTACTTCCCCATGTGAGAGTAATTTTGACCGCAGCAGGAGAAATACTGTTAAGAGGGAATTTTTTCTTTTTGAAAATGCAAAGAAAAAAATAATTTCTTGGTAGAAAAAATCTTGTGTTGTTGGAGAATTTTCACCCATAAAGGGGAATGAGGTGTGACAAGATGTGGGCAGGTGGGCACAGAAATATATGTCTTCTTCTGCAAGTGCATCTCTTGGGTCCTCGGTGGGAAGAGCCCCGTGGGACTCCCCAGGCCAAGGCATGGGCAGGGACCCCCACCAGCACAGCCCCTCCCTGGGGGCCCCGCTCCCTCCTCTGGCACCAAAGCTGTGCCACCACTCACCCTGGTGTGTCCAACGTGGGCGATGGTGGAGTCTGTTGGGGGGCAAAAAGCACCTGGTTAGCCCTTGCTTCCCCTGCTGGGTCTGGGTGAGACCCACCCCGCCTTTGATCAGCACATGCCCCGGGCTCAGGACGCAATGCCCTGCCCTCTTTCCCCCACCTTTCACCCCGCTCTGGGCAGCAGAGCACCGTGCCCTTCCACCCGTGCGTGTGGAGCAGGGATGCTGGGGTTTGGCTGCATTTCCCCCACCCCGCGGCATTGTCCCTCTCTGCCCAACCAGCAGACCTGTATCTGCCGCTCTGCGCCCACCTGTGAAACCAAAGTCACCCTGAACATAGACGGAGGCACACGGACCACCTCCCCCTTCCCACACCCACCACACACCCTCCTTTGCTGCAGCCTGTGGTGTCAGAGGGAGCAAGGAGATGTTTTTCCCACCAGCGCCCACCAATGGACCCACATCCTCAGCTGCTGCCCTCTGCTTGGAAGCAGAAATCATGGTGAAGTGAAAATACAGAGGGGGAAAAAGTCCAGAAGAACTAATTCTCCAAGAGGGGTCCATGGGTCACCCGGAGAGAGGAGGTGGTACTCACACTGTATTTCGTTCTCGTCAGTCACTTCAGCCTCATGTCTGGGAAGATGGTGCTGCCTGGAGAGGAGGGGGAAAAGGGGTTGTTGGGTGCATGTCCAGGCTGTGATGACATCATTCGGGTCATTCCCAGGGATGATGCTTTCTAGCATCAGGTCCATGGTTGGAAGGAAGCCCAGGGCAAGCCCTGCTCCTCTCTGCCTCCACCTGAGAGGGATTTTACCCATGGACAAAGACCACTCTGCCCCGTGCAAAGGACTACCCCAGGACCACCACAGGGAAGCTGGAATGCCTCCGTCTCCATCCCCCCAGCCCCACAGCCTGGAGGGATTGCTGCTCACCTTTGGCACCTCTCTCTGCACGCCCCTGCAAGGAAAGGAAAGGGTGAGGGGGAACGCAGAGTTACTGCCCAGCCCTGGCTTTCCCTGCTCTGGGCTGCACCATGGAGATGATGGGTTGAACCTCCACACCTCACTCACAGAGGCACTTTTCCAGCCTCTATTTGGAACTTTCAACCCTGTTTCGTTGAATGATTTCTCCCATGCCCTGAGCAGCTTTGGGCCAAGCTCAAAGAAGAGCAGCCACCGGAGCAGCCCAAGTGTGTGAGCAGAGCTGGCTCCTCTCAGGCCACTTGGGAGACTCCCTTCTCGTGCCCAGAGCACTGGCAGCCAATGTATTCCTGGGAGAGAGGTACATTTCGTCTTCCCCATCTGAGCGTATTTGCTCGCCACTAAGTGATCAAGAAAAGTTTTTGGGGGCTCAGCTTCCCATGAAACAGGGGTAAGGAGCTGCCCATCCTAAAGTGGCATGGTCGCCCAGTAGCAACTCCACATCAGGGCGGCATTTTGGCCCCAGTATGTAGCCTGAGTTTCTCTAATCGCTCACCTTTCTTCACGGCACAGTAGGTGGCTGCAGCCAGGAGGAGGAGGGAGATGGCCGCCACTGCCAGCGTGATGACTGTGGGGAAGGGGTGGACGGGGCGGATGGGTGGATGGGGAGCTGGGAGAGACAGAAGGTGTTGGGGAAGAGGGGGTGTCATGGGGAGAGAAGCCGAGAGCAGGAGGTGCCCTTAGAGCCAGGCCACATCCCACCTGAGGATCCTGCCCGTATGCTGGTGCTGGCAGCCCAGCACCCCTCGGCCTCGTGCTGGGGGACACTGGGTGTGCGGGGAGGGAATCACTCACCTGCGGTCGATGGCTCTGCCTGGGAGCTGGACCCGCTGCCTGCGAGGAGAAAGGCACAGGCTGAGAGTCTCCAGCTCTCCCACATCCTGCCCAGAATCAGCACCTGTGAGGACCCCCTCATCCTCCATCTATTGACAGTCGTGGCAAATCAATGAATGCCTCACACGGCTGTGGCTCTGGATGAGATGTGGCACCACCCCTCTGCCCTTTGCGTGATGCTGGGGCAGGAGAGGAGCAGGATGCTCTCCCGGGACTGGGAGGAGTTGCCCCAGTAGCAAAGACTGGGCTGAACTGCACCCTGACAACAACAGTCCACAATGCCCAGGGCCAAGTCATGGGGCAACACAGGGTCCCCGCCCTAATTTAGGGTCTGTTGGGCTCTGCAGTGGTTCCTGCCCATGCCCAGTGCCACCTCTCACCTCTGACAGCCAGGTGCCGGGGAGCACTGAGGGCAGAGCTCCTCACCCAGTTGCTCTCGTTCCTGTGCTGGTACCCACACATGTACGTTCCTGCGCTCCCCAGGGTGATGTTCAGCAGCACAAAGTAGCTGAGCTGCCCCCGTTGGGCTTTCAGGCTGTACTCCTCCACCCCATCCTTGCAGAAGACGATTCGGGTTGCAGGTGAATCTGTCAGGAGGGAGCACCAGGCCAGAACTGTGTCGCCAGGCTGAGCAGAAGGTAAGTCGAGGCTCAGATGAGGAGCCGGGAGGTGACCTGGAAGGAAGGCAGTGATGCAGGATGCTGCAGGGCAAGGCTTTGTGATGGTGGGGCTGCAAAATGCTCTAGCTCAAGGAGGGCAGAATCTCTCCTCCAAGGGCTTGTACGCATGGAACAAAGCTCCTCTCTTTTCCGTGCCCCACTCCCTGTACCACTGCCTTTTCGGCACCCATCCCTGTGCTCCCCATCACCTGGGGAGCTGCAGATGTCCTGGGCGGTCACACTGGCACCTGCAGTGTGCAGAAGAGAGGGTGTTGGTTAGAGGGGCAGCAACCCGGCTCGCCGGCCTCTCCCAGCCCAGCTCCCCACTGCCGAGTCCCTGCTGGGCAGCACCTTCCCACCCACGCATCTCTAGCATGCGTCTTATCCACCTCTGCTCTCGAAATCACGCCAAGCCGATAATGGGTGGCATTGCTGTTACAGAAGCATCCCCCTGCTACCCCAATCCACTCCAGCGTGGACAAAGTCCATGTTATCACCCAAACATCCTGAGAAAGATTTGAATATTATGCTCTTTCCCAGAGCTGCGTCGCGTCTGGAAGAAGCAATGGTTGTCCTCCCCCCACCCAAGACACTCTGCCCCTCAGCGCTGCACGGCGGCTGCGCACAGCCTTTGCCCACCCTCCCCTGTGCCCAGCACGGGCCCTGGCCTGCCCCGCTCAGCAGCCCTCCCGGCCTCAGCCCCACGCCAAAGCCATGCCCCAACTCACCCAGCAGCAGCAGCAGCAGCAGCAGCAAGGCAGGCCCACAAGGAGACAGCCTGCCCCAGGCCACCTGCCCCAGCATTTTGGGGGGCGCTGCGGCAACAGCCTCTCCTGGAAGCGTCTGCTTTGCTCTCAGCTGGGGACAGCGCTTCCAGAGCTGCCTGGCCCGTGGCTTGCAGCGCGCCTGGGGCTGCTCCTGCTGCATTGCTGTGGCTAGCAGAGCCTTCCCCACAGCCGGAGGCTGTGACCAACTGAGCGGGGGCCCTGCCTCAGCCCCCACTGCGCACGCTGCGCCTGCAGAGTCCCCGCCTGCATTTCCGGACACTCAGAGAGCGCATCACGAGGGGTGTTTGCCTGTGCCTGGGGAGGAATATCCTCCCTGCCAAGGCCTCCTGCCCCTTGTCCCCCACCCTGCTTTGCATCCTCGGGGTCACAGCTACCCCGCCTGCTCATGGCCTGGGCTGTGCAAACAGCATCAGCCCCTCTCACACACCATTGTGTCTCGGCCCAGTGGTAAGAGCCGTTTGTGTCTGAAGTTTAAGACTGCGTGCGTGGACCCTTGATCGCGGGGTGTGTGTTGGGGACTGATGATGTGTAGAGCCCACCCTCATTTGCCTGGAGCCAGAAACCCGCCTGGGTTTTTTTCCTGGCTGAGTTCTTCAGCCCAGTCCCCCTGCACCACCCATGGGTGGGTGTGGGCTAAAGAAGGGCAGGATCGACCACCCCTTGGACATGAGTTTTCATTGATGGCCTCTGCCACCCTCAGATCAGCACTTTGCCAAGACACATGTGCCAGGCTGATGACAGCAGGGAGGGAAAACCTGGCAGCACCAGGTGCAGGGGACAGCAGTTCCCTTCCAGGACACGTGGACCCACCAGCCAGGAGGAAAGCAGCTCTCCCAGCTCTCTTCAGAGGAGACACTCAAAGACAGAGGAGACGCATCAACTGTGCACTTCCGGACAAACCCTTTATATCTCTCCAACCCCAGTTTGTGGGAAACACTGGAGATGGCGGAGCTGGAGAGCGTGGCTGTCTGAGGCTGCAGCCATCCAAGTCTCCTTCTGTGTCCTCCTGGGCTGCAGGCATTCACCTGGCAATGCAGATGCTGCTTTCTGTGAGCAGGAGGGACATCTGCAGGGATGAAAGACACCTGGGATGGTGGGAGGTTCAACTGGCTTTCATGTGAAGAGAGAGCAGGGGCAGAGCAAAGGAGAGCAGAGCAATGGTGGTATCCCCTCCAATTGGCCTGACCCCAACTGGCAGCCCAGGGCCGGCATGGCTCAGGTCCAGTTATGGTGGAGAGGAGTGGAGACTGCAGGGAGCGCAGGGCAGTGAGGGCATCAGAGGTCAGTGGGGACAGGGGTGTCTCCAGGCTGGCTGGCCCCTCTGGTTCAGTGGCTGCATCTCTCCAGGGTGAGGGTGCTGAGGGGGTGGGTGCCAGGAGGAGCAGGTTGCTCCCCCACCAGCAGAGATGCCCCAGGGAATGCGACACGTGAGACATGCAGCCACCTTTAACTGCACCTCATCCACACAGGGTGTCCACAGTGTGGCATGGTGCTTGAGAAGAGGTAATTTGGGTGCTGGCACTGCAAACTTCCCTGGCTGTGCTGAAAATGCCTTCCGAAGCAGGGTGGAAAGAAGCAACCTGTCTTCTTCATCAGCCAGGACAGAACACAGCCAGCTGGGCTCATAGCCATGCAAAGAGCTGCTCCAGTCTCCAGACCTCCAGCCCTATGCCATCCCCCACCTATTTTCGTCTCCTGGCTTCCAGATTTGCAGCTGCTGGCGACACAGATCTTTCTGAAGGAGCGGTTGGGCTGGTGTGTAAGAGTGAGAGGGAAATCTCATTTCTAAAAATAACAGCGACTGCTGTGCACACAGAGGAGTGGTGTGGCCAAGCGCACATGTCTGAGCATGCAGAGTGAGCAGGAGATGAACACCTTGCTGCTGAGAGAGCTGCTGTGGGAAAGGAAGGGATTTTTTTAGAGCACTATTACTCTGAGCCCAGCAGCTGCAGCGAGGAGCAGTGTCTGGGCTGAGCTGAGATGGTGCTGAGCTCGGCTGAGACAATTGTACATGGAAGGTTTAACTTTTCTCTAAGGGGAAGTCCCGAAATCCAGGTCCCTGATGACTTGTTGAAAAGCCATGAGCTTTCATTTGCACTCATGTCTTCTCCTATGCAGATCCACTTGACCATGTGCAATGCACAGCGAAAAGCCTGGTACAGCACATTGCATTGTGGCTTATCAGTTGCTGCTGTTGATCTCCATGAGCCAAGAAACTCAGTCCTGGAGGCTATCCTGGAGGCTTGGCCATCATGCCTGCTCTCCAGTGGCTACGCCTGCATAAAACCCTCTTGCAGATGCTCTTCCTCTGCTGCCCTCCTAGTTGCCAGGCTCCTAACATAGACAGTTGCGTCTTCCCAGACCCACCAGTCCACTCTACTTGCAGAGTGAGATGTGTAGTGGTGGGGTGGGAAAGGACCCATGGGGAAAGTGGTACCAGACGTGTGTTTTGCAAGGCAGAGAGTGAGGCAGAGGCTGCTTCTTGGCAGCCCTCAGATCCCAATGGCAGAAGATGACCTCAGGCTGTGCAGCCAACGCACAGCAGGAGAACGAGCCAGGACAGGCACAAAGAAAAGCCTGAGATGATGTGCAGGGGACAGCAGGGGACCTCCAATAGGCTCCTCTTTGTGGGACGGCGCCTCTGGCCACATGTGGGTTGTTCCCAGGCGCAGCAAAGCCCAGAGCAGACAGCTCTTGTGCAGCGCTCTCAGCTGCTCAGAAAGCAGAGCCTGCCAGCTGCGGGCAGGCAGGGATGGGCAAGGGGCCGGCGCGGAGGGCAGGTTGGGCGCCCGTGCTGCATCTGCCCAGCATGGCCTTGCTGCTGTTGGGTGAGTGGGAGCCGGGCACGTCTGCGGGACGGGGATGGGGCTGCCAGGCTTTGGGAGCAGGGCATGGGGACTTGGCTTGGTGGAGAGCTGAGAGAAATGAGAGGAGGAGTTGCAAAGAAGATGTAGTGCATTCCGTTGTGCAAAGATGTGTGCACAGTTGTGTCTGACCTTGATTTTTATGCCCAGAAGCTGTGCGAGGAACACCTCTCGGGGTACTTCCCCAGCTTCAAGAGACCACTGGCTCCATGGTGCTTTTAGCAGACTCAAATAATGTATTCACATCCTCTATGTTTCACCAAAACGGTGGATGTATGTGTCCTATCTAACCGCTTTTTTGTTTCCTTTTTTTTTTTAAACTGAATTACTGCTCATGTTCTGTATGGGGCTCCCAGAGAAACGGTCTTATGGGACATGGACATTGGGACGATGGAGCGAGAGAGCTTAGTCCTTTTTATTGTACTGAATTGAAATGAAAATTCCTTTCCTGGTGGTGATGACAACTGTCACGTTGGGCCCAAAGAAGCTTTCTGCCTGCGGTGCTCTGTGAGGGGTGCAGAGGGAGAGGTGGCACTTGGGACATTGGGTGGCTCTTCATTGGGGGCCCTTCAGTGCCGACATGTAGACCTCTGAAATGGGTAAGGAGAGGGAGAGCTCGGAGACAAAAGCACAAAGAGAGCTGTTGAAAGTGGGGAGAGCTCAGAAGAGGTGCCCTGCCTGATACGGTGAGGCTGTGGGGCCGTGGGTGAGACAGGGTCACCCACTTGCAACCACAATCCCACCAAAACTGGGCTCAGGGAATTGTCAAAAAAAGACTGAGGAGTTGCTTCATGGACACTCAAAGGTGCACAGCAAGGGCTCAGCAGAGGGGACCAGGTCACTGTCAGCTGGATGAGCCGTGTCACGGTCCATCTAACTAAACCCTCTCTGCCCTATGGCGCAGGTGCCAGTGTGACCGCCCAGGACATCTGCAGCTCCTCAGGGGATGGTGAGCACAGGGATGGGTTCAGAAATGGAGGTGGGCAGAGGGTGGAGAGGGGTTTTGTTGCCCAGATACAAACTCTTGGAGGAGAGATTCTGCCCTCTCTGAGCCGGGCTGTTTTGCAGCCCCGCCATGAGGAACACTTGCCCACAGCATCCCTGCATCGCTACCTTCCAGGGGACCTCCCGGCTCCTCATCTCACCCTCAATTTATCATATGCTCACCCTGGCGACACAGTTCTGGCCTGGTGCCTCTTCCTGACGGGGTCACCTGCAACACGAATCATCTTCTGCAAGGATGGGGTGGAGGAGTACAGCCTGAAAGCCCAACGGGGACAGCTCAGCTACTCTGTGCTGCTGAACATCACTTTGGAGAGCGCAGGGATGTACACTTGTGGGTACCAGCACAGGAACGAGAGCAACTGGGTGAGGAGCTCTGCCCTCAGTGCCCCCCAGCATCTGGCTGTCACAGGTGAGACACAGCACGGTGGTGTGAGCAGAAGGGACGGGGCACTTGCCACCATGTTGTGCTGCAGAGGACAGAGCTGTGTTGTGGGGCAGGCAGGGCATCGCACTGGTGTCCTTCCCCACTCAGAGTCTTTCCTCCACTGATGGATGCTCCAGAGAGAGATGCCCTCCTCAGGGGTGCCCCTCTCCCTCCAGCCCACACCTCTGCTGCAGACGTGGGACTCGGCAGAGCCCCGGATCACAAAGCCAAGGCTGGGGCTGCCGACGGAGCCTGGGCTGTGCCAGGGATGCTCCAAGCTGTGTGTCCCCTTTCTCTGAGAGCCGACATCAAGGAAAATGGGGAGATTTGCATGAGCTGGGGGTTTCCCTGGGAGTGTCATGAAATTGGACATGAGCTGGGGGTCTTGTCCATGTCTGGGATGGTGCCAGCACAGGACAATGGCACTCCCAAGGTCTGCATTTCTCTGGCAGGCACAAGTCCCTCGCCGGGAACAGTGCTCCCGCCCACAGGTGAGCCATTGCTTGTGAGCCCTTCCTACCACGTCCTTCCTTCAGGACTTGTCTTGTTCTCGTTGTGACCCTCCTCTCTTCCAGGACCAGCCGTTCCCCTCTGGGTCTGGATCCTGCGCTCTGCCCTCACCCTGCTCCTCCTCACTTCCGCCCCCATTATCACCCTCATCCTGGAGACTTGCAGCCACTGTGCCACTGCCGATGGTCAGCCTGGAGACGTCCCCATCCCCACTGCCCTCTGATGTCCCTTGCTGTCCCAGGCTCCCTGCTGTCCTCACTGCAGCCTCCGACAAAGATGCTTTCCAGGTCCTGCGTCCCTCCAGCACTTCCCATCCACCATGTTGTGGTGGCAGGAAAGCGCACGGAACCACTGAATTTGTGGAGTTGGAAGGGACCTCTAGAGATCATCTAGTCTTACTCCCCTGCCTCCCCTAAAGCAGGATTGCCCAGAGCACATTCCTCAGGACTGCATGCAGGCGGGTCTTGAAAATCTCCAGAGAAGGGGACTCCACCACCTCCCTGGGCAGCCTGTGCCAGTGCTCTGTCACCCTCACCATAAAGAAGTTTGTCTTTGTATTTGAACGGAACTTCCTATGTTCCAACTTGTGTTCATTGCCCCTCCTCCTGTCACTGGGAACCACTGGAAAGAGCCTGGCTCCATCCTCCTTCAACCCACCCTTTAGATACGTGTACACAATAATAAGGTCTCCCCTCAGCCTTCTCTTCTCCAGGCTAAAGAGTCCCAGCTCTCTCGGCCTTTCCTCAGAAGGGAGATGCTCCAATCCCTGAGTCATCTTTACTGCCCTACGCTGGACTTGGTCCAGCAGTTCCCCGTCTCTCTTGCATTGGGGAGCCCAGAACTGGACACAGTATTCCAGTTGTGGCCTCACCAGTGCAGAGTAGAGGGGGAGAATGACCTCCCTCGACCTACCGGCCACGCTCTTCCCTATGCAGCCCAGGATTCCATTGGCCTTCATGGCAACAAGGGCACATTGCTGGGCAGGTCATTGGGCAGCGGCCGAATGGTTATGACGCCCCGTGCAAAAGCACCTTGTTTGGCAGAGGGTCTGTGGGAGGCGAGATATAAAGGATTTGTTGAGAAGTGGAGAGCTGATGCGTCTCCTCTGTCTTTGAGTGACTCCTCTGAAGAGAGCAGGGAGAGCTCCTTTCCTCCTGGCTGGTGGGACCATGTGTCCCAGGACAGAGCTGCCATCCCCTCCGTCTGGTGCTGCGAGGGTTTCCCTCCCTGCTGGCATCAGCCTGGCACATGTGTCCTGGTAAAGTGCCAAAGTGAGGGTGCCACAGCCCATTGTCCATGGGGTCCAAGGGGCGGTGCATCCCGCCTGCCTGAAGCCCACACACCCCCATCTCTGGGAAAGGGGGAATAAGATGAAAACCTCCCCTGCGAGACAGGACTGAGAGTGTCCAGCTGTGCGAGAGATGCAGATGGGGTCTCGGCATCAGCAGCCCCCACGTGAACCTCAGGCAACCTTCCCCAAGCAGAGTCTCAAGTCTCCCACACCAACGCCTCTCATCACTGGCCCAGGAACAAAGTGTCTCCCCCGTGTGCAACAGCAGACGCCGGACTGCGGGCCCTTGGTGTGCCCCAGGGAGCTCAGGGGCAAGCTTGGGTGGAGGCAGGAGAGGAGCACCTTGGCTGGGAAGCACAAGGCAGCACGGCTCCATGGTGAGGCAAGGGGAAGGAGGGTGGGAGCCAATTGCACAGCCAGATGCTCAGAGGCAGAGCTGGAGGTGATCATAGAAACATAGAATCATAACATGGTTTAGGTTGGAAGGGACCTTGAAGATCAGCAAGTTCCACCCCGCTGCTAGAGGCAGGGACACCTCCAACATTGCTCAAAGCCCCGTCCAACCTGGCCTTGAACACCACCAGGGATGGGGCAGCAACAGCTTCTCTGGGCAACCTCTTCCAGGGCCACACGAGTCTCAAAGTGAAAAATTGTCTACCTCACACACAGCTCGGTGTCATCGGCAAACGTGCTGAGGGTGCACTGGATCTCATGTCCATGTCACCAAGAAAGGTGTTGAACAGCACAGGTCCCAGTACCAACCCCTGAGGAATGCCACTCATCACTGGTTTCCACTTGGACATTGAACCCTTGAATGCAACTCTTTGCATGCGCCCATCCAGCCAGTTCTTTATCCATGGAGTGGTCCATTTGTCGAATCCATGTCTCTTCCATTTAGAGACCAAGATGTTGTGTGGGACAGTGTCACACTCTTTGCACAAGTCCAGGTAGATGACATCAGTTGCTCTTCCCTTGTCCACTGCTGCTGTGACCCCTTTGTAGAAGGCCACCAAATTTGTCAGGCATGACTTGCCCTTGGTGAAGCCATGGTGGCTGCTACCAATCACCTCCTTAGTTTCCACGTGCCGTAGCGGAGTTTCCAGGAGGATCTGCTCCATGATGCTGTCTGGCAGAGAGGTGAGACTGACCGGCGTGTACTTCCCCGGGTCTTCCTTATTTCCCTTTTCAAAAATAGGGGTTCTCTTTCCCCTTTTCCAGTCGGCAGGAACCTCACCAGACTGCCACGACTTCTCAAATATCATGGCAGGTGGCTTAGCAAGTTCCTCTGCCAGTTCCCTCAGGACACGCAGATGTATCTCGTCAGGTCCCATGGACTTGTGCCCCTTCAGGTTCCTCAGGTGGTCTGGTGCTCAATCTTCACCTACCTACTCCACCAACTCAGAGGACTAAGGAAGTCTTCTGTGCCTCTCTATCACACAGCTCATCTTCTTATACACTCTCTATCACCACGTTTGTGATGATGAAACAGCAGAGAGGAAGTGAAAATTAAACTCACGCGGTAATTGGTTACATCTACAGCTCCAATCTGACTTTCTGCTATTTGAAACTTGTGGTTTCAGATGTGAGGTCGTCTGTACAGAATCACAGAAGCACAGACTAGCTGAGGTTGGAAGAGACCTCCAAAGGTCGTCTCGTCTAACCCCCTGCTCAGCAGGGCCACCTGGAGCCTGTTGTCCAGGGCCCTGTCCAGAGCGCTTTGGAAGAGTTTCAGGGATGGAAACTGCACAGCCTCCCCGAGGAACAATGTCTGTAAGGCTCCGGGACCAGTTTGGAGCCCAACGTCCTTGCTACATTGGACTAGACGAGCTCCAGAGGTCCCTTCCGACCTAAATTATTTTGTGTTTCTTGGTTTTGCTGGTTTTGGTTTTCTCCTTACTGCTACAGGCTAAAGAGGAGAATGTGAATAAAAATGAGAAGCCATTGCCTCTTGCCAGTGCATTTTTACCATAATCAATGTCATGCCACAGTTTGTCAAGACTATGAGAGCTGAAACCAAGTTCCAACTGTACTTCTACAGACTGAGACCGCAAAATAGAGGTACTCAATTATACAAATTAAAGGACTGCGGATAGTGCGTAAATCTGAAAACAAAGTTTTTCAAGACAATGGGAAGCTGAGTGGGACGCAATGAGAGATATAATAAATAAAATAAAGTCACGCTGTGCCCATATACCCGGGATGTAAAACGGGATTTGCTCATCCAGCTGGAAATGGCTTGTAGACAGGTTAGGGAATCCTGCTCCAATGTTAATTTAGCTGATAAAAGCCACAGTAACAATTACTCACCATGAGCATTCCTGACCTCTGAACTCAGACTATTAATAAGCAGCTCTTTTGCCTTGAGGGAAAGGACGTACGTTATCAGTACATGTGAGGAAGTGGTCTAAAACGGCCGTGTAGGGTTAGTTATCAGATGGGAGATCTCTGCACTAGCTGAAGATATAAAAAGCCAGGGCTGTCTCTGATGAAGGTTCTCATAATTGCTTTCAGGTTTTGATGGTCATTGCTCTGAACAGTGTCTGCACTCTGGTTTGCACCACCGCTTTTGCTCTCTGTTCCTCTATGCCGCGCAATAACTAATTAGCCACCGGGCTCTGAAGTGTGTCCGTTTCGTGCCCCAAGGATGGGCGCAGGCTGCCCCAAATCTGGCTTTCTTCTCCCAGGGCAATCACCACAGGGTGCTCCTGCAGACCTGGCCTCTCATGTGCCACCTGCCACACACGGGTGCATCATCTGCAGCTCCAGGCTATGCAGTATCTGCAGCTGTCTCCACTTACATACACTCAACCACCCAACAGGGGGACACAACAGGGCCTCCTCTCCTTCTCAGTAACCAGCGTCCTGCCTTCGCCTTGGAGGTCCAAATGGAGCACTGCAGGAGCAAAGCACCAAAAAAGTCAGGCTTGATAGGAGAGTGTTCAAGGGTGAGTTCCTGGGCAGTGGACCGCTGCTTATGGTGCCCCTTGAAAGAGGTGTCTTGGTGGGAAGAGTGTCAGTAGGAGACAAGGTTGATGTGTTGGGTGAGTTTTCCAAAACGGTGACTTGTAGACACTTCCTTGTTGAAATGCAAGTGCTGGAGGTCACCCCGCTTAAGCCTCATTTTTTTGAGACTGTGTTTCATTCCTCTCACATCAACCCATGGCCTTTGCCATCAACTCCATCTGTCACTCCCTCACAGCACTGCCACAGAGACTCCCCTCCACCTACCGCCATCATCCTCAGTTTAAAGCCCTCCTTATGGGCTCAGACATCCCATAGGCAAAAGCAGCTTTGCCCTGCTTGGAGCGGTGGGTCCCATCACTCCCCAGTGGACGCTCATCTGCAAATAGGGTTCATTGCTCATAGCCACAGAACCCTGCTGCCCAAACCACCTTCACAGCCCATTGACCGATGATATCAGTACCTTCCTCCTCACACCCTTGCACACCTCGACAGCAGGATTGAGGAGAACACCAACTGGGACCCGTGCCCTTGACTACCACGGCCAGAACTCTGCAGCAAATTTTGACTCTGCCCAGGTTTCCCCTGGAGGATGACATCCACATTGAAGGAGAGCTGGGAGCAGCAGTCAGAAAAAAGAAAAGAAGAGTGGGGGAGAAGGGTCAGGAGGGTTTGGCAGGGAGGATGCTGCTCTGGAGGCAAACACGGCTCGTGCTCCAGTATCTAAGTGTCCGGAAATGCAGGCGGGGACTCTGCAGGCGCAGCGTGCGCAGTGGGGGCTGAGGCAGGGCCCCCGCTCAGTTGGTCACAGCCTCCGGCTGTGGGGAAGGCTCTGCTAGCCACAGCAATGCAGCAGGAGCAGCCCCAGGCGCGCTGCAAGCCACGGGCCAGGCAGCTCTGGAAGCGCTGTCCCCAGCTGAGAGCAAAGCAGATGCTTCCAGGAGAGGCTGTTGCCGCAGCGCCCCCCAAAATGCTGGGGCAGGTGGCCTGGGGCAGGCTGTCTCCTTGTGGGCCTGCCTTGCTGCTGCTGCTGCTGCTGCTGGGTGAGTTGGGGCATGGCTTTGGCGTGGGGCTGAGGCCGGGAGGGCTGCTGAGCGGGGCAGGCCAGGGCCCGTGCTGGGCACAGGGGAGGGTGGGCAAAGGCTGTGCGCAGCCGCCGTGCAGCGCTGAGGGGCAGAGTGTCTTGGGTGGGGGCAGGAAGACCGTTGCTTCATCCAGCTCTGGCAGGGCTCTGACTAGAGCAGGTATTCCTCCAACACCTTAAGGGGATTTGGGTGTTAGCAGGAGACTGGGCAGATGCCGGAGTGCTTTAGGGAGCTGAGGCATCCACCTGTTACAGCAACCCCATGGAAAAGGGGCTCGGGTTTTGAAGCAGGGAGGCTGAAGAAACGCATGGTGGAGACACATGTGTTGAGAAGCTGCCGACCCAGCAAGGAGTCAGTCGTGGTGACCTGGGCAGGGGCATGTAGATGAGCTGCGTCCATGCCCCCCTAACCAAAACCCTGTCATCTCCACGCTGCAGGTGCCAGTGTGACTGCCCAGGATATCTGCAGCTCCTCAGTTGCTGGTGAGCACAGGGATGGGCCAGACAAGGGAGGTGTGCATGGGTGGAGATGGGATGGGAGAGACGGGTGTTCCTCATGGATGAAGCTTCTGAAAGGAGAGTCTTCCCCTCCCACATCCAAGGTGTTTTGCAGCCCCCACAAGAGTATCTTTGGGGGCGGGGCATCCCGTGCCATCTCTCCAGGTGACCTACCACCTCCTGACCTCTTCCTGAACACCTCCAACGCTCAGGAGGGAGAAAAGATTCTGGTTTGCTGTTCCATTCACCAGCACTCTCCTGCTAGCCAAATCGTCTTCTGCAAGGACGGGGTGGAGGAGTTCAGCCTGGAAGCCAAATCAGGAGAGCTGACATACTCCGTTCTCTTGATCATATCCACGGTGATTGTGGGAACATACAGGTGTGCATACCAGCACAAGACTGAGTTCAGCCCAGTGAGGAACTCTGCCCTCAGCGCTCCCCAGTTCCTGATTCTCACAGGTGGGACGTGGTGCATAGACCCCAGATGACAGTGAGGATCCTGCTGTGCCCCATAGCGTGTCCCTGTGTAGCTATGACACTGGGAGTCAGCGTGCAGTGAAACTCAGCCTTCTTTACTTCGGCAACTCCTCCCAGTCCCGGGAGAGCATCCTGCTCCTCTCCTGCCCCCAGCATCACGCAAAGGGCAGAGGGGTGGTGCCACATCTCATCCAGAGCCACAGCCGTGCGAGGCATTCATTGATTTGTCACGCCGGTCGATAGATGGAGGATGAGGGGGTCCCCACAGGTGCTGAGTCTGGGCAGGACGTGGGAGAGCTGGAGACTCTCAGCCTGTGCCTTTCTTCTCGCAGGCAGTGGGTCCAGCTCCCAGGCAGAGCCATCGACCGCAGGTGAGTGATTCCCTCCCCGCACACCCAGTGTCCCCCAGCACGAGGCCGAGGGGTGCTGGGCTGCTGGCACCAGCATACGGGCAGGATCCTCAGGCGGGATGTGGCCTGGCTCTAAGGGCACCTCCTGCTCTCGGCTTCCTCTCCCCATGACACCCCCTCTTCCACAACACCTTCTCTCTCTCCCAGCTCCCTATCGTCGCCTCGTCCACCCCTTCCCCACAAGCATCGCGCTGGCAGTGGCGGCCGTCTCCCTCCTCCTCCTGGCTGCAGCCACCTACTGTGCCGCAAAGAAAGGTGAGCGATTTGGGAAACTGAGGGTAAACAGTGGGGCCAAAATGCCACCCTGATGTGGGGTTGCTACTGGGCGACCAATGCCACTTTAGGATGGGCAGCTCCTTACCCCTGTTTCGTGGGAAGCTGAGCCCCCAAAAACTTTTCTTGATCACTTAGTGGCGAGCAAATATGCTCAGATGAGGAAGACGAAATGTACCTCTCTCCCAGGAATACATTGGCTGCCAGTGCTCTGGGCACGAGAAGGGAGTCTCCCAAGTGGCCTGAGAGGAGCCAGCTCTGCTCACACACTTGGGCTCGTCCGGTGGCTGCTCTTCTTTGAGCTTGGCCCAAAGCTCCTCAGAGCATGGGAGAAATCAGTCTACGAAACAGGGTTAAAAGTTCCAAATAGAGGCTGGAAAAGTGCCTCCCTGAGTGAGGTGTGGAGGTTCAGCCCATCATCTCCATGGTGCAGCCCAGAGCAGGGAAAGCCAGGGCTGGGCAGTAACTCTGCGCTCCCGCCTCACCCTTTCCTTTCCTTGCAGGGGCGTGCAGAGAGAGGTGCCAAAGGTGAGCAGCAATCCCTCCAGGCTGTGGGGCTGGGGGGGATGAAGAGGGAGGCATTCCAGCATCCCTGTGGTGGTCCTGGGGTTGTCCTTTGCACGGGGCAGAGTGGTCTTTGTCCATGGGTAAAATCCTCCTCGGGTGGAGGCAGAGAGGAGCAGGGCTTGCCCTGGGCTTCCTTCCAGCCATGGACCTGATGCTAGAAAGCATCATCCCCGGGAATGACCCGAATGATGTCATCACAGCCTGGACATGCACCCAACAACCCTTTTCCCCCTCCTCTCCCGGCAGCACCAACTTCCCAGACATGAGGCTGAAGTGACTGACGAGAACGAAATACAGTGTGAGTACCACCTCCTCTCTCCGGGTGACCCATGGACCCCTCTTGGAAAATTAGTTTTTCTGGACTGTTTTCCCCCTCTGTATTTTCACTTCACCATGATTTCTGCTATCAAGCAGAGGGCAGCAGCTGAGGATGTGGGTCCATTGGTGAGGGCTGGTGGGGAAAACATCTCCTTGCTCCCTCTGACACCACAGGCTGCAGCAAAGAGGGGGTGTGGTGTGTGGGGTAAGGGGGAGGTGGTCTGTGTCTATGTTCAGGGTGACTTTGGTTTCACAGGTGGGCGCAGAGCAGCAGATACAGGTCTGCTGGTTGGGCAGAGAGGGACAATGCCGCGGGGTGGGGGAAATGCAGCCAAACCCCAGCATCCCTGCTCCACACGCACGGGTGGAAGGGCACGGTGCTCTGCTGCCCAGAGCGGGGTGAAAGGTGGGGGAAAGAGGGCAGGGCATTGCGTCCTGAGCCCGGGGCATGTGCTGATCAAAGGCGGGGTGGGTCTCACCCAGACCCAGCAGGGGAAGCAAGGGCTAACCAGGTGCTTTTTGCCCCCCAACAGACTCCACCATCGCCCACGTTGGACGCACCAGGGTGAGTGGTGGCACAGCTTTGGTGCCAGAGGTGGGAGCGGGACCCCAGGGAGGGGCTGTGCTGGTGGGGGTCCCTGCCCATGCCTTGGCCTGGGGAGTCCCACGGGGCTCTTCCCACCAGGAACCCAACCGATGCACTTGCAGAAGAAGACATTTGTTTCTGTGCCCACCTGCCCACATCTTGCCACACCTCATTCCCCTTTATGGGTGACAATTCTCCAAAAACACAAGATTTTTTCTACCAAGAAATTTGTTTTTTCTTTCCATTTTCAAAAAGAAAAAGTTCCCTCTTAACAGTATTTCAGCTGCTGCGGTCAAAATTACTCTCACAAGGGAAGAAATCACAGATCCTTAAATGTTTTCAAATATGGAGGTTTTGAGGAGACCTGGGAAAAAAAAAGAACTTGTAAAAAGAAGAACGAAGAAGAAATAAGTGGCCACCTCAGAACACAGTCCTGCCCCACATCTGCTCTCCTTTTTCCTGCCTTGTGGCACACTGGGCTTGGAGCTTGCGGGTGAAATAACATGCTTTCATTTTCCCTCTCAAGCCTCGCGTGCAAGAGATGGACACCACCACAACGTATGCCACGGAGAGCCGCTCTCGCAGCCAGCCCAGATAGCGCTGCAGCATGGCGAGCGCACGGGGAGCCGTGCCCACCTTGGCCTTTTCTCTCCACCAGCTCTTGCTGGGCAATTGCCAGCGCTGGGCTTGGCAGGGCAACGCCTGCCCACAAGCCCTCTCCATGCCACCCTGTGCGCACCCAACCCTTCCACCCTCACCAGCCCTTCCACACACATCAGAAATGTCTTCTGGATGACTTCCACCAAAACTATATATATGACTCGCACTTACAATTACAACCTATTACATCTAAATGCATATACAGTACATTACATACATTGTGAATGTATACGTAAAGACATCTCCTTCCTCCTGTGTTAAGGAAGATGTGATTAAATAAACTTCATGATACAGCTATGGGTGTGCTGTGATATCTCCCCACAATGATTCACATCTCTACAAACAGGTACACAGATGCATATGCACTGAGTTGCTCATACATCCTTGTTAAAACCTATGAGCAATGATGATGTGCTTTTGCTCAAATGAACAATACACTTTTATGAATTTGTATCCTCAATTATATCTCTGTCTTACACAGTCCCCTAAGGAATGGGTTTCAGCTGCCCAAAGACATCCTTAGAGACCCAAAGGGGTGTCTGTAGAGCTATGAAGGGACTGTAGAGAGACACGGGGATGGAAAGGGGAGCTGTCTCTTGCCTGAGCTCAGCCGAAACATCACCAGACTCTCAAAGTTTCATCTTGGCATTCTGTTCCTGCCTGTCTCTTCCTGGCCAAGCTCTCCTTCCCAAACGGAAATCCCAGACAAGACTCCTTTGTTGCCTTCAACAGACCCAAAAGGCTCCATGCAATTGGAATATTAAAAGAGCAGGCAAGGTGATGGGGCCGCCTGTGCTGTGTCAGATCATGGTCTTGCGTCATAATTCTCATCCGTTCGTAGCTCCTGGTTTGCATTTGTGGTGAGGGTATAAGTAGGAACAGCTTTGCAGGTTTCCACGCTGGCTGGATTTTTATGTCCCGGTTTGACCCCCATGAACCAGGTTTCGGTCACAAAGCCTGCAGGCAGAGAGACAGCCTCTCCTGGAGGGAGTGCACCTCCAGACGAGGGCAATGAAGATGATCAGAGGGCTGCAGCAGCTCTCTTATGAGGACAGGCTGAGAGAGTTGGGGTTGTTCAGCCTGGAGAAGAGAAGGCTCCAGGAAGACCTTATGGCAGCCTTCCAGTATGTGAAGGAGGTCTACAAGAAAGCTGGAGAGGGACAGTTTGCAAGTGCATGTATCGATAGGACGAGGGGTAATGGCTTCAGACGGGAAGAGAAAAGATTTAGTTTAAGTGTGAGGAAGAAATTATTCACTATGGGGGAGGTGAGGCACTGGAAGAGGCACCCAGAGGATTTGCGGCTGCCCCATTGCTGGAAGCCTGGGGAAGCATGGTGGTCTTAGCATTGAGCAATCTGGTCTAGTGGAAGGTATCCGTGCCCGTGGCAGAGGAGTTGGAAGTGGATGATCTCAAAGGTCACTTCCAACCCAAACCATTCTATTCACTCCCCAGGGTGATATTCAGCAGCACAAAGTAGCTGAGCTGTCCCCGTTGGGCTTTCAGGCTGTACTCTTCCACCCCATCCTTGCAGAAGATGATTCAGGTTGCAGGAGACCGGCGTTCAATGGAGCAGCAGAACAAAACCCATTCCCGCTCCTGAGCGCTGAAGGTGTTCAGGAAGAGGGCAGGAGCTGGGAGGTCACCTGGAGAGATGGCACAGGGATGTCCCAGGCCAGCCTTAGTGACGACAGAGTGGTCAAACGCCCTGACAGAGTGGTCAAAGGTAGGGCACGAGTCTCCTCTCCACGGGTTCGCATATGGCGAATGAACCCCATGGGCAGTCACACCGGCACCTGAAATGTGGACCAGAGAGGGTTTTTGCTGGAGGGGCAATGACAAGATTCACCCATGTGCACCTGCACAGGTCCCCACTGTTGGCAGCCCCATCCCATTGTGCATCCCCATCTGCGTCTCCTTGGTCTCCTGCTATGCTGGAACACCAAGCCGGTTTAGGGTGGGTGGGTTGTTCCAGGTGGATGCCCATGGCTCCCTAAAGCACTCCAGCATTTGCCCAGTCTCACATGGTGACTCAGGCACCCTCAACAGAGTGCTCTTTTCTTATAGCAGTGCCGTAGGTGGAGGAGGCAATCATCTTCCTCTCCTCATCCAAGCACCTCTGCCCCTCACTGCTGCACAAGAGCAGTAATTCAGTAAAAATAAAGCAGAACCAAAGCAGCCGTCCATCACCCTTCTTCTGTTGCGACCCAGGGGACGAGAATACGGGATTTGGGTCTGCG
This sequence comes from Vanellus vanellus, assembly GCF_965231255.1. Classification (NCBI taxonomy): domain Eukaryota; kingdom Metazoa; phylum Chordata; class Aves; order Charadriiformes; family Charadriidae; genus Vanellus; species Vanellus vanellus. The sequence continues at coordinate 189,462 of NC_138934.1, forward strand.
AAAAGGAAACATGGAGCCAGTGGTCTTTTGAATCTGATTCCCTACCCTGAAAGGAGCAGATGCATAAGGGCTTTATGCGCAGCTTCTCTGCATCAAGATTAAGGTAAGACATGGCTGTGCACTGATCTCTTTGGGACCGCTCCTTAAGGGACTCGGGATTCCAATGTGGAGGAGAGGCTCAGACCATCTCAGCACCATCTCAGCTCAGCCCAGACACTGCTCCTCGCTGCAGCTGCTGGGCCTCTCGTCACCTTTCTCTAAAAAAAGCCCTTCCTTTCCCACAGCGGCTCTCTCAGCAGCAAGGTATTCGCCTCCTGCTCGTTCTGCACGCTCAGCCGTTGACCACACCACCCCTTGGCCACACAACTCCTCTGTGCGCACAGCAGCGCCTCTTCTATTTAGAAAGGAGATGTCCCTCTCGTTCCTCAACATCAACCCAACCGCTCCTTCAGAAAGACCTGTGTCCCCACCATGCTTGAGCAGGGCTTGAGCTGGGCTTGAGCTAGGCTGGAGCTGGGCTTGAAGCAGAACGGCAAACAGCAGCAGCAGCTGCAAATCTCCAAGCCAGGACCAAAACTAGGAGGGGGAGGGTTGGAGGGCTGGAGGGCTGGCATGGCACCATGGAAGGAGGACAGTGACAGCCACTACAGAGTTATGGGAAAATCTCCGCCTCAGGGGAGCGTGGCTTTGTGCTCCACCCTCAATGGGACATCTTGGAGACAAGAAGAGCTTGCATGGCCTGAAAGCCTCTGCAAGAGCTGAACCTCAACTCTGACCAATCTGTCAGTGTTGGCACCTGGAGGGAGAACGAGAGTTTGTATACAACCACCAGTACGTCCCTGGAGACACACAAGAAGAGGATTGGAAGGGGAGAGCTGCGGGCTTTAAGAGTAGACATAAGATGGATTTGGGACTATTAATTGAGAATAGAATTCACTAAGATTAATTTATTAGAATTTAAAGAATTGTCATTTAAAACAGTGATGATGGGACCAGCTCTGCCTTGCAAGCAGGTACGCCGAAGCAAAAGGACATTGTGCCGGTAGCAGGAGGGGGAAGAGTGGAAGACGAATTGGCATGTACAGTAACTCTGGCTGTCAGCAGAAGGGTCCTCAGCACAACCAGCATCACCGAGAGGTTTGGAGAGAGCGGGAAGAAGAGGTGCTGAGGGTGCTTGGCCCCACTGCCATATGCAGCAATGGGGCCTTTTTGTTCATTCCCAGGGATTATGATTTCTTCATGCCTGGGCAGAACCCAGGCCATGAGCAGGCGGGGTAGCTGTGACCCCGAGGATGCAAAGCAGGGTGGGGGACAAGGGGCAGGAGGCCTTGGCAGGGAGGATGCTCCTCCCCAGGCACAGGCAAACACCCCTCGTGATGCGCTCTCTGAGTGTCCGGAAATGCAGGCGGGGACTCTGCAGGCGCAGCGTGCGCAGTGGGGGCTGAGGCAGGGCCCCCGCTCAGTTGGTCACAGCCTCCGGCTGTGGGGAAGGCTCTGCTAGCCACAGCAATGCAGCAGGAGCAGCCCCAGGCGCGCTGCAAGCCACGGGCCAGGCAGCTCTGGAAGCGCTGTCCCCAGCTGAGAGCAAAGCAGACGCTTCCAGGAGAGGCTGTTGCCGCAGCGCCCCCCAAAATGCTGGGGCAGGTGGCCTGGGGCAGGCTGTCTCCTTGTGGGCCTGCCTTGCTGCTGCTGCTGCTGCTGCTGCTGCTGGGTGAGTTGGGGCATGGCTTTGGCGTGGGGCTGAGGCCGGGAGGGCTGCTGAGCGGGGCAGGCCAGGGCCCGTGCTGGGCACAGGGGAGGGTGGGCAAAGGCTGTGCGCAGCCGCCGTGCAGCGCTGAGGGACAGAGTGTCTTGGGTGGGGGAGGAAGACCGTTGCTTCCTCCAGACGCGACGCAGCTCTGGGAAAGAGCATAATATTCAAATCTTTCTCAGGATGTTTGGGTCATAACATGGACTTTGTACACGATGGAGTGGATTGGGGTAGCAGGGGGATGCTTCTGTAACAGCAATGCCACCCATTATCGGCTTGGCGTGATTTCGAGAGTGGAGGTGGATAAGATGCACGCTAGAGATGCGTGGGTGGGAAGGTGCTGCCCAGCAGGGACACGGCAGTGGGGAGCTGGGCTGGGAGAGGCTGGCGAGCCGGGTTGCTGCCCCTCTAACCAACACCCTCTCTTCTGCACACTGCAGGTGCCAGTGTGACCGCCCAGGACATCTGCAGCTCCCCAGGTGATGGGGAGCACAGGGATGGGTCCCGAAAAGGCAGTGGTACAGGGAGTGGGGCACGGAAAAGAGAGGAGCTTTGTTCCATGCGTACAAGCCCTTGGAGGAGAGATTCTGCCCTCCTTGATGTAGAGCATTTTGCAGCCCCACCATCACAAACCCTTGCCTGCAGCATCCTGCATCACTGCCTTCCTTCCAGGTCACCTCCCGGCTCCTCATCTGAGCCTCGACTTACCTTCTGCTCAGCCTGGCGACACAGTTCTGGCCTGGTGCTCCCTCCTGACAGATTCACCTGCAACCCGAATCGTCTTCTGCAAGGATGGGGTGGAGGAGTACAGCCTGAAAGCCCAACGGGGGCAGCTCAGCTACTTTGTGCAGCTGAACATCACCCTGGGGAGCGCAGGGACGTACGCGTGTGGGTACCAGCACAGGAACGAGAGCAACTGGGTGAGGAGCTCTGCCCTCAGTGCTCCCCGGCACCTGGCTGTCAGAGGTGAGAGGTGGCACTGGGCATGGGCAGGAACCAATGTAGAGCCCAACAGACCCTAAATTAGGGCGGGGACCCTGTGTTGCCCCATAACTTGGCCCTGGGCACTGTGGACTGTTGTTGTCAGGGTGCAGTTCAGCCCAGTCTTTGCTAATGGGGCAACTCCTCCCAGTCCTGGGAGAGCATCCTGCTCCTCTCCTGCCCCCAGCATCACGCAAAGGGCAGAGGGGTGGTGCCACATCTCATCCAGAGCCACAGCCGTGCGAGGCATTCATTGATTTGTCACCACTGTCAAAAGATGGAGGATGAGGGGGTCCCCACAGGTGCTGAGTCTGGGCAGGATGTGGGAGAGCTGGAGACTCTCAGCCTGTGCCTTTCTCCTCGCAGGCAGCGGGTCCAGCTCCCAGGCAGAGCCATCGACCGCAGGTGAGTGATTCCTCCCCGCACACCCAGTGTCCCCCAGCACGAGGCCGAGGGGTGCTGGGCTGCCGGCACCAGCATACGGGCAGGATCCTCAGGCGGGATGTGGCCTGGCTCTAAGGGCACCTCCTGCTCTCGGCTTCCTCTCCCCATGACACCCCCTCTTCCACAACACCTTCTGTCTCTCCCAACTCCCCATCCCCGCCCCGTCCACCCCTTCACCACAGGCATCGCGCTGGCAGTGGCGGCCGTCTCCCTCCTCCTCCTGGCTGCAGCCACCTACTGTGCCACTGTGCCACAGCCACTGCGGCGTGCACAGAGGATTGGTATGGGCAAGCTGTTCCGTGGTGAACATCTGAGTATGCAGAGTGAGCAGGAGGCTACTACCTCGGTGCTGAGAAAGCTGCTGTGGGAAAGGGAGGGCTTTTTTCAGAGCAAGGTGACGCAAGGCCCAGCAGCTGCAGCGAGGAGCAGTGTCTGGGCTGAGCTGAGATGCTGCTGATCTCTGCTGAGCCAATTGCACATGGTGGGAATCAATGTCTTCTAAGGGCAAGTCCCAAGAGGCTGTGGTGTGTTAGAATATGTCTCCAAATTTTGATCCGTCTTCTCCTACGCAGACAGACACAGCCATGTGCAATGCACAGCTAAAAGCCTGGTACAGCACATTGCATTGTGGCTTATCAGATGCTGCTGTTGATCTCCATGAGCCAAGAAACTCAGTCCTGGTGGCTAAATCCCTTCCTCCTATATGCACACGCACAGGCTGCCACCACAGTCCTTCTCCATCACCTTGGCTTGGCCATCATGCCTGCTCTCCAACAGCTCCACCTGCACAAAACGCTCCTGCAGATGCTCTTCCTCTGCTGCCCTCCTAGTTCCCAGGCTCCTAACATAGACATGTGCCTCTTCACAGACACACCAGTCCATTCTACTTGTAGAGTGAGATCTGTATCTCTGGATGGGAGAGGACCCAAGGAAAAAGTGGTCCCAGACGTTCTTCTTGCCAAGGCAGGGAGAGCGGGAGAGGCCGCTTGTTGGCAGCCCCTCAGATCCCATGGCAAAAGATGACCTCAGGCTGTGCAGCCAAAGCACAGCCAGGAGAAAGAGCCAGGACAGGAACAAACAAAAGCCTGAGATGATGAACAGGGGTCAGCAGGGGACCGGCAATAAGCTCTCCTTTGTGGGAGGGCGCCACTCTGACAGAGCCTGGGCTGTGCCAGGGATGCTCCAAGCTGTGTCCCCTCTCCCTCTGAGAGCCGACATCAAGGAAAATGGGGAGATTTGCATGAGCTGGGGGTTTCCCTGGGAGTGTCATGAAATTGGACATGAGCTGGGGGTCTGCTCCATGTCTGGGATGGTGCCAGCACAGGAGAGTGGCACTCACAAGGTCTGCATTTCTCTGGCAGGCACAAGTCCCTCGCCGGGAACAGTGCTCCCACACACTTGTGAGCCATTGCTTGTGAGCCCTTCCTACCATGTCCTTCCTTCAGGACTTGTCTTGTTCACGTTGTGACCCTCCTCTCTTCCAGGACCAGCCGTTCCCCTCTGGGTCTGGATCCTGCGCTCTGCCCTCATCCTGCTCCTCCTCACCTCCGCCCCCATCATCACCCTCATCCTGGAGACATAGAATAGAATCATAGAATAGAATAGAATAGAATAGAATCATAGAATAGAATCAGTGAGGTTGGAAGGGACCTTTAAGATCATCAAGTCCAACCATTAACCTACCCTGATAAAAACACCACCACTCCTAAACCATGTCCCTAAGCACCTCATCTACCCTTTTCTTAAACACCTCCAGGGATGGTGAATCCACCACCTCTCTGGGCAGCTTATTCCAATGTTTGATAACCCTTTCAGTGAAAAAATGCTTCCTAACATCTAATCTAAACCTGCCCTGACATAACTTGAACCCATTTCCTCTTGTCCTATCACTTGTCGCCAGGGAGAAGAGGTCAGCTCCCATCTCTCTAAAACTTCCTTTCAGGTAGTTGTAGAGGGTGATAAGGTCTCCCCTCAGCCTCCTCTTCTCCAGGCTAAACAACCCCAGATCCCTCAGTCGTTCCTCATAAGGTTTGTCCTCCAGACCCTTCACCAGCTTTGTAGCCCTTCTCTGGACACGCTCCAACACCTCAATGTCCTTCTTGTAGTGAGGGGCCCAAAACTGAACACAGTACTCGAGGTGAGGCCTCACCAGTGCCGAGTACAGGGGGATGATTACTTCCCTAGTCCGGCTCACCACACTATTCCTGATGCAGGCCAGGACGGTGTTGGCCTTCTTGGCTGCCTGGGCACACTGCTGGCTCATGCTCAGCCAGCTGTCCACCAACACCCCCAGGTCCTTTTCTGCCAGGCAGCTTTCGAGCCACTCCGCCCCCAGTCTGTAGCGCTGCATGGGGTTGTTGTGACCCAAGTGCAGGACCCGACACTTGGCCTTGTTGAACCTCATACCATTGGCCTCAGCCCATCTGTCCAGCCTGTCCAGATCCCTCTGCAGAGCCAATCTACCCTCAAGCAGATCAACACGCCCCCCTAGTTTAGTGTCGTCTGCGAACTTACTGAGGGTGCACTCGATCCCCTCATCCAGATCGTTGATAAAGATATTAAAGAGAACGGGCCCCAGCACCGATCCCTGGGGGACACCACTCGTCACTGGACACCAACTGGATTTAACTCCATTTACCACCACTCTCTGGACACGGCCATCCAGCCAGTTTTTTACCCAACGAAGAGTATACCTGTCCAGGCCATGAGCAGCCAGTTTCTCCAGGAGAATGCTGTGGGAAACGGTGTCAAAAGCCTTGCAAAAATCCAGGTAGACAACATCCACAGCTTTTCCCTTGTCCAGCAAGTGGGTCACCTTGTCATAGAAGGAGATCAGGTTTGACAGGCATGACCTGCCTTTCACAAAGCCATGCTGACTGGGCCTGATCACCCTGTTCTCTTGCATGTGCCGTGTGATGGCACTGAGGATGATCTGCTCCATGACCTTCCCAGGCACCGATGTCAGACTGACTGGCCTGTAGTTCCCTGGATCCTCCTTCCGGCCCTTCTTATGGATGGGCGTCACATTTGCCAACCTCCAGTCAGCTGGGACCTCCCCAGTTATCCAGGACTGTTCATAAATGATGCACAGTGGGCCGGTGAGCACTTCCGCCAGCTCCCTCAGCACCCTTGGATGGATCCCATCCGGCCCCATAGATTTGTGCACCTCCAGGTGCTGAAGCAGGTCCCTCACCATTTCCCTTTGGACTAAAGGGGCTTCACTCTGCTCCCCATCCCTGTATTCTAGCTCAGGGGTCGGAGAATTCAAGGAACAACTGGTCCTACTGCTGAAGACTGAGGCAAAGACGGCATTAAGTACCTCAGCCTTTTCCTCATCCTTGGTTACTACGTTACCAGCCCCATCTACTAGAGGACAGATATTATCCTTGGTCCTCTTTTTATCGCTAATATATTTATAGAAACTTTTTTTGTTGTCCTTGACAACAGAAGCCAGGTTTAGCTCTAGCTGAGCTTTGGCCCTTCTGATTTTTTCCCTACATCGCTTTACTACCTCTTTGTAATCCTCCTGGGTGGCCTGCCCTTCCTTCCAAAGGCCGTATATCCTCTTTTTTTCCCTAAGCTGCAACACTAGCTCCCTGCTTAGCCAGGCCGGTCTTTTTCCCCGACGGCTTGTCTTACGGCACATGGGGACAGCCTGCTCCTGCGCCTTTAGGACTTCCATCTTGAAAGACATCCAGGCTTCCTGGGCTCCTTTGCCCTGGAGGACTGCCTCCCAGGGGACTTTGTCAACCAGGCTCCTGAAGAGCCCAAAGTCCGCTTTCCGGAAGTCCAAGGTGGCAGTTCTGCTGACCCCCTTCCTTGCTTCTCCCAGAATTGAGAACTCTATCATTTCATGGTCACTGTTGCCAAGACGGCCTCCGACCATCACATCCCCCACAAGACCTTCCCTGTTTACAAACAACAGATCCAGCAGGGCACCTTCCCTAGTTGGTTCTTTCACTAGTTGTGTTAAGAAGTTATCCCCAGTACCTTCCAGGAACTTTCTAGACTGTTCCCTCCCTGCTGTATTGTATTCCCAGCAGATGTCCGGCAAATTGAAGTCTCCCACGAGGACTAGAGCTCGCGATCTTGAGACTTCTCCCAGCCGTTTATAGAATATTTCATCTGCCTCCTCATCCTGGTTGGGCGGTCTATAACAGACTCCTACTACAATATCTGCCTTGTTGGCCCTCCCTCTGATCCTTACCCATAAACACTCAATCCCATTATCACCATCATTTAGTTCAAGACATTCATAACACTCCCTGACATACAGGGCCACCCCCCCGCCTCTCCTCGCTTGCCTATCCTTCCTGAAGAGTCTATAGCCATCCACGGCAGCACTATAGCTATGTGAGTCATCCCACCATGTTTCTGTGATGGCAACTACATCGTAATTACCCTGGTGTACAATGGCTTCCAGCTCCTCCTGTTTGTAGAAGATGTAGTGCATTCCGTTGTGCAAAGATATGTGCACAGTTGTGTCTGACCTTGATTTTTATGCCCAGAAGCTGTGCGAGGAACACCTCTCGGGGTACTTCCCCAGCTTCAACAGACCACTGGCTCCATGGTGCTTTTAGCAGACTCAAATAATGTATTCATATCCTCTATGTTTCAGCAAAACGGTGGATGTATGTGTCCTATCTAACCGCTTTTTTGTTTCTTTTTTTTTTTAAACCGAATTACTGCTCATGTTCTGTATGGGGCTCCCAGAGAAACGGTCTTATGGGACATGTACATTGGGACAATGGAGCGACAGAGCTTAGTTATTTTTATTGTACTGAATTGAAATGAAAATTCCTTTCCTGGTGGTGATGACAACTGTCACGTTGGGCCCAAAGAAGCTTTCTGCCTGCGGTGCTCTGTGAGGGGTGCAGAGGGAGAGGTGTCACTTGGGACATTGGGTGGCTCTTCATTGGGGGCCCTTCAGTGCCGACATGTAGACCTCTTAAATGGGTAAGGTGGGGGAGAGCTCGGAGACAAAGGAGCAAAGACAGCTGGTGAAAGTGGGGAGAGCTCAGAAGAGGTGCCCTGCCTGATACGGTGAGGCTGTGGGGCCGTGGGTGGGACAGGGTCACCCACCTGCAACCACAAACCCACCCAAACTGGGCTCAGGGAGGTGTCAAAAAAAGACTGAGGAGTTGCTTCATGGACACTCAAAGGTGCACAGCAAGGGCTCAGCAGAGGGGACCAGGTCACTGTCAGCTGGATGAGCCGTGTCACGGTCCATCTAACTAAACCCTCTCTGCCCTATGGCGCAGGTGCCAGTGTGACCGCCCAGGACATCTGCAGCTCCCCAGGGGATGGTGAGCACAGGGATGGGTTCAGAAATGGAGGAGGGCAGAGGGTGGAGAGGGGTTTTGTTGCCCAGATACAAACCCTTGGAGGAGAGATTCTGCCCTCTCTGAGCCGGGCTGTTTTGCAGCCCCGCCATGAGGAACACTTGCCCACAGCATCCCTGCATCGCTACCTTCCAGGGGACCTCCCGGCTCCTCATCTCACCCTCAATTTATCATATGCTCACCCTGGCGACACAGTTCTGGCAGGATGCTTCTTCCTGACGGGGTCACCTGCAACACGAATCATCTTCTGCAAGGATGGGGTGGAGGAGTACAGCCTGAAAGCCCAACGGGGACAGCTCAGCTACTCTGTGCTGCTGAACATCACTTTGGAGAGCGCAGGGATGTACACTTGTGGGTACCAGCACAGGAACGAGAGCAACTGGGTGAGAAGATCAGCCCTCAGTGCTCCCCAGCATCTGGCTGTCACAGGTGAGACACAGCACGGTGGTGTGAGCAGAAGGGACGGGGCACTTGCCACCATGTTGTGCTGCAGAGGACAGAGCTGTGTTGTGGGGCAGGCAGGGCATCGCACTGGTGTCCTTCCCCACTCAGAGTCTTTCCTCCACTGATGGATGCTCCAGAGAGAGATCTCACCCTCAGGGGTGCCCCTCTCCCTCCAGCCCACACCTCTGCTGCAGACGTGGGACTCGGCAGAGCCCCGGATCACAAAGCCAGGGCTGGGGTGTCCGACGGAGCCAGGGCTGTGCCAGGGATGCTCCAAGCTGTGTCTCCTCTCCCTCTGAGAGCCGACATCAAGGAAAATGGGGAGATTTGCATGAGCTGGGGGTTTCCCTGGGAGTGTCATGAAATTGGACATGAGCTGGGGGTCTGCTCCATGTCTGGGATGGTGCCAGCACAGGACAGTGGCAATCACAAGGTCTGCATTTCTCTGGCAGGCACAAGTCCCTCGCCGCGAAGAGTGCTCCCACACACAGGTGAGCCATTGCTTGTGAGCCCTTCCTACCACGTCCTTCCTTCAGGACTTGTCTTGTTCTCGTTGTGACCCTCCTCTTTTCCAGGACCAGCCGTTCCCCTCTGGGTCTGGATCCTGCGCTCTGCCCTCACCCTGCTCCTCCTCACTTCCGCCCCCATCATCACCCTCATCCTGGAAACTTGCAGCCACTGTGCCACTGGCGATGGTCAGCCTGGAGACGTCCCCATCCCCACTGCCCTCTGATGTCCCTTGCTGCCCCAGGCTCCCTGCTGTCCTCACTGCAGCCTCCGACAAAGATGCTTTCCAGGTCCTGCGTCCCTCCAGCACTTCCCATCCACCATGTTGTGGTGGCAGGAAAGCGCACGGAACCACTGAATTTGTGGAGTTGGAAGGGACCTCTAGAGATCATCTAGTCCAACTCCCCTGCTAAAGCAGGACCGCCTAAGCGACATTACTCAGGACTGCATCCAGGCGGGTCTTGAAAATCTCCAGAGAAGGGGACTCCACCACCTCCCTGGGCAGCCTGTGCCAGTGCTCTGTCACCCTCACCATAAAGAAGTTTGTCTTTGTATTTGAACGGAACTTCCAATGTTCCAACTTGTGTTCATTGCCCCTCCTCCTGTCACTGGGAACCACTGGAAAGAGCCTGGCTCCATCCTCCTTCAACCCACCCTTTAGATACGTGTACACAATAATAAGGTCTCCCCTCAGCCTTCTCTTCTCCAGGCTAAAGAGTCCCAGCTCTCTCGGCCTTTCCTCAGAAGGGAGATGCTCCAATCCCTCAGTCATCTTAGTTGCCCTACGCTGGACTTGGTCCAGCATTTCCCCGTCTCTCTTGAATTGGGGAGCCCAGAACTGGACGCAGTATTCCAGTTGTGGCCTCACCAGAGCAGAGTAGAGGGGGAGAATGACCTCCCTCGACCTACCGGCCACGCTCTTCCCTGTGCAGCCCAGGATTCCATTGGCCTTCATGGCGACAAGGGCACATTGCTGGGCAGGTCATTGGGCAGCGGCCGAATGGTTATGACGCCCCGTGCAAAAGCACCTTGTTTGGCAGAGGGTCTGTGGGAGGCGAGATATAAAGGATTTGTTGAGAAGTGGAGAGCTGATGCGTCTCCTCTGTCTTTGAGTGACTCCTCTGAAGAGAGCGGGGAGAGCTCCTTTCCTCCTGGCTGGTGGGACCATGTGTCCCAGGACAGAGCTGCCGTCCCCTGCGCCTGGTGCTGCGAGGGTTTCCCTCCCTGCTGGCATCAGCCTGGCACATGTGTCCTGGCAAAGTGGCAAAGTGAGGGTGCCACAGCCCATTGTCCACGGGGTCCAAGGGGCGGTCCATCCTGGCTGTCTGAACCCCACACACACCCATCTCTGGGAAAGGGGGAATAAGATGAAAACCTCCCCTGTGAGACAGGACTGAGAGTGTCCAACTGTGCGAGAGATGCAGATGGGGTCTCGGCATCAGCAGCCCCCACATGCACCTCAGGCAACCTTCCCCAAGCAGAGTCTCAAGTCTCCCACACCAACGCCTCTCATCACTGGCCCAGGAACAAAGTGTCTCCCCTGTGTGCAACAGCAGACGCCGGACTCCGGGCCCTTGGTGTGCCCCAGGGGGCTCAGGGGCAAGCTTGGGTGGAGGCAGGAGAGGAGCACCTTGGCTGGGAAGCACAAGGCAGCACGGCTCCATGGTGAGGCAAGGGGAAGGAGGGTGGGAGCCAATTGCACAGCCAGATGCTCAGAGGCAGAGCTGGAGGTGATCATAGAAACATAGAATCATAACATGGTTTAGGTTGGAAGGGACCTTGAAGATCAGCAAGTTCCACCCCGCTGCTACAGGCAGGGACACCTGCAACATTGCTCAAAGCCCCGTCCAACCTGCCCTTGAACACCGCCAGGGATGGGGCAGCAACAGCTTCTCTGGGCAACCTCTTCCAGGGCCACACGAGTCTCAAAGTGAAAAATTGTCTACTTCACACACAGCTCGGTGTCATCGGCAAACTTGCTGAGGGTGCACCGGTTCTCATGTCCATGTCACCAAGAAAGGTGTTGAACAGCACAGGTCCCAGTACCAACCCCTGAGGAATGCCACTCGTCACTGGTTTCCACTTGGACATCGAACCCTTGAATGCAACTCTTTGCATGCAACCATCCAGCCAGTTCTTTATCCATGGAGTGGTCCATTTGTCGAATCCATGTCTCTTCAATTTAGAGACCAGGATGTTGTGTGGGACAGTGTCACGCTCTTTGCACAAGTCCAGGTAGATGACATCAGTTGCTCTTCCCTTGTCCACTGCCGCTGTAACCCCTTTGTAGAAGGCCACCAAATTTGTCAGGCATGACTTGCCCTTGGTGAAGCCATGTTGGCTGCTACCAATCACCTCCTTAGTTTCCACGTGCCGTAGCGGAGTTTCCAGGAGGATCTGCTCCATGATGCTGTCTGGCACAGAGGTGAGACTGACCGGCGTGTACTTCCCCGGGTCTTCCTTATTTCCCTTTTCAAAAATAGGGGTTCTGTTTCCCCTTTTCCAGTCGGCAGGAACCTCACCAGACTGCCACGACTTCTCAAATATCATGGCAGGTGGCTTAGCAAGTTCCTCTGCCAGTTCCCTCAGGACCCACAGATGTATCTCATCAGTTCCATGGACTTGTGCCCCTTCAGGTTCCTCAGGTGGTCTGGTACTCAATCTTCACCTACCTACTCCACCAACTCAGAGGACTAAGGAAGTCTTCTGTGCCTCTCTATCACACAGCTCATCTTCTTATACACTCTCTATCACCACGTTTGTGATGATGAAACAGCAGAGAGGAAGTGAAAATTAAAACACACGCGGTAATTGGTTACATCTACAGCTCCAATCTGACTTTCTCCATTTTGAAACTTGTGGTTTCAGATGTGAGGTCGTCTGTACAGAATCACAGAAGCACAGACTAGCTGAGGTTGGAAGGGACCTCCAAAGGTCGTCTCGTCTAACCCCCTGCTCAGCAGGGCCACCTGGAGCCTGTTGTCCAGGGCCCTGTCCAGAGCGCTTTGGAATAGTTTCAGGGATGGAAAGTGCACAGCCTCCCCGAGGAACAATGTCTGTAAGGCTCCGGGACCAGTTTGGAGCCCAACGTCCTTGCTACATTTTTCTGTCCATGTGACATCTCCATGGAGATACAACTCGATTAGGTAAGAGGCAACCGGCACAAGCTGTAACATGAGAAACTCTGATTAAATGTAAGGAAATATATTTTTGGCAGCTTTTTACCATGAGGGTGGTCAAATGTTAGAACAAGCTGAGGAAACTCCACCCTTGGAGGAGTTGAAGGCTCAAGAATCCTCGTCTAACTAGACCTGCTTTGATCATGGCATTGGACCAGACGACCTCCAGAGGTCCCTTCTGACCTAAATTATTTTGTGTTCCTTGGTTTTGCTGGTTTTGGTTTTCTCCTTCTTGCTACAGGCAAAAGAGGAGAATGTTAATAAAAATGAGAAGCCATTGCCTCTTGCCAGTGCATTTTTACCATAATCAATGTCATGCCACAGTTTGTCAAGACTATGAGAGCTGAAACCAAGTTCCAGCTGTACTTCTACAGACTGAGACCACAAAATAGAGACATATGCAATTAAGAAATTAGAGGACTGCTGTTAGTGCGTAAATCTGAAAACAAAGTTTTTCAAGACAATGGGAAGCTGAGTGGGACGCAATGAGAGATATAAGAAATAAAATAAAGTCACGCTGTGGCCATATACCCAGGATGTGAAACGGGATTTGCTCATCCAGCTGGAGATGGCTTGTAGACAGGTTAGGGAATCCTGCTCCAATGTTAATTTAGCTGTTAAAAGCCACAGTAACAATTACTCACCATGAGCATTCCTGACCTCTGAACTCAGACTATTAATAAGCAGCTCTTTTGCCCTGAGGGAAAGGACATACGTTATCAGTACATGTGAGGAAGTGGTCTAAAATGGCCGTGTAGGGTTAGTTATCAGATGGGAGATCTCTGCACTAGCTGAAGATATAAAAAGCCAGGGCTGTCTCTGATGAATGTTCTCATAATTGCTTTCAGGTTTTGATGGTCATTGCTCTGAACAGTGTCTGCACTCTGGTTTGCACCACCGCTTTTGCTCTCTGTTCCTCTATGCCGCGCAATAACTAATTAGCCACCGGGCTCTGAAGTGTGTCCGTTTCGTGCCCCAAGGATGGGCGCAGGCTGCCCCAAATCTGGCTTTCTTGTCCCAGGGCAATCACCACAGGGTGCTCCTGCAGACCTGGCCTCTCGTGTGCCACCTGCCACACACGGGTGCATGATCTGCAGCTCCAGGCTATGCAGTATCTGCAGCAAAGCCCTGTCTCCACTTACATAAAGTCAACCACCCAACAGGAGGACACAACAGAGCCTCCTCTCCTTCTCAATAACCAGCCTCCTGCCTTCGCCTTGGAGGTCCAAATGGAGCACTGTAGGAGCAAAGCACCAAAATAGTCAGGCTTGATAGGAGAGCGGTCAAGGGTGAGTTCCTGGGCAGTGGACCGCTGCTTATGGTGCCCCTTGAAAGAGGTGTCTTGGTGGGAAGAGTGTCAGTAGGAGACAAGGTTGATGTGTTGGGTGAGTTTTCCAAAAGGGTGACTTGTAGACACTTCCTTGTTTAAATGCAAGTGCTGGAGGTCACCCCGCTTAAGCCTCATTTTTTTGAGACTGTGTTTCATTCCTCTCACATCACCCCATGGCCTTTGCCATCAACTCCATCTGTCACTCCCTCACAGCACTGCCACAGAGACTCCCCTCCACCTACCGCCATCATCCTCAGTTTAAAGCCCTCCTTATGGGCTCAGACATCCCATAGGCAAAAGCAGCTTTGCCCTGCTTGGAGCGGTGGGTCCCATCACTCCCCAGTGGACGCTCATCTGCAAATAGGGTTCATTGGTCATAGCCACAGAACCCTGCTGCCCAAACCACCTTCACAGCTCATTGACCGATGATATCAGTACCTTCCTCCTCACACCCTTGCACACCTCGACAGCAGGATTGAGGAGAACACCAGCTGGGACCTCGTGCCCTTGACTACCACGGCCAGAACTCTGCAGCAAATTTTGACTCTGCCCAGGTTTCCCCTGGAGGATGACATCCACATTGAAGGAGAGCTGGGAGCAGCAGTCAAAAAAGGGAAAAGAGGGGGGGACAAGGGGTAGGAGGACTTCGCAGGGAGGATGCTGCTCTGGAGGTAAACACTGCTCGTGCTCCACTATCTAAGTGTCCGGAAATGAAAGCGGGGACTCTGCAGGTGCAGCGTGCGCAGTGGGGGCTGAGGCAGGGCCCCCGCTCAGTTGGTCACAGCCTCCGGCTGTGGGGAAGGCTCTGCTAGCCACAGCAATGCAGCAGGAGCAGCCCCAGGCGCGCTGCAAGCCACGGGCCAGGCAGCTCTGGAAGCGCTGTCCCCAGCTGAGAGCAAAGCAGACGCTTCCAGGAGAGGCTGTTGCCGCAGCGCCCCCCAAAATGCTGGGGCAGGTGGCCTGGGGCAGGCTGTCTCCTTGTGGGCCTGCCTTTCTTGCTGCTGCTGCTGCTGCTGCTGGGTGAGTTGGGGCATGGCTTTGGCGTGGGGCTGAGGCCGGGAGGGCTGCTGAGCGGGGCAGGCCAGGGCCCGTGCTGGGCACAGGGGAGGGTGGGCAAAGGCTGTGCGCAGCCGCCGTGCAGCGCTGAGGGGCAGAGTGTCTTGGGTGGGGGAGGAAGACCGTTGCTTCCTCCAGACGCGACAAAGCGCTGAGCAAAAAGTGTATTTTTCGAACGCCACAAGTGGGTTCGAGTCGCAGTGTGAGACTTTGTACATGCTGGAGTGCTGTAGGGATCCATGCTCACCCACCTGCAAGAGCAAACCCATGCAAAATGGGCTTGGGGTTTTGTCAAGCCAGGAGACTGAGGACATGCAGGCTGGAGACACATGGGTGAGAAGGTGCTCGCCCAGCAAAATCTCAGCGCTGGGGACCAGTGCATGTGGGTGAGTCAGGTCATTGCCCCTGTAAAGAAAAGACTCTTTTGTGCATGGAACAGGTGCCGGCGTGACTCCCCAGGACATCTGCAGCTCCCCAGGGGATGGTGAGCACGGGGATGGGTCCTTAAAAAGGAGTGGTGAAGGAGTGGAGATGGGAAGGGAGAGGGGATTGATTCCCCTGGTGTGAACCCCTGGAGGGGAGACTCCTGCCCTGCATTTTGTAGCTCCCACAACAGTAACTGTGGCCTGGGGCATCCCCGTGCCATCTCTGCAGGTGACCTCCCGCCTCCTGACCTCTTCCTGAGCACCTCCAACGCTCAGGAGGGGGAACAGCTTTTGCTTCACTGCTCCATTGATGGGCACTCTCCTGCTACCCGAATCGTCTTCTGCAAGGATGGGGTGGAGAAGTGCAGCCTGAAAGCCGAAAAGAGAAAGCTTACCTACTCCATGCTTGTGACTGTGACGATGGAGAGCACGGGGACATACAGATGTGTGTATCAGCACAAGACTGAGCACTACAGAATGAGGAGCTCTGCGCTCAGCACTCCACAGAACCTGACTGTCACAGGTGAGGCGTCCCATGGTACCCAAGCACGCTCTGCTGCAGAGCCTCAATGACCACAGTTGAGGCTGGGACTCCTCTGTGCCCCATGGCATTGTCCTGAGCAGTGGGGATTCTCAGACAAGCCTTTGCCACTGAGTGACCTTGTACCAGTCCCAGGAGAGCATCCTGCTCCTCTCCTGCCCCAGCATCACGCAAAGGGCAGAGGGGTGGTGCCACATCTCATCCAGAGCCACAGCCGTGTGAGGCATTCATTGATTTCTCACGACTGTCGATAGATGGAGGCTGAGGTGGTCCTCACAGGTGCTAATTCTGGGCAGGACGTGGGAGAGCTGGAGACTCTCAGCCTGTGCCTTTCTCCTCGCAGGCAGCGGGTCCAGCTCCCAGGCAGGGCCATTAGCAGAATCGGGCCGAGGGATGCTGGGGCTTACGGGCAGGATCCTCAGGCGGGATGTGGCCTGGCTCTAAGGGCACCTCCTGCTCTTGGCTTCCTCTCCCCATGACACCCCCTCTTCCCCAACACCTTCTGTCTCTCCCAGCTCCCCATCTCCGCCCCGTCCACCCCTTCCCCACAGGCATTGCGCTGGCAGTGGCGGCCGTCTCCCTCCTCCTCCTGGCTGCAGCCACCTACTGTGCCGTGAAGAAAGGTGAGCGATTTGGGGAAATTCAGGGTAAACAATGAGGTAAAACCCACAGGGAAGTCATAACGAAACATAGCACTTTGGCATCGCCAGTCCCTTACCCTGTTTCACAGGAAGATGAAGGAACCATTCCTTTTTCAAGTGCAAAGAGGATATGTGCTGAGATGGGGAAGACTAAATGCATCACTGCCCCAAACAAACATTTGTTCCCAGAGCACTTTGTCAAAGAAGGCAGTGTCCGAGCTGGGCTGAAAGGATGAAAAAAGGCTCCTCACACTTGGGCTGCCCACAGCTGGTGAGAGCTTGGGAGAAGCCAGTCTGGGAAACAGGACTCATGGTTGCATAGTTGGAAAACCCCATCCCTGAGTGAGGTGTGGAGGTTCAGCCCATCATCTCCATGGTGCAGCCCAGAGCAGGGAAAGCCAGGGCTGGGCAGTAACTCTGCGTTCCCCCTCACCCTTTCCTTTCCTTGCAGGGGCGTGCAGAGAGAGGTGCCAAAGGTGAGCAGCAATCCCTCCAAGCTGTGGGGCTGGCGGGGATGAAGAGGGAGGCATTCCAGCTTCCCTGTGGTGGTCCTGGGCTTGTCCTTTGCATGGGGCAGAGTGGTCTTTGTCCATGGGTAAAATCCCTCTCAGGTGGAGGCAGAGAGGAGCAGGGCTTGCCCTGGGCTTCCTTCCAGCCATGGACCTGATGCTAGAAAGCATCATCCCTGGGAATGACCCGAATGATGTCATCACAGACTGGACATGCACCCAAAACCCCTTTCCCCCCTCCTCTCCAGGCAGCACCAACTTCCCAGACATGAGGCTGAAGTGACCGATGAGAACGAAATACAGTGTGAGTACCACCTCCTCTCTCCGGGTGACCCATGGACCCCTCTTGGAAAATTAGTTCTTCTGGACTGTTTTCCCTCTCTGAATTTTCACTTCACCATGATTTCTGCTATCAAGCAGAGGGCAACAGCTGAGGATGTGGGTCCATTGGTGAGCAATGGTGGGGAAAACATCTCCTTGCTCCCTCTGACACCACAGGCTGCAGCAAAGGGGGGGTGTGGTGTGTGGGGTAAGGAGGAGGTGGTCCGTGTGCCTCCGTCTATGTTCAGGGTGACTTTGGTTTCACAGGTGGGCGCAGAGCGGCAGATACAGGTCTGCTGGTTGGGCAGAGAGGGACAATGCCGCGGGGTGGGGGAAATGCAGCCAAACCCCAGCATCCCTGCTCCACACGCACGGGTGGAAGGGCACGGTGCTCTGCTGCCCAGAGCGGGGTGAAAGGTGGGGGAAAGAGGGCAGGGCATTGCGTCCTGAGCCCGGGGCATGTGCTGATCAAAGACGCGGTGGGTCTCACCCAGACCCAGCAGGGGAAGCAAGGGCTAACCAGGTGCTTTTTGCCCCCCAACAGACTCCACCATCGCCCATGTTGGACGCACCAGGGTGAGTGGTGGCACAGCTTTGGTGCCAGAGGAGGGAGCGGGACGCCAGGGAGGGGCTGTGCTGGTGGGGGTCCCTGCCCATGCCTTGGCCTGGGGAGTCCCACGGGGCTCTTCCCACTGAGAACCCAACCAATGCACTTGCAGAAGAAGACGTATGTTTCTGTGCCCAACTGTCCACATCTTGTCACACCTCATTCCCCTTTATGGGTGACAATTCTCCAAAAACACAAGATTTTTTCTACCAAGAAATTTGTTTTTTCTTTCTATTTTCAAAAAGAAAAATTTCCCTCTTAACAGTATTTCAGCTGCTGCGGTCAAAATTACTCTCACAAGGGGAAGAAATCACACATCCTTAAATGTTTTCAAATATGGAGTTTTTGAGGAGACCTGGGAAAAAAAAAGAACTTGTAAAAAGAAGAACGAAGAAGAAATAAGGGGCAACCTCAGAACACAGTCCTGCCCCAAATCTGCTCTCCTTTTTCCTGCCTTGTGGCACACTGGGCTCGGAGCCCGCGGGTGAAATAACATGCTTTCATTTTCCCTCTCAAGCCTCGCGTGCAAGAGATGGACACCACCACAACGTATGCCACGGTGAGCCGCTCTCGCAGCCAGCCCAGATAGCGCTGCAGCATGGCGAGCGCACGGGGAGCCGTGCCCACCTTGGCCTTTTCTCTCCACCAGCTCTTGCTGGGCAATTGCCAGCGCTGGGCTTGGCAGGGCAACGCCTGCCCACAAGCCCTCTCCATGCCACCCTGTGCGCACCCAACCCTTCCACCCTCACCAGCCCTTCCCACACACATCAGAAATGTCTTCTGGATGACTTCCACCAACAGGATATCTATGACGCGTATTTACAATTACAACCTATTACATCTAAATGCATATACAGTACATTACATACATTGTGAATGTATACGTAAAGACATCTCCTTCCTCCTGTGTAAAGGAATATGTGTTTAAATAAACTTCATGATACAGCTATGGGTGTGCTGTGATATCTCCCCACAATGATTCACATCTCTACATACGGGTACACAGATGCATATGCACTGAGGTGCTCATACATCCTTGTTAAAACCTATGAGCAATGATGATGTGCTTTTGCTCAAATGAGCAATAAACATCTATGAATTTGTATCCTCAATTATATCTCTGTCTTACACAGTCCCCTAAGGAATGGGTTTCAGCTGCCCAAAGGAGCCGTAGAGACCCAAAGGGGTGTCTGTAGAGCTATGAAGGGACCGTAGAGAGACATGGGGATGGAAAGGGGAGCTGTCTCTTGCCTGAGCTCAGCCGAAACATCACCAGACTCTAAAAGTTTCATCTTGGCATTCTGCTCCTGCCTGTCTCTTCCTGGCCAAGCTCTCCTTCCCAACCGGAAATCCCAGACAAGACTCCTTTGTTGCCTTCACCACACCCAAAAGGCTCCATGCAATTGGGATATTTAAAGAGCAGGCAAGGTGATGGGGCCGCCTGTGCTGTGTCAGATCATGGTCTTGCGTCATAGTTCTCATCCGTTCGTAGCTCCTGGTTTGCATTTTTGGTGCGGGTATAAGTAGGAACAGCTTTGCAGGTTTCCACGCTGGCTGGATTTTTATGTCCCAGTTTGATCCCCATGAACCAGGTTTCGGTCACAAAGCCTGCAGGCAGAGAGACAGCCTCTGCTGGAGGGAGTGCACCTCCAGACGAGGGCAATGAAGATGATCAGAGGGCTGCAGCAGCTCTCTTATGAGGACAGGCTGAGAGAGTTGGGGTTGTTCAGCCTGGAGAAGAGAAGGCTCCAGGAAGACCTTATGGCAGCCTTCCAGTATGTGAAGGGGGTCTACAAGAAACCTGGAGAGGGACAGTTTGCAAGTGCATGTATCGATAGCATGAGGGTTAATGGCTTCAGACGGGGAGAGAAAAGATTTAGTTTAAGTGTGAGGAAGAAATTATTCACTATGGGGGAGGTGAGGCACTGGAAGAGGTACCCAGAGGATTTGTGGCTGCCCCATCACTGGAAGTGTTCAAGGCCACGGTGGCCTTAGCACTGAGCAATCTGGTCTAGTGGAAGGTATCCGTGCCCGTGGCAGAGGGTTTGGAAGTGGATGATCTCAAAGGTCACTTCCAACCCAAACCATCCTATTCACTCTCCAGGGTGATATTCAGCAGCACAAAGTAGCTGAGCTGTCCCCGTTGAGCTTTCAGGCTGTACTCTTCCACCCCATCCTTGCAGAAGATGATTCAGGTTGCAGGAGACCGGCGTTCAATGGAACAGCAGAACAAAACCCATTCCCGCTCCTGAGCGCTGAAGGTGTTCAGGAAGAGGGCAGGAGCTGGGAGGTCACCTGGAGAGATGGCACAGGGATGACCCAGGCCAGCGTTAGTGACGACAGAGTGGTCAAACGCCCTGACAGAGTGGTCAAAGGTAGGGCACGAGTCTCCTCTCCACGGGTTCGCATATGGCGAATGAACCCCATGGGCAGTCACACCGGCACCTGAAATGTGGACCAGAGAGGGTTTTTGCTGGAGGGGCAATGACAAGATTCACCCATGTGCACCTGCAAAGGTCCCCACTGCTGGCAGCCCCATCCCATTGTGCGTCCCCATCTGTGTCTCCTTGGTCTCCTGCTATGCTGGAACACCAAGCCGGTTTAGGGTGGGTGGGTTGTTCCAGGTGGATGCCCATGGCTCCCTAAAGCACTCCAGCATCTGCCCAGTCTCACACGGTGACTCAGGCACCCTCAACAGAGTGCCCTTTTCTTAGAGAAGCGCCGTAGGTGGAGGAGGCAATCATCTTCCTCTCCTCATCCAAGCACCTCTGACCCTCACTGCTGCACAAGAGCAGTAATTCAGTAAAAATAAAGCAGAACCAAAGCAGCCCTCCATCACCCTTCTTCTGTTGCGACCCAGGGGACGAGAATACGGGATTTGGGTCTGCGAAAAGGAAACATGGAGCCAGTGGTCTTTTGAATCTGATTCCCTACCCTGAAAGGGGCAGATGCACAAGGGCTTTATGTGCAGCTTCTCTGCATCAAGATTAAGGTAAGACATGGCTGTGCACTGATCTCTTTGGGACCGCTCCTTAAGGGACTCGGGATTCCAATGTGGAGGAGGGGCTCAGACCATCTCAGCACCATCTCAGCTCAGCCCAGACACTGCTCCTCGCTGCAGCTGCTGGGCCTCTCGTCACCTTGCTCTAAAAAAAGCCCTCCCTTTCCCACAGCAGCTCTCTCAGCAGCAAGGTATTCGCCTCCTGCTCGTTCTGCACGCTCAGCCGTTGACCACACCACCCCTTGGCCACACAACTCCTCTGTGCGCACAGCAGCGCCTCTTCCATTTAGAAAGGAGATGTCCCTCTCGTTCCTCAACATCAACCCAACCGCTCCTTCAGAAAGACCTGTGTCCCCACCATGCTTGAGCAGGGCTTGAGCTGGGCTTGAGCTAGGCTGGAGCTGGGCTTGAAGCAGAACGGCAAACAGCAGCAGCAGCTGCAAATCTCCAAGCCAGGACCAAAACTAGGTAGGGGAGGGTTGGAGGGCTGGAGGGCTGGCATGGCACCATGGAAGGAGGACAGTGACAGCCACTACAGAGTTATGGGAAAATCTCCGCCTCAGGGGAGCGTGGCTTTGTGCTCCCCCCTCAATGGGACATCTTGGAGACAAGAAGAGCTTGCATGGCCTGAAAGCCTCTGCAAGAGCTGGACCTCAACTCTGACCAATCTGTCAGTGTTGGCACCTGGAGGGAGAAGGCGAGTTTGTATACAACCACCAGTACGTCCCTGGAGACACACAAGAAGAGGATTGGAAGGGGAGAGCTGCGGGCTTTAAGAGTAGACATAAGATGGATTTGGGACTATTAATTGAGAACAGAATTCACTAAGATTAATTTATTGGAATTTAAAGAATTGTCATTAAAAACAGTGATGATGGGACCAGTTCTGCCTTGCAAGCAGGTACGCCGAAGCAAAAGGACATTGTGCCGGTAGCAGGAGGGGGAAGAGTGGAAGAGGAATTGGCACGTACAGTAACTCTGGTTGTCAGCAGAAGGGTCCGCAGCACGACCAGCATCACCAAGAGGTGTGGAGAGAGCGGGGAGAAGAGGTGTTGAGGGTGCTTGGCCCCACTGCCATATGCAGCAATGGGGTCTTTTTGGTCATTCCCAGGGATTATGATTTCCTCATGCCTGGGCAGAACCCAGGCCATGAGCAGGCGGGGTAGCTGTGACCCCGAGGATGCAAAGCAGGGTGGGGGACAAGGGGCAGGAGGCCTTGGCAGGGAGGATGCTCCTCCCCAGGCACAGGCAAACACCCCTCGTGATGCGCTCTCTGAGTGTCCGGAAATGCAGGCGGGGACTCTGCAGGCGCAGCGTGCGCAGTGGGGGCTGAGGCAGGGCCCCCGCTCAGTTGGTCACAGCCTCCGGCTGTGGGGAAGGCTCTGCTAGCCACAGCAATGCAGCAGGAGCAGCCCCAGGCGCGCTGCAAGCCACGGGCCAGGCAGCTCTGGAAGCGCTGTCCCCAGCTGAGAGCAAAGCAGACGCTTCCAGGAGAGGCTGTTGCCGCAGCGCCCCCCAAAATGCTGGGGCAGGTGGCCTGGGGCAGGCTGTCTCCTTGTGGGCCTGCCTTGCTGCTGCTGCTGCTGCTGCTGCTGGGTGAGTTGGGGCATGGCTTTGGCGTGGGGCTGAGGCCGGGAGGGCTGCTGAGCGGGGCAGGCCAGGGCCCGTGCTGGGCACAGGGGAGGGTGGGCAAAGGCTGTGCGCAGCCGCCGTGCAGCGCTGAGGGGCAGAGTGTCTTGGGTGGGGGAGGAAGACCGTTGCTTCCACCAGCTCTGGCAGGGCTCTGACTAGAGCAGGTATTCCTCCAACACCTTAAGGGGATTTGGGTGTTAGGAGGAGACTGGGCAGATGCCGGAGTGCTTTAGGGAGCTGAGGCATCCACCTGTTACAGCAACCCCATGGAAAAGGGGCTCGGGTTTTGAAGCAAGGAGGCTGAAGAAACGCAGGGTGGAGACACATGTGTTGAGAAGCTGCCAACCCAGCAAGGAGTCAGTCGTGGTGACCTGGGCAGGGGCATGTAGATGAGCTGCGTCCCCGCCCCCTAACCAAAACCCTGTCGTCTCCACGCTGCAGGTGCCAGTGTGACTGCCCAGGATATCTGCAGCTCCCCAGTTGCTGGTGAGCACAGGGATGGGCCAGACAAGGGAGGTGTGCATGGGTGGAGATGGGATGGGAGAGACGGGTGTTCCTCATGGATGAAGCTTCTGAAAGGGGAGTCTTCCCCTCCCACATCCAAGGTGTTTTGCAGCCCCCACAAGAGTATCTCTGGGCCCGGGGCATCCCCGTGCCATCTCTCCAGGTGACCTACCACCTCCTGACCTCTTCCTGAACACCTCCAACGCTCAGGAGGGAGAAAAGATTCTGGTTCGCTGTTCCATTCACCGGCACTCTCCTGCTAGCCGAATTGTGTTCTGCAAGGACGGGGTGGAGGAGTTCAGCCTGGGAGCCAAATCAGGAGAGCTGACCTACTCCGTTCTCTTGATCATGTCCACGGGGATTGTGGGAACATACAGGTGTGCATACCAGCACAAGACTGAGTTCAGCCCAGTGAGGAACTCTGCCCTCAGCGCTCCCCAGTTCCTGATTCTCACAGGTGGGACGTGGTGCTGAGGCACAGGCATCTTGGTCCATAGACCCCAGATGACAGTGAGGACCCTGCTGTGCCCCATAGCGTGTCCCTGGGTAGCTGGGACACTGGGGGTCAGCATGCAGCGAAACTCAGCCTTCTTTACTTCGGCAACTCCTCCCAGTCCCGGGAGAGCATCCTGCTCCTCTCTTGCCCCCAGTATCACGCAAAGGGCAGAGGGGTGGTGCCACATCTCATCCAGAGCCACAGCCGTGTGAGGCATTCATTGATTTGTCACAGAACTTGATAGATGGTGGATAAGGACTCCCCAAGGTCCTTTGTCTGTGAGTACCTGGGAGAGCTGGAGACTCTCAGCCTGTGCCTTTCTCCTCGCAGCAAGCGGGTCCAGCTCCCAGGCAGGGCCATTGGCAGAATCGTGCCGAGGGATGCTGGGGCATACGGGCAGGATCCTCAGGCGGGATGTGGCCTGGCTCTAAGGGCACCTCCTGCTCTCAGCTTCCTCTCCCCATGACACCTTCTCTTCCCCAACACCTTCTGTCTCGCCCAGATCCACATCCCCGCCTCGTCCACCCCTTCCCCACAGGCATCGCGCTGGCAGTGGTGGCCGTCTCCCTCCTCCTCCTGGCTGCAGCCACCTACTGTGCCGTGAAGAAAGGTGAGTGATTTGGGGAAATGCAGGGTAAATCTGGAGGCCATAATTGCACCCTGTTGTAGGGCTGCTGCTGTCTGACCCATGCCAGTTTAAGACAGCCAGCACCTTACCTCCGTTTCATGGGAAGCTGAAGGTCTCAGACCTTTCCTTTGTCACCTGAGGGGAGCAAAGGTGAAGATATAAAGACAAATTTTCCTCCAGGGTTGTTGCGCTTGCATGTCCAAGTGGGGAGGGAGATAGCGAATGCATTCCTCTCCCAGGCAGGCGTTTGTTCCCAGCACAAGAATGTCTTCTCTAAGTTTCCTGAGCGGAGAAGCATGGTCCTCAGCAGTTGGGCTTTCCAATTTTGCAAACTGGACTCACGGTTACATAGCCTGGGCTGGAAAACCCCATCCCTGAGTGAGGTGTGGAGGTTCAGCCCATCATCTCCATGCTGCAGCCCAGAGCAGGGAAAGCCAGGGCTGGGCAGTAACTCTGCGCTCCCGCCTCACCCTTTCCTTTCCTTGCAGGGGCGTGCAGAGAGAGGTGCCAAAGGTGAGCAGCAATCCCTCCAGGCTGTGGGGCTGGGGGGGATGGAGACAGGAGCATACCCGGTGCTCATGGGTGGTCCTTGGCACGAGGAAGCATCGTCTGTGTCCATGGGTGGCATCCCCTGGGTGGCAGGCAGGGAGGACCAGGGCTTGCCATGGACCCATCTGCATGCATCATCCCTGGGAATGACCCAAAAGGCCCCATTGCTGTGGGACGGCAGTGGGGCCGCAGACCCTCAACACCTTTTCTCCCCGCTCTCTCCACACCTCTCCGTGATACTGGTAGTGCTGCAGACTCTGCTGCTGACAATGGGAGTTACTGTAAGTGTAAGAAAGCCCTCTGCCCCCTCACCCCTCGGCACGCACCAGGCTCAACATTCTTCTGCTTCAGTGTCCTCACTTGCAATGCAGAGCTGGTCCCATATTTTATGGTCTTATAAAATATTCATTATATTCCCATTAATTTATATCTCAAGAAACCATCTTTGTGAGAAGTAGTCCCCATGCCATCTTGAAACCTGTGTCTCCCCTCTTCCAAACCTGTACTTGCATATCTCCAACGATGTGGTGGTGATTGGACACTAACTCTGATTCTCCCTCCAGACGTCACCATTGACGAAGTGGTCGGATTTGAGGTGAGTTCAGCTCTTGCAGAAGCTTTGCTCTGCTGTGGTTGTCATTCCATCCATCCAAGGTGCCATCCCAGCCCCAGGGTCTGTGGCCGTGATCGGCGTGAAGGTACAGCCCAGAGAGAAAGAAGGTTTTTTTATTGCCTTATGCCAGGAGAAGTGTCAGGTGAAATGTCCCCCTGAGAGCGGCTGTCTGTCTTTCTCAGGGGTTGTGACCCAAACCTGGTGCATGGGGCTGACATGGGGACTTCATATGCCATCCAGCGTGAAAACCTGCAAAGCTTTTTCTGGCTAAAGCCTCAGCAGGAATGCAAACCAGGAGCTACAAACGGATCAGAATTATGATGCAAGACCATGATCTGACACAGCACAGGCAGCCCCATCACCTTGCCTGCTCTTTTACTATTCCAATTGCATGGAGCCTTTTGGGTGTGGTGAAGGCAACAAAGGAGTCCTGTCTGGGATTTCCGGTTGGGAAGGAGAGCTTGGCCAGGAAGAGACAGGCAGGAGCAGAATGCCACGATGATGCTTTTAGAGTCTGGTAGATGTCTCAGCTGAGCTCAGGCAAGAGACAGCTCCCCTTTCCATCCCCGTGTCTCTCTACAGTCCCTTCAGAGCTCTACAGACACCCCTTTAGGTCTCTACGGATGTCTTTGGGCAACTCAAACCCATTCCTTTAGGGGACTCTGTAAGACAGAGGTGCGGTTGGGGATACAATTCATAAAAATTTATTGTTCATTTGAGCAAAACCACATCATCATTGTTCAGAGCTTTTAACGATGATGTACGAGCACCTCAGTGCATATGCATCTGTGTACCTGTGCGTAGAGATGTGAATCATTGTGGGGAGATATCACAGCACACCCATAGCTGTATCATGAAGTTTATTTAAACACATCTTCCTTAACACAGGAGGAAGGAGATGTCTTTACGTGTACATTCACAATGTATGTAATGTACTGTATATGCATTTCGATGTAAGAGGTTGTAACTGTAAGTGCGAGTCATAGATATAGTTTTGGTGGAAGTCATGCAGAAGACATTTCTGATGTGTGTGGGAAGGGCTGGTGAGGGTGGAAGGGTTGGGTGCGCACAGGGTGGCATGGAGAGGGCTTGTGGGCAGGCGTTGCCCTGCCAAGCCCAGCGCTGGCAATTGCCCAGCAAGAGCTGGTGGAGAGAAAAGGCCAAGGTGGGCACGGCTCCCCGTGCGCTCGCCATGCTGCAGCGCTATCTGGGCTGGCTGCGAGAGCGGCTCTCCGTGGCATACGTTGTGGTGGTGTCCATCTCTTGCACGCGAGGCTTGAGAGGGAAAATGAAAGCATGTTATTTCAGCTGCTGGCTGCGAGCCCAGTGTGCCACAAGGTAGGAAAAAGGAGAGCAGATGTGGGGCAGGACTGTGTTCTGAGGTGGACCCTTATTTCTACTTCGTTCTTGTTTTTACAAGTTCTATATTTTTTTTTTCCCAGGTCTCCTCAAAAACTACATATTTGAAAACATTTCAGGATGTGTGATTTCTTCGACTTGTGAGGGTAATTTTGACCGCAGCCAGTGAAACACTGTTAAAAGGGAATTTTTTCTTTTTGAAAATGAAAAGAAAAAAATAATTTCTTGGTAGAAATAATCTTGTGTTGTTGGAGAATTGTCACCCATAAAGGGGAATGAGGTGTGGCCAGATGTGGGCAGGTGGGCACAGAAATACATGTCTTCTTCTGCAAGTGCACCTCTTGGGTCCTCGGCGGGAAGAGCCCCATGGGACTCCCCAGGCAAAGGCATGGGCAGGGACCCCCACCAGCACAGCCCCTCCCTGCGGGCCCCGCTCCCTCCTCTGGCACCAAAGCTGTGCCACCACTCACCCTGGTGCGTCCAACGTGGGCGATGGTGGAGTCTGTTGGGGGGCAAAAAGCACCTGGTTAGCCCTTGCTTGCCCTGCTGGGTCTGGGTGAGACCCACCCCGCCTTTGATCAGCACATGCCCCGGGCTCAGGACGCAATGCCCTGCCCTCTTTCCCCCACCTTTCACCCCGCTCTGGGCAGCAGAGCACCGTGCCCTTCCACCCGTGCGTGTGGAGCAGGGATGCTGGGGTTTGGCTGCATTTCCCCCACCCCGCGGCATTGTCCCTCTCTGCCCAACCAGCAGACCTGTATCTGCCGCTCTGCGCCCACCTGTGAAACCAAAGTCACCCTGAACATAGACGGAGGCACACGGACCACCTCCCCCTTACCCCACACACCACACCCCCCCTTTGCTGCAGCCTGTGGTGTCAGAGGGAGCAAGGAGATGTTTTCCCCACCAGCCCTCACCAATGGACCCACATCCTCAGCTGTTGCCCTCTGCTTGATAGCAGAAATCATGGTGAAGTGAAAATTCAGAGAGGGAAAACAGTCCAGAAGAACTAATTCTCCAAGAGGGGTCCATGGGTCACCCGGATAGAGGAGGTGGTACTCACACTGTATTTCGTTCTCGTCGGTCACTTCAGCCTCATGTCTGGGAAGTTGGTGCTGCCTGGAGAGGGGGGGGGGAAAGGGTTTTTGGGTGCATGTCCAGGCTGTGATGACATCATTCGGATCATTCCCGAGGATGATGCTTTCTAGCATCAGGTCCATGGCTGGAAGGAAGCCCAGGGCAAGCCCTGCTCCTCTCTGACTCCACCCGAGGGGCATTTTACCCATGGACAAAGACCACTCTGCCCCGTGCAAATGACAACCCCAGGACCACCACAGGGAAGCTGGAATGCCTCCCTCTTCATCCCCCCCAGCCCCACAGCCTGGAGGGATTGCTGCTCACCTTTGGCACCTCTCTCTGCACGCCCCTGCAAGGAAAGGAAAGGGTGAGGCGGGAACGCAGAGTTACTGCCCAGCCCTGGCTTTCCCTGCTCTGGGCTGCACCATGGAGATGATGGGCTGAACCTCCACACCTCACTCAGGGATGGGGTTTTCCAACTATGCAACCATGAGTCCCGTTTCCCAGACTGGCTTCTCCCAAGCTCTCAGCAGCTGTGGGCAGCCCAAGTGTGAGGAGCCTCTTTTACTCCTTTCAGCCCAGCTCGGAAACTGCCTTCTTTGACAAAGTGCGCTGGGAACAAATGTTTGTTTGGGGCAGGGATGCATTTAGTCTTCCCCATCTCAGCACATATCCTCTTTGCACTTGAAAAAGGAATGGTTCCTTCATCTTCCTGTGAAACTGGGTAAGGGACTGGCGATGCCAAAGTGCTATGTTTCGTTATGACTACCCTGTGGTTTTTACCTCATTGTTTACCCTGAATTTCCCCAAATCGCTCACCTTTCTTCACGGCACAGTAGGTGGCTGCAGCCAGGAGGAGGAGGGAGACGGCCGCCACTGCCAGCGCGATGCCTGTGGGGAAGGGGTGGTCGAGGCGGTGATGGGGAGCTGGGAGAGAGAGAAGGTGTTGTGGAAGAGGGGGTGTCATGGGGAGAGGAAGCCGAGAGCAGGAGGTGCCCTTAGAGCCAGGCCACATCCCGCCTGAGGATCCTGCCCGTATGCTGGTGCCGGCAGCCCAGCACCCCTCGGCCTCGTGCTGGGGGACACTGGGTGTGCGGGGAGGGAATCACTCACCTGCGGTCGATGGCTCTGCCTGGGAGCTGGACCCGCTGCCTGCGAGGAGAAAGGCACAGGCTGAGAGTCTCC
Source organism: Vanellus vanellus (assembly GCF_965231255.1). NCBI lineage: Eukaryota > Metazoa > Chordata > Aves > Charadriiformes > Charadriidae > Vanellus > Vanellus vanellus. The sequence continues at coordinate 218,583 of NC_138934.1, forward strand.
AGCTCTCCCACGTCCTGCCCAGACTCAGCACCTGTGGGGACCCCCTCATCTTCCATCTATCGACCGGTGTGACAAATCAATGAATGCCTCACAGGGCTGTGGCTCTGGATGAGATGTGGCACCACCCCTCTGCCCTTTGCGTGATGCTGGGGGCAGGAGAGGAGCAGGATTCTCTACCGGGACTGGGAGGAGTTGCACCGGTGGCAAAGGCTGGGTTAATTATACGCTGACGTTGAGCATCCCAACTGCTTGGAGACGCGTAATGGGACCCGGCAGTGTCCCCACCCTCCTCTTGGGTCTCTTGGCTTTCCTGTGTCCCGGCGCAACTTCTCACCTGTGACAGTCAGGTGCCGGGGACTACTAAGGGCGGAGCTCCTCACTTGGTAGTGCTCATTCCTCTGCTGGTACCCACATCTGTATGTCCCCGTGCTCCCCATCGTCATGGTCAAGAGCATGGAGTAGATCAATTGTCTCTTTTCGACTTTCAGGCTGTACTTCTCCACCCCATCCTTGCAGAAGATGATTTGGGTAGCAGGGTAGCGCGCATCAATGGAACAGCGAAAAGCAACCTGTTCTCCCTCCTGAGCGGTGGAGGTGTTCAGGAAGAGGTCAGGAGGTGGGAGGTCACCTGGAGAGATGGCCCCGGGCCAGAGTTACTGCTGTCCAGGCTCCTCTCCAGGGGCGCACATGGATAACAAACCCCTTTTCCCTTCACCACTCCTTTTGCTGAACCCATGCCTGTGCTCACCATTCCCTGGGGAGCTGCAGATGTCCTGGGCGGTCACACTGGCACCTGCACCATGGGGCAGAGAGGGGGTTGGTTAGAGGTACAGTGACCCGGCGCACGCAGATGATCGCGCCCTGGTGCCCACTGCTGAGTCCCTGCTGGGTGAGCACCATCCCACCCTTGAGGGTCCATGAGGCAACTCCTCAGTCTCCTTCTCTGAAACCTCCCAGAGCCCATTTTTTCAGGGTTTGGTGTTCCAGGTGTCTTTGCTCCTTTGTCTCTAAGCTCTGCCCCACCTTACCCATTTCACAGCTCTGCATATCGGCATAAAAGGGTCCCCAATGAAGAGTCACTAATGTCCCAAGCGCTACCTGTCTCTCTGCTCCCGTCACAGAGAACCGCGGGCAGAAAGCATCTTCTATCCCCACATGAAAGTTGTCATCACCACCAGGAAGGCATTTTCATTTCAGTTCAGCACAATACAAATGACAAAGCTCTGTCCCTCCACCCTCCCTGTGATCATGTCCCTGAAGACGGTTTCTCTGAGGGCCCCATACAGAACATGAACAGTAATTCAGTTACAAAGAAAAGAAAACAAAGCAGTTGTACATCCCCCCATTTTGTTGCAACATAGGGGATGTGAACACACAATTTGAGTCTGATGAAAGCACCATGGAGCCAGTGGTCTGTTGAAGCTGGGGAAGTACCCCGAGAGGTGTTCCTCGCACAGCTTCTGGGCATAAAAATCAAGGTCAGACACAACTGTGCACACATCTTTGCACAACGGAATGCACTACATCTTCTTTGCAACTCCTCCTCTCATTTCTCCCAGCTCTCCACCAAGCCAAGTCCCCATGCCCCGCTCCCAAAGCCTGGCAGCCCCATCCCCGTCCCGCAGACGTGCCCGGCTCCCACTCACCCAACAGCAGCAAGGCCATGCTGGGCAGATGCAGCACGGGCGCCCAACCTGCCCTCCGCGCCGGCCCCTTGCCCATCCCTGCCTGCCCGCAGCTGGCAGGCTCTGCTTTCTGAGCAGCTGAGAGCGCTGCACAAGAGGTGTCTGCTCTGGGCTTTGCTGCGCCTGGGAACAACCCACACGTGGCCGGAGGCGCCGTCCCACAAAGAAGAGCCTATTGGCGGTCCCCTGCTGACCCCTGCGCATCATCTCAGGCTTTTCTTTGTGCCTGTCCTGGCTCGTTCTCCTGCTGTGCGTTGGCTGCACAGCCTGAGGTCATCTTTTGCCATTGGGATCTGAGGGGCTGCCAACAAGCGGCCTCTCCCTCACTCTCTGCCTTGGCAAGACACATGTCTGGGACCACTTCCGCCGTAGGTCCTCTCTCGCCCCAGCACTACACATCTCACTCTGCAAGTAGAGTGGACTGGTGGGTCTGGGAAGACGCAACTGTCTATGTTAGGAGCCTGGGAACTAGGAGGACAGCAGAGGAACAGCATCTGCAAGAGGGTTTTATGCAGACGTAGCCACTGGAGAGCAGGCATGATGGCCAAGCCAAGTTGGTGGAGAAGGACTGTGGTGGCAGGCTGTGTGTGTGCATGGGGGAGGGAGGGATTTAGCCTCCAGGACTGAGTTTCTTGGCTCATGGAGATCAACAGCAGCATCTGATAAGCCACAATGCAATGTGCTGTACCAGGCTTTTAGCTGTGCATGGCACATGGTCAAGTGGATCTGCATAGGAGAAGACAGATGGGGATTAGGGAAGCCTCTTGCATTTGAGATGGATCAAGTAGGAAATGACAGGAAGAAACATGAGTGCAAATGAAAGCTCATGGCTTTTCAACAAGTCATCAGGGACCTGGATTTCGGGACTTCCCTTTAGAGAAAAGTGGATCCCTCCATGTACAATTGGCTCAGCCGAGCTCAGCACCATCTCAGCTCAGCCAGACACTGCTCCTCGCTGCAGCTGCTGGGCTCAGAGTAATAGTGCTCTAAAAAAAGCCCTTCCTTTCCCACAGCAGCTCTCTCAGCAGCGAGGTGTTCATCTCCTGCTCACTCTGCATGCTCAGACGTCGACAACAGCACCGCTTGGCCACACCACTCCTCTGTGTGCACAGCAGGGGCTGGTTTTTTTTAGAAATGATATTTCCCTCCCACTCCTACACATCAGCCCAACCGCTCCTTCAGAAAGACCTGTGACCCCAGCAGCTCATATCTGCAAGCCAGGGGCCAAAATTAGGTGATGGAGGGCAGAGGTCTGGAGACTGGAGCAGCTCTTTGCATGGCAATTTCAGCACAGCCAGGGAAGTTTGCAGTGCCAGCACGCAAATTACCCTTTCTCAAGCACCGAGCCAATGTGCACACCCTGTGTGGATGAGGTGCAGGTGAAGGTGGCTGCATGTCTCACGTGTCACATTCCCTGGGGCATCTCTACTGGTGGGGGAGCAACCTGCTCCTCCTGGCACCCACCCCCTCAGCACCCTCACCCTGGAGAGATGCAGCCACTGAGCCAGAGGGGCCAGCCAGCCTGGAGACATCCCTGTCCCCACTGCCCTCTGATGCCCTCACTGTCCGGCGCTCCCTGCAGTCTCCACTCCTCTCCACCATAAGTGGACCTGAGCCATGCCAGCCCTGGGCTGCCAGTTGGGGTCAGGCCAATTGGAGGGGATACCACCATTGCTCTGCTCTCCTTTGCTCTGCCCCTGCTCTCTCCTCACATGAAAGCCAGTTGAACCTCCCACCATCCCAGGTGTCTTTCATCCCTGCAGATGTCCCTCCTGCTCACAGAAAGCAGCATCTCCATTGCCAGGTGAATGCCTGCAGCCCAGGAGGACACAGAAGGAGACTTGGATGGCTGCAGCCTCAGACAGCCATGCTCTCCAGCTCCTACATCTCCAGTGTTTCCCACAAACTGGGGTTGGAGAGATATAAAGGGTTTGTCCGGAAGTGCACAGTTGATGCGTCTCCTCTGTCTTTGAGTGTCTCCTCTGAAGAGAGCTGGGAGAGCTGCTTTCCTCCTGGCTGGTGGGTCCACGTGTCCTGGAAGGGAACTGCTGTCCCCTGCACCTGGTGCTGCCAGGTTTTCCCTCCCTGCTGTCATCAGCCTGGCACATGTGTCTTGGCAAAGTGCTGATCTGAGGGTGGCAGAGGCCATCAATGAAAACTCATGTCCAAGGGGTGGTCGATCCTGACCTTCTTTAGCCCACACCCACCCATGGGTGGTGCAGGGGGACTGGGCTGAAGAACTCAGCCAGGAAAAGAACCCAGGTGGGTTTCTGGCTCCAGGCAAATGAGGGTGGGCTCTACACATCATCAGTCCCCAACACACACCCCGCGATCAAGGGTCCACCCACGGAGTCTTAAACTTCAGACACCAACGGCTCTTACCACTGGGCCGAGACACAATGGCATCTGAGAGGGTCTGATGCTGTTTGCACAGCCCAGGCCATGAGCAGGCGGGGTAGCTGTGACCCCGAGGATGCAAAGCAGGGTGGGGGACAAGGGGCAGGAGGCCTTGGCAGGGAGGATGCTCCTCCCCAGGCACAGGCAAACACCCCTCGTGATGCGCTCTCTGAGTGTCCGGAAATGCAGGCGGGGACTCTGCAGGCGCAGCGTGCGCAGTGGGGGCTGAGGCAGGGCCCCCGCTCAGTTGGTCACAGCCTCCGGCTGTGGGGAAGGCTCTGCTAGCCACAGCAATGCAGCAGGAGCAGCCCCAGGCGCGCTGCAAGCCACGGGCCAGGCAGCTCTGGAAGCGCTGTCCCCAGCTGAGAGCAAAGCAGACGCTTCCAGGAGAGTCTGTTGCCGCAGCGCCCCCCAAAATGCTGGGGCAGGTGGTCTGGGGCAGGCTGTCTCCTTGTGGGCCTGCCTTGCTGCTGCTGCTGCTGCTGCTGCTGGGTGAGTTGGGGCATGGCTTTGGCGTGGGGCTGAGGCCGGGAGGGCTGCTGAGCGGGGCAGGCCAGGGCCCGTGCTGGGCACAGGGGAGGGTGGGCAAAGGCTGTGCGCAGCCGCCGTGCAGCGCTGAGGGGCAGAGTGTCTTGGGTGGGGGCAGGAAGACCGTTGCTTCCTCCAGACGCGATGCAGCTCTGGGAAAGAGCATAATATTCAAATCTTTCTCAGGATGTTTGGGTCATAACATGGACTTTGTACACGCTGGAGTGGATTGGGGTAGCAGGGGGATGCTTCTGTAACAGCAATGCCACCCATTATCGGCTTGGCGTGATTTCGAGAGCGGAGGTGCATAAGATGCACGCTAGAGATGCGTGGGTGGGAAGGTGCTGTCCAGCAGGGACTCGGCAGTGGGGAGCTGGGCTGGGAGAGGCCGGCGAGCCGGGTTGCTGCCCCTCTAACCAACACCCTCTCTTCTGCACACTGCAGGTGCCAGTGTGACCGCCCAGGACATCTGCAGCTCCCCAGGTGATGGGGAGCACAGGGATGGGTCCCGAAAAGACAGTGGTACAGGGAGTGGGGCACGGAAAAGAGAGGAGCTTTGTTCCATGCGTACAAGCCCTTGGAGGAGAGATTCTGCCCTCCTTGAGCTAGAGCATTTTCAGCCCCACCATCACAAAGCCTTGCCTGCAGCATCCTGCATCAGTGACTTCCTTCCAGGTCACCTCCCGGCTCCTCATCTGAGCCTCGACTTACCTTCTGCCCAGCCTGGCGACACAGTTCTGGCCTGGTGCTCCCTCCTGACAGATTCACCTGCAACCCGAATCATCTTCTGCAAGGATGGGGTGGAGGAGTACAGCCTGAAAGCCCAACGGGGGCAGCTCAGCTACTTTGTGCTGCTGAACATCACCCCGGGGAGCGCAGGGACGTACACGTGTGGGTACCAGCACAGGAACGAGAGCAACTGGGTGAGGAGCTCTGCCCTCAGTGCTCCCCAGCATCTGGCTGTCAGAGGTGAGAGGTGGCACTGGGCATGGGCAGGAAACACTGTAGAGACAAACAGACCCTAAATTAGGGCGGGGACCCTGTGTTGCTCCATAACTTGGCCCTGGGCACTGTGGACTGTTGTTGTCAGGGTGCAGTTCAGCCCAGTCTTTCCCACTGCAGCGATTCCTCCCAGTCCTGGGAGAGCATTCTACTCCTCTCAAGCCCCCAGCATCACACAAAGGGCAGAGGGGTGGTGACACATCTCATCCAGAGCCACAGCCCTGTGAGGCATTCATTGATTTGTCACACCGGTCGATAGATGGAGGATGAGGGGGTCCCCACAGGTGCTGAGTCTGGGCAGGACGTGGGAGAGCTGGAGACTCTCAGCCTGTGCCTTTCTCCTCGCAGGCAGCGGGTCCAGCTCCCAGGCAGAGCCATCGACCACAGGTGAGTGATTCCCTCTCCGCACACCCAGTGTCCCCCAGCACGAGGCCGAGGGGTGCTGGGCTGCCGGCACCAGCATACGGGCAGGATCCTCAGGCGGGATGTGGCCTGGCTCTAAGGGCACCTCCTGCTCTCGGCTTCCTCTCCCCATGACACCTCCTCTTCCCCAACACCTTCTCTCTCTCCCAGCTCCCCATCCCCACCTCATCCACCCCTTCCCCACAGGCATCGCGCTGGCAGTGGCGGCCGTCTCCCTCCTCCTCCTGGCTGCAGCCACCTACTGTGCCGTGAAGAAAGGTGAGCGATTTGGGGAAATTCAGGGTAAACAATGAGGTAAAACCCACAGGGAAGTCGTAACGAAACATAGCACTTTGGCATCGCCAGTCCCTTACCCTGTTTCACAGGAAGATGAAGGAACCATTCCTTTTTCAAGTGCAAAGAGGATATGTGCTGAGATGGGGAAGACTAAATGCATCACTGCCCCAAACAAACATTTGTTCCCAGAGCACTTTGTCAAAGAAGGCAGTGTCCGAGCTGGGCTGAAAGGATGAAAAAAGGCTCCTCACACTTGGGCTGCCCAGAGCTGCTGAGAGCTTGGGAGAAGCCAGTCTGGGAAACGGGACTCATGGTTGCATAGTTGGAAAACCCCATCCCTGAGTGAGGTGTGGAGGTTCAGCCCATCATCTCCATGCTGCAGCCCAGAGCAGGGAAAGCCAGGGCTGGGCAGTAACTCTGCGTTCCCGCCTCACCCTTTCCTTTCCTTGCAGGGGCGTGCAGAGAGAGGTGCCAAAGGTGAGCAGCAATCCCTCCAAGCTGTGGGGCTGGGGGGAGGGAGAAGGGCATCCCGTGTGCCCTGGGGTGGTTCTTGGCAAGGAGCACCTTGGTCTGTGTCAATGGGTAGCTTCCCCCTCGGGTTGAAGCAGGGAGGAGCAGGGTTTGCCTGGGCTTGACTCCAGCTGTGGACCCAATGCAAGAAAACATCATCCCTGGGAATGACCCAAAAGGTCCCATTGCTGCGGGATGGCAGTGGGGCCATAGACCCTCAACACCCCTTCTCCTTGCTCTCTCACCACTGCTCGGTGATGCTGGTAGCGCTGAGGACTCTTCTGCTGATGACCGGAGTTGCTGTAAGTGTAACAAGTCCCCCTGCACCCTCCCCCTCCTGGCACCGGCCGCAATGTCCTTCTGCTTTGGCTTCCTGCCCCGCTTGCAATGCACAGCTGCTCCAGTCCGCAGTAGTCTCCAAAACATTCTTATAGATACCCAAGAAGTTCAATCTCGGTAAATTCTCTTCTCACTAAATCGTCCCAGTCAGAGCCTGATATCTATGATTGAAACCTGGGGCTTCTCCCTTACAATCCTGGGCTGTGTTGTTGTCTCCCGTGTCCCGCTGATGGTGTGACACTAACGCAGGTTCTCCCTGCAGATGTCAACACTGATGAACTGGGCAGAGTTAAGGTGAGTTCAGATCCTGCAGAACCTTTCTCGCTGTGCGAGCTCTTCGGGGCTGCGTCATGGCGTGTTTGAGGGCAAACTAAGCCTACCCCCCTTGAGGCTGGCATTTTCCCATAGCTCTGCTGTGGCTGTCATTGGTCTCCATCCACGGTGCCAGGAGAGCGAGGCTGCTGTCTTTTCTATTTTGAAGGTCTCACAACCAAACTGCTCCGAAGCTTCACTTTATGCCAACTTATGAGAAAGCGAGAGGTGATGCAGCCAGCTTCTGCGTTACCCAACACAAGACATGGCGTTCACATGGATCCTTGCTGGCTCTCTCTCCCCTCCGTGAGAACCTCTGGACATTTCCTGGATGTTTCTTTTGGGGCTCAGGATGGCTCCTTCATGGGTTGCAACTCTGCCGTTCCCCACCAATTCCGGGCGTTAGCTCTTCTGCAGAAGATGATTGCTTGGAGCGACCTCAGAAAACCCAAGAGCCCTCTCCACTAAACCAGCCTGCTGCCAGCTTTGTGGAGATCATGTTGTGCAGGTGGAGGAGGTGTCCACACAAGTCCTCTGACAGAGGCACACGGAAATGGGGATAGCGTGGGGGATTTCTGAGCTGTAAATAAAAGCATGAAGGTGCAGCCCAAAGAGAAAGAAGTTTTTTTTTTATTGCCTTATCTGTAGAGAGGTGTCAGGTCTCCCTGAGAGCGGCTGTCTGTCTTTCTCAGGGGTTGTGACCCAAACCTGGTGCATGGGGCTGACATGGGGACTTCATATGCTATCGAGCGTGAAAACCTGCAAAGCTTTTTCTGGCTAAAGCCTCAGCATGAATGTAAACCAGGAGCTACAAACGGATGAGCATTTTGATGCAAGACCATGATCTGACACAGCACAGGCAGCCCCATCACCTTGCCTGCTCTTTTACTATTCCAATTGCATGGAGCCTTTTGGGTCTGTTGAAGGCAACAAAGGAGTCTTGTCTGGGATTTCCGGTTGGGAAGGAGAGCTTGGCCAGGAAGAGACAGGCAGGAGCAGAATGCCAAGATGATGCTTTTAGAGTCTGGTGATGTCTCAGCTGAGCTCAGGCAAGAGACAGCTCCCCTTTCCAACCCCGTGTCTCTCTACAGTCCCTTCATAGCTCTACAGACACCCCTCTGGGTCTCTACGGATGTCTTTGGGCAGCTCAGTGCCATTCCTTAGGGGACTGTGTAAGACACATATACTTTGGGATACAAATTCATAGATGTTTATTGTTCATTTGAGCAAAACCACATCATCATTGCTCATAGTTTTTGACAAGGATGTATGAGCAGCTCAGTGCATATGCATCTATGTACCCATATAGAGAGATGTGAATCATTGTGGGGAGATATCACAGCACACCCATAGCTGTATCATGAAGTCTATTTAAACACATCTTCCTTAACACAGGAGGAAGGAGATGTCTTTACGTGTAAATTCACAATGTATGTAATGTACTGTATATGCATTTTGGTGTAATAGGTTGTAATTGTAAGTGCGAGTCATAGATATAGTTTCAGTGGAAGTCATGCAGAAGACATTTCTGATGTGTGTGGGAAGGGCTGGTGAGGGTGGAAGGGTTGGGTGCGCACAGGGTGGCATGGAGAGGGCTTGTGGGCAGGCGTTGCCCTGCCAAGCCCAGCGCTGGCAATTGCCCAGCAAGAGCTGGTGGAGAGAAAAGGCCAAGGTGGGCACGGCTCCCCGTGCGCTCGCCATGCTGCAGCGCTATCTGGGCTGGCTGCGAGAGCGGCTCACCGTGGCATACGTTGTGGTGGTGTCCATCTCTTGCACGCGAGGCTTGAGAGGAAAAATGAAAGCATGTTATTTCAGCTGCTGGCTCTGAGCCCAGAGTGCCACAAGGCAGGAAAAAGGAGAGCAGATGTGGGGCAGGACTGTGTTCTGAGGTGGCCCCTTATTTCTGCTTCGTTCTTGTTTTTACAAGTTCTTTTTTTTTTTTCCCCAGGTCTCCTCAAAAACTCCACATTTAAAAATATTTCAGGATGTGTAAATTCTTCGCCTTGTGAGACTGCACAGCAGCTGAAATACTCTTAAAAGACAATGTTTGAGAATGCAAAGAAAAAAAAATTTCTTTGTAGAAAAAATCTTGTGTCGTTGAAGAATTGTCACCCATAAAGGGGAATGAGGTGTGGCAAGATGTGGGCAGGTGGGCACAGAAATATATGTCTTCTTCTTTAAGTGCATCGGTTGGGTTCTCGGTGGGAAGAGCCCTGTGGGACTCCCCAGGCCAAGGCATGGACAGGGACCCCCACCAGCACAGCCCCTCCCTGGGGGCCCCGCTCCCTCCTCTGGCACCAAAGCTGTGCCACCACTCAGCCTGGTGCGTCCAACGTGGGCGATGGTGGAGTCTGTTGGGGGGCAAAAAGCACCTGGTTAGCCCTTGCTTCCCCTGCTGGGTCTGGGTGAGACCCACCGCGCCTTTGATCAGCACATGCCCCGGGCTCAGGACGCAATGCCCTGCCCTCTTTCCCCCACCTTTCACCCCGCTCTGGGCAGCAGAGCACCGTGCCCTTCCACCTGTGCGTGTGGAGCAGGGATGCTGGGGTTTGGCTGCATTTCCCCCACCCCGCGGCATTGTCCCTCTCTGCCCAACCAGCAGACCTGTATCTGCCGCTCTGCGCCCACCTGTGAAACCAAAGTCACCCTGAACATAGACGGAGGCACACGGACCACCTCCCCCTTACCCCACACACCACACCCCCCCTTTGCTGCAGTCTGTGGTGTCAGAGGGAGCAAGGAGATGTTTTCCCCACCAGTGCCCACCAATGGACGCACATCCTCAGCTGCTGCCCTCTGCTTGGAAGCAGAAATCATGGTGAAGTGAAAATACAGAGGGGGAAAAAGTCCAGAAGAACTAATTCTCCAGGAGGGGTCCATGGGTCACCCAGAGAGAGGAGGTGGTACTCACACTATATTTCGTTCTCGTCGGTCACCTCAGCCTCATGTCTGGGAAGTTGGTGCTGCCTGGAGAGGAGGGGGAAAAGAGGTTTTGGGTGCGTGTCCAGGCTGTGATGACATCATTCGGGTCATTCCCGGGGATGATGCTTTCTAGCATCAAGTCCATGGCTGGAAAGAAGTCCAGGGCAAGCCCTGCTCCTCTCTGACTCCACCAGAGGGGGATTTTACCCATGGACAAATACCACTCTGCCCCATGCAAAGGACAACCCAGGACCACCACAGGGAAGCTGGAATGCCTCCCTCTTCATCCCCCCCAGCCCCATAGCCTGGAGGGATTGCTGCTCACCTTTGGCACCTCTCTCTGCAGGCCCCTGCAAGGAAAGGAAAGGGTGAGGCGGGAATGCAGAGTTACTGCCCAGCCCTGGCTTTCCCTGCTCTGGGCTGCAGCATGGAGATGATGGGCTGAACCTCCACACCTCACTCAGGGATGGGGTTTTCCAACTATGCAACCATGAGTCCGTTTCCCAGACTGGCTTCTCCCAAGCTCTCACCAGCTGTGGGCAGCCCAAGTGTGAGGAGCCTCTTTTACTCCTTTCAGCCCAGCTCGGACACTGCCTTCTTTGACAAAGTGCTCTGGGAACAAATGTTTGTTTGGGGCAGGGATGCATTTAGTCTTCCCCATCTCAGCACATTTGCTCTTTGCACTTGAAAAAGGAATGGTTCCTTCATCTTCCTGTGAAACTGGGTAAGGGACTGGCGATGCCAAAGCGCTAAGTTTCGTTATGACTTCCCTGTGGGTTTTAGTTCATTGTTTACCCTGAATTTCCCCAAATCGCTCACCTTTCTTCACGGCACAGTAGGTGGCTGCAGCCAGGAGGAGGAGGGAGACGGCCACCACTGCCAGCGCGATGCCTGTGGGGAAGGGGTGGACGGGGCGGGGATGGGGAGCTGGGAGAGACAGAAGGTGTTGGGGAAGAGGGGGTGTCATGAGGAGAGGAAGCCAAGAGCGGGAGGTGCCCTTAGAGCCAGGCCTCATCCCACCTGAGGATCCTGCCCGTATGCTGGTGCCGGCAGCCCAGCACCCCTCGGCCTCGTGCTGGGGGACACCGGGTGTGCGGGGAGGGAATCACTCACCTGCGGTCGATGGCTCTGCCTGGGAGCTGGACCCGCTGCCTGCGAGGAGAAAGGCACAGGCTGAGAGTCTCCAGCTCTCCCACGTCCTGCCCAGAATCAGCACCTGTGGGCCCCCCTCATCTTCCATCTATCGACCGTTGTGACAAATCAATGAATGCCTCTCACGGCTGTGGCTCTGGATGAGATGTGGCACCACCCCTCTGCCCTTTGCGTGATGCTGGGGCAGGAGAGGAGTAGGATGCTCTCCCGGGACTGGAAGGAGTTGCCCCAGTGGCAAAGACTGGGCTGAACTGCACCCTGACAACAACAGTCCAGAGTGCCCAGGGCCAAGTCATGGGGCAACACAGGGTCCCTGCCCTAATTTAGGGTCTGTTTGTCTCTGCAGTGGTTCCTGCCCATGCCCAGTGCCACCTCTCACCTCTGACAGCCAGGTGCCGGGGAGCACTGAGGGCAGAGCTCCTCACCCAGTTGCTCTCGTTCCTGTGCTGGTACCCACACGCGTACGTCCCTGCGCTCCCCAGGGTGATGTTCAGCAGCACAAAGTAGCTGAGCTGTCCCCGTTGGGCTTTCACGCTGTACTCCTCCACCCCATCCTTGCAGAAGATGATTTGTGTTGCAGGAGACCGGCGTTCAATGGAGCAACAGAACAAAACCCGTTCTCCCTCCTGAGCGCTGAAGGTATTCAGGAAGAGGGCAGGAGCTGGGAGGTCACCTGGAGAGATGGCACAGGGATTTCCCAGGCCAGTGTTAGTGACGACAGAGTTGCCAAACACCCTGAATCTGGGAGAGCAATAGTTCTCCTTTCCACGGCTTCACCCGTGGGGAATGAACCCCCTCTCCCATCCCGTCTCCACCAAAGCACACCACCCTTGTCCAGACCAGCCTTGTTCTCACCATCCCCTGGGGAGCTGCAGATGTCCTGGGCGGTCACACTGGCACCTGCACCATGGGGCAGAGAGGGGGTTAGTTGGAGGGATAGTGACCCGCCTCATGCAGATGATCGTGCCCTGGTGCCCACTGCTGAGTCCTTGCTGGGCGAGCACCATCCCACCCTTGAGGGTCCATGAGGCAACTCCTCAGTCTCCTTCTTTGAAACCTCCCGCAGCCCATTTTTTCAGGGTTTGGTGTTCCAGGTGTCTTTGCTCCTTTGTCTCTAAGCTCTGCCCCACCTTACCCATTTCACAGCTCTGCATATCGGCATAAAAGGGTCCCCAATGAAGAGTCACTAATGTCCCAAGCGCTACCTGTCTCTCTGCTCCCGTCACAGAGCACCACAGGCAGAAAACATCTTCTATCCCGACATAACAGTTGTCATCACCACCAGGAAGGCATTTTCATTTCAGTTCAGCACAATACAAATGACAAAGCTCTGTCCCTCCACCCTCCCTGTGTTCATGTCCCTAAAGACGCTTTCTCTGGGAGCCCCATACAGAACATGAGCAGTAATTCAGTTACAAAGAAAAGGAAACAAAGCAGTTGTACATCCCCCCATTTTGTTGCAACATAGGGGATGTGAACACACAATTTGAATCTGATGGAATCACCATGAAGCCAGTGGTCTGTTGAAGCTGGGGAAGTACCCCGAGAGGTGTTCCTCGCACAGCTTCTGGGCATAAAAATCAAGGTAAGACACAACTGTGCACACATCTTTGCACAACGGAATGCACTACATCTTCTTTGCAACTCCTCCTCTCATTTCTCCCAGCTCTCCACCAAGCCAAGTCCCCATGCCCCGCTCCCAAAGCCTGGCAGCCCCATCCCCGTCCCGCAGACGTGCCCGGCTCCCACTCACCCAACAGCAGCAAGGCCATGCTGGGCAGATGCAGCACGGGCGCCCAACCTGCCCTCCGCGCCGGCCCCTTGCCCATCCCTGCCTGCCCGCAGCTGGCAGGCTCTGCTTTCTGAGCAGCTGAGAGCGCTGCACAAGAGGTGTCTGCTCTGGGCTTTGCTGCGCCTGGGAACAACCCACATGTGGCCAGAGGCGCCGTCCCACAAAGAAGAGCCTATTGGCGGTCCCCTGCTGACCCCTGCGCATCATCTCAGGCTTTTCTTTGTGCCTGTCCTGGCTCGTTCTCCTGCTGTGCGTTGGCTGCACAGCCTGAGGTCATCTTTTGCCATTGGGATCTGAGGGCTGCCGAGAAGCAGCCTCTGCCTCCCTCTCTACCTTGCAAGACACACGTCTGGGACCACTTTCCCCATGGGTCCTCTCCCGCCCCACCACTACACATCTCACTCTGCAAGTAGAGTGGACTGGTGGGTCTGGGAAGACGCAACTGTCTATGTTAGGAGCCTGGGAACTAGGAGGGCAGCAGAGGAAGAGCGTCTACAAGAGGGTTTTGTGCAGGCGTAGCCACTGGAGAGCAGGCATGATGGCCAAGCCTCCAGGATAGCCTCCAGGACTGAGTTTCTTGGCTCATGGAGATCAACGGTAGCATCTGATAAGCCACAATGCAATGTGCTGTACCAGGCTTTTCGCTGTGCATTGCACATGGTCAAGTGGATCTGCATAGGAGAAGAGAGATGGAAATTAGGAGGCCTCTTCCATTTGAAATGGATCCAGAAAGAAAAAACACGCAAAAATGTGAGTGCAAATGAAAGCTCATGGCTTTTTAACAGGTCATCAGGGACCCGGCCTTTTGGGACTTCCCCTTAGAGAAAAGTGGATCCCTCCATGTACAATTGTCTCAGCCGAGCTCAGCACCATCTCAGCTCAGCCCAGACACTGCTCCTCGCTGCAGCTGCTGGGCTCAGAGTAATAGTGCTCTAAAAAAAGCCCTTCCTTTCCCACAGCAGCTCTCTCATCAGCAAGGTGTTCATCTCCTGCTCACTCTGCGTGCTCAGACATGTGCGCTTGGCCACACCACTCCTCTGTGTGCACAGCAGTCGCTGTTATTTTTAGAAATGAGATTTCCCTCTCACTCCTACACACCAGCCCAACCGCTCCTTCAGAAAGATCTGTGTCGCCAGCAGCTGCAAATCTGGAAGCCAGGAGCCGAAAATAGGTGGGGGATGGCATAGGGCTGGAGGTCTGGAGACTGGAGCAGCTCTTTGCATGGCTATGAGCCCAGCTGGCTGTGTTCTGTCCTGGCTGATGAAGAAGACAGGTTGCTTCTTTCCACCCTGCTTCGGAAGGCATTTTCAGCACAGCCAGGGAAGTTTGCAGTGCCAGCACCCAAATTACCTCTTCTCAAGCACCATGCCACACTGTGGACACCCTGTGTGGATGAGGTGCAGTTAAAGGTGGCTGCATGTCTCACGTGTCGCATTCCCTGGGGCATCTCTGCTGGTGGGGGAGCAACCTGCTCCTCCTGGCACCCACCCCCTCAGCACCCTCACCCTGGAGAGATGCAGCCACTGAACCAGAGGGGCCAGCCAGCCTGGAGACACCCCTGTCCCCACTGACCTCTGATGCCCTCACTACCCTGCGCTCCCTGCAGTCTCCACTCCTCTCCACCATAAGTGGACCTGAGCCATGCCGGCCCTGGGCTGACAGTTGGGGTCAGGCCAATTGGGGGATGTGCCACCATTGCTCTGCTCTCCTTTGCTCTGCCCCTGCTCTCTCCTCACATGAAAGCCAGTTGAACCTCCCACCATCCCAGGTGTGTTTCATCCCTGCAGATGTCCCTCCTGCTCACAGAAAGCAGAGTCTCCATTGCCAGGTGAATGCCTGCAGCCCAGGAGGACACAGAAGGAGACTTGGATGGCTGCAGCCTCAGACAGCCATGCTCTCCAGCTCCTGCATCTCCAGTGTTTCCCACAAACTGGGGTTGGAGAGATATAAAGGGTTTGTCTGGAAGTGGACAGTTGATGCATCTCCTCTGTCTTTGAGTGTCTCCTCTGAAGAGAGCTGGGAGAGCTGCTTTCCTCCTGGCTGGTGGGTCCACGAGTCCTGGAAGGGAACTGCTGTCCCCTGCACCTGGTGCTGCCAGGTTTTCCCTCCCTGCTGTCATCAGCCTGGAACATGTGTCTTGGCAAAGGCCATCAATGAAAACTCATGTCCAAGGGGTGGTCGATCCTGCCCTTCTTTAGCCCACACCCACCCATGGTGGTGCAGGGGGACTGGGCTGAAAAACTCAGCCAGAAAAAGAACCCAGGCGGGTTTCTGGCTCCAGGCAAATGAGGGTGGGCTCTACACATCATCAGTCCCCAACACACACCCCGCGATCAAGTGTCCACGCACGCAGTCTTAAACTTCAGACACCAACGGCTCTTACCACTGGGCCGAGACACAATGGTGTGTGAGAGGGGCTGATGCTGTTTGCACAGCCCAGGCCATGAGCAGGCGGGGTAGCTGTGACCCCGAGGGTGCAAAGCAGGGTGGGGGACAAGGGGCAGGAGGCCTTGGCAGGGAGGATGCTCCTCCCCAGGCACAGGCAAACAACCCTCGTGATGCGCTCTCTGAGTGTCCGGAAATGCAGGCGGGGACTCTGCAGGCGCAGCGTGCGCAGTGGGGGCTGAGGCAGGGCCCCCGCTCAGTTGGTCACAGCCTCCGGCTGTGGGGAAGGCTCTGCTAGCCACAGCAATGCAGCAGGAGCAGCCCCAGGCGCGCTGCAAGCCACGGGCCAGGCAGCTCTGGAAGCGCTGTCCCCAGCTGAGAGAAAAGCAGACGCTTGCAGGAGAGGCTGTTGCCGCAGCGCCCCCCAAAATGCTGGGGCAGGTGGCCTGGGGCAGGCTGTCTCCTTGTGGGCCTGCCTTCCTGCTGCTGCTGCTGCTGCTGCTGCTGGGTGAGTTGGGGCATGGCTTTGGCGTGGGGCTGAGGCCGGGAGGGCTGCTGAGCGGGGCAGGCCAGGGCCCGTGCTGGGCACAGGGGAGGGTGGGCAAAGGCTGTGCGCAGCCGCCGTGCAGCGCTGAGGGGCAGAGTGTCTTGGGTGGGGGAGGAAGACCGTTGCTTCCTCCAGACGCGACAAAGTGCTGAGCAAAAGGTGTATTTTTCGAACGCCACAAGTGGGTTCGAGTCGCAGTGTGAGACTTTGTACATGCTGGAGTGCTGTAGGGATCCATGCTCACCCACCTGCAAGAGCAAACCCATGCAAAATGGGCTTGGGGTTTTGTCAAGCCAGGAGACTGAGGACATGCAGGCTGGAGACACATGGGTGAGAAGGTGCTCGCCCAGCAAAATCTCAGCGCTGGGGACCAGTGCATGTGGGTGAGTCAGGTCATTGCCCCTGTAAAGAAAAGCCTCTTTTCTGCATGGAACAGGTGCCGGCGTGACTCCCCAGGACATCTGCAGCTCCCCACGGGATGGTGAGCACGGGGATGGGTCCTTAAAAAGGAGTGGTGAAGGAGTGGAGATGGGAAGGGAGAGGGGATTGATTCCCCTGGTGTGAACCCCTGGAGGGGAGACTCCTGCCCTGCCTTTTGTAGCTCCCACAACAGTAACTGTGGCCTGGGGCATCCCCGTGCCATCTCTGCAGGTGACCTCCCACCTCCTGAACTTTTCCTGACCACCTCGAATGCACGGGAGGGAGAACAGGTTGTGCTTCGCTGCTCCATTGATGGGCACTCTCCTGCTACCTGAATCGTCTTCTGCAAGGATGGTGTGGAGAAGTACAGCCTGAAAGCCGAAAAGAGAAAGCTTACGTACTCCATGCTTGTGACTGTGACGATGGAGAGCACGGGGACGTACAGATGTGGGTACCAGCAGAAGACTGAGCACTACAGAATGAGGAGCTCTGCGCTCAGCACTCCACAGAACCTGACTGTCACAGGTGAGGCGTCCCATGGTACCCAAGCACACTCCGCTGCAGAGCCTCAATGACCCCAGTTGAGGCTGGGAACCCCTCTGTGCCCCATGTCATTGTCCTGAGCAGTGGGGATGCTCAGACAAGCCTTTGCCACTGGGTGACCTTGTACCTGTCCCGGGAGAGCATCCTGCTCCTCTCCTGCCCCAGCATCACGCAAAGGGCAGAGGGGTGGTGCCACATCTCATCCAGAGCCACAGCCGTGTGAGGCATTCATTGATTTGTTACGACGGTCGATAGATGGAGGATGAGGGGGTCCCCACAGGTGCTGAGTCTGGGCAGGACGTGGGAGAGCTGGAGACTCTCAGCCTGTGCCTTTCTCCTCGCAGGCAGCGGGTCCAGCTCCCAGGCAGAGCCATCGACCGCAGGTGAGTGATTCCCTCCCCACACACCCAGTGTCCCCCAGCACGAGGCCAAGGGGTGCTGGGCTGCCGGCACCAGCATACGGGCAGGATCCTCAGGCGGGATGTGGCCTGGCTCTAAGGGCACCTCCTGCTCTCGGCTTCCTCTCCCCATGACACCCCCTCTTCCACAACACCTTCTCTCTCTCCCAGCTCCCCATCCCCGCCTCGTCCACCCCTTCCCCACAGGCATCGTGCTGGCAGTGGCGGCCGTCTCCCTCCTCCTCCTGGCTGCAGCCACCTACTGTGCCGTGAAGAAAGGTGAGCGATTTGGGGAAATTCAGGGTAAACAATGAACTAAAACCCACAGGGAAGTCATAACGAAACTTAGCGCTTTGGCATCGCCAGTCCCTTACCCAGTTTCACAGGAAGATGAAGGAACCATTCCTTTTTCAAGTGCAAAGAGCAAATGTGCTGAGATGGGGAAGACTAAATGCATCCCTGCCCCAAACAAACATTTGTTCCCAGAGCACTTTGTCAAAGAAGGGAGTGTCCGAGCTGGGCTGAAAGGAGTAAAAGAGGCTCCTCACACTTGGGCTGCCCACAGCTGGTGAGAGCTTGGGAGAAGCCAGTCTGGGAAACGGACTCATGGTTGCATAGTTGGAAAACCCCATCCCTGAGTGAGGTGTGGAGGTTCAGCCCATCATCTCCATGGTGCAGCCCAGAGCAGGGAAAGCCAGGGCTGGGCAGTAACTCTGCATTCCCGCCTCACCCTTTCCTTTCCTTGCAGGGGCGTGCAGAGAGAGGTGCCAAAGGTGAGCAGCAATCCCTCCAGGCTCTGGGGCTGGGGGGGATGAAGAGGGAGGCATTCCAGCTTCCCTGTGGTGGTCCTGGGGTTGTCATTTGCACGGGGCAGAGTGGTCTTTGTCCATGGGTAAAATGCCCCTCGGGTGGAGGCAGAGAGGAGCAGGGCTTGCCCTGGGCTTCCTTCCAGCCATGGACCTGATGCTAGAAAGCATCATCCCCGGGAATGACCCGAATGATGTCATCACAGCCTGGACACGCACCCAAAACCCTTTTCCCCCCTCCTCTCCAGGCAGCACCAACTTCCCAGACATGAGGCTGAAGTGACCGACGAGAACGAAATACAGTGTGAGTACCACCTCCTCTCTCCGGGTGACCCATGGACCCCTCTTGGAAAATTAGTTCTTCTGGACTTTTTCCCCCTCTGTATTTTCACTTCACCATGATTTCTGCTTCCAAGCAGAGGGCAGCAGCTGAGGATGTGGGTCCATTGGTGAGGGCTGGTGGGGAAAACATCTCCTTGCTCCCTCTGACACCACAGGCTGCAGCAAAGGGGGGGTGCCTTGGGTGTGGGAAGAGGGAGGTGGTCCGTGTGCCTCAGTCTATGCTGATGAAAGGCGGGGTGGGTCTCACCCAGACCCAGCAGGGGAAGCAAGGGCTAACCAGGTGCTTTTTGCCCCCCAATAGACTCCACCATCGCCCACGTTGGACGCACCAGGGTGAGTGGTGGCACAGCTTTGGTGCCAGAGGAGGGAGCGGGACCCCAGGGAGGGGCTGTGCTGGTGGGGGTCCCTGTCCATGCCTTGGCCTGGGGAGTCCCACGGGGCTCTTCCCACTGAGAACCCAACCGATGTACTTGCAGAAGAAGACATATATTTCTGTGCCCACCTACCCACATCTTGCCAGACCTCATTCCCCTTTATGGGTGAAAATTCTCCAACAGCACAAGATTTTTTCTACCAAGAAATTTTTTTTTCTTTGTATTTTCAAACAAAAAAGAATTCATTTTTAAAAGTATTTCAGCTGGTGCAGTCAAAATTACTATCACAAAGGGAAGAAATCACACATCCTGAAATGTTTTTAAATATGGAATTTTTGAGGAGACCTGGAAAAAAAAAAAAAAGAACTTGTAGAAACAAGAATGAAGACAAAATGAGGGGCACCTCAGAACACAGTCCCGCCCCACATCTGCTCTCCTTTTTCCTGCCTTATGCCACACTGGGCTTGGAGCCAGCAGCTGAAATAACATGCTTTCATTTTCCCTCTCAAGCCTCGCGTGCAAGAGATGGACACCACCACAACGTATGCCACGGTGAGCCGCTCTCGCAGCCAGCCCAGATAGCGCTGCAGCATGGCGAGCGCACGGGGAGCCGTGCCCACCTTGGCCTTTTCTCTCCACCACCTCTTGCTGGGCAATTGCCAGCGCTGGGCTTGGCAGGGCAACGCCTGCCCACAAGCCCTCTCCATGCCACCCTGTGCGCACCCAACCCTTCCACCCTCACCAGCCCTTCCACACACATCAGAAATGTCTTCTGCATGACTTCCACCAACAGGATATCTATGACGCGTATTTACAATTACAACCTATTACATCTAAATGCATATACAGTACATTACATACATTGTGAATGTATCTGTTAATACATGTATATGTGAACACATCTCATTCCTACTGTGTAAAGGGAGATGTGTTTAAATAAACCTCGTGATACAGCTATGGGTGTGCTGTGATATCTCCCCACAATGATTCACATCTCTACACACAGGTACACAGATGCATATGCACTGAGGTGCTCATACATCCTTGTTAAAAGCTCTGAGCAATGATGATGTGGTTTTGCTCAAATGAACAATAAAATTCTATGAAGTTGTATCCCAAATTATATCTGTCTTACACAGTCCCCTAAGGAATGGCATTGAGCTGCCCAAAGACATCTGTAGAGACCCAAAGGGTTGTCTGTAGAGCTATGAAGGGACTGTAGCAGAGCAGGGTGATGGGGCTGCCTGTGCTTTGTCAGATCATGCTCTTGCATCATAATTCTGATCTGTTTGTAGCTCCTGGTTTACATTCTTGCTCAGGCTTTAGCCAGAAAAAGCTTTGCAGGTTTTCACGCTCGATAGCATATGAAGTCCCCATGTCAGCCCCATGCACCAGGTTTGGGTCTGTCAGGAGGGAGCACCAGGCCAGAACTGTGTCGCCAGGCTGGGCAGAAGGTAAGTCGAGGCTCAGATGAGGAGCCGGGAGGTGACCTGGAAGGAAGGCAGTGATGCAGGATGCTGCAGGCAAGGGTTTGTGATGGTGGGGCTGCAAAATGCTCTAGCTCAAGGAGGGCAGAATCTCTCCTCCAATGGCGTGTACGCATGGAACAAAGCTCCTCTCTTTCCCGTGCCCCACTCCCTGTACCACTGCCTTTTCGGGACCCATCCCTGTGCTCCCCATCCCCTGGGGAGCTGCAGATGTCCTGGGCGGTCACACTGGCACCTGCAGTGTGCAGAAGAGAGGGTGTTGGTTAGAGGGGCAGCAACCCGGCTCGCCGGCCTCTCCCAGCCCAGCTCCCCACTGCCGAGTCCCTGCTGGGCAGCACCTTCCCACCCACGCATCTCTAGCGTGCATCTTATCCACCTCCGCTCTCGAAATCACGCCAAGCCGATAATGGGTGGCATTGCTGTTACAGAAGCATCCCCCTGCTACCCCAATCCACTCCAGCGTGTACAAAGTCCATGTTATGACGCAAACATCCTGAGAAAGATTTGAATATTATGCTCTTTCCCAGAGCTGCGTCGCGTCTGGAGGAAGCAACGGTCTTCAAGCAACAGCTACCCCGCCGGCTCATGGCCTGGGTTCTGCCCAGGCATAAAGAAATCATAATCCCTGGGAATGACCAAAAAGACCCCATTGCTGCATATGGCAGTGGGGCCAAGCACCCTCAGCACCTCTTCTTCCCGCTCTCTCCAAACCTCTCGGTGATGCTGGTTGTGCTGAGGACCCTTCTGCTGACAGCCAGAGTTACTGTACGTGCCAATTCCTCTTCCACTCTTCCCCCTCCTGCTACCGGCACAATGTCCTTTTGCTTCGGCGTACCTGCTTGCAAGGCAGAGCTGGTCCCATCATCACTGTTTTTAATGACAATTCTTTAAATTCCAATAAATTAATCTTAGTGAATTCTGTTCCCAATTAATAATCCCAGATCCCAGACAGAAAAAGCTTTGCAGGTTTTCACGCTCGATAGCATATGAAGTCCCCATGTCAGCCCCATGATCCAGGTTTCGGTCACAACCCCTGAGAAAGACAGACAGCCGCTCTCAAGGAGATTTCTCACCTGACACCTCTCCTGGGATAAGGCAATAAAAAACCCTTCTTTCTCTTTGGGCTGCACCTTCATGCTTTTATTTACAGCTCAGAAATCCCCCACGCCATCCCCATTTCCCTGTGCCTCTCTCAGAGAACTTGTGTGGACACCTCCTCCCCTCCACAACATGATCTCCACAAAGCTGGCAGCAGGCTGGTTTAGTGGAGAGGGCTCTTGGGTTTTCTGAGGTCGCTCCAAGCAATCATCTTCTGCAGAAGACCTAAAGCCCGGAATTGGTGGGGAACGGCAGAGTTGCAACCCATGAAGGAGCCATCCTGAGCCCCAAAAGGAACATCCAGGAAATGTCCAGAGGTTCTCAGGGAGGGGAGAGAGAGCCAGCAAGGATCCATGTGAACGCCATGTCTTGTGTTGGGTAACGCAGAAGCTGGCTGCATCACCTCTCGCTTTCTCATAAGTTGGCATAAAGGGAAGCTTCGGAGCAGTTTGGTCGTGACACCTTCAAAATAGGAAAGACAGCAGCCTCGCCCTCCTGGTGCCCATCACGGCCACAGGCGTGGGGCTGGGATGGCACCTTGGAAGGAGACCAATGACAGCCGCAGCAGAGCTATGGGAAAATGCCAGCCTCAAGGGGGGGGGGGCCTTAGTTTGCCCTCAAACAGGTCATGACTCAGCCCCAAAGAGCTCGCACAGCGAGAAAGCTTCTGCAAGAGCTGAACTCACCTTAAATCTGCCCAGTTCATCAGTGTTGACATCTGCAGGGAGAAACTGCGTTAGTGTCACACCATCAGCTGACACTGGAGACAACAACACAGCCCAGGATTGTAAGGGAGAAGCCCCAGGTTTCAATCAGAGATATCAGGCTCTGACTGGGACGATTTAGTGAGTAGAGAATTTACCGAGATTGAACTTCTTGGGTATCTATAAGAATGTTTTGGAGACTACTGCGGACTGGAGCAGCTGTGCATTGCAAGCGGGGCAGGAAGCCAAAGCAGAAGGACATTGCGGCCGGTGCCAGGAGGGGGAGGGTGCAGGGGGACTTGTTACACTTACAGCAACTCCGGTCATCAGCAGAAGAGTCCTCAGCGCTACCAGCATCACCGAGCAGTGGTGAGAGAGCAAGGAGAAGGGCTGTTGAGGGTCTATGGCCGCACTGCCATCCCGCAGCAATGGGGCCTTTTGGGTCATTCCCAGGGATGATGCTTTCTTGCGTCGGGTCCACAGCTGGAGTGAAGCCCAGGCAAACCCTGCTCCTCCCTGCTTCAACCCGAGGGGGGAGCTACCCACGGACACAGACCACGGTGCTCCTTGCCAAGAACCACCCCAGGCCACACGGGATGCCCTTCTCCATCACCCCTAAGCTCTTCAGCCAGGACGGATTGCTGCTCACCTTTGGCATCTCTCTCTGCAGGTCCCTGCAAGGAAAAGAAAGGGAGATGTGGGGAATGGTCAATGTGGCTTCACCAAGGGGAAATCACGCTTGACCAATGTGATAGCCTGCTCGGATGGCATGCCTGGCTGGGTGGGTGAGGGCAGAGCCGTGGGCGTTGTCCACCTCGACTTCAGCAAGGCTTTTGACGCTGTCTCCCAGAACATCCTTGTAGGGAAGCCTAGGAAGTGTGGGTTAGATGAGTGGGCAGTGGGGTGGATGGAGAAGGGGCTGAATGCGGTGAATGACTTGTGGTGTTCCCCAGGGGTCAGTACTGAGTCCAGTCTTGTTCAACGTATCCGTCAATGAGCCAGACAAGGGAACAGAGTGTACCCGCAGCAAGTTTGCTGGTGACTCAAAGCTGGGAGCAGTGGCTGACACAGCAGTCGGCTGTGCCACCGTACAGCGAGACCTGGAGAGGCTGGAGAGTTGGGTGGAGAGGGACCAAATGAAGTTCAAGAAGGGCAAGTGCAGGGTCCTGCAGCTGGGGAGGAATAACTCCATGCAGCAGTAAGGATTCGGGTTTGACCTCTTGGAAAGCAGCTACACAAGAGGGGGAGCTGGGAGTGCTGGTGGACAAGAAGTTGACCACGAGACAGCAATGTGCCCTTGTGGCCAAGAAGCCCAATGGTCTCCTGGGATGCATTAGAAAGAGCGTGGCCAGCAGGTCGAGGGAGGTCATCCTCCCCCTCTGCTCTGCCCTGGGGAGGCCACATGTGTATGAGTACTGTGTCCAGTTCGGGGCTCCCCAGTTCAAGAAAGACAGGGAACTACTGGAAAGAGTCCAGCAGAGGGCTACCAAGATGATGAAGGGCAGGAGCATCCCTCTGATGAGGCAAAGCTGGAGAGCCGGGTCTATATAGGCCAGAGAAGAGAAGGCTGAGAGGGGATCTCATCAATGCTGAGCAATATCTAAAGGGCGGGTGTCAAGAGGATGGGGCCAGACTCTTTCCAGTGGTGCAGTTGACAGGACCAGGAGCAATGGGAACAGGCTGGAACACAGGAAGTTCCGTCTCAACATGAGGTAAAACTTTATGACTTTGAGGGTGGTAGAGCATAGCAGCAGGAAAATGTCTGTGAGGGGCAGGGATGTATTTGGTATCTCCCCCTCAACTTTGGTATCCAAACCATCTCACAAGGCAGGAAGTTTTCCCCATCTCTGAAAGTTTGCTACCTCTAGGTGATGAAGGAAAGTTTTGAGGGGCTCAGCTTCCTCTGAAACAGGAGTAAAGAGCTGCCCATCCTAAAGTGGCATTGCTCACACAGCAACAGCCCCACATCAGGGTGCCATTTTGGCCCCACTGTTTACCCTGAATTTCCCCAAATCGCTCACCTTTCTTCACGGCACAGTAGGTGGCTGCAGCCAGGAGTACTGGCTCTGGGAGCCCCATACAGAACATGAGCAGTAATTCATTTTAAAAAAAAAAAGGAAACAAAAAAGCGGTTAAATAGGACACATACATCCACTGTTTTGCTGAAACATAGAGGATATGAATACTTTATTTGAGTCTGCTAAAAGCACCATGGAGCCAGTGGTCTGTTGAAGCTGGGGAAGTACCCCGAGAGGTGTTCCTCGCACAGCTTCTGGGCATAAAAATCAAGGTCAGACACAACTGTGCACACATCTTTGCACAACGGAATGCACTACATCTTCTTTGCAACTCCTCCTCTCATTTCTCCCAGCTCTCCACCAAGCCAAGTCCCCATGCCCCGCTCCCAAAGCCTGGCAGCCCCATCCCCGTCCCGCAGACGTGCCCGGCTCCCACTCACCCAACAGCAGCAAGGCCATGCTGGGCAGATGCAGCACGGGCGCCCAACCTGCCCTCCGCGCCGGCCCCTTGCCCATCCCTGCCTGCCCGCAGCTGGCAGGCTCTGCTTTCTGAGCAGCTGAGAGCGCTGCACAAGAGGTGTCTGCTCTGGGCTTTGCTGCGCCTGGGAACAACCCACATGTGGCCGGAGGCGCCGTCCCACAGAGGAGCTTATTGGAGGTCCCCTGCTGACCCCTGTGCATCATCTCAGGCTTTTCTTTGTGCCTGTCCTGGCTCGTTCTCCTGCTGTGCGTTGGCTGCGTAGCCTGAGGTCATCTTTTGCCATTGGGATCTCTGTGGCTGCCAACAAACGGCCTCTCCCGCTCTCCCTGCTTTGGCAAGAGACACGTCTGGGACCACTTTCCCCATGGGTCCTCTCCCGCCCCACCACTACACATCTCACTCTGCAAGTAGAGTGGACTGGTGGGTCTGGGAAGACGCAACTGTCTATGTTAGGAGCCTGGGAACTAGGAGGGCAGCAGAGGAACAGCATCTGCAAGAGGGTTTTATGCAGACGTAGCCACTGGAGAGCAGGCATGATGGCCAAGCCTCCAGGATAGCCTCCAGGACTGAGTTTCTTGGCTCATGGAGATCAACAGCAGCATCTGATAAGCCACAATGCAATGTGCTGTACCAGGCTTTTAGCTGTGCATGGCACATGGTCAAGTGGATCTGCCTCGGAGAAGACAGATGGAAATTAGGATGCCTCTTCCATTTGAGATGGATCCAGAAAGAAAAAACACGCAAAAATGTGGATGCAAATGAAAGCTCATGGCTTTTCAACAGGTCATCAGGGACCCGGCCTTTCGGGACTTCCCTTTAGAGAAAAGTGGATCCCTCCATGTACAATTGGCCCAGCCGAGCTCAGCACCATCTCAGCTCAGCCAGACACTGCTCCTCGCTGCAGCTGCTGGGCTCAGAGTGATATTGCCCTAAAAAAAGCCCTTCCTTTCCCACAGCAGCTCTCTCAGCAGCAAGGTGTTCATCTCCTGCTCACTCTGCATGCTCAGACGTCGACAACAGCACCGCTTGGCGACACCACTCCTCTGTGTGCACAGCAGTGGCTGTTATTTTTAGAAATGAGATTTCTCTTTCACTCCTACACACCATCCCAACCGCTCCTTCAGAAAGACCTGTGTCCCCAGCAGCCCCAAATCTGCAAGCCAGGAGCCAAAAATAGGTGGGGGATGGCATAGGGCTGGAGGTTTGGAGACTGGAGCAGCTCTTTGCATGGCTCTGAGCCCAGCTGGCTGTGTTCTGCCCTGGCTGATGAAGAAGACAGGCTGCTTCTTTCCACCCTGCTTCGGAAGGCATTTTCAGCACAGCCAGGGAAGTTTGCAGTGCCAGCACCCAAATTACCCCTTCCCAAGCACCAAGCCACTGTGCACACCATGTGTGGATGAGGTGCAGGTGAAGGTGGCTGCACGTCTCACCCACGCCATCCCCTGAAGCATCTCTGCTGGCGGGGGAGCAACCTGCTCCTCCTGGCACCCACCCCCATCATCACCCTCACCCTGGAGAGATGCAGCCACTGAGCCAGAGGGGCCAGCCAGCCTGGAGACGCCCCTGTCCCCACTGCCCTCTGACGCCCTCACTGCCCGGCGCTCCCTGCAGTCCCCACTCCTCTCCACCATAAGAGGACCTGAGCCATGCCAGCCCTGGGCTGCCAGTTGGGGTCAGGCCAGTTAGGGGATGTGCCACCATTGCTCTGCTCTCCCTCGATCTGCCCCTGCTCTCTCCTCACATGAAAGCCAGTTGAACCTCCCACCATCCCAGGTGTGTTTAATCCCTGCCGATGTCCCTCCTGCCCACAGAAAGCAGCATCTCCATTGCCAGGTGAATGCCTGCAGCCCAGGAGGACACAGAAGGAGACTTGGATGGCTGCAGCCTCAGACAGCCATGCTCTCCAGCTCCTGCATCTCCAGTGTTTCCCACAAACTGGGGTTGGAGAGATATAAAGGATTTGTCTGGAAGTGGACAGTTGATGCATCTCCTCTGTCTTTGAGTGTCTCCTCTGAAGAGAGCTGGGAGAGCTGCTTTCCTCCTGGCTGGTGGGTCCACGAGTCCTGGAAGGGAACTGCTGTCCCCTGCACCTGGTGCTGCCAGGTTTTCCCTCCCTGCTGTCATCAGCCTGGCACATGTGTCTTGGCAAAGTGCTGATCTGAGGGTGACAGAGGCCATCAATGAAAACTCATGTCCAAGGGGTGGTCGATCCTGCCCTTCTTTAGCCCACACCCACCCATGGGTGGTGCAGGGGGACTGGGCTGAAGAACTCAGCCAGGAAAAAAACCCAGGTGGGTTTCTGGCTCCAGGCAAATGAGGATGGGCTCTACACATCATCAGTCCCCAACACACACCCCGCGATCAAGTGTCCACGCACGCAGTCTTAAACTTCAGACACCAACGGCTCTTACCACTGGGCCGAGACACAATGGTGTGTGAGAGGGGCTGATGCTGTTTGCACAGCCCAGGCCATGAGCAGGCGGGGTAGCTTTGACCCCGAGGATGCAAAGCAGGGTGGGGGACAAGGGGCAGGAGGCCTTGGCAGGGAGGATGCTCCTCCCCAGGCACAGGCAAACACCCCTCGTGATGCGCTCTCTGAGTGTCCGGAAATGCAGGCGGGGACTCTGCAGGCGCAGCGTGCGCAGTGGGGGCTGAGGCAGGGCCCCCGCTCAGTTGGTCACAGCCTCCGGCTGTGGGGAAGGCTCTGCTAGCCACAGCAATGCAGCAGGAGCAGCCCCAGGCGCGCTGCAAGCCACGGGCCAGGCAGCTCTGGAAGCGCTGTCCCCAGCTGAGAGCAAAGCAGACGCTTGCAGGAGAGGCTGTTGCCGCAGCGCCCCCCAAAATGCTGGGGCAGGTGGCCTGGGGCAGGCTGTCTCCTTGTGGGCCTGCCTTGCTGCTGCTGCTGCTGCTGCTGCTGGGTGAGTTGGGGCATGGCTTTGGCGTGGGGCTGAGGCCGGGAGGGCTGCTGAGCGGGGCAGGCCAGGGCCCGTGCTGGGCACAGGGGAGGGTGGGCAAAGGCTGTGCGCAGCCGCCGTGCAGCGCTGAGGGGCAGAGTGTCTTGGGTGGGGGAGGAAGACCGTTGCTTCCTCCAGACGCGACAAAGTGCTGAGCAAAAGGTGTATTTTTCGAACGCCACAAGTGGGTTCGAGTCGCAGTGTGAGACTTTGTACATGCTGGAGTGCTGTAGGGATCCATGCTCACCCACCTGCAAGAGCAAACCCATCCAAAATGGGCTTGGGGTTTTGTCAAGCCAGGAGACTGAGGACATGCAGGCTGGAGACACATGGGTGAGAAGGTGCTCGCCCAGCAAAATCTCAGCGCTGGGGACCAGTGCATGTGGGTGAGTCAGGTCATTGCCCCTGTAAAGAAAAACCTCTTTTGTGCATGGAACAGGTGCCAGCGTGACTCCCCAGGACATCTGCAGCTCCCCAGGGGATGGTGAGCACGGGGATGGGTCCTTAAAAAGGAGTGGTGAAGGAGTGGAGATGGGAAGGGAGAGGGGATTGATTCCCCTGGTGTGAACCCCTGGAGGGGAGACTCCTGCCCTGCCTTTTGTAGCTCCCACAACAGTAACTGTGGCCTGGGGCATCCCCGTGCCATCTCTGCAGGTGACCTCCCGCCTCCTGACCTTTTCCTGAACACCTCCAACGCACGGGAGGGAGAACAGGTTGTGCTTCGCTGCTCCATTGATGGGCACTCTCCTGCTTACCGAATCGTCTTCTGCAAGGATGGGGTGGAGAAGTACAGCCTGAAAGCCCAACGGGGGCAGCTCAGCTACTTTGTGCTGCTGAACATCACCCTGGGGAGCGCAGGGACGTACGCGTGTGGGTACCAGCACAGGAACGAGAGCAACTGGGTGAGGAGCTCTGCCCTCAGTGCTCCCCGGCACCTGGCTGTCAGAGGTGAGAGGTGGCACTGGGCATGGGCAGGAACCACTGCAGAGCCCAACAGACCCTATATTAGGGCGGGGACCCTGTGTTGCCCCATGACTTGGCCCTGGGCACTATGGATATTGTTGTCAGGGTGCAGTTCAGCCCAGTCTTTGCCACTGGGGCAAGTCCTCCCGGTCCCTGGAGAGCATCCTGCTCCTCTCCTGCCCCCAGCATCACGCAAAGGGCAGAGGGGTGGTGCCACATCTCATCCAGAGCCACAGCCGTGTGAGGCATTCATTGATTTGTCCTGATGGTCGCTAGATGGAGGATGAGGGGGTCCCCACAGGTGCTGATTCTGGGCAGGACGTGGGAGAGCTGGAGACTCTCAGCCTGTGCCTTTCTCCTCGCAGGCAGCGGGTCCAGCTCCCCGGCAGAGCCATCGACCGCAGGTGAGTGATTCCCTCCCCGCACACCCAGTGTCCCCCAGCACGAGGCCGAGGGGTGCTGGGCTGCCGGCACCAGCATAGGGGCAGGATCCTCAGGCGGGATGTGGCCTGGCTCTAAGGGCACATCCTGCTCTCAGCTTCCTCTCCCCATGACACCCCCTCTTCCCCAACACCTTCTGTCTCTCCCAGCTCCCCATCCCCGCCCCGTCCACCCCTTCACCACAGGCATCGCGCTGGCATTGGCGGCCGTCTCCCTCCTCCTCCTGGCTGCAGCCACCTACTGTGCCGTGAAGAAAGGTGAGCGATTAGAGAAACTCAGGGTAAACACTGGGGCCAAAATGCCACCCTGATGTGGAGTTGCTACTGGGCGACCAATGCCACTTTAGCATGGGCAGCCCCTTACCCCTGTTTCATGGAAAGCTGAGCCCCCAAAAACTTTTCTTGATCACCTCATGGGGAGCAAATATGCTCAGATGAGGAACATGAAATGTACCTCTCTCCCAGGAATACATTGGCTGCCAGTGCTCTGGGCACGAGAAGGGAGTCTCCCAAGTGGCCTGAGAGGAGCCAGCTCTGCTCACACACTTGGGCTGCTCCGGTGGCTGCTCTTCTTTGAGCTTGGCCCAAAGCTGCTCAGGGCATGGGAGAAATCAGTCTACGAAACAGGGTTAAAAGTTCCAAATAGAGGCTGGAAAAGTGCCTCTGTGAGTGAGGTGTGGAGGTTCAGCCCATCATCTCCATGGTGCAGCCCAGAGCAGGGAAAGCCAGGGCTGGGCAGTAACTCTGCGTTCCCGCCTCACCCTTTCCTTTCCTTGCAGGGGCGTGCAGAGAGAGGTGCCAAAGGTGAGCAGCAATCCCTCCAGGCTCTGGGGCTGGGGGGGATGAGGAGGGAGGCATTCCAGCTTCCCTGTGGTGGTCCTGGGGTAGTCCTTTGCACGGGGCAGAGTGGTCTTTGTCCATGGGTAAAATCCCTCTCAGGTGGAGGCAGAGAGGAGCAGGGCTTGCTCTGGGCTTCCTTCCAGCCATGGACCTGATGCTAGAAAGCATCATCCTCGGGAATGATCCGAATGATGTCATCACAGCCTGGACATGCACCCAAAAACCCTTTCCCCCCCCCCTCTCCAGGCAGCACCAACTTCCCAGACATGAGGCTGAAGTGACCGATGAGAACGAAATACAGTGTGAGTACCACCTCCTCTCTCCGGGTGACCCATGGACCCCTCTTGGAAAATTAGTTCTTCTGGACTGTTTTCCCTCTCTGAATTTTCACTTCACCATGATTTCTGCTTCCAAGCAGAGGGCAGCAGCTGAGGATGTGGGTCCATTGGTGAGCGCTGGTGGGGAAAACATCTCCTTGCTCCCTCTGACACCACAGGCTGCAGCAAAGGGGGTGTGCGGTGGGTGGGTAAGGGGGAGGTGGTCCGTGTGCCTCCGTCTATGTTCAGGGTGACTTTGGTTTCACAGGTGAACACAGAGCGGCAGATACAGGTCTGCTGGTTGGGCAGAGAGGGACAATGCCGCGGGGTGGGGGAAATGCAGCCAAACCCCAGCATCCCTGCTCCACACGCACGGGTGGAAGGGCACGGTGCTCTGCTGCCCAGAGTGGGGTGAAAGGTGGGGGAAAGAGGGCAGGGCATTGCGTCCTGAGCCCGGGGCATGTGCTGATCAAAGGCGGGGTGGGTCTCACCCAGACCCAGCAGGGGAAGCAAGGGCTAACCAGGTGCTTTTTGCCCCCCAACAGACTCCACCATCGCCCACGTTGGATGAACCAGGGTGAGTGGTGGCACCAGCTTTGGTGCCAGAGTCAAGAGCGAGAACCCAGGGAGGGGCTGTGCTGGTGGGGGTCCCTGCCCATGCCTTGGCCTGGGGAGTCCCACGGGGCTCTTCCCACCAGGAACCCAACCGATGCACTTGCAGAAGAAGACATATATTTCTGTGCCCACCTGTCCACATCTTGTCACACCTCATTCCCCTTTATGGGTGAAAATTCTCCAACAACACAAGATTTTTTCTACCAAGAAATTTTTTTTTCTTTGCATTTTCAAACAGAAAAAATTCCCTTTTAAGAGTATTTCAGCTACTGTGCAGTCTCACAAGGGGAAGACATCACACATCCTGAAATGTTTTTAAATATGGAGCTTTTGAGGAGACCTGGGGAAAGAAAAAAGAACTTGTAAAAACAAGAACGAAGCAGAAATAAGGGGCCACCTCAGAACACAGTCCTGCCCCACATCTGCTCTCCTTTTTCCTGCCTTGTGGCACACTGGTCTCTGAGCCCGCGGGTGAAATAACATGCTTTCATTTTCCCTCTCAAGCCTCGCATGCAAGAGATGGACACCACCACAACGTATGCCACGGTGAGCCACTCTCGCAGCCAGCCCAGATAGCGCTGCAGCATGGCGAGCGCACGGGGAGCCGTGCCCACCTTGGCCTTTTCTCTCCACCAGCTCTTGCTGGGCAATTGCCAGCGCTGGGCTTGGCAGGGCAACGCCTGCCCACAAGCCCTCTCCATACCACCCTGTGCGCACCCAACCCTTCCACCCTCACCAGCCCTTCCACACACATCAGAAATGTCTTCTGGATGACTTCCACCAAAACTATATCTATGACTCGCACTTACAATTGCAACCTATTACACCAAAATGCATATACAGTACATTACATACATTGTGAATGTATACATAAAGACGTCTCCTTCCTCCTGTGTTAAGGAAGATGTGTTTAAATAAACTTCATGATACAGCTATGGGTGTGCTGTGATATCTCCCCACAATGATTCACATCTCTACAAATGGGTACACAGATTCATATGCACTGAGGTGCTCATACATCCTTGTTAAAACCTATGAGCAATGATGATGTGGTTTTGCTCAAATAAGCAATAAACATCTATGAATTTGTATCCTCAATTACATCTCTGTCTTACACAGTCCCCTAAGGAATGGGTTTCAGCTGCCCAAAGACATCCGTAGAGACCCAAAGGGGTGTCTGTAGAGCTCTGAAGGGACTGTAGAGAGACACGGGGATGGAAAGGGGAGCTGTCTCTTGCCTGAGCTCAGCTGACACATCACCAGACTCTAAAAGCTTCATCTTGGCATTCTGCTCCTGCCTGTCTCTTCCTGGCCAAGCTCTCCTTCCCAACCGGAAATCCCAGACAAGACTCCGTTGTTGCCTTCACCACACCCAAAAGGCTCCATGCAATTGGAATAGTAAAAGTGCAGGCAAGGTGATGGGGCCGCCTGTGCTGTGTCAGATCATGGTCTTGCGTCATAATTCTCATCCGTTCGTAGCTTCTGGTTTGCATTTGTGGTGCGGGTATAAGTAGGAACAGCTTTGCAGGTTTCCACGCTGGCTGGATTTTTATGTCCCGGTTTGATCCCCATGAACCAGGTTTCAATCACAAAGCCTGCAGGCAGAGAGACAGCCTCTGCTGGAGGGAGTGCACCTCCAGACGAGGGCAATGAAGATGATCAGAGGGCTGCAGCAGCTCTCTTATGAGGACAGGCTGAGAGAGTTGGGGTTGTTCAGCCTGGAGAAGAGAAGGCTCCCGGAAGACCTTATGGCAGCCTTCCAGTATGTGAAGGGGGTCTACAAGAAAGCTGGAGTTGGACATTTTGCAAGTGCATGTATCGATAGGACGAGGGGTAATGGCTTCAGACGGGAAGAGAAAAGATTTAGTTTAAGTGTGAGGAAGAAATTATTCACTATGGGGGAGGTGAGGCACTGGAAAAGGTACCCAGAGGATTTGCGGCTGCCCCATTGCTGGAAGCCTGGGGAAGCATGGTGGCCTTAGCATTGAGCAATCTGGTCTAGTGGAAGGTATCCGTGCCCGTGGCAGAGGGGTTGGAAGTGGATGATCTCAAAGGTCACTTCCAACCCAAACCATTCTATTCACTCCCCAGGGTGATATTCAGCAGCACAAAGTAGCTGAGCTGTCCCCGTTGGGCTTTCAGGTTGTACTCTTCCACCCCATCCTTGCAGAAGATGATTCAGGTTGCAGGAGACCGGCGTTCAATGGAGCAGCAGAACAAAACCTGTTCCTGCTCCTGAGCGCTGAAGGTGTTCAGGAAGAGGGCAGGAGCTGGGAGGCCACCTGGAGAGATGGCACAGGGATGTCCCAGGCCAGCGTTAGTGACGACAGAGTGGTCAAACGCCCTGACAGAGTGGTCAAAGGCAGGGCACGAGTCTCCTCTCCACGGGTTCGCATATGGCGGATGAACCCCATGGGCAGTCACACCGGCACCTGAAATGTGGACCAGAGAGGGTTTTTGCTGGAGGGGCAATGACAAGATTCACCCATGTGCACCTGCAAAGGTCCCCACTGCTGGCAGCCCCATCCCACCCGTGCGTCCGCATCTGCGTCTCCTTGGTCTCCTGCTATGCTGGAACACCAAGCCGGTTTAGGGTGGGTGGGTTGTTCCAGGTGGATGCCCATGGCTCCCTAAAGCACTCCAGCATCTGCCCAGTCTCACACGGTGACTCAGGCACCCTCAACAGAGTGCCCTTTTCTTAGAGCAGCGCCGTAGCTGGAGGAGGCAATCATCTTCCTCTCCTCATCCAAGCACCTCTGACCCTCACTGCTGCACAAGAGCAGTAATTCAGTAAAAATAAAGCAGAACCAAAGCAGCCATCCATCACCCTTCTTCTGTTGCGACCCAGGGGACGAGAATACAAGATTTGGGTCTGCGAAAAGGAAACATGGAGCCAGTGGTCTTTTCAATCTGATTCCCTACCCTGAAAGGGGCAGATGCACAAGGGCTTTATGCGCAGCTTCTCTGCATCAAGATTAAGGTAAGACATGGCTGTGCACTGATCTCTTTGGGACCGCTCCTTAAGGGACTCGGGATTCCAATATGGAGGAGGGGCTCAGACCATCTCAGCACCATCTCAGCTCAGCCCAGACACTGCTCCTCGCTGCAGCTGCTGGGCCTCACGTCACCTTGCTCTAAAAAAAGCCCTCCCTTTCCCACAGCAGCTCTCTCAGCAGCAAGGTATTCGCCTCCTGCTCGTTCTGCACGCTCAGCCGTTGACCACACCACCCCTTGGCCACACAACTCCTCTGTGCGTACAGCAGCGCCTCTTCTATTTAGAAAGGAGATGGCCCTCTCGTTCCTCAACATCAATCCAACCGCTCCTTCAGAAAGACCTGTGTCCCCACCATGCTTGAGCAGGGCTTTAGCTGGGCTTGAGCTAGGCTGGAGCTGGGCTTGAAGCAGAACGGCAAACAGCAGCAGCAGCTGCAAATCTCCAAGCCAGGACCAAAAGTAGGAGGGGGAGGGTTGGAGGGCTGGAGGGCTGGCATGGCACCATGGAAGGAGGACAGTGACAGCCACTACAGAGTTATGGGAAAATCTCCGCCTCAGGGGAGCGTGGCTTTGTGCTCCCCCCTCAATGGCACATCTTGGAGACAAGAAGAGCTTGCATGGCCTGAAAGCCTCTGCAAGAGCTGAACCTCAACTCTGACCAATCTGTCAGTGTTGGCACCTGGAGGGAGAAGGAGAGTTTGTATACAACCACCAGGACGTCCCTGGAGACACACAAGAAGAGGATTGGAAGGGGAGAGCTGCGGGCTTTAAGAGTAGACATAAGATGGATTTGGGACTATTAATTGAGAACAGAATTCACTAAGATTAATTTATTGGAATTTAAAGAATTGTCATTTAAAACAGTGATGATGGGACCAGCTCTGCCTTGCAAGCAGGTACGCCGAAGCAAAAGGACATTGTGCCGGTAGCAGGAGGGGGAAGAGTGGAGGAGGAATTGGCACGTACAGTAACTCTGGCTGTCAGCAGAAGGGTCCGCAGCACGACCAGCATCACCGAGAGGTGTGGAGAGAGCGGGGAGAAGAGGTGTTGAGGGTGCTTGGCCCCACTGCCATATGCAGCAATGGGGTCTTTTTGGTCATTCCCAGGGATTATGATTTCTTCATGCCTGGGCAGAACCCAGGCCATGAGCAGGCGGGGTAGCTGTGACCCCGAGGGTGCAAAGCAGGGTGGGGGACAAGGGGCAGGAGGCCTTGGCAGGGAGGATGCTCCTCCCCAGGCACAGGCAAACACCCCTCGTGATGCGCTCTCTGAGTGTCCGGAAATGCAGGCGGGGACTCTGCAGGCGCAGCGTGCGCAGTGGGGGCTGAGGCAGGGCCCCCGCTCAGTTGGTCACAGCCTCCGGCTGTGGGGAAGGCTCTGCTAGCCACAGCAATGCAGCAGGAGCAGCCCCAGGCGCGCTGCAAGCCACGGGCCAGGCAGCTCTGGAAGCGCTGTCCCCAGCTGAGAGCAAAGCAGACGCTTCCAGGAGAGGCTGTTGCCGCAGCGCCCCCCAAAATGCTGGGGCAGGTGGCCTGGGGCAGGCTGTCTCCTTGTGGGCCTGCCTTCCTGCTGCTGCTGCTGCTGGGTGAGTTGGGGCATGGCTTTGGCGTGGGGCTGAGGCCGGGAGGGCTGCTGAGCGGGGCAGGCCAGGGCCCGTGCTGGGCACAGAGTGTCTTGGATAGGGGAGGAAGACTGTTGCTTCCTCCAGAGCGACGCAGCTCTGGGAAAGAGCATAATATTCAAATCTTTCTCAGGATATTTGGGTCATAACATGGACTTTGTACACGCTGGAGTGGATTGGGGTAGCAGGGGGATGCTTCTGTAACAGCAATGCCACCCATTATCGGCTTGGCGTGATTTCGAGAGCGGAGGTAGATAAGATGCACGCTAGAGATGCGTGGGTGGGAAGGTGCTGCCCAGCAGGGACTCGGCAGTGGGGAGCTGGGCTGGGAGAGGTCGGCGAGCCGGGTTGCTGCCCCTCTAACCAACACCCTCTCTTCTGCACACTGCAGGTGCCAGTGTGACCGCCCAGGACATCTGCAGCTCCCCAGGTGATGGGGAGCACAGGGATGGGTCCCGAAAAGGCAGTGGTACAGGGAGTGGGGCACGGAAAAGAGAGGAGCTTTGTTCCATGCGTACAAGCCCTTGGAGGAGAGATTCTGCCCTCCTTGAGCTAGAGCATTTTGCAGCCCCACCATCACAAAGCCTTGCCTGCAGCATCCTGCATCACTGCTTTCCTTCCAGGTCACCTCCCGGCTCCTCATCTGAGCCTCGACTTTCCTTCTGCTCAGCCTGGCGACACAGTTCTGGCCTGGTGCTCCCTCCTGACAGATTCACCTGCAACCCGAATCGTCTTCTGCAAGGATGGGGTGGAGGAGTACAGCCTGAAAGCCCAACATGGGCAGCTCAGCTACTTTGTGCTGCTGAACATCACCCTGGGGAGCGCAGGGACGTACGCGTGTGGGTACCAGCACAGGAACGAGAGCAACTGGGTGAGGAGCTCTGCCCTCAGTGCTCCCCGGCACCTGGCTGTCAGAGGTGAGAGGTGGCACTGGGCATGGGCAGGAACCAGTGTAGAGCCCAACAGACCCTAAATTAGGGCGGGGACCCTGTGTTGCCCCATGACTTGGCCCTGGGCATTGTGGACTGTTGTTGTCAGGGTGCAGTTCAGCCCAGTCTTTGCCACTGGGGCAACTCCTCCCAGTCCCGGGAGAGCATCCTGCTCCTCTCCTGCCCCAGCATCACGCAAAGGGCAGAGGGGTGGTGCCACATCTCATCCAGAGCCACAGCCGTGTGAGGCATTCATTGATTTGCCACGACTGTCAATAGATGGAGGATGAGGGGTTCCTCACAGGTGCTGAGTCTGAGCAGGACGTGGGAGAGCTGGAGACTCTCAGCCTGTGCCTTTCTCCTCGCAGGCAGCGGGTCCAGCTCCCAGGAAGAGCCATCGACCGCAGGTGAGTGATTCCCTCCCCGCACACCCAGTGTCCCCCAGCACGAGGCCGAGGTGTGCTGGGCTGCCGGCACCAGCATACGGGCAGGATCCTCAGGCGGGATATGGCCTGGCTCTAAGGGCACCTCCTGCTCTCGGCTTCCTCTCCCCATGACACCCCCTCTTCCCCAACACCTTCTGTCTCTCCCAGCTCCCCATCTCCGCCTCGTCCACCCCTTCACCACAGGCATCGCGCTGGCAGTGGCGGCCGTCTCCCTCCTCCTCCTGGCTGCAGCCACCTACTGTGCCACTGTGCCACAGCCACTGCAGCGTGCACAGAGGAGTGGTGTGGCCAAGCTGTTCCGTGGTGAACATCTGAGTATGCAGAGTGAGCAGGAGGCTACTACCTCGGTGCTGAGAAAGCTGCTGTGGGAAAGGGAGGGCTTTTTTCAGAGCAAGGTGACGCAAGGCCCAGCAGCTGCAGCGAGGAGCAGTGTCTGGGCTGAGCTGA
This sequence comes from Vanellus vanellus, assembly GCF_965231255.1. NCBI lineage: Eukaryota > Metazoa > Chordata > Aves > Charadriiformes > Charadriidae > Vanellus > Vanellus vanellus. The sequence continues at coordinate 256,090 of NC_138934.1, forward strand.
GATGGTGCTGAGCTCTGCTGTGCGAATTGCACATGGTGGGAATCAGTGTCTTCTAAGGGCATGTCCCGAGAGGCTGCGGTCTTTTAGAATATGTCTCCAAATTTTGATGTGTCTTCTCCTAGGCAGACAGAAACAGCCATGTGCAACGCACAGCTAAAAGCCTGGTACAGCACATTGCATTGTGGCTTAGCAGATGCTGCTGTTGATCTCCATGAGCCAAGAAACTCAGTCCTGGTGGCTTAATCCCTCCCTCCCCCATGCACACACACAGCCTGCCACCACAGTCCTTCTCCACCAACTTGGCTTGGCCATCACGCCTGCTCTCCAACAGCTCCACCTGCACAAAACGCTCTTGCAGATGCTCTTCCTCTGCTGCCCTCCTAGTTCCCAGGCTCCTAACATAGACAGTTGCGTCTTCCCAGACCCAGTAGTCCATTCTACTTGCAGATTGAGATCTGTATCTCCGAGCAGGAAAGGACCCATGGGGAAAGTGGTCCCAGACGTGTGTCTTGCCAAGGCAGGGAGAGCGGGAGAGTACGCTTGTTGGCAGCCCCTCAGATCCCATGGCAAGAGATGACCTCAGGCTGTGCAGCCAACGCACAACCAGGAGAAAGAGCCAGGACAGGCATGAATAAAAGCCTGAGACGATGAACAGGGGTCAGCAGGGGACCGGCAATAAGCTCTCCTTTGTGGGACGGCGCCTCTCTGACGGAGCCTGGGCTGTGCCAGGGATGCTCCAAGCTGTGTCCCCTCTCCCTCTGAGAGCCGACATCAAGGAAAATGGGGAGATTTGCATGAGCTGGGGGTTTCCCCAGGAGTCCGATGAAGTGAGACATGAGCTGGGGGTCTGCTCCATGTCTGGGATGGTGCCAGCACAGGACACTGGCACTAACAAGGTCTGCATTTCTCTGGCAGGCACAAGTCCCTCACCGGGAACAGTGCTCCCACACACTTGTGAGCCATTGCTTGTGAGCCCTTCCTACCACATCCTTCCTTCAGGACTTGTCTTGTTCTCGTTGTGACCCTCCTCTTTTCCAGGACCAGCCGTTCCCCTCTGGGTCTGGATCCTGCGCTCTGCCCTCACCCTGCTCCTCCTCACCTCCGCCCCCATCATCACCCTCATCCTGGAGACATGCAGCCACTGTGCCACTGCCGATGGTCAGCCTGGAGACGTCCCCATCCCCACTGCCCTCTGATGTCCCTTGCTGTCCAAGGCTCCCTGCTGTCCTCACTGCAGCCTCCGACAAAGATGCTTTCCAGGTCCTGCGTCCCTCCAGCACTTCCCATCCACCATGTTGTGGTGGCAGGAAAGCGCACGGAACCACTGAATTTGTGGAGTTGGAAGGGACCTCTAGAGATCATCTAGTCCAACTCCCCTGCTAAAGCAGGACCGCCTAAGCGACATTCCTCAGGACTGCATGCAGGCAGGTCTTGAAAATCTCCAGAGAAGGGGACTCCACCACCTCCCTGGGCAGCCTGTGCCAGTGCTCTGTCACCCTCACCATAAAGAAGTTTGTCTTTGTATTTGAACGGAACTTCCTATATTCCAACTTGTGTTCATTGCCCCTCCTCCTGTCACTGGGAACCACTGGAAAGAGCCTGGCTCCATCCTCCTTCAACCCACCCTTTAGATACGTGTACACAATAATAAGGTCTCCCCTCAGCCTTCTCTTCTCCAGGCTAAAGAGTCCCAGCTCTCTCGGCCTTTCCTCAGAAGGGAGATGCTCCAATCCCTCAGTCATCTTAGTTGCCCTACGCTGGACTTGGTCCAGCAGTTCCCCGTCTCTCTTGCATTGGGGAGCCCAGAACAGGATGCAGTATTCCAGTTGTGGCCTCACCAGAGCAGAGTAGAGGGGGAGAATGACCTCCCTCGACCTACCGGCCACGCTCTTCCCTATGCAGCCCAGGATTCCATTGGCCTTCATGGCGACAAGGGCACATTGCTGGGCAGGTCATTGGGCAGCGGCAATATGGTTATGACGCCCCGTGCAAAAGCACCTTGTTTGGCAGAGGGTCTGTGGGAGGCGAGATATAAAGGATTTGTTGAGAAGTGGAGAGCTGATGCGTCTCCTCTGTCTTTGAGTGACTCCTCTCAAGAGAGCGGGGAGAGCTCCTTTCCTCCTGGCTGGTGGGACCATGTGTCCCAGGACAGAGCTGCCGTCCCCTCCGTCTGGTGCTGCGAGGGTTTCCCTCCCTGTTGGCATCAGCCCGGCACATGTGTCCTGGTAAAGTGCCAAGTGAGGGTGCCACAGCCCATTGTCCACGGGGTCCAAGGGGCGGTCCATCCCGCCTGCCTGAACCCCACACACCCCCATCTCTGGGAAAGGGGAATAAGATGAAAACCTCCCCTGCGAGACAGGACTGAGAGTGTCCAACTGTGCGAGAGATGCAGATGGGGTCTCGGCATCAGCAGCCCCCACATGCACCTCATGCAACCTTCCCCAAGCAGAGTCTCAAGTCTCCCACACCAACGCCTCTCATCACTGGCCCAGGAACAAAGTGTCTTCCCCGTGTGCAACAGCAGACGCCGGACTCCGGGCCCTTGGTGTGCCCCAGGGAGCTCAGGGGCAAGCTTGGGTGGAGGCAGGAGAGGAGCACCTTGGCTGGGAAGCACAAGGCAGCACGGCTCCATGGTGAGGCAAGGGGAAGGAGGGTGGGAGCCAATTGCACAGCCAGATGCTCAGAGGCAGAGCTGGAGGAGATCATAGAAACATAGAATCATAACATGGTTTAGGTTGGAAGGGACCTTGAAGATCAGCAAGTTCCACCCCGCTGCTACAGGCAGGGACACCTCCAACATTGCTCAAAGCCCCGTCCAACCTGGCCTTGAACACCACCAGGGATGGGGCAGCAACAGCTTCTCTGAGCAACCTCTTCCAGGGCCACACGAGTCTCAAAGTGAAAAATTGTCTACCTCACACACAGCTCGGTGTCATCAGCAAACTTGCTGAGGGTGCGCTGGATCTCATGTCCATGTCACCAAGAAAGGTGTTGAACAGCACAGGTCCCAGTACCAACCCCTGAGGAATGCCACTCGTCACTGGTTTCCACTTGGATATCTAACTGTTGAAGGCAACTCTTTCCGGGCGCCCATCCAGCCAGTTCTTTATCCATGGAGTGGTCCCTTTGTTGAATCCATGTCTCTTCAATTTAGAAACAAGAATATTGTGTGGGACAGTGTCAAACGCTTTGCACAAGTCCAGGTAGATGACATCATTTGCTCTTCCCTTGTCCACTGCTGCTGTAACCCCTATGTAGAAGGCCACCAAATTTGTCAGGCATGACTTGCCCTTGGTGAAGCCATGTTGGCTGCTACCAATCACCTCCTTAGTTTCCACGTGCCGTAGCGGAGTTTCCAGGAGGATCTGCTCCATGATGCTGTCTGGCAGAGAGGTGAGACTGACCGGCGTGTACTTCCCCGGGTCTTCCTTATTTCCCTTTTCAAAAATAGGGGTTCTGTTTCCCCTTTTCCAGTCGGCAGGAACCTCACCAGACTGCCACGACTTCTCAAATATCATGGCAGGTGGCTTAGCAAGTTCCTCTGCCAGTTCCCTCAGGACCCACAGATGTATCTCCTCAGGTCCCATGGACTTGTGCCCCTTCAGGTTCCTCAGGTGGTCTGGTACTCAATCTTCACCTACCTACTCCACCAACTCAGAGGAAGAAGGAAGTCTTCTGTGCCTCTCTATCACACAGCTCATCTTCTTATACACTCTCTATCACCACGTTTGTGATGATGAAACAGCAGAGAGGAAGTGAAAATTAAAACACACACGGTAATTGGTTACATCTACAGCTCCAATCTGACTTTCTGCTATTTGAAACTTGTGGTTTCAGATGTGAGTTCGTCTGTACAGAATCACAGAAGCACAGACTAGCTGAGGTTGGAAGAGACCTCCAAAGGTCGTCTCGTCTAACCCCCTGCTCAGCAGGGCCACCTGGAGCCTGTTGTGCAGGGCCCTGTCCAGAGCGCTTTGGAATAGTTTCAGGGATGGGAAGTGCACAGCCTCCCCGAGGAACAATGTCTGTAAGGCTCCGGGACCAGTTTGGAGCCCAACGTCCTTGCTACATTGGACTAGACGACCTCCAGAGGTCCCTTCCGACCTAAATTATTTTGTGTTTCTTGGTTTTGCTGGTTTTGTTTTTTTCCTAATTGCTACAGGCTAAAGAGGAGAACGTGAATAAAAATGAGAAGCCATTGCCTCTTGCCAGTGCATTTTTACCAAAATCAATGTCATGCCACAGTTTGTCAAGACTATGAGAGCTGAAACCAAGTTCCAGCTGTACTTCTACAGACTGAGACCACAAAATAGAGAGCTATGCAATTAAACAAATTAGAGGACTGCGGATAGTGCGTAAATCTGAAAACAAAGTTTGTCAAGACAATGGGAAGCTGAGTGGGACGCAATGAGAGATGTCCCGAGAAACAAAAATAAAGTCACGCTGTGCCCATATACCCAGGATGTGAAACGGGATTTGCTCATCCAGCTGGAGATGGCTTGTAGACAGGTCAGGGAATCCTGCTCCAATGTTAATTTAGCTGTTAAAAGCCACAGTAACAATTACTCACCATGAGCATTCCTGACCTCTGAACTCAGACTATTAATAAGCAGCTCTTTTGCCCTGAGGGAAAGGACGTACGTTATCGGTACATGTGAGGAAGTGTTCTCAAACGGCCGTGTAGGGTTAGTTATCAGATGGGAGATCTCTGCACTAGCTGAAGATATAAAAAGCCAGGGCTGTCTCTGATGAAGGTTCTCATAATTGCTTTCAGGTTTTGATGGTCATTGCTCTGAACAGTGTCTGCACTCTGGTTTGCACCACCACTTTTGCTCTCTGTTCCTCTATGCCGCGCAATAACTAATTAGCCACTGGGCTCTGAAGTGTGTCCGTTTCGTACCCCGAGGATGGGCGCAGGCTGCCCCAAATCTGGCTTTCTTCTCCCAGGGCAATCACCACAGGGTGCTCCTGCAGACCTGGCCTCTCGTGTGCCAGGAGAGGACTTGGCAGGGAGGATGCTGCTCTGGAGGCAAACACAGCTCGTGCTCCAGTATCTAAGTGTCCGGAAATGAAAGCGGGGACTCTGCAGGCGCAGCGTGCGCAGTGGGGGCTGAGGCAGGGCCCCCGCTCAGTTGGTCACAGCCTCCGGCTGTGGGGAAGGCTCTGCTAGCCACAGCAATGCAGCAGGAGCAGCCCCAGGCGCGCTGCAAGCCACGGGCCAGGCAGCTCTGGAAGCGCTGTCCCCAGCTGAGAGCAAAGCAGACGCTTCCAGGAGAGGCTGTTGCCGCAGCGCCCCCCAAAATGCTGGGGCAGGTGGCCTGGGGCAGGCTGTCTCCTTGTGGGCCTGCCTTGCTGCTGCTGCTGCTGCTGCTGCTGGGTGAGTTGGGGCATGGCTTTGGCGTGGGGCTGAGGCCGGGAGGGCTGCTGAGCGGGGCAGGCCAGGGCCCGTGCTGGGCACAGGGGAGGGTGGGCAAAGGCTGTGCGCAGCCGCCGTGCAGCGCTGAGGGGCAGAGTGTCTTGGGTGGGGGAGGAAGACCGTTGCTTCCTCCAGCTCTGGCAGGGCTCTGACTAGAGCAGGTATTCCTCCAACACCTTAAGGGGATTTGGGTGTTAGCAGGAGACTGGGCAGATGCCGGAGTGCTTTAGGGAGCTGAGGCATCCACCTGTTACAGCAACCCCATGGAAAAGGGGCTCGGGTTTTGAAGCAAGGAGGCTGAAGAAACGCAGGGTGGAGACACATGTGTTGAGAAGCTGCCGACCCAGCAAGGAGTCAGTCGTGGTGACCTGGGCAGGGGCATGTAGATGAGCTGGGTCCATGCCCCCTAACAAAAACCCTGTTGTCTCCACACTGCAGGTGCCAGTGTGACTGCCCAGGATATCTGCAGCTCCTCAGTTGCTGGTGAGCACAGGGATGGGCCAGACAAGGGAGGTGTGCATGGGTGGAGATGGGATGGGAGAGACGGGTGTTCCTCATGGATGAAGCCTCTGAAAGGGGAGTCTTCCCCTCCCACATCCAAGGTGTTTTGCAGCCCCCACAAGAGTATCTCTGGGCCCGGGGCATCCCCGTGCCATCTCTCCAGGTGACCTACCACCTCCTGACCTCTTCCTGAACACCTCCAACGCTCAGGAGGGAGAAAAGATTCTGGTTCGCTGTTCCATTCACCGGCACTCTCCTGCTAGCCGCATTGTGTTCTGCAAGGACGGGGTGGAGGAGTTCAGCCTGGAAGCCAAATCAGGAGAGCTGACTTACTCTGTTCTCTTGATCATGTCCACGGGGATTGTGGGAACATACAGGTGTGCATACCAGCACAAGACTGAGTTCAGCCCAGTGAGGAACTCTGCCCTCAGCGCTCCCCAGTTCCTGATTCTCACAGGTGGGACGTGGTGCTGAGGCACAGGCATCTTGGTCCATAGATCCCAGATGACAGTGAGGACCCTGCTGTGCCCCATAGCATGTCCTTGGGTAGCTGGGACACTGGGGGTCTGCATGCAGCAAAACTCAGCCTTCTTTACTTCGGCAACTCCTCCCAGTCCTGGGAAAGCATCCTGCTCCTCTCTTGCCCCCAGCATCCTGCAAAGGGCAGAGGGGTGGTGCCACATCTCATCCAGAGCCACAGCCGTGGGAGGCATTCATTGATTTGTCACAGAACTTGATAGATGTTGGATAAGGGCTCCTCAAGGTCCTTTGTCTGTGAGTACCTGGGAGAGCTGGAGACTCTCAGCCTGTGCCTTTCTTCTCACAGGCAGCGGGTCCAGCTCCCAGGCAGGGCCATTGGCAGAATCGGGCCGAGGGATGCTGGGGCATACGGGCAGGATCCTCAGGCGGGATGTGGCCTGGCTCTAAGGGCACCTCCTTCCTCTCCCCATGTCACCCCCTCTTCCCCAACACCTTCTGTCTCTCCCAGCTCCCCATCCCCGCCTCGTCCACCCCTTCCCCACAGGCATCGCGCTGGCAGTGGCGGCCGTCTCCCTCCTCCTCCTGGCTGCAGCCACCTACTGTGCCGTGAAGAAAGGTGAGTGATTTGGGGAAATGCAGGGTAAATCTGGAGGCCATAATTGCACCCTGTTGTAGGGCTGCTGCTGTCTGACCCATGCCAGTTTAGGACAGCCAGCACCTTACCTCCGTTTCATGGGAAGCTGAAGCTCTCAGACCTTTCCTTTGTCACCTGAGGGGAGCAAAGGTGCAGATATAAAGACAAATTTTCCTCCAGGGTGGTTGCGCCTGCATGTCCAAGTGGGGAGGGAGATAGCGAATGCATTCCTCTCCCAGGCAGGCGTTTGTTCCCAGCACAAGAATGTCTTCTCTAAGTTTCCTGAGCGGAGAAGCATGGTCCTCAGCAGTTGGGCTTTCCAATTTTGCAAACTGGACTCACGGTTACATAGCCTGGGCTGGAAAACCCCATCCCTGAGTGAGGTGTGGAGGTTCAGCCCATCATCTCCATGGTGCAGCCCAGAGCAGGGAAAGCCAGGGCTGGGCAGTAACTCTGCGTTCCCGCCTCACCCTTTCCTTTCCTTGCAGGGGCGTGCAGAGAGAGGTGCCAAAGGTGAGCAGCAATCCCTCCTGGCTGTGGGGCTGGGGGGGATGGAGACAGGAGCATACCCGGTGCTCATGGGTGGTCCTTGGCACGAGGAAGCATGGTCTGTGTCCATGGGTGGCATCCCCTGGGTGGCAGGCAGGGAGGACCAGGGCTTGCCATGGACCCATCTGCATGCATCATCCCTGGGAATGACCCAAAAGGCCCCATTGCTGTGGGACGGCAGTGGGGCCGCAGACCCTCAACACCTTTTCTCCCCGCTCTCTCCACACCTCTCCGTGATACTGGTAGTGCTACAGACTCTGCTGCTGACAATGGGAGTTACTGTAAGTGTAAGAAAGCCCTCTGCCCCCTCACCCCTCGGCACGCACCAGGCTCAACATTCTTCTGCTTCAGTGTCCTCACTTGCAATGCAGAGCTGGTCCCATATTTTATGGTCTTATAAAATATTCATTATATTCCCATTAATTTATATCTCAAGAAACCATCTTTGTGAGAAGTAGTCCCCATGCCATCTTGAAACCTGTGTCTCCCCTCGTCCAAACCTGTACTTGCATATCTCCAACGATGTGGTGGTGATTGGATACTAACTCTGATTCTCCCTCCAGACGTCACCATTGATGAAGTGGTCGGATTTGAGGTGAGTTCAGCTCTTGCAGAAGCTTTGCTTTGCTGTGGTTGTCATTCCATCCATCCAAGGTGCCATCCCAGCCCCAGGGTCTTTGGCCGTGATCGGCATGAAGGTACAGCCCAGAGATAAAGAAGGTTTTTTTATTGCCTTATCCCAGGAGAGGTGTCAGGTGAAATGTCCCCCTGAGAGCGGCTGTCTGTCTTTCTCAGGGGTTGTGACCCAAACCTGGTGCATGGGGCTGACATGGGGACTTCATATGCCATCCAGCGTGAAAACCTGCAAAGCTTTCTCTGGCTAAAGCCTCAGAGTGAATGCAAACCAGGAGCTACAAACGGATGAGCATTTTGACGCAAGACCATGATCTGACACAGCACAGGCGGCCCCATCACCTTGCCTGCTCTTTTACTATTCCAATTGCATGGAGCCTTTTGGGTGTGGTGAAGGCAACAAAGGAGTCTTGTCTGGGATTTCCGTTTGGGAAGGAGAGCTTGGCCAGGAAGAGACAGGCAGGAGCAGAATGCCAAGATGAAGCTTTTAGGGTCTGGTGATGTCTCAGCTGAGCTCAGGCAAGAGACAGCTCCCCTTTCCATCCCCGTGTCTCTCTACAGTCCCTTCAGAGCTCTACAGACACCCCTTTGGGTCTCTAGGGATGTCTTTGGGCAGCTCAATGCCATTCGTTAGGGGACTGTGTAAGACAGATATAATTGAGGATACAGATTCATAGAAGTTTATTGCTCATTTGAGCAAAACCACATCATCATTGCTCATAGGTTTTAACAAGGATGTATGAGCACCTCAGTGCATATGCATCTGTGTACCCGTTTGTAGAGATGTGAATCATTGTGGGGAGATATCACAGCACACCCATAGCTGTATCATGAAGTTTATTTAAACACATCTTCCTTAACACAGGAGGAAGGAGATGTCTTTACGTATACATTCACAATGTATGTAATGTACTGTATATGCATTTAGATGTAATAGGTTGTAATTGTAAATACGCGTCATAGATATCCTGTTGGTGGAAGTCATGCAGAAGACATTTCTGATGTGTGTGGAAGGGCTGGTGAGGGTGGAAGGGTTGGGTGCGCACAGGGTGGCATGGAGAGGGCTTGTGGGCAGGCGTTGCCCTGCCAAGCCCAGCGCTGGCAATTGCCCAGCAAGAGCTGGTGGAGAGAAAAGGCCAAGGTGGGCACGGCTCCCCGTGCGCTCGCCATGCTGCAGCGCTATCTGGGCTGGCTGCGAGAGCGGCTCTCCGTGGCATACGTTGTGGTGGTGTCCATCTCTTGCACGCGAGGCTTGAGAGGGAAAACGAAAGCATGTTATTTCAGCTGCTGGCTCCGAGCCCGGCGTGCCACAAGGCAGGAAAAAGGAGAGCAGATGTGGGGCAGGACTGTGTTTTCAGTTCGCCCCTTTTTTCTTCTTTGTTCTTGTTTTTACAAGTTTATTGTTTTTTTTTTTCCAGGTCTCTTCAAAAATTCCATATTTAAAAACATTTAAGGATGTGTGATTTCTTCCCCTTGTGAGAGTAATTTTGACCGCAGCAGCTGAAATACTTTTAAAAGGGAATTAATTTTGTTTGAAAATACAAAGAAAAAAATAATTTCTTGGTAGAAAAAACCTTGTGTTTTTGGAGAATTGTCACCCATAAAGGGGAATGAGGTGTGGCAAGATGTGGGCAGGTGGGCACAGAAATATATGTCTTCTTCTGCAAGTGCATCTCTTGGGTCCTCGGTGGGAAGAGCCCCATGGGACTCCCCAGGCCAAGGCATGGGCAGGGACCCCCACCAGCACAGCCCCTCCCTGGGGACCCGCTCCCTCCCTGGGGACCTGCTCCCTCCTCTGGCACCAAAGCTGTGCCACCACTCACCCTGGTGCGTCCAACATGGGCGATGGTGGAGTCTGTTGGGGGGCAAAAAGCACCTGGTTAGCCCTTGCTTCCCCTGCTGGGTCTGGGTGAGACCCACCCCGCCTTTGATCAGCACATGCCCCGGGCTCAGGACGCAATGCCCTGCCCTCTTTCCCCCACCTTTCACCCCGCTCTGGGCAGCAGAGCACCGTGCCCTTCCACCCGTGCGTGTGGAGCAGGGATGCTGGGGTTTGGCTGCATTTCCCCCACCCCGCGGCATTTTCCCTCTCTGCCCAACCAGCAGACCGGTTGTCCCCTCTACAGTGGTGGAAGTGTGGAAAAGGAGAGGGTGGGAAGTGGTTTTGGGGCACATCCCTGTGAGTCTGTGTAGGTCCTGAGACGGCGACATGGCCGGTTGAGGGGATGAGGGTGGCTGGCGGTGACGGAGGGCAGCCAGCCCACATGAAGGGGATGCCCAAGAGGGGACCATGGCTCATGCAGAGGGAGGAAGCAGTACTCACAGTGAATAGCGTTGTTGGTGGTGGCTTCAGCCTCCTGGCTGGGAAGTTGCTGCTGCCTGGAGAGGAGAGGGGAAAGAGTTTTGGGGTATGTGTCCGGGCTGTGATGAGACCATTTGGGTCATTCCCAGGGATGATGCTTTCTTGCATTTGGTCCACTGCTGGAAGCAAGCCCAGGGCAAGCCCTGCTCCTCTCTGCCTCCGTGCCAGGGGAAGTCACCCACCAACAAAGACTACGTTCTCCCAGGCCAACGACTACTCCAGAGGACCCACAACTACCTCAGAGCACCCACCCCATCTCCATCACAGCTGGACTCAAACTCTGCTCTTCTCTGCCTCTATGCCAGGGGAAACCACCTTTCGACACAGACCATGCTGCCCCATACAGATGACTACCCCAGGCAACCCACCATGCCCCTGTCTCCATCCCCCCCAGCCCCACAGCCAGGAGGGATTGCTGCTCACCTTTGGCACCTCTCTCTGCACGCCCCTGCAAGGAAAGGAAAGGGTGAAGCGGGAGCGCAGAGTTACTGCCCAGCCCTGGCTTTCCCTGCTCTGGGCTGCACCATGGAGATGATGGGCTGAACCTCCACACCTCACTCAGGGGTGGGGTTTTCCAACTATGCAACCATGAGTCCCGTTTCCCAGACTGGCTTCTCCCAAGCTCTCACCAGCTGTGGGCAGCCCAAGTGTGAGGAGCCTTTTTTCATCCTTTCAGGCCAGCTCGGACACTGCCTTCTTTGACAAAGTGCGCTGGGAACAAATGTTTGTTTGGGGCAGGGATGCATTTAGTCTTCCCCATCTCAGCACATTTGCTCTTTGCACTTGAAAAAGGAATGGTTCCTTCATCTTCCTGTGAAACAGGGTAAGGGACTGGCGATGCCAAAGTGCTATGTTTCGTTATGACTTCCCTGTGGGTTTTAGTTCATTGTTTACCCTGAATTTCCCCAAATCGCTCACCTTTCTTCACGGCACAGTAGGTGGCTGCAGCCAGGAGGAGGAGGGAGACGGCCGCCACTGCCAGCGCGATGCCTGTGGGGAAGGGGTGGTCGAGGCGGGGATGGGGAGCTGGGAGAGACAGAAGGTGTTGGGGAAGAGGGGGTGTCATGGGGAGAGGAAGCCGAGAGCAGGAGGTGCCCTTAGAGCCAGGCCACATCCCGCCTGAGGATCCTGCCCGTATGCTGGTGCCGGCAGCCCAGCACCCCTCGGCCTCGTGCTGGGGGACACTGGGTGTGCGGAGAGGGAATCACTCACCTGCGGTCGATGGCTCTGCCTGGGAGCTGGACCCGCTGCCTGCGAGGAGAAAGGCACAGGCTGAGAGTCTCCAGCTCTCCCACATCCTGCACAGACTCAGCACCTGTGGGGACCCCCTCATCCTCCATCTATTGACAGTCGTGACAAATCAATGAACGCCTCGCACGGCTGTGGCTCTGGATGAGATGTGACACCACCCCTCTGCCCTTTGTGTGATGCAGGGGCAGGAGAGGAGCAGGATGTTCTCCTGGGACTGGTACGAGGTCACTCAGTGGCAAAGGCTTGTCTGAGCATCCTTACTGGTCAGGACATTGCCATGGGGCACAGAGGAGTCCCAGCCTCAACTGGGGTCATTGAGGCTCTGCAGCGGAGCGTGCTTGGGTACCATGGGACGCCTCACCTGTGACAGTCAGGTTCCGTGGAGTGCTGAGCGCAGAGCTCCTCATTCTGTAGTGCTCAGTCTTGTGCTGATACCCACATCGGTATGTCCCCGTGCTCTCCATCGTCACAGTCACAAGCATGGAGTAGGTAAGCTTTCTCTTTTCGGCTTTCAGTCTGTACTTCTCCACCCCATCCTTGCAGAAGACGATTCGGGTAGCAGGAGAGTGCCCATCAATGGAGCAGTGAAGCAAAACCTGTTCCCCTTCCTGCGCATTGGAGGTGTTCAGGAAGAGGTCGGGAGGTGGGAGGTCACCTGGAGAGATGGCCCCGGGACAGAGTTTACTGTTGTCCAGGCTCCTCTCCAGGGGTTCACATAGGGAACACACGCATTCTACCTTCACCACTCCTTTTTCTGAACCTATCCCTGTGCTTACCATCACTCGAGGAGTTGCAGATCTCCTGGGAGGTTGAGCTGGCACCTGCAGCGTGGGGCAGAGAAGGTTTTGGTTAGACAGGCAGCGACCTGACTCAGCCACCTTCACCTTCCCAGGTTCCACGTGCTGAGTCGTTAGATGGGCAAACACCTTCCCACCCATGCAGCTCTAGCTGCATCTCCTTTCTCTCCCGGTATGACAGCACCCCAAGCCGATTTTCCATGCGTGAGTTGTTCCCGGTTGGTGGCCAATGCTCCCAAATGTGCTCTAGCATCTTTCAGCTCTCACGCTATGACCTGAACCCCTTGGAGGAGTTGGAAAAATCTGAGCTTTGCTCAGAGCTGCGTGGTAGCTGCAGGAAGCAACGGTCTTCCTGCCCCACCCAAGACACTCTGCCCCTCAGCGCTGCACGGCGGCTGCGCACAGCCTTTGCCCACCCTCCCCTGTGCCCAGCACGGGCCCTGGCCTGCCCCGCTCAGCAGCCCTCCCGGCCTCAGCCCCACGCCAAAGCCATGCCCCAACTCACCCAGCAGCAGCAGCAGCAGCAGCAGCAAGGCAGGCCCACAAGGAGACAGCCTGCCCCAGGCCACCTGCCCCAGCATTTTGGGGGGCGCTGCGGCAACAGCCTCTCCTGCAAGCGTCTGCTTTGCTCTCAGCTGGGGACAGCGCTTCCAGAGCTGCCTGGCCCGTGGCTTGCAGCGCGCCTGGGGCTGCTCCTGCTGCATTGCTGTGGCTAGCAGAGCCTTCCCCACAGCCGGAGGCTGTGACCAACTGAGCGGGGGCCCTGCCTCAGCCCCCACTGCGCACGCTGCGCCTGCAGAGTCCCCGCCTGCATTTCCGGACACTCAGAGAGCGCATCACGAGGGGTGTTTGCCTGTGCCCGGGGAGGAGCATCCTCCCTGCCAAGGCCTCCTGCCCCTTGTCCCCCACCCTGCTTTGCACCCTCGGGGTCACAGCTACCCCGCCTGCTCATGGCCTGGGCTGTGCAAACAGCATCAGCCCCTCTCACACACCATTGTGTCTCGGCCCAGTGGTAAGAGCCGTTGGTGTCTGAAGTTTAAGACTGCGTGGGTGGACCCTTGATCGTGGGGTGTGTGTTGGGGACTGATGATGTGTAGAGCCCACCCTCATTTGCCTGGAGCCAGAAACCCACCTGGGTTCTTTTCCTGGCTGAGTTCTTCAGCCCAGTCCCCCTGCACCACCCATGGGTGGGTGTGGGCTAAAGAAGGGCAGGATCGACCACCCCTTGGACGTGAGTTTTCATTGATGGTCTCTGCCACTCCCAGATCAGCACTTTGCCAAGACACATGTGCCAGGCTGATGACAGCAGGGAGGGAAAACCTGGCAGCACCAGGTGCAGGGGACAGCAGTTCCCTTCCAGGACACGTGGACCCACCAGCCAGGAGGAAAGCAGCTCTCCCAGCTCTCTTCAGAGGAGACACTCAAAGACAGAGGAGATGCATCAACTGTCCACTTCCAGACAAATCCTTTATATCTCTCCAACCCCAGTTTGTGGGAAACACTGGAGATGGCGGAGGTGGAGAGCATGGCTGTCTGAGGCTGCAGCCATCCAAGTCTCCTTCTGTGTCCTCCTGGGCTGCAGGCATTCACCTGGCAATGCAGATGCTGCTTTCTGTGGGCAGGAGGGACATCTGCAGGGCTGAAACACACCTGGGATGGTGGGAGGTTCAACTGGCTTTCATGTGAGGAGAGAGCAGGGGCAGATCAAGGGAGAGCAGAGCAATGGTGGCACATCCCCTAACTGGCCTGACCCCAACTGGCAGCCCAGGGCCGGCATGGCTCAGGTCCTCTTATGGTGGAGAGGAGTGGGGACTGCAGGGAGCGCAGGGCAGTGAGGGCATCAGAGGGCAGTGGGGACAGGGATGTCTCCAGGCTGGCTGGCCCCTCTGGCTCAGTGGCTGCATCTCTCCAGGGTGAGGGTTCTGAGGGGGGTGGGTGCCAGGAGGAGCAGGTTGCTCCCCCGCCAGCAGAGATGCTTCAGGGGATGGCGTGGGTGAGACGTGCAGCCACCTTCACCTGCACCTCATACACACAGGGTGTGCACAGTGGCTTGGTGCTTGGGAAGGGGTAATTTGGGTGCTGGCACTGCAAACTTCCCTGGCTGTGCTGAAAATGCCTTCCGAAGCAGGGTGGAAAGAAGCAGCCTGTCTTCTTCATCAGCCAGGGCAGAACACAGCCAGCTGGGCTCAGAGCCATGCAAAGAGCTGCTCCAGTCTCCAGACCTCCAGCCCTATGCCATCCCCCACCTATTTTTGGCTCCTGGCTTGCAGATTTGGGGCTGCTGGGGACACAGGTCTTTCTGAAGGAGCGGTTGGGCTGGTGTGTAGGAGTGAAAGGGAAATCTCATTTCTAAACAGCCACTGCTGTGCACACAGAGGAGTGGTGTGGCCAAGCGCACACGTCTGAGCATGCAGACGTCTGAGCAGTGTCGACGTCTGAGCATGCAGAGTGAGCAGGAGATGAACACCTTGCTGCTGAGAGAGCTGCTGTGGGAAAGGAAGGGCTTTTTTTAGGGCAATATCACTCTGAGCCCAGCAGCTGCAGCGAGGAGCAGTGTCTGCGCTGAGCTGAGATGGTGCTGAGCTCGGCTGAGCCAATTGTACATGGAGGGATCCACTTTTCTCTAAGGGGAAGTCCCGAAAGGCCGGATTCCTGATGACCTGTTGAAAAGCCATGAGCTTTCATTTGCATCCACATTTTTGCGTTTTTTTTCTTTCTGGATCCATCTCAAATGGAAGAGGCCTCCTAATTTCTATCTCTCTTCAGATTGACTTAACCATGTGCCATGCACAGCTAAAAGCCTGGTACAGCACATTGCATTGTGGCTTATCAGATGCTGCTGTTGATCTCCATGAGCCAAGAAACTCAGTCCTGGAGGCTATCCTGGAGGCTTGGCCATCATGCCTGCTCTCCAGTGGCTACGCCTGCATAAAACCCTCTTGCAGATGCTCTTCCTCTGCTGCCCTCCTACTTCCCAGGCTCCTAACATAGACAGTTGCGTCTTCCCCGACCCACCAGTCCCCTCTACTTGCAGAGTGAGATGTGTAGTGGTGGGGCGGGAGAGGATCCATGGGGAAAGTGGTCCCAGACGTGTGTCTTGCAAGGTAGAGAGGGAGGCAGAGGCTGATTCTTGGTAGCCCTCAGATCCCAATGGCAAAAGATGACCTCAGGCTGTGCAGCCAACGCACAGCAGGAGAACGAGCCAGGACAGGCACAAAGAAAAGCCTGAGATGATGCACAGGGGTCAGCAGGGGACCTCCAATAGGCTCCTCTTTGTGGGACGGCACCTCCGGCCACATGTGGGTTGTTCCCAGGCGCAGCAAAGCCCAGAGCAGACACCTCTTGTGCAGCGCTCTCAGCTGCTCAGAAAGCAGAGCCTGCCAGCTGCGGGCAGGCAGGGATGGGCAAGGGGCCGGCGCGGAGGGCAGGTTGGGCGCCTGTGCTGCATCTGCCCAGCATGGCCTTGCTGCTGTTGGGTGAGTGGGAGCCGGGCACGTCTGCGGGACGGGGATGGGGCTGCCAGGCTTTGGGAGCGGGGCATGGGGACTTGGCTTGGTGGAGAGCTGGGAGAAATGAGAGGAGGAGTTGCAAAGAAGATGTAGTGCATTCCGTTGTGCAAAGATGTGTGCACAGTTGTGTCTGACCTTGATTTTTATGCCCAGAAGCTGTGCGAGGAACACCTCTCGGGGTACTTCCCCAGCTTCAACAGACCACTGGCTCCATGGTGCTTTTAGCAGACTCAAATAATGTATTCATATCCTCTATGTTTCAGCAAAACGGTGGATGTATGTGTCCTATCTAACCGCTTTTTTGTTTCCTTTTTTTTTTTAAACTGAATTACTGCTCATGTTCTGTATGGGGCTCCCAGAGCCAGTGCTCCTGTATGGGGCTCCCAGAGCCAGTACTCCTGGTTGCAGCCACCTGCTGTGCCGTGAAGAAAGGTGAGCGATTTGGGGAAATTCAGGGTAAACAGTGGGGCCAAAATGGCACCCTGATGTGGGGCTGTTGCTGTGTGAGCAATGCCACTTTAGGATGGGCAGCTCTTTACTCCTGTTTCAGAGGAAGCTGAGCCCCTCAAAACTTTCCTTCATCACCTAGAGGTAGCAAACTTTCAGAGATGGGGAAAACTTCCTGCCTTGTGAGATGGTTTGGATACCAAAGTTGAGGGGGAGATACCAAATACATCCCTGCCCCACACAGACATTTTCCTGCTGCTATGCTCTACCACCCTCAAAGTCATAAAGTTTTACCTCATGTTGAGACGGAACTTCCTGTGTTCCAGCCTGTTCCCATTGCTCCTGGTCCTGTCAACGGGCACCACTGGAAAGAGTCTGGCCCCATCCTCTTGACACCCGCCCTTTAGATATTGCTCAGCATTGATGAGATCCCCTCTCAGCCTTCTCTTCTCTGGCCTATATAGACCCGGCTCTCCAGCTTTGCCTCATCAGAGGGATGCTCCTGCCCTTCATCATCTTGGTAGCCCTCTGCTGGACTCTTTCCAGTAGTTCCCTGTCTTTCTTGAACTGGGAAGCCCCGAACTGGACACAGTACTCATACACATGTGGCCTCCCCAAGGCAGAGTAGAGGGGGAGGATGACCTCCCTCGACCTGCTGGCCACGCTCTTTCTAATGCATCCCAGGAGACCATTGGGCTTCTTGGCCACAAGGGCACATTGCTGTCTCGTGGTCAACTTCTTGTCCACCAGCACTCCCAGCTCCCCCTCTTGTGTAGCTGCTTTCCAAGAGGTCAAGCCCGAATCCTTACTGCTGCATGGAGTTATTCCTCCCCAGCTGCAGGACCCTGCACTTGCCCTTCTTGAACTTCATTTGGTCCCTCTCCACCCAACTCTCCAGCCTCTCCAGGTCTCGCTGTACGGTGGCACAGCCGACTGCTGTGTCAGCCACTGCTCCCAGCTTTGAGTCACCAGCAAACTTGCTGCGGGTACACTCTGTTCCCTTGTCTGGCTCATTGACGGATACGTTGAACAAGACTGGACTCAGTACTGACCCCTGGGGAACACCACAAGTCATTCACCGCATTCAGCCCCTTCTCCATCCACCCCACTGCCCACTCATCTAACCCACACTTCCTAGGCTTCCCTACGAGGATGTTCTGGGAGACAGCGTCAAAAGCCTTGCTGAAGTCGAGGTGGACAACGCCCACGGCTCTGCCCTCACCCACCCAGCCAGGCATGCCATCCGAGCAGGCTATCACATTGGTCAAGCGTGATTTCCCCTTGGTGAAGCCACATTGACCATTCCCCACATCTCCCTTTCTTTTCCTTGCAGGGACCTGCAGAGAGAGATGCCAAAGGTGAGCAGCAATCCCTCCTGGCTGAAGGGCTTAGGGGTGATGGAGAAGGGCATCCCGTGTGGCCTGGGGTGGTTCTTGGCAAGGAGCACCGTGGTCTGTGTCCATGGGTAGCTTCCCCCTCGGGTTGAAGCAGGGAGGAGCAGGGTTTGCCTGGCATTGACTCCAGCTGTGGACCCGACGCAAGAAAGCATCATCCCTGGGAATGACCCAAAAGGTCCCATTGCTGCGGGATGGCAGTGCGGCCGTAGACCCTCAACAGCCCTTCTCCTTGCTCTCTCACCACTGCTCGGTGATGCTGGTAGCGCTGAGGACTCTTCTGCTGATGACCGGAGTTGCTGTAAGTGTAACAAGTCCCCCTGCACCCTCCCCCTCCTGGCACCGGCCGCAATGTCCTTCTGCTTTGGCTTCCTGCCCCGCTTGCAATGCACAGCTGCTCCAGTCCGCAGTAGTCTCCAAAACATTCTTATAGATACCCAAGAAGTTCAATCTCGGTAAATTCTCTTCTCACTAAATCGTCCCAGTCAGAGCCTGATATCTCTGATTGAAACCTGGGGCTTCTCCCTTACAATCCTGGGCTGTGGTGTTGTCTCCCGTGTCCCGCTGATGGTGTGACACTAACGCAGGTTCTCCCTGCAGATGTCAACACTGATGAACTGGGCAGAGTTAAGGTGAGTTCAGCTCTTGCAGAAGCTTTCTCGCTGTGCGAGCTCTTTGGGGCTGCGTCATGGCCTGTTTGAGGGCAAACTAAGCCCCCCCACATTGAGGCTGGCATTTTCCCATAGCTCTGCTGCGGCTGTCATTGGTCTCCTTCCAAGGTGCCATCCCAGCCCAATGCCTGTGGCTGTGATGGGCACCAGGAGAGCAAGGCTGCTGTTTTTTCTATTTTGAAGGTGTCACGACCAAAATGCTCCGAAGCTTCCCTTTATGCCAACTTATGAGAAAGTGAGAGGTGATGCAGCCAGCTTCTACGTTACTCAACACAAGACATGGCGTTCACATGGATCCTTGCTGGCTCTCTCTCCCCTCCGTGAGAACCTCTGGACATTTCCTGGATGTTCCTTTTGGGGCTCAGGATGGCTCCTTCATGGGTTGCAACTCTGCCGTTCCCCACCAATTCCGGGCGTTAGCTCTTCTGCAGAAGATGATTGCTTGGAGCGACCTCAGAAAACCCAAGAGCTCTCTCCACTAAACCAGCCTGCTGCCAGCTTTGTGGAGATCATGTTGTGCAGGTGGAGGAGGTGTCCACACAAGTCCTCTGAGAGAGGCACAGGGAAATGGGGATGGCGTGGGGGATTTCTGAGCTGTAAATAAAAGCATGAAGGTACACCGCAAAGAGAAAGAAGGTTTTTTTATTGCCTTATCTGTAGAGAGGTGTCAGGTGAAATGTCCCCCTGAGAGCGGCTGTCTGTCTTTCTCAGGGATTGTGACCCAAACCTGGTGCATGGGGCTGACATGGGGACTTCATATGCTATCGAGCGTGAAAACCTGCAAAGCTTTTTCTGGCTAAAGCCTGAGCAGAAATGTAAACCAGGAGCTACAAACGGATGAGCATTTTGACGCAAGACCATGATCTGACACAGCACAGGCAGCCCCATCACCTTGCCTGCACTTTTACTATTCCAATTGCATGGAGCCTTTTGGGTGTGGTGAAGGCAACAAAGGAGTCTTGTCTGGGATTTCCGGTTGGGAAGGAGAGCTTGGCCAGGAAGAGACAGGCAGGAGCAGAATGCCAAGATGAAACTTTGAGAGTCTGGTGATGTTTCGGCTGAGCTCAGGCAAGAGACAGCTCCCCTTTCCATCCCCGTGTCTCTCTACAGTCCCTTCATAGCTCTACAGACACCCCTTTGGGTCTCTACGGATGTCTTTGGGCAGCTGAAACCCATTCCTTAGGGGACTGTGTAAGACAGAGATATAATTGAGGATACAAATTCACAAAAGTGTATTGTTCATTTGAGCAAAACCACATCATCATTGCTCATAGGTTTTAACAAGGAGGTATGAGCACCTCAGTGCATATGCATCTGTGTACCCGTATGTAGAGATGTGAATCATTGTGGGGAGATATCACAGCACACCCATAGCTGTATCATGAAGTTTATTTAAACACATCTTCCTTAACACAGGAGGAAGGAGATGTCTTTACGTATACATTCACAATATATGTAATGTACTGTATATGCATTTAGATGTAATAGGTTGTAAATGTACGTGCGAGTCATAGATATCCTGTTGGTGGAAGTCATCCAGAAGACATTTCTGATGTGTGTGGAAGGGCTGGTGAGGGTGGAAGGGTTGGGTGCGCACAGGGTGGCATGGAGAGGGCTTGTGGGCAGGCGTTGCCCTGCCAAGCCCAGCGCTGGCAATTGCCCAGCAAGAGCTGGTGGAGAGAAAAGGCCAAGGTGGGCACGGCTCCCCGTGCGCTCGCCATGCTGCAGCGCTATCTGGGCTGGCTGCGAGAGCGGCTCTCCGTGGCATACGTTGTGGTGGTGTCCATCTCTTGCACGCGAGGCTTGAGAGGGAAAATGAAAGCATGTTATTTCAGCTGCGGGCTCCAAGCCCAGTGTGGCATAAGGCAGGAAAAAGGAGAGCAGATGTGGGGCGGGACTGTTCTGAGGTGCCCCTCATTGTGTCTTTATTCTTTTTTCTACAAGTTCTTTTTGTTTTTTTCCAGGTCTCCTCAAAAATTCCATATTTAAATACATTTAAGGATGTGTGATTTCTTCCCTTTGTGATAGTAATTTTGACCGCAGCAGCTCAAATACTTTTAAAAGGGAATTCTTTTTTGTTTGAAAATACAAAGAAAAAAAAATTTCTTGGTAGAAAAAATCTTGTGCTGTTGGAGAATTTTCACCCATAAAGGGGAATGAGGTGTGGCAAGATGTGGGTAGGTGGGCACAGAAATATATGTCTTCTTCTGCAAGTGCATCGGTTGGGTTCTCAGTGGGAAGAGCCCCATGGGACTCCCCAGGCCAAGGCATGGGCAGGGACCCCCACCAGCACAGCCCCTCCCTGGGGCCCCGCTCCCTCCTCTGGCACCAAAGCTGTGCCACCACTCACCCTGGTGCGTCCAACGTGGGCGATGGTGGAGTCTGTTGGGGGGCAAAAAGCACCTGGTTAGCCCTTGCTTCCCCTGCTGGGTCTGGGTGAGACCCACCCCGCCTTTGATCAGCACATGCCCCGGGCTCAGGACGCAATGCCGTGCCCTCTTTCCCCCACCTTTCACCCCGCTCTGGGCAGCAGAGCACCGTGCCCTTCCACCCGTGCGTGTGGAGCAGGGATGCTCGGGTTTGGCTGCATTTCCCCCACCCCGCGGCATTGTCCCTCTCTGCCCAACCAGCAGACCTGTATCTGCCGCTCTGCGCCCACCTGTGAAACCAAAGTCACCCTGAACATAGACGGAGGCACACGGACCACCTCCCACTTCCCCTACCCACCACACCCCCCATTTGCTGCAGCCTGTGGTGTCAGAGGGAGCAAGAAGATGTTTTCCCCACCAGCCCTCACCAATGGACCCACATCCTCAGCTGTTGCCCTCTGCTTGATAGCAGAAATCATGGTGAAGTGAAAATTCAGAGAGGGAAAACAGTCCAGAAGAACTAATTTTCCAAGAGGGGTCCATGGGTCACCCAGAGAGAGGAGGTGGTACTCACACTGTATTTCGTTCTCATCGGTCACTTCAGCCTCATGTCTGGGAAGTTGGTGCTGCCTGGAGAGGGGGGGGGAAAGGGTTTTTGGGTGCGTGTCCAGGATGTGATGACATCATTCGGGTCATTCCAGGGGATGATGCTTTCTAGCATCAGGTCCATGGCTGGAAGGAAGCCCAGGGCAAGCCCTGCTCCTCTCTGCCTCCACCTGAGAGGGATTTTACCCATGGACAAAGACCACTCTGCCCCGTGCAAAGGACTACCCCAGGACCACCACAGGGAAGCTGGAATGCCTCCCTCCTCATCCCCCCCACTCCCATAGCCTGGAGGGATTGCTGCTCACCTTTGGCACCTCTCTCTGCACGCCCCTGCAAGGAAAGGAAAGGGTGAGGCGGGAGCGCAGAGTTACTGCCCAGCCCTGGCTTTCCCTGCTCTGGGCTGCACCATGGAGATGATGGGCTGAGCCTCCACACCTCACTCAGGGAGGCACTTTTCCAGCCTCTATTTGGAACTTTTAACCCTGTTTCGTAGACTGATTTCTCCCATGCCCTGAGCAGCTTTGGGCCAAGCTCAAAGAAGAGCAGCCACCGGACCAGCCCAAGTGTGTGAGCAGTGCTGGCTCCTCTCAGGCCACTTGGGAGACTCCCTTCTCGTGCCCAGAGCACTGGCAGCCAATGTATTCCTGGGAGAGAGGTACATTTCATCTTCCTCATCTGAGCATATTTGCCCCCCATGAGGTGATCAAGAAAAGTTTTTGGGGGCTCAGCTTCCCATGAAACAGGGGTAAGGAGCTGCCCATCCTAAAGTGGCATTGGTCGCCCAGTAGCAACCCCATATCAGGGCGGCATTTTGGCCCCACTGTTTGCTCTCAGTTTCCCAAATCGCTCACCTTTCTTCACGGCACAGTAGGTGGCTGCAGCCAGGAGGAGGAGGGAGACGGCCGCCACTGCCAGCGCAATGCCTGTGGGGGAGGGGTGGACGGGGCGGACGGGTGGATGGGGAGCTGGGAGAGACAGAAGGTTTTGTGGAAGAGGGGGTGTCATGGGGAGAGAAGCCGAGAGCAGGAGGTGCCCTTAGAGCCAGGCCACATCCCGCCTGAGGATCCTGCCCGTATGCTGGTGCCGGTAGCCCAGCACCCCTCGGCCTCGTGCTGGGGGACACTGGGTGTGCGGAGAGGGAATAACTCACCTGCGGTTGATGGCTCTGCCTGGGAGCTGGACCCGCTGCCTGCGAGGAGAAAGGCACAGGCTGAGAGTCTCCAGCTCTCCCATGTCCTGCCCAGAATCAGCACCTGTGATTCTCATCCTCCAGATGAGAATCATCATCCAGAATCTCATCCTCCATCTATTGACAGTCGTGACAAATCAATGAATGCCTCGCACGGCTGTGGCTCTGGATGAGATGTGGCACCACCCCTCTGCCCTTTGCGTGATGCTGGGGGCAGGAGAGGAGCAGGATGCTCTCCCGGGACTGGGAGGAGTTGCCCCAGTGGCAAAGACTGGGCTGAACTGCACCCTGACAACAACAGTCCACAGTGCCCAGGGCCAAGTCATGGGGCAACACAGGGTCCCCGCCCTAATTTAGGGTCTGTTGGGCTCTACATTGGTTCCTGCCCATGCCCAGTGCCACCTCTCACCTCTGACAGCCAGGTGCCGGGGAGCACTAAGGGCAGAGCTCCTCACCCAGTTCCTCTCGTTCCTGTGCTGGTACCCACACGTGTACGTCCCTGCGCTCCCCAGGGTGATGTTCAGCAGCACAAAGTAGCTGAGCTGCCCCCGTTGGGCTTTCAGGCTGTACTCCTCCACCCCATCCTTGCAGAAGACGATTCGGGTTGCAGGTGAATCTGTCAGGAGGGAGCACCAGGCCAGAACTGTGTCGCCAGGCTGGGCAGAAGGTAAGTCGAGCCTCAGATGAGGAGCCGGGAGGTGACCTGGAAGGAAGGCAGTGATGCAGGATGCTGCAGGCAAGGCTTTGTGATGGTGGGGCTGCAAAATGCTCTAGCTCAAGGAGGGCAGAATCTCTCCTCCAAGGGCTTGTACGCATGGAACAAAGCTCCTCTCTTTCCCGTGCCCCACTCCCTGTACCACTGCCTTTTCGGGACCCATCCCTGTGCTCCCCATCACCTGGGGAGCTGCAGATGTCCTGGGCGGTCACACTGGCACCTGCAGTGTGCAGAAGAGAGGGTGTTGGTTAGAGGGGCAGCAACCCGGCTCGCCGGCCTCTCCCAGCCCAGCTCCCCACTGCCGAGTCCCTGCTGGGCAGCACCTTCCCACCCACGCATCTCTAGCGTGCATCTTATCCACCTCCGCTCTCGAAATCACGCCAAGCCGATAATGGGTGGCATTGCTGTTACAGAAGCATCCCCCTGCTACCCCAATCCACTCCAGCGTGTACAAAGTCCATGTTATTACCCAAACATCCTAAGAAAGATTTGAACATTATGCTCTTTCCCAGAGCTGCGTCGCGTCTGGAGGAAGCAACGGTCTTCCTGCCCCCACCCAAGACACTCTGTGCCCAGCACGGGCCCTGGCCTGCCCCGCTCAGCAGCCCTCCCGGCCTCAGCCCCACGCCAAAGCCATGCCCCAACTCACCCAGCAGCAGCAGCAGCAGCAGCAGCAGCAAGGCAGGCCCACAAGGAGACAGCCTGCCCCAGGCCACCTGCCCCAGCATTTTGGGGGGCGCTGCGGCAACAGCCTCTCCTGGAAGCGTCTGCTTTGCTCTCAGCTGGGGACAGCGCTTCCAGAGCTGCCTGGCCCGTGGCTTGCAGCGCGCCTGGGGCTGCTCCTGCTGCATTGCTGTGGCTAGCAGAGCCTTCCCCACAGCCGGAGGCTGTGACCAACTGAGCGGGGGCCCTGCCTCAGCCCCCACTGCGCACGCTGCGCCTGCAGAGTCCCCGCCTGCATTTCCGGACACTCAGAGAGCGCATCACGAGGGGTGTTTGCCTGTGTCCGGGGAGGAGCATCCTCCCTGCCAAGGCCTCCTGCCCCTTGTCCCCCACCCTGCTTTGCATCCTCGGGGTCACAGCTACCCCACCTGCTCATGGCCTGGGCTGTGCAAACAGCATCAGCCCCTCTCACACACCATTGTGTCTCGGCCCGTTTATGTCTGAAGTTTAAGACTGCGTGGGTGGACACTTGATCGCGGGGTGTGTGTTGGGGACTGATGATGTGTAGAGCCTACCCTCATTTGCCTGGAGGCAGAAATCCGCCTGGGTTCTTTTCCTGGCTGAGTTCTTCAGCCCAGTCCCCCTGCACCACCCATGGGTGGGTGTGGGCTAAAGAAGGGCAGGATCGACCACCCCTTGGACATGAGTTTTCATTGATGGCCTCTGCCACCCTCAGATCAGCACTTTGCCAAGACACATGTGCCAGGCTGATGACAGCAGGGAGGGAAAACCTGGCAGCACCAGGTGCAGGGGACAGCAGTTCCCTTCCAGGACACGTGCACCCACCAGCCAGGAGGAAAGCAGCTCTCCCAGCTCTCTTCAGAGGAGACACTCAAAGACAGAGGAGATGCATCAACTGTCCACTTCCAGACAAATCCTTTATATCTCTCCAACCCCAATTTGTGGGAAACACAGGAGATGGCGGAGCTGGAGAGCATGGCTGTCTGAGGCTGCAGCCATCCAAGTCTCCTTCTGTGTCCTCCTGGGCTGCAGGCATTCACCTGGCAATGCAGATGCTGCTTTCTGTAAGCAGGAGGGACATCGGCAGGGATGAAACACAGCTGGGATGGTGGGAGGTTCAACTGGCTTTCATGTGAGGAGAGAGCAGGGGCAGAGAAAAGAAGAGCAGAACAATCGTGGTATCCCCTCCAATTGGCCTGACCCCAACTGGCAGCCCAGGGCCGGCATGGCTCAGGTCCACTTATGGTGGAGAGGAGTGGAGACTGCAGGGAGCGCCGGACAGTGAGGGCATCAGAGGGCAGTGGGGTCAGGGATGTCTCCAGGCTGGCTGGCCCCTCTGGCTCAGTGGCTGCATCTCTCCAGGGTGAGGGTGCTGAGGGGGTGGGTGCCAGGAGGAGCAGGTTGCTCCCCCACCAGCAGAGATGCCCCAGGGAATGTGACACGTGAGACATGCAGCCACCTTCATGTGCACGTCATCCACAAAGGGTGTGCACAGTTGCTTGGTGCTTGAGAAGGGGTAATTTGCGTGCTGGCACTGCAAACTTCCCTGGCTGTGCTGAAATTGCCATGCAAAGAGCTGCTCCAGTTTCCAGACCTCTGCCCTCCATCACCTAATTTTGGCCGCTGGCTTTCAGGTATGAGCTGCTGGGGTCACAGGTCTTTCTGAAGGAGCGGTTGGGCTGGTGTGTAGGAGTGAGAGGGAAATCTCATTTCTAAAAATAAGAAGCCACTGCTGTGCACACAGAGGAGTGGTGTGGCCAAGCGGTGCTGTTGTGGACGTCTGAGCATGCAGAGTGAGCAGGAGATGAACACCTTGCTGCTGAGAGAGCTGCTGTGGGAAAGGAAGGGCTTTTTTTAGAGCACTATTACTCTGAGCCCAGCAGCTGCAGCGAGGAGCAGTGTCTGGGCTGAGCTGAGATGGTGCTGAGCTCGGCTGAGACAATTCTACATGGAGGGATTAACTTTTCTCTAAGGGGAACTCCCGAAAGACCGGGTCCCAGATGACCTGTTGAAAAGCCATGAGCTTTCATTTGCACCCACATTTTTGCGTGTTTTTTCTTTCTGGATCTATCTCAAATGGAAGAGGCCTCCTAATTTCCATCTCTCTTCTCCTATGCAGATCCACTTGACCATGTGCCATGCACAGCTAAAAGCCTGGTACAGGACATTGCATTGTGGCTTATCAGATGCTGCTGTTGATCTCCATGAGCCAAGAAACTCAGTGCTGGAGGCTAAATCCCTCCCTCCCCCATGCACACACACAGCCTGCCACCACAGTCCTTCTCCACCAACTTGGCTTGGCCATCACGCCTGCTCTCCAACAGCTCCACCTGCACAAAACCCTCTTGTAGACGCTCTTCCTCTGCTGCCCTCCTAGTTCCCAGGCTCCTAACACAGACAGTTGCCTCTTCCCAGACCCACCAGTCCACTCTACTTGCAGAGTGAGATGTGTAGTGGTGGGGTGGGAGAGGACCCATGGGGAAAGTGGTCCCAGACGTGTGTCTTGCCAAGGCAGAGAGTGAGGCAGAGGCCGCTTGTTGGCAGCCCCTCAGATCCCATGGCAAAAGATGACCTCAGGCTGTGCAGCCAACGCACAGCAGGAGAACGAGCCAGGACAGGCACAAAGAAAAGCCTGAGATGATGGGCAGGGGTCAGCAGGGGACCGCCAATAGGCTCCTCTTTGTGGGACAGCGCCTCCGGTCACGTGTGGGTTGTTCCCAGGCGCAGCAAAGCCCAGAGCAGACACCTCTTGTGCAGCGCTCTCAGCTGCTCAGAAAGCAGAGCCTGCCAGCTGCGGGCAGGCAGGGATGGGCAAGGGGCCAGCGCGGAGGGCAGGTTGGGCGCCCGTGCTGCATCTGCCCAGCATGGCCTTGCTGCTGTTGGGTGAGTGGGAGCCGGGCACGTCTGCGGGACGGGGATGGGGCTGCCAGGCCCATCCAAGGGGACTTGGCTTGGTGGAGAGCTGGGAGAACTGAGAGGAGGAGTTGCAAAGAAGATGTAGTGCATTCCGTTGTGCAAGGATGTGTGCACAGTTGTGTCTGACCTTGATTTTTATGCCCAGAAGCTGTGCGAGGAACACCTCTCGGGGTACTTCCCCAGCTTCAACAGACCACTGGCTCCATGGTGCTTTTAGCAGACTCAAATAATGTATTCATATCCTCTATGTTTCACCAAAACGGTGGATGTATTGCTCCTTTTTAAACGCTTTTTGATTTCCTTTTTTTTTTTTTTAACTGAATTACTGCTCATGTTCTGTATGGGGCTCCCAGAGAAACGGTCTTACGGGACATATACATTGGGACGATGGAGCGACAGAGCTTAGTCCTTTTTATTGTACTGAATTGAAATGAAAATTCCTTTCCTGGTGGTGATGACAACTGTCACGTTGGGCCCAAAGAAGCTTTCTGCCTGCGGTGCTCTGTGAGGGGTGCAGAGGGAGAGGTGTCACTTGGGACATTGGGTGGCTCTTCATTGGGGGCCCTTCAGTGCCGACATGTAGACCTCTGAAATGGGTAAGGTGGGGGAGAGCTCGGAGACAAAAGCACAAAGAGAGCTGTTGAAAGTGGGGAGAGCTCAGAAGAGGTGCCCTGCCTGATACGGTGAGGCTGTGGGGCCGTGGGTGGGACACTTCATGGACACTCAAAGGTGGGCTGGTGCTTGCACAGCAAGGGCTCAGCAGAGGGGACCAGGTCACTGTCAGCTGGATGAGCCGTGTCACGGAGGCGAGATATAAATGATTTGTTGAGAAGTGGAGAGCTGATGCGTCTCCTCTTTGAGGAGTCTTTGAGTGACTCCTCTGAAGAGAGCGGGGAGAGCTCCTTTCCTCCTGGCTGGTGGGACCATGTGTCCCAGGACAGAGCTGCCGTCCCCTGCGCCTGGCGCTGCGAGGGTTTCCCTCCCTGTTGGCATCAGCCTGGCACACGTGTCCTGGCAAAGTGCCAAAGTGAGGGTGCCACAGCCCATTGTCCACGGGGTCCAAGGGGCGGTCCATCCTGGCTGCCTGCACCCCACACACCCCCATCTCTGGGAAAGGGGGAATAAGATGAAAACCTCCCCTGTGAGACAGGACTGAGAGTGTCCAGCTGTGCGAGAGATGCAGATGGGGTCTCGGCATCAGCAGCCCCCACATGCACCTCAGGCAACCTTCCCCAAGCAGAGTCTCAAGTCTCCCACACCAACGCCTCTCATCACTGGCCCAGGAACAAAGTGTCTCCCCTGTGTGCAACAGCAGACGCCGGACTCCGGGCCCTTGGTGTGCCCCAGGGAGCTCAGGGGCAAGCTTGGGTGGAGGCAGGAGAGGAGCACCTTGGCTGGGAAGCACAAGGCAGCACGGCTCCATGGTGAGGAAAGGGGAAGGAGGGTGGGAGCCAATTGCACAGCCAGATGCTCAGAGGCAGAGCTGGAGGTGATCATAGAAACATAGAATCATAACATGGTTTAGGTTGGAAGGGACCTTGAAGATCAGCAAGTTCCACCCCGCTGCTACAGGCAGGGACACCTGCAACATTGCTCAAAGCCCCGTCCAACCTGGCCTTGAACACCACCAGGGATGGGGCAGCAACAGCTTCTCTGGGCAACCTCTTCCAGGGCCACACGAGTCTCAAAGTGAAAAATTGTCTACTTCACACACAGCTCGGTGT
Source organism: Vanellus vanellus (assembly GCF_965231255.1). Taxonomy (NCBI): domain Eukaryota; kingdom Metazoa; phylum Chordata; class Aves; order Charadriiformes; family Charadriidae; genus Vanellus; species Vanellus vanellus. The sequence goes on from NC_138934.1 coordinate 284,937, forward strand.
CATCGGCAAACGTGCTGAGGGTGCACCGGTTCTCATGTCCATGTCACCAAGAAAGGTGTTGAACAGCACAGGTCCCAGTACCAACCCCTGAGGAATGCCACTCGTCACTGGTTTCCACTTGGACATCGAACCCTTGAATGCAACTCTTTGCACGCGCCCATCCAGCCAGTTCTTTATCCATGGAGTGGTCTATTTGTCGAATCCATGTCTCTTCAATTTAGAGACCAGGATGTTGTGTGGGACAGTGTCACGCTCTTTGCACAAGTCCAGGTAGATGACATCAGTTGCTCTTCCCTTGTCCACTGCTGCTGTGACCCCTTTGTAGAAGACCACCAAATTTGTCAGGCATGACTTGCCCTTGGTGAAGCCATGTTGGCTGCTACCAATCACCTCCTTAGTTTCCACGTGCCGTAGCGGAGTTTCCAGGAGGATCTGCTCCATGATGCTGTCTGGCAGAGAGGTGAGACTGACCGGCGTGTACTTCCCCGGGTCTTCCTTATTTCCCTTTTCAAAAATAGGGGTTCTGTTTCCCCTTTTCCAGTCAGCAGGAACCTCACCAGACTGCCACGACTTCTCAAATATGATGGCAGGTGGCTTAGCAAGTTCCTCTGCCAGTTCCCTCAGGACCCACAGATGTATCTCGTCGGGTCCCATGGACTTGTGCCCCTTCAGGTTCCTCAGGTGGTCTGGTACTCAATCTTCACCTACCTACTCCACCAACTCAGAGGAAGAAGGAAGTCTTCTGTGCCTCTCTATCACACAGCTCATCTTCTTATACACTCTCTATCACCACGTTTGTGATGATGAAACAGCAGAGAGGAAGTGAAAATTAAAACACACACGGTAATTGGTTACATCTACAGCTCCAATCTGACGTTCTCCATTTTGAAACTTGTGGTTTCAGATGTGAGTTCGTCTGTACAGAATCACAGAAGCACAGACTAGCTGAGGTTGGAAGAGACCTCCAAAGGTCGTCTCGTCTAACCCCCTGCTCAGCAGGGCCACCTGGAGCCTGTTGTCCAGGGCCCTGTCCAGAGCGCTTTGGAATAGTTTCAGGGATGGAAACTGCACAGCCTCCCCGAGGAACAATGTCTGTAAGGCTCCGGGACCAGTTTGGAGCCCAACGTCCTTGCTACATTTTTTTGTCCATATGACATCTCCTTGGAGATACACCACAATTAGATAACAGGCAACCGGCACAAGCTGTAACATGAGAAACTCTGATTAAATGTAAGGAAATATATTTTTGGCAGCTTTTTACCATGAGGGTGGTCAAATGTTAGAACAAGCTGAGGAAACTCCACCCTTGGAGGAGTTGAAGGCTCAAGAATCCTCATCTAACTAGACCTGCTTTGATCAGGGCATTGGGCTAGATGACCTCCAGAGGTCCCTTCCGACCTAAATGATTTTGTGTTTCTTGGTTTTGCTGGTTTTGGTTTTCTCCTTATTGCTACAGGCTAAAGAGGAGAATGTGAATAAAAATGAGAAGCCATTGCCTCTTGCCAGTGCATTTTTACCATAATCAATGTCATGCCACAGTTCGTCAAGACTATGAGAGCTGAAACCAAGTTCCAGCTGTACTTCTACAGACTGAGACCACAAAATAGAGAGCTATGCAATTAAACAAGTTAGAGGACTGCGGATAGTGGGTAAATCTGAAAACAAAGTTTTTCAAGACAATGGGAACCTGAGTGGGATGCAATGAGAGATGTCCCGAGAAACAAAAATAAAGTCACGCTGTGCCCATATACCCAGGATGTGAAACGGGATTTGCTCATCCAGCTGGAGCTGGCTTGTAGACAGGTTAGGGAATCCTGCTCCAATGTTAATTTAGCTGTTAAAAGCCACAGTAACAATTACTCACCATGAGCATTCCTGACCTCTGAACTCAGACTATTAATAAGCAGCTCTTTTGCCCTGAGGGAAAGGACGTACGTTATCGGTACACGTGAGGAAGTGGTCTAAAATGGCCGTGTAGGGTTAGTTATCAGATGGGAGATCTCTGCACTAGCTGAAGATATAAAAAGCCAGGGCTGTCTCTGATGAAGGTTCTCATAATCGCTTTCAGGTTTTGATGGTCATTGCTCTGAACAGTGTCTGCATTCTGGTTTGCACCACCGCTTTTGCCCTCTGTTCCTCTATGCCGCGCAATAACTAATTAGCCACCGGGCTCTGAAGTGTGTGCGTTTCGTGCCCCAAGGATGGGCGCAGGCTGCCCCAAATCTGGCTTTCTTGTCCCAGGGCAATCACCACAGGGTGCTCCTGCAGACCTGGCCTCTCGTGTGCCACCTGCCACACACGGGTGCATGATCTGCAGCTCCAGGCTATGCAGGATCTGCAGCAAAGCCCTGTCTCCACTTACATACACTCAACCACCCAAAAGGGGGACACAACAGAGCCTCCTCTCCTTCTCAGTAACCAGCATCCTGCCTTCGCCTTGGAGGTCCAAATGGAGCACTGTAGGAGCAAAGCACCAAAAAAGTCAGGCTTGATAGGAGAGCGGTCAAGGGTGAGTTCCTGGGCAGTGGACCGCTGCTTATGGTGCCCCTTGAAAGAGGTTTCTTGGTGGGAAGAGTGTCAGTAGGAGACAAGGTTGATGTGGTGGGTGAGTTTTCCAAAACGGTGACTTGTAGACACTTCCTTGTTGAAATGCAAGTGCTGGAGGTCACCCCGCTTAAGCCCCATTTTTTGAGTCTCTGTTTCATTCCTCTCACGTCACCCCATGGCCTTTGCCATCAACCTCATCTGTCACTCCCTCACAGCACTGCCACAGAGACTCCCCTCCACCTACCGCCATCATCCTCAGTTTAAAGCCCTCCTTATGGGCTCAGACATCCCATAGGCAAAAGCAGCTCTGCCGTGCTTGGAGCGGTGGGTCCCATCACTCCCCAGTGGACGCTCATCTGCAAATAGGGTTCATTGATCATAGCCACAGAACCCTGCTGCCCAAACCACCTTCACAGCTCATTGACCGATGATATCAGTACCTTCCTCCTCACACCCTTGCACACCTCGACAGCAGGATTGAGGAGAACACCAGCTGGGACCCCGTGCCCTTGACTACCACGGCCAGAACTCTGCAGCAAATTTTGACTCTGCCCAGGTTTCCCCTGGAGGATGACATCCACATTGAAGGAGAGCTGGGAGCAGCAGTCAGAAAAGGGAAAAGAGTGGGGGAGAAGGGTCAGGAGAGTTTCGCAGGGAGGATGATGCTCTGGAGGCAAACATGGCTCGTGGTCCAGTATCTAAGTGTCCGGAAATGCAGGCGGGGACTCTGCAGGCGCAGCGTGCGCAGTGGGGGCTGAGGCAGGGCCCCCGCTCAGTTGGTCAGAGCCTCCGGCTGTGGGGAAGGCTCTGCTAGCCACAGCAATGCAGCAGGAGCAGCCCCAGGCGCGCTGCAAGCCACGGGCCAGGCAGCTCTGGAAGCGCTGTCCCCAGCTGAGAGCAAAGCAGACGCTTCCAGGAGAGGCTGTTGCCGCAGCGCCCCCCAAAATGCTGGGGCAGGTGGCCTGGGGCAGGCTGTCTCCTTGTGGGCCTGCCTTGCTGCTGCTGCTGCTGCTGCTGCTGCTGCTGGGTGAGTTGGGGCATGGCTTTGGCGTGGGGCTGAGGCCGGGAGGGCTGCTGAGCGGGGCAGGCCAGGGCCCGTGCTGGGCACAGGGGAGGGTGGGCAAAGGCTGTGCGCAGCCGCCGTGCAGCGCTGAGGGGCAGAGTGTCTTGGGTGGGGGGGGAAGACCGTTGCTTCCTCCAGACGCGACAAAGCGCTGAGCAAAAAGTGTATTTTTCGAACGCCACAAGTGGGTTCGAGTCGCAGTGTGAGACTTTGTACATGCTGGAGTGCTGTAGGGATCCATGCTCACCCACCTGCAAGAGCAAACCCATCCAAAATGGGCTTGGGGTTTTGTCAAGCCAGGAGACTGAGGACATGCAGGCTGGAGACACATGGGTGAGAAGGTGCTCGCCCAGCAAAATCTCAGCGCTGGGGACCAGTGCATGTGGGTGAGTCAGGTCATTGCCCCTGTAAAGAAAAGTCTCTTTTGTGCATGGAACAGGTGCCGGCGTGACTCCCCAGGACATCTGCAGCTCCCCAGGGGATGGTGAGCACGGGGATGGGTCCTTAAAAAGGAGTGGTGAAGGAGTGGAGATGGGAAGGGAGAGGGGATTGATTCCCCTGGTGTGAACCCCTGGAGGGGAGACTCCTGCCCTGCATTTTGTAGCTCCCACAACAGTAACTGTGGCCTGGGGCATCCCCGTGCCATCTCTGCAGGTGACCTCCCGCCTCCTGACCTCTTCCTGAACACCTCCAATGCTCAGGAGGGGGAACAGGTTTTGCTTCACTGCTCCATTGATGGGCACTCTCCTGCTACTCGAATTGTCTTCTGCAAGGATGGGGTGGAGAAGTACAGCCTGAAAGCCGAAAAGAGAAAGCTTACCTACTCCATGCTTGTGACTGTGACGATGGAGAGAACGGGGACATACAGATGTGGGTATCAGCACAAGACTGAGCACTACAGAATGAGGAGCTCTGCGCTCAGCACTCCACGGAACCTGACTGTCACAGGTGAGGCGTCCCATGGTACCCAAGCACGCTCTGCTGCAGAGCCTCAATGACCACAGTTGAGGCTGGGACTCCTCTGTGCCCCATGGCATTGTCCTGAGCAGTGGGGATTCTCAGACAAGCCTTTGCCACTGAGTGACCTTGTACCAGTCCCAGGAGAGCATCCTGCTCTCCTCCTGCCCCAGCATCGCGCAAAGGGCAGAGGGGTGGTGCCACATCTCATCCAGAGCCACAGCCGTGCGAGGCATTCATTGATTTGTCACGACTGTCAATAGATGGAGGATGAGGGGGTCCTCACAGGTGCTGAGTCTGGGCAGGACGTGGGAGAGCTGGAGACTCTCAGCCTGTGCCTTTCTCCTCGCAGGCAGCGGGTCCAGCTCCCAGGCAGGGCCATTGGCAGAATCGGGCCGAGGGATGCTGGGGCATACGGGCAGGATCCTCAGGCGGGATGTGGCCTGGCTCTAAGGGCACCTCCTGGCTCGGCTTCCTCTCCCCATGACACCCCCTCTTCCCCAACACCTTCTGTCTCTCCCAGCTCCCCATCCCCGCCCCGTCCACCCCTTCCCCACAGGCATCGCGCTGGCAGTGGCGGCCGTCTCCCTCCTCCTCCTGGCTGCAGCCACCTACTGTGCCGTGAAGAAAGGTGAGCGATTTGGGGAAATTCAGGGTAAACAGTGGGGCCAAAATGGCACCCTGATGTGGGGCTGTTGCTGTGTGAGGAATGCCAGTTTAGGATGGGCAGCTCCTTACCCCTGTTTCAGAGGAAGCTTAGCCCCTCAAAACTTTCCTTCATCACTTAGGGGGAGCAAAGTTTCGGAGATGGGGAAAACTTCCTGCCTTGTGAGATGGTTTGGATACCAAAGTGAGGAGGTAGCAGCAAATACATCCCTGTCCCACACAAACTTTTGCTCCCAGCCCTCTCAGGACAAGAAGGGCGTCCCTGACCTGGCCTGAGCAGAGCAAGCACGGCCTGTTACGGTGGGATGTCCTTGGCTGCTGAGACCTTGATAGAAGGCAGTCTGGGGAAGGGGACTGAGGGTTGTATAGCCTGGGCTGGAAAAGTCCCTCCCTGAGGGAGGTGTGGAGGTTCAGTGCATCATCTTCATCGTGCAGCCCAGAGCACGGAAAGCCAGGGCTGGGCAGTAACTCTGCCTCACACAATCACAGAATCACACAATGGCCAGGGTTGGAAGGGACCTTGGGAGATCATCTAGTCGGATGCCCCTGTCAAAGCAGGGTCACCTAGAGCAGGTTGCACAGGAAGGCATGCAGGTGGGTTTTGAATATGTCCAGAGAAGGAGATTCCACACCGCCTCTGGGCAGCCTGTTGCTGTGGTCTGCCACCCTCAAAGGCAAGAAGTTTTACCTCATGTTGAGACGGAACTTCCTGTGTTCCAGGCTATTCCCATTGCTCCTGGTCCTGTCAACGGGCACCACTGGAAAGAGTCTGGCCCCATCCTCTTGACACCCGCCCTTTAGATGTTGCTCAGCATTGATGAGATCCCCTCTCAGAGAAGGCCTTCTCTTCTCTGGCCTATATAGAGCCGGCTCTCCAGCTTTGCCTCATCAGAGGGATGCTCCTGCCCTTCATCACCTTGGTAGCCCTCTGCTGGACTCTTTCCAGTAGTTCCCTGTCTTTCTTGAACTGGGGAGCCCCGAACTGGACACAGTACTCATACACATGTGGCCTCCCCAGGGCAGAGCAGAGGGGGAGGATGACCTCCCTCGACCTGCTGGCCACGCTCTTTCTAATGCACCCCAGGAGACCATTGGGCTTCTTGGCCACAAGGGCACATTGCTGTCTCGTGGTCAACTTCTTGTCCACCAGCACTCCCAGCTCCCCCTCTTGTGTAGCTGCTTTCCAAGAGGTCAAACCCGAATCCTTACTGCTGCATGGAGTTATTCCTCCCCAGCTGCAGGACCCTGCACTTGCCCTTCTTGAACTTCATTTGGTCCCTCTCCACCCAACTCTCCAGCCTCTCCAGGTCTCGCTGTACGGTGGCACAGCCGACTGCTGTGTCAGCCACTGCTCCCAGCTTTGAGTCACCAGCAAACTTGCTGCGGGTACACTCTGTTCCCTTGTCTGGCTCATTGACGGATACGTTGAACAAGACTGGACTCAGTACTGACCCCTGGGGAACACCACAAGTCATTCACCGCATTCAGCCCCTTCTCCATCCACCCCACTGCCCACTCATCTAACCCACACTTCCTAGGCTTCCCTACGAGGATGTTCTGGGAGACAGTGTCAAAAGCCTTGCTGAAGTCGAGGTGGACAACGCCCACGGCTCTGCCCTCACCCACCCAGCCAGGCATGCCATCCGAGAAGGCTATCACACTGGTCAAGCGTGATTTCCCCTTGGTGAAGCCACATTGACCATTCCCCACATCTCCCTTTCTTTTCCTTGCAGGGACCTGCAGAGAGAGATGCCAAAGGTGAGCAGCAATCCCTCCTGGCTGAAGAGCTTAGGGGTGATGGAGAAGGGCATCCCGTGTGGCCTGGGGTGGTTCTTGGCAAGGAGCACCGTGGTCTGTGTCCATGGGTAGCTTCCCCCTCGGGTTGAAGCAGGGAGGAGCAGGGTTTGCCTGGGCTTCACTCCAGCTGTGGACCCGACGCAAGAAAGCATCATCCCTGGGAATGACCCAAAAGGCCCCATTGCTGCGGGATGGCAGTGCGGCCATAGACCCTCAACAGCCCTTCTCCTTGCTCTCTCACCACTGCTCGGTGATGCTGGTAGCGCTGAGGACTCTTCTGCTGATGACCGGAGTTGCTGTAAGTGTAACAAGTCCCTCTGCACCCTCCCCCTCCTGGCACCGGCTGCAATGCCCTTCTGCTTTGGCTTCCTGACCCGCTTGCAATGCACAGCTGCTCCAGTCCGCAGTAGTCTCCAAATCATTCTATATATAACCCCAAGAAGTTCAATCTCAGTAAATTCTCTACTCACTAAATCGTCCCAGTCAGAGCCTGATATCTATGATTGAAACCTGGGGCTTCTCCCTTACAATCCTGGGCTGTGTTGTTGTCTCCAGTGTCAGCTGATGGTGTGACACTAACGCAGTTTCTCCCTGCAGATGTCAACACTGATGAACTGGGCAGATTTAAGGTGAGTTCAGCTCTTGCAGAAGCTTTCTCGTTGTGCGAGCTCTTTGGGGCTGCGTCATGACCTGTTTGAGGGCAAACTAAGGCCACCCCCCTTGAGGCTGGCATTTTCCCATAGCTCTGCTGCGGCTGTCATTGGTCTCCTTCCAAGGTGCCATCCCAGCCCCACGCCTGTGGCCGTGATGGGCACCAGGAGGGCGAGGCTGCTGTCTTTTCTATTTTGAAGGTCTCACGACCAAACTGCTCCGAAGCTTCCCTTTATGCCAACTTATGAGAAAGCGAGAGGTGATGCAGCCAGCTTCTGAGTTACCCAACACAAGACATGGCGTTCACATGGATCCTGGCTGGCTCTCTCTCCCCTCCCTGAGAACCTCTGGACATTTCCTGGATGTTCCTTTTGTGGCTCAGGATGGCTCCTTCATGGGTTGCAACTCTGCCGTTCCCCACCAATTCCGGGCTTTAGGTCTTCTGCAGAAGATGATTGCTTGGAGTGACCTCAGAAAACCCAAGAGCCCTCTCCACTAAACCAGCCTGCTGCCAGTTTGTGGAGATCATGTTGTGGACGGGAGGAGGTGTCCACACAAGTCCTCTGAGAGAGGCACATGGAAATGGGGATGGCGTGGGGGATTTCTGAGCTGTAAATAAAAGCATGAAGGTGCAGCCCAAAGAGAAAGAAGGGTTTTTTATTGCCTTATCCCAGGAGAGGTGTCAGGTGAGAAATCTCCTTGAGAGCGGCTGTCTGTCTTTCTCAGGGGTTGTGACCGAAACCTGGTGCATGGGGCTGACATGGGGACTTCATATGCTATCGAGCGTGAAAACCTGCAAAGCTTTTTCTGTCTGGGATCTGGGATTATTAATTGGGAACAGAATTCACTAAGATTAATTTATTGGAATTTAAAGAATTGTCATTAAAAACAGTGATGATGGGACCAGCTCTGCCTTGCAAGCAGGTACGCCGAAGCAAAAGGACATTGTGCCAGTAGCAGGAGGGGGAAGAGTGGAAGAGGAATTGGCACGTACAGTAACTCTGGTTGTCAGCAGAAGGGTCCGCAGCACGACCAGCATCACCGAGAGGTTTGGAGAGAGCGGGAAGAAGAGGTGCTGAGGGTGCTTCACCCCACTGCCATATGCAGCAATGGGGTCTTTTTGGTCATTCCCAGGGATTATGATTTCTTCATGCCTGGGCACAGCCCAGGCCATGAGCCGGCGGGGTAGCTGTTGCTTGAAGACCGTTGCTTCCTCCAGACGCGACGCAGCTCTGGGAAAGAGCATAATATTCAAATCTTTCTTAGGATGTTTGGGTCATAACATGGACTTTGTACACGCTGGAGTGGATTGGGGTAGCAGGGGGATGCTTCTGTAACAGCAATGCCACCCATTATCGGCTTGGCGTGATTTCGAGAGCGGAGGTGCATAAGATGCACGCTAGAGATGCGTGGGTGGGAAGGTGCTGCCCAGCAGGGACTCGGCAGTGGGGAGCTGGGCTGGGAGAGTCCGGCGAGCCGGATTGCTGCCCCTCTAACCAACACCCTCTCTTCTGCACACTGCAGGTGCCAGTGTGACCGCCCAGGACATCTGCAGCTCCCCAGGTGATGGGGAGCACAGGGATGGGTCCCGAAAAGGCAGTGGTACAGGGAGTGGGGCACGGAAAAGAGAGGAGCTTTGTTCCATGCGTACAAGCCCTTGGAGGAGAGATTCTGCCCTCCTTGAGCTAGAGCATTTTGCAGCCCCACCATCACAAATCCTTGCCTGCAGCATCCTGCATCACTGCCTTCCTTCCAGGTCACCTCCCGGCTCCTCATCTGAGCCTCGACTTACCTTCTGCTCAGCCTGGCGACACAGTTCTGGCCTGGTGCTCCCTCCTGACAGACCCAAACCTGGTGCATGGGGCTGACATGGGGACTTCATATGCTATCGAGCGTGAAAACCTGCAAAGCTTTTTCTGGCTAAAGCCTGAGCAGGAATGTAAACCAGGAGCTACAAACAGATCAGAATTATGATGCAAGACCATGATCTGACACAGCACAGGCAGCCCCATCACCTTGCCTGCTCTTTTAATATCCCAATTGCATGGAGCCTTTTGGGTGTGGTGAAGGCAACAAAGGAGTCTTGTCTGGGATTTCCGGTTGGGAAGGAGAGCTTGGCCAGGAAGAGACAGGCAGGAGCAGAATGCCAAGATGAAACTTTTAGAGTCTGGTGATGTCTCAGCTGAGCTCAGGCAAGAGACAGCTCCCCTTTCCATCCCCGTGTCTCTCTACAGTCCCTTCATAGCTCTACAGACACCCCTTTGGGTCTCTACGGATGTCTTTGGGCAGCTGAAACCCATTCCTTAGGGGACTGTGTAAGACAGAGATATAATTGAGGATACAAATTCATAGAAGTTTATTGTTCATTTGAGCAAAACCACATCATCATTGCTCAGAGCTTTTAACAAGGATGTATGAGCACCTCAGTGCCTATGCATCTGTGTACCTGTGTGTAGAGATGTGAATCATTGTGGGGAGATATCACAGCACACCCATAGCTGTATCATGAAGTTTATTTAAACACATCTTCCTTAACACAGGAGGAAGGAGATGTGTTCACATATACATGTATTAACAGATACATTCACAATGTGTGTAATGTACTGTATATGCATTTAGATGTAATAGGTTGTAATTGTAAATACGCGTCATAGATATCCTGTTGGTGGAAGTCATGCAGAAGACATTTCTGATGTGTGTGGAAGGGCTGGTGAGGGTGGAAGGGTTGGGTGCGCACAGGGTGGCATGGAGAGGGCTTGTGGGCAGGCGTTGCCCTGCCAAGCCCAGCGCTGGCAATTGCCCAGCAAGAGCTGGTGGAGAGAAAAGGCCAAGGTGGGCACGGCTCCCCGTGCGCTCGCCATGCTGCAGCGCTATCTGGGCTGGCTGCGAGAGCGGCTCACCGTGGCATACGTTGTGGTGGTGTCCATCTCTTGCACGCGAGGCTTGAGAGGGAAAATGAAAGCATGTTATTTCACCCGCGGGCTCCAAGCCCAGTGTGGCATAAGGCAGGAAAAAGGAGAGCAGATGTGGGGCGGGACTGTTCTGAGGTGCCCCTCATTGTGTCTTTATTCTTTTTTCTACAAGTTCTTTTTGTTTTTTTCCAGGTCTCCTCAAAAATTCCATATTTAAATACATTTAAGGATGTGTGATTTCTTCCCTTTGTGATAGTAATTTTGACTGCACCAGCTGAAATACTTTTAAAAGGGAATTCTTTTTTGTTTGAAAATACAAAGAAAAAAAAATTTCTTGGTAGAAAAAATCTTGTGCTGTTGGAGAATTTTCACCCATAAAGGGGAATGAGGTGTGACAAGATGTGGACAGGTGGGCACAGAAACATATGTCTTCTTCTGCAAGTGCATCGGTTGGGTTCTCAGTGGGAAGAGCCCCATGGGACTCCCCAGGCCAAGGCATGGGCAGGGACCCCCACCAGCACAGCCCCTCCCTGGGGCCCCGCTCCCTCCTCTGGCACCAAAGCTGTGCCACCACTCACCCTGGTGCATCCAACGTGGGCGATGGTGGAGTCTGTTGGGGGGCAAAAAGCACCTGGTTAGCCCTTGCTTCCCCTGCTGGGTCTGGGTGAGACCCACCCCGCCTTTGATCAGCACATGCCCCGGGCTCAGGACGCAATGCCCTGCCCTCTTTCCCCCACCTTTCACCCCGCTCTGGGCAGCAGAGCACCGTGCCCTTCCACCTGTGCGTGTGGAGCAGGGATGCTGGGGTTTGGCTGCATTTCCCCCACCCCGCGGCATTGTCCCTCTCTGCCCAACCAGCAGACCTGTATCTGCCGCTCTGCGCCCACCTGTGAAACCAAAGTCACCCTGAACATAGACGGAGGCACACGGACCACCTCCCCCTTCCCACACCCACAGCACCCCTCCTTTGATGCAGCCTGTGGTGTCAGAGGGAGCAAGGAGATGTTTTCCCCACCAGAACCCACCAATGGACCCACATCCTCAGCTGCTGCCCTCTGCTTGGAAGCAGAAATCATGGTGAAGTGAAAATGCAGAGGGGGAAAAAGTCCAGAAGAACTAATTCTCCAAGAGGGGTCCATGGGTCACCCGGATAGAGGAGGTGGTACTCACACTGTATTTCGTTCTCGTCGGTCAGTTCAGCCTCATGTCTGGGAAGTTGGTGCTGCCTGGAGAGGAGGGGGAAAAGGGGTTTTGGGTGCGTGTCCAGGCTGTGATGACATCATTCGGGTCATTCCCGGGGATGATGCTTTCTAGCATCAGGTCCATGGCTGGAAAGAAGCCCAGGGCAAGCCCTGCTCCTCTCTGCCTCCACCCGAGGGACATTTTACCCATGGACAAATACCACTCTGCCCCGTGCAAAGGACAAGCCCAGGACCACCACAGGGACGCTGGAATGCCTCCCTCTTCATCCCCCTCAGCCCCACAGCCTGCAGGGATTGCTGCTCACCTTTGGCACCTCTCTCTGCAGGCCCCTGCAAGGAAAGGAAAGGGTGAGGCGGGAGCGCAGAGTTACTGCCCAGCCCTGGCTTTCCCTGCTCTGGGCTGCACCATGGAGATGATGGGTTGAACCTCCACACCTCACTCAGGGATGGGGTTTTCCAACTATGCAACCATGAGTCCCGTTTCCCAGACTGGCTTCTCCCAAGCTCTCACCAGCTGTGGGCAGCCTAAGTGTGAGGAGCCTCTATTACTCCTTTCAGCCGAGCTCGGACACTGCCTTCTTTGACAAAGTGCTCTGGGAACAAATGTTTGTTTGGGGCAGGGATGCATTTAGTCTTCCCCATCTCAGCACATTTGCTCTTTGCACTTGAAAAAGGAATGGTTCCTTCATCTTCCTGTGAAACAGGGTAAGGGACTGGCGATGCCAAAGTGCTATGTTTCGTTATGACTTCCCTGTGGGTTTTAGTTCCTTGTTTACCCTGAATTTCCCCAAATCGCTCACCTTTCTTCACGGCACAGTAGGTGGCTGCAGCCAGGAGGAGGAGGGAGACGGCCGCCACTGCCAGCGCGATGCCTGTGGGGAAGGGGTGGACGAGGCGGGGATGGGGAGCTGGGAGAGACAGAAGGTGTTGGGGAAGAGGGGGTGTCATGGGGAGAGGAAGCCGAGAGCAGGAGGTGCCCTTAGAGCCAGGCCACATCCCGCCTGAGGATCCTGCCCGTATGCTGGTGCCGGCAGCCCAGCACCCCTCGGCCTCGTGCTGGGGGACACTGGGTGTGCGGGGAGGGAATCACTCACCTGCGGTCGATGGCTCTGCCTGGGAGCTGGACCCGCTGCCTGCGAGGAGAAAGGCACAGGCTGAGAGTCTCCAGCTCTCCCACGTCCTGCCCAGACTCAGCACCTGTGGGGACCCCCTCATCCTCCATCTATCGACCGTCGTAACAAATCAATGAATGCCTCACACGGCTGTGGCTCTGGATGAGATGTGGCACCACCCCTCTGCCCTTTGCGTGATGCTGGGGCAGGAGAGGAGCAGGATGCTCTCCCGGGACAGGTACAAGGTCACCCAGTGGCAAAGGCTTGTCTGAGCATCCCCACTGCTCAGGACAATGACATGGGGCACAGAGGGGTTCCCAGCCTCAACTGGGGTCATTGAGGCTCTGCAGCGGAGTGTGCTTGGGTACCATGGGACGCCTCACCTGTGACAGTCAGGTTCTGTGGAGTGCTGAGCGCAGAGCTCCTCATTCTGTAGTGCTCAGTCTTCTGCTGGTACCCACATCTGTACGTCCCCGTGCTCTCCATCGTCACAGTCACAAGCATGGAGTACGTAAGCTTTCTCTTTTCGGCTTTCAGGCTGTACTTCTCCACACCATCCTTGCAGAAGACGATTCAGGTAGCAGGAGAGTGCCCATCAATGGAGCAGCGAAGCACAACCTGTTCTCCCTCCCGTGCATTCGAGGTGGTCAGGAAAAGTTCAGGAGGTGGGAGGTCACCTGCAGAGATGGCACGGGGATGCCCCAGGCCACAGTTACTGTTGTGGGAGCTACAAAAGGCAGGGCAGGAGTCTCCCCTCCAGGGGTTCACACCAGGGGAATCAATCCCCTCTCCCTTCCCATCTCCACTCCTTCACCACTCCTTTTTAAGGACCCATCCCCGTGCTCACCATCCCGTGGGGAGCTGCAGATGTCCTGGGGAGTCACGCCGGCACCTGTTCCATGCAGAAAAGAGGCTTTTCTTTACAGGGGCAATGACCTGACTCACCCACATGCACTGGTCCCCAGCGCTGAGATTTTGCTGGGCGAGCACCTTCTCACCCATGTGTCTCCAGCCTGCATGTCCTCAGTCTCCTGGCTTGACAAAACCCCAAGCCCATTTTGCATGGGTTTGCTCTTGCAGGTGGGTGAGCATGGATCCCTACAGCACTCCAGCATGTACAAAGTCTCACACTGCGACTCGAACCCACTTGTGGCGTTCGAAAAATACACCTTTTGCTCAGCACTTTGTCGCGTCTGGAGGAAGCAACGGTCTTCCTCCCCCACCCAAGACACTCTGCCCCTCAGCGCTGCACGGCGGCTGCGCACAGCCTTTGCCCACCCTCCCCTGTGCCCAGCACGGGCCCTGGCCTGCCCCGCTCAGCAGCCCTCCCGGCCTCAGCCCCACGCCAAAGCCATGCCCCAACTCACCCAGCAGCAGCAGCAGCAGCAGCAGCAAGGCAGGCCCACAAGGAGACAGCCTGCCCCAGGCCACCTGCCCCAGCATTTTGGGGGGCGCTGCGGCAACAGCCTCTCCTGGAAGCGTCTGCTTTTCTCTCAGCTGGGGACAGCGCTTCCAGAGCTTCCTGGCCCGTGGCTTGCAGCGCGCCTGGGGCTGCTCCTGCTGCATTGCTGTGGCTAGCAGAGCCTTCCCCACAGCCGGAGGCTGTGACCAACTGAGCGGGGGCCCTGCCTCAGCCCCCACTGCGCACGCTGCGCCTGCAGAGTCCCCGCCTGCATTTCCGGACACTCAGAGAGCGCATCACGAGGGGTGTTTGCCTGTGCCTGGGGAGGAGCATCCTCCCTGCCAAAGCCTCCTGCCCCTTGTCCCCCACCCTGCTTTGCATCCTCGGGGTCACTGCTACCCCACCTGCTCATGGCCTGGGCTGTGCAAACAGCATCAGCCCCTCTCACACACCATTGTGTCTCGGCCCAGTGGTAAGAGCCGTTGGTGTCTGAAGTTTAAGACTGCGTGGGTGGACCCTTGATCGCGGGGTGTGTGTTGGGGACTGATGTGCAGAGCCCATCCTCATTTGCCTGGAGCCAGAAACCCACCTGGGTTTTTTTTCCGGCTGAGTTCTTCAGCCCAGTTCCCCTGCACCACCCATGGGTGGGTGTGGGCTAAAGAAGGGCAGGATCGACCACCCCTTGGACATGAGTTTTCATTGATGGCCTCTGCCACCCTCAGATCAGCACTTTGCCAAGACACATGTGCCAGGCTGATGACAGCAGGGAGGGAAAACCTTGCAGCACCAGGTGCAGGGGACAGCAGTTCCCTTCCAGGACACATGCACCCACCAGCCAGGAGGAAAGCAGCTCTCCCAGCTCTCTTCAGAGGAGACACTCAAAGACAGAGGAGACGCATCAACTCTCCACTTCTGGACAAATCCTTTATATCTCTCCAACCCCAGTTTGTGGGAAACACAGGAGATGGCGGAGCTGGAGAGCATGGCTGTCTGAGGCTGCAGCCATCCAAGTCTCCTTCTGTGTCCTCCTGGGCTGCAGGCATTCACCTGGCAATGCAGATGCTGCTTTCTGTGAGCAGGAGGGACATCGGCAGGGATTAAACACACCTGGGATGGTGGGAGGTTCAACTGGCTTTCATGTGAGGAGAGAGCAGGGGCAGAGCAAAGGAGAGCAGAGCAATGGTGGTATCCCCTCCAATTGGCCTGACCCCAACTGGCAGCCCAGGTCTGGCATGGCTCAGGTCCACTTATGGTTGAGAGGAGTGGGGACTGCAGGGAGCGGCGGGCAGTGAGGGCATCAGAGGTCAGTGGGGACAGGGATGTCTCCAGGCTGGCTGGCCCCTCTGGCTCAGTGGCTGCATCTCTCCAGGGTGAGGGTGCTGAGGGGGGTGAGTGCCAGGAGGAGCAGGTTGCTCCCCCACCAGCAGAGATGCTTCAGGGGATGGGGTGGGTGTGACATGCAGCCACCTTCACCTGCACATCATCCACCATGTGGCATGGTGCTTGAGAAGAGGTAATTTGGGTGCTGGCACTGCAAACCTCCCTGGCTGTGCTAAAATGCCTTCCGAAGCAGGGTGGAAAGAAGCAGCCTGTCTTCTTCATCAGCCAGGGCAGAACACAGCCAGCTGGGCTCAGAGCCATGCAAAGAGCTGCTCCAGTCTCCAGACCTCTGCCCTCCATCACCTATTTTTGGCCCCTGGCTTGCAGATTGGCAGCTGCTGGGGACACAGGTCTTTCTGAAGGAGCGATTGGGCTGGTGTGTAGGAGTGAGAGGGAAATCTCATTTCTAAAAAAAACAGCCGCTGCTGTGCACACAGAGGAGTGGTGTGGCCAAGCAGTGCTGTTGTCGACGTCTGAGCATGCAGAGTGAGCAGGAGATGAACACCTTGCTGCTGAGAGAGCTGCTGTGGGAAAGGAAGGGCTTTTTTTAGAGCACTATTACTCTGAGCCCAGCAGCTGCAGCGAGGAGCAGTGTCTGGGCTGAGCTGAGATGGTGCTGAGCTCGGCTGAGCCAATTGTACATGGAGGGATTAACTTTTCTCTAAGGGGAAGTCCCGAAAGACCGGGTCCCTGATGACCTCTTGAGAAGCCATGAGCTTTTATTTGCACTCACATTTTTGCATGTTTTTTCTTTCTGGATCCATCTCAAATGGAAGAGGCCTCCTAATTTCCATCTCTCTTCTCCTATGCAGATCCACTTGACCATGTGCAATGCACAGCGAAAAGCCTGGTACAGCACATTGCATTGTGGCTTATCAGATGCTGCTGTTGATCTCCATGAGCCAAGAAACTCAGTCCTGGAGGCTATCCTGGAGGCTTGGCCATCATGCCTGCTCTCCAGTGGCTACGCCTGCTTAAAACCCTCTTGCAGATGCTCTTCCTCTGCTGCCCTCCTAGTTCCCAGGCTCCTAACATAGATAGTTGCGTCTTCCCAGACCCACCAGACCACTCTACTTGATGAGTGAGATGTGTAGTGCTGGGGTGGGAGAGGACCCATGACGGAAGTGGTCCCAGACGTGTGTCTTGCAAGATAGAGAGTGAGGCAGAGGCCGCTTGTTGGCAGCCCCTCTAATCCCAATGGCAGAAGATGACCTCAGGCTGTGCAGCCAACGCACAGCAGGAGAACGAGCCAGGACAAGCACAAAGAAAAGCCTGAGATGATGCGCAGGGGTCAGCAGGGGACCTCCAATAGGCTCCTCTTTGTGGGACGGCGCCTCCGGCCACATAGTGGGTTGTTCCCAGGCGCAGCAAAGCCCAGAGCAGACACCTCTTGTGCAGCGCTCTCAGCTGCTCAGAAAGCAGAGCCTGCCAGCTGCGGGCAGGCAGGGATGGGCAAGGGGCCGGCGCGGAGGGCAGGTTGGGCGCCCGTGCTGCATCTGCCCAGCATGGCCTTGCTGCTGTTGGGTGAGTGGGAGCCGGGCACGTCTGCGGGACGGGGATGGGGCTGCCAGGCTTTGGGAGCGGGGCATGGGGACTTGGCTTGGTGGAGAGCTGAGAGAAATGAGAGGAGGAGTTGCAAAGAATCATAGAATCATGGAATCAGTGAGGTTGGAAGGGACCTTTAAGATCATCAAGTCCAACCATTAACCTACCCTGATAAAAACACCACCACTCCTAAACCATGTCCCTAAGCAGCTCATCTACCCTTTTCTTAAACACCTCCAGGGATGGTGAATCCACCACCTCTCTGGGCAGCTTATTCCAATGTTTAATAACCCTTTCAGTGAAAAAATGCTTCCTAACATCTAATCTAAACCTGCCCTTACATAACTTGAACCTATTTCCTCTTGTCCTATCACTTGTCGCCAGGGAGAAGAGGTCAGCTCCCATCTCTCTAAAACCTCCTTTCAGGTAGTTGTAGAGGGTGATAAGGTCTCCCCTCAGCCTCCTCTTCAGGCTAAACAACCCCAGATCCCTCAGTTGTTCCTCGTAAGGTTTGTCCTCCAGACCCTTCACCAGCTTTGTAGCCCTTCTCTGGACACGCTCCAACACCTCAATGTCCTTCTTGTAGTGAGGGGCCCAAAACTGAACACAGTACTCGAGGTGAGGCCTCACCAGTGCCGAGTACAGGGGGATGATTACTTCCCTAGTCCGGCTCACCACACTATTCCTGATGCAGGCCAGGACGGTGTTGGCCTTCTTGGCTGCCTGGGCACACTGCTGGCTCATGCTCAGCCAGCTGTCCACCAACACCCCCAGGTCCTTTTCTGCCAGGCAGCTTTCGAGCCACTCCGCCCCCAGTCTGTAGCGCTGCATGGGGTTGTTGTGACCCAAGTGCAGGACCCGACACTTGGCCTTGTTGAACCTCATACCATTGGCCTCAGCCCATCTGTCCAGCCTGTCCAGATCCCTCTGCAGAGCCAATCTACCCTCAAGCAGATCAACACGCCCCCCTAGTTTAGTGTCGTCTGCGAACTTACTGAGGGTGCACTCGATCCCCTCATCCAGATCGTTGATAAAGATATTAAAGAGAACGGGCCCCAGCACCGATCCCTGGGGGACACCACTCGTCACTGGACACCAACTGGATTTAACTCCATTTACCACCACTCTCTGGACACGGCCATCCAGCCAGTTTTTTACCCAACGAAGAGTATACCTGTCCAGGCCATGAGCAGCCAGTTTCTCCAGGAGAATGCTGTGGGAAACGGTGTCAAAAGCCTTGCAAAAATCCAGGTAGACAACATCCACAGCTTTTCCCTTGTCCAGCAAGTGGGTCACCTTGTCATAGAAGGAGATCAGGTTTGACAGGCATGACCTGCCTTTCACAAAGCCATGCTGACTGGGCCTGATCACCCTGTTCTCTTGCATGTGCCGTGTGATGGCACTGAGGATGATCTGCTCCATGACCTTCCCAGGCACCGATGTCAGACTGACTGGCCTGTAGTTCCCTGGATCCTCCTTCCGGCCCTTCTTATGGATGGGCGTCACATTTGCCAACCTCCAGTCAGCTGGGACCTCCCCAGTTATCCAGGACTGTTCATAAATGATGCACAGTGGGCCGGTGAGCACTTCCGCCAGCTCCCTCAGCACCCTTGGATGGATCCCATCCGGCCCCATAGATTTGTGCACCTCCAGGTGCTGAAGCAGGTCCCTCACCATTTCCCTTTGGACTAAAGGGGCTTCACTCTGCTCCCCATCCCTGTATTCTAGCTCAGGGGTCGGAGAATTCAAGGAACAACTGGTCCTACTGCTGAAGACTGAGGCAAAGACGGCATTAAGTACCTCAGCCTTTTCCTCATCCTTGGTTACTACGTTACCAGCCCCATCTACTAGAGGACAGATATTATCCTTGGTCCTCTTTTTATCGCTAATATATTTATAGAAACTTTTTTTGTTGTCCTTGACAACAGAAGCCAGGTTTAGCTCTAGCTGAGCTTTGGCCCTTCTGATTTTTTCCCTACATCGCTTTACTACCTCTTTGTAATCCTCCTGGGTGGCCTGCCCTTCCTTCCAAAGGCCGTATATCCTCTTTTTTTCCCTAAGCTGCAACACTAGCTCCCTGCTTAGCCAGGCCGGTCTTTTTCCCCGACGGCTTGTCTTACGGCACATGGGGACAGCCTGCTCCTGCGCCTTTAGGACTTCCATCTTGAAAGACATCCAGGCTTCCTGGGCTCCTTTGCCCTGGAGGACTGCCTCCCAGGGGACTTTGTCAACCAGGCTCCTGAAGAGCCCAAAGTCCGCTTTCCGGAAGTCCAAGGTGGCAGTTCTGCTGACCCCCTTCCTTGCTTCTCCCAGAATTGAGAACTCTATCATTTCATGGTCACTGTTGCCAAGACGGCCTCCGACCATCACATCCCCCACAAGACCTTCCCTGTTTACAAACAACAGATCCAGCAGGGCACCTTCCCTAGTTGGTTCTTTCACTAGTTGTGTTAAGAAGTTATCCCCAGTACCTTCCAGGAACTTTCTAGACTGTTCCCTCCCTGCTGTATTCTATTCCCAGCAGATGTCTGGCAAATTGAAGTCTCCCACGAGGACTAGAGCTCGCGATCTTGAGACTTCTCCCAGCCGTTTATAGAATATTTCATCTGCCTCCTCATCCTGGTTGGGCGGTCTATAACAGACTCCTACTACAATATCTGCCTTGTTGGCCCTCCCTCTGATCCTTACCCATAAACACTCAATCCCATTATCACCATCATTTAGTTCAAGACATTCATAACACTCCCTGACATACAGGGCCACCCCCCCGCCTCTCCTCGCTTGCCTATCCTTCCTGAAGAGTCTATAGCCATCCACGGCAGCACTATAGCTATGTGAGTCATCCCACCATGTTTCTGTGATGGCAACTACATCGTAATTACCCTGGTGTACAATGGCTTCCAGCTCCTCCTGTTTGTAGAAGATGTAGTGCATTCCGTTGTGCAAAGATATGTGCACAGTTGTGTCTGACCTTGATTTTTATGCCCAGAAGCTGTGCGAGGAACACCTCTCGGGGTACTTCCCCAGCTTCAACAGACCACTGGCTCCATGGTGCTTTTAGCAGACTCAAATAATGTATTCATATCCTCTATGTTTCAGCAAAACGGTGGATGTATGTGTCCTATCTAACCGCTTTTTTGTTTCTTTTTTTTTTTAAACCGAATTACTGCTCATGTTCTGTATGGGGCTCCCAGAGAAACGGTCTTATGGGACATGTACATTGGGACAATGGAGCGACAGAGCTTAGTTATTTTTATTGTACTGAATTGAAATGAAAATTCCTTTCCTGGTGGTGATGACAACTGTCACGTTGGGCCCAAAGAAGCTTTCTGCCTGCGGTGCTCTGTGAGGGGTGCAGAGGGAGAGGTGTCACTTGGGACATTGGGTGGCTCTTCATTGGGGGCCCTTCAGTGCCGACATGTAGACCTCTTAAATGGGTAAGGTGGGGGAGAGCTCGGAGACAAAGGAGCAAAGACAGCTGGTGAAAGTGGGGAGAGCTCAGAAGAGGTGCCCTGCCTGATACGGTGAGGCTGTGGGGCCGTGGGTGGGACAGGGTCACCCACCTGCAACCACAAACCCACCCAAACTGGGCTCAGGGAGGTGTCAAAAAAAGACTGAGGAGTTGCTTCATGGACACTCAAAGGTGCACAGCAAGGGCTCAGCAGAGGGGACCAGGTCACTGTCAGCTGGATGAGCCGTGTCACGGTCCATCTAACTAAACCCTCTCTGCCCTATGGCGCAGGTGCCAGTGTGACCGCCCAGGACATCTGCAGCTCCCCAGGGGATGGTGAGCACAGGGATGGGTTCAGAAATGGAGGTGGGCAGAGGGTGGAGAGGGGTTTTGTTGCCCAGATACAAACCCTTGGAGGAGAGATTCTGCCCTCTCTGAGCCGGGCTGTTTTGCAGCCCCGCCATGAGGAACACTTGCCCACAGCATCCCTGCATCGCTACCTTCCAGGGGACCTCCCGGCTCCTCTTCTCACCCTCAATTTATCATATGCTCACCCTGGCGACACAGTTCTGGCCGGGTGCTTCTTCCTGACGGGGTCACCTGCAACCCGAATCATCTTCTGCAAGGATGGGGTGGAGGAGTACAGCCTGAAAGCCCAACGGGGGCAGCTCAGCTACTCTGTGCTACTGAACATCACCCTGGAGAGCGCAGGGATGTACACTTGTGGGTACCAGCACAGGACTGAGAGCAACTGGGTGAGGAGCTCTGCCCTCAGTGCTCCCCAGCATCTGGCTGTCAGAGGTGAGACACAGCACGGTGGTGTGAGCAGAAGGGACGGGGCACTTGCCACCATGTTGTGCTGCAGAGGACAGAGCTGTGTTGTGGGGCAGGCAGGGAATCGTACTGAAGTCCTTCCCCACTCAGAGTCTTTCCTCCACTGATGGATGGACCAGAGAGAGATCTCACCCTCAGGGGTGCCCCTCTCCCTCCAGCCCACACCTCTGCTGCAGACGTGGGACTCGGCAGAGCCCCGGATCACAAAGGCAGGGCTGGGGCTGCCGACGGAGCCTGGGCTGTGCCAGGGATGCTCCAAGCTGTGTCCCCCCTCTCTCTGAGAGCCGACATCAAGGAAAATGGGGAGATTTGCATGAGCTGGGGGTTTCCTCAGGAGTGTGATGAAATTGGACATGAGCTGGGGGTCTTCTCCATGTCTGGGATGGTGCCAGCACAGGACAGTGGCAATCACAAGGTCTGCATTTCTCTGGCAGGCACAAGTCCCTCGCCGGGAACAGTGCTCCCACCCACAGGTGAGCCGTTGCTTGTGAGCCCTTCCTACCACGTCCTTCCTTCAGGACTTGTCTTGTTCTCGTTGTGACCCTCCTCTCTTCCAGGACCAGCCGTTCCCCTCTGGGTCTGGATCCTGCGCTCTGCCCTCACCCTGCTCCTCCTCACTTCCGCCCCCTTCATCACCCTCATCCTGGAGACTTGCAGCCACTGTGCCACTGCCGATGGTCAGCCTGGAGACGTCCCCATCCCCACTGCCCTCTGATGTCCCTTGCTGCCCCGGGCTCCCTGCTGTCCCCCCTCCAGCCTCCGACAAAGATGCTCTCCCAATCCTGCATCCCTCCAGCACTTCCCAGCCACCATGTGGTGGTGGCAGGAAAGGGCAGCGGTCGGCTGCTTATGACGCCCTGTGTAAAAGCATATTGTTTGGCAGAGTCTGTGGCAGGCGAGACATAAAGGATTTGTTAAGAAGTTGATAGATGATGTGTCTCCTCTGTCTTTGTGTGAGTCCTCTGAAGAGAGCTGGGAGAGCTGCCTTCCTCCTGGTTGGTGGGGCCATGTGTCCTGTGAGGGAGCTGCTGTCCCCTGCACCTGGTGCTGTGAGGGTTTCCCTCCCTGCTGGTATGTCCCGGGCAGATGTGTCCTGGAAAAGTATCAATCTGAGAAGGGCAGAGCCCATCGTCCCATGGGGTCCAAGGGGTGGTCCATCCTGGCTGTCTGAACCCCACACACACCCATCTCTGGGAAAGGGGGAATAAGATGAAAACCTCCCCTGCGAGACAGGACTGAGAGTGTCCAGCTGTGCGAGAGATGCAGATGGGGTGTCGGCATCAGCAGCCCCCACATGCACCTCAGGCAACCTTCCCCAAGCAGAGTCTCAAGCCTCCCACACCAACGCCTCTCATCACTGGCCCAGGAACAAAGTGTCTCCCCCGTGTGCAACAGCAGACGCCGGACTGCGGGCCCTTGGTGTGCCCCAGGGAGCTCAGGGGCAAGCTTGGGTGGAGGCAGGAGAGGAGCACCTTGGCTGGGAAGCACAAGGCAGCACGGCTCCATGGTGAGGAAAGGGGAAGGAGGGTGGGAGCCAATTGCACAGCCAGATGCTCAGAGGCAGAGCTGGAGGAGATCACAGAAACATAGAATCATAACATGGTTTAGGTTGGAAGGGACCTTGAAGATCAGCAAGTTCCGCCCCGCTGCTAGAGGCAGGGACACCTCCAACATTGCTCAAAGCCCCGTCCAACCTGGCCTTGAACACCACCAGGGATGGGGCAGCAACAGCTTCTCTGGGCAACCTCTTCCAGGGCCACACGAGTCTCAAAGTGAAAAATTGTCTACCTCACACACAGCTCGGTGTCATCGGCAAACTTGCTGAGGGTGCGCTGGATCTCATGTCCATTTCACGAAGAAAGTTGCTGAACAGCACAGGTCCCAGTACCAACCCCTGAGGAATGCCACTCATCACTGGTTTCCACTTGGACATTGAACACCTGAATGCAACTCTTTGCATGCGCCCATCCAGCCAGTTCTTTATCCATCGAGTAGTCCATTTGTCAAAGTCATGTCTCTTCAATTTAGAAACAATGATATCGTGTGGGACAGCGTCAAACGCTTTGCATAAGTCAGGTAGATGACATCAGTTGCTCTTCCCTTGTCCACTGCTGCTGTAACCCCTTTGTAGAAGGCCACCAAATTTGTCAGGCATGACTTGCCCTTGGTGAAGCCATGTTGGCTGCTACCAATCACCTCCTTAGTTTCCACGTGCCGTAGCGGAGTTTCCAGGAGGATCTGCTCCATGATGCTGTCTGGCACAGAGGTGAGACTGACCGGCGTGTACTTCCCCGGGTCTTCCTTATTTCCCTTTTCAAAAATAGGGGTTCTGTTTCCCCTTTGCCAGTCGGCAGGAACCTCACCAGACTGCCACGACTTCTCAAATATGATGGCAGGTGGCTTAGCAAGTTCCTCTGCCAGTTCCCTCAGGACCCACAGATGTATCTCGTCAGGTCCCATGGACTTGTGCCCCTTCAGGTTCCTCAGGTGGTCTGGTACTCGATCTTCACCTATCTACTCCACCAACACAGAGGACTAAGGAAGTCTTCTGTGCCTCTCTATCACACAGCTCATCTTCTTATACACTCTCTATCACCATGTTTGTGATGATGAAACAGCAGAGAGGAAGTGAAAATTAAAACACACACGGTAATTGGTTACATCTACAGCTCCAATCTGACTTTCTGCTATTTGAAACTTGTGGTTTCAGATGTGAGGTCGTCTGTACAGAATCACAGAAGCACAGACTAGCTGAGGTTGGAAGGGACCTCCAAAGGTCGTCTCGTCTAACCCCCTGCTCAGCAGGGCCACCTGGAGCCTGTTGTCCAGGGCCCTGTCCAGAGCGCTTTGGAATAGTTTCAGGGATGGGAAGTGCACAGCCTCCCCGAGGAACAATGTCTGTAAGGCTCCGGGACCAGTTTGGAGCCCAACGTCCTTGCTACATTGGACTAGACGACCTCCAGAGGTCCCTTCTGACCTAAATTATTTTGTGTTCCTTGGTTTTGCTGGTTTTGGTTTTCTCCTTATTGCTACAGGCTGAAGAGGAGAATGTGAATAAAAATGAGAAGCCATTGCCTCTTGCCAGTGCATTTTTACCATAATCAATGTCATGCCACAGTTTGTCAAGACTATGAGAGCTGAAACCAAGTTCCAGCTGTACTTCTACAGACTGAGACCACAAATTAGAGAGGTACGCAATTAAACAAATTAGAGGACTGCTGTTAGTGCGTAAATCTGAAAACAAAGTTTTTCAAGACAATGGGAAGCTGAGTGGGACACAATGAGAGATGTCCCAAGAAACAAAAATAAAGTCACGCTGTGCCCATATACCCAGGATGTAGAACGGGATTTGCTCATCCAGCTGGAGCTGGCTTGTAGACAGGTCAGGGAATCCTGCTCCAATGTTAATTTAGCTGTTAAAAGCCACAGTAACAATTACTCACCATGAGCATTCCTGACCTCTGAACTCAGACTATTAATAAGCAGCTCTTTTGCCCTGAGGGAAAGGACGTACGTTATCGGTACACGTGAGGAAGTGTTCTCAAATGGCCGTGTAGGGTTAGTTATCAGATGGAAGATCTCTGCACTAGCTGAAGATATAAAAAGCCAGGGCTGTCTCTGATGAAGGTTCTCATAGTTGCTCTCAGGTTTTGATGGTCATTGCTCTGAACAGTGTCTGCACTCTGCTTTGCACCACCGCTTTTGCTCTCTGTTCCTCTATGCCGTGCAATAACTAATTATCAACCAGGGTCTGAAGCGTGTCCGTTTTGTGCCCCAAGGATGGGCGCAGGCTGCCCCAAATCTGGCTTTCTTCTCCCAGGGCAATCACCACAGGGTGCTCCTGCAGACCTGGCCTCTCGTGTGCCACCTGCCACACACGGGTGCGTGATCTGCAGCTCCAGGCTATGCAGTATCTGCAGCAAAGCCCTGTCTCCACTTACGTACACTCAACACCCAACAGGGGGACACAACAGAGCCTCCTCTCCTTCTCAGTAACCAGCGTCCTGCCTTCGCCTTGGAGGTCCAAATGGGGCACTGCATGAGCAAAGCACCAAAAAAGTCAGGCTTGATATGAGAGCGGTCAAGGGTGAGTTCCTGGGCAGTGGAGCGCTGCTTATGGTGCCCCTTGAAAGAGGTGTCTTGGTGGGAAGAGTGTCAGTAGGAGACAAGGTTGATGTGTTGGGTGAGTTTTCCAAAACGGTGACTTGTAGACACTTCCTTGTTGAAATGCCAGTGCTGGAGGTCACCCCGCTTAAGCCTCATTTTTTTGAGACTGTGTTTCATTCCTCTCACATCACCCCATGGCCTTTGCCATCAACTCCATCTGTCACTCCCTCACAGCACTGCCACAGAGTCTCCCCTCCACCTACCGCCATCATCCTCAGTTTAAAGCCCTCCTTATGGGCTCAGACGTCCCATTGGCAAAAGCAGCTCTGCCCTGCTTGGAGCGGTGGGTCCCATCACTCCCGAGTGGATGCTCATCCACAAATAGGGCTCATTGCTCATAGCCACAGAACCCTGCTGCCCAAACCACCTTCACAGCCCATTGACCGATGATATCAGTACCTTCCTCCTCACACCCTTGCACACCTCGACAGAAGGATTGAGGAGAACACCAGCTGGGACCCCGTGCCCTTGACTACCACGGCCAGAACTCTGCAGCAAATTTTGACTCTGCCCAGGTTTCCCTGGAGGATGACGTCCACATTGAAGGAGAGCTGGGAGCAGCAGTCAGAAAAGGGAAAAGATGAGTGGGGGAGAAGGGTCAGGAGGGTTTGGCAGGGAGGATGCTGCTCTGGAGGCAAACACGGCTCATGCTCCAGTATCTAAGTGTCCGGAAATGAAAGCAGGGACTCTGTAGGCGCAGCGTGCGCAGTGGGGGCTGAGGCAGGGCCCCCGCTCAGTTGGTCACAGCCTCCAGCTGTGGGGAAGGCTCTGCTAGCCACAGCAATGCAGCAGGAGCAGCCCCAGGCGCGCTGCAAGCCACGGGCCAGGCAGCTCTGGAAGCGCTGTCCCCAGCTGAGAGCAAAGCAGACGCTTCCAGGAGAGGCTGTTGCCGCAGCGCCCCCCAAAATGCTGGGGCAGGTGGCCTGGGGCAGGCTGTCTCCTTGTGGGCCTGCCTTGCTGCTGCTGCTGCTGCTGCTGCTGGGTGAGTTGGGGCATGGCTTTGGCGTGGGGCTGAGGCCGGGAGGGCTGCTGAGCGGGGCAGGCCAGGGCCCGTGCTGGGCACAGGGGAGGGTGGGCAAAGGCTGTGCGCAGCCGCCGTGCAGCGCTGAGGGGCAGAGTGTCTTGGGTGGGGGAGGAAGACGGAAAGAGCACGGAAAGCCAGGGCTGGGCAGTAACTCTGCCTCACACAATCACAGAATCACACAATGGCCAGGGTTGGAAGGGACCTTGGGAGATCATCTAGTCGGATGCCCCTGTCAAAGCAGGGTCACCTAGAGCAGGTTGCACAGGAAGGCATGCAGGTGGGTTTTGAATATGTCCAGAGAAGGAGATTCCACACCACCTCTGGGCAGCCTGTTGCTGTGCTCTGCCACCCTCAAAGGCAAGAAGTTTTACCTCATGTTGAGACGGAACTTCCTGTGTTCTAGGCTATTCCCATTGCTCCTGGTCCTGTCAACGGGCACCACTGGAAAGAGTCTTGCCCCATCCTCTTGACACCCGCCCTTTAAATATTGCTCAGCATTGATGAGATCCCCTCTCAGCCTTCTCTTCTCTGGCCTATATAGACCCGGCTCTCCAGCTTTGCCTCATCAGAGGGATGCTCCTGCCCTTCATCACCTTGGTAGCCCTCTGCTGGACTCTTTCCAGTAGTTCCCTGTCTTTCTTGAACTGGGGAGCCCCAAACTGGACACAGTGCTCATACACATGTGGCCTCCCCAGGGCAGAGCAGAGGGGGAGGATGACCTCCCTCGACCTGCTGGCCACGCTCTTTCTAATGCACCCCAGGGGGCCATTGGGCGAATCCTTACTGCTGCATGGAGTTATTCCTCCCCAGCTGCAGGACCCTGCACTTGCCCTTCTTGAACTTCATTTGGTCCCTCTCCACCCAACTCTCCAGCCTCTCCAGGTCTCGCTGTACGGTGGCACAGCCGACTGCTGTGTCAGCCACTGCTCCCAGCTTTGAGTCACCAGCAAACTTGCTGCGGGTACACTCTGTTCCCTTGTCTGGCTCATTGACGGATACGTTGAACAAGACTGGACTCAGTACTGACCCCTGGGGAACACCACAAGTCATTCACCGCATTCAGCCCCTTCTCCATCCACCCCACTGCCCACTCATCTAACCCACACTTCCTAGGCTTCCCTACGAGGATGTTCTGGGAGACAGCGTCAAAAGCCTTGCTGAAGTCGAGGTGGACAACGCCCACGGCTCTGCCCTCACCCACCCAGCCAGGCATGCCATCCGAGCAGGCTATCACACTGGTCAAGCGTGATTTCCCCTTGGTGAAGCCACATTGACCATTCCCCACATCTCCCTTTCTTTTCCTTGCAGGGACCTGCACAGAGAGATGCCAAAGGTGAGCAGCAATCCCTCCTGGCTGAAGAGCTTAGGGGTGATGGAGAAGGGCATCCCGTGTGGCCTGGGGTGGTTCTTGGCAAGGAGCACCGTGGTCTGTGTCCATGGGTAGCTTCCCCCTCGGGTTGAAGCAGGGAGGAGCAGGGTTTGCCTGGGCTTCACTCCAGCTGTGGACCCGACGCAAGAAAGCATCATCCCTGGGAATGACCCAAAAGGCCCCATCGCTGCGGGATGGCAGTGCGGCCATAGACCCTCAACACCCCTTCTCCTTGCTCTCTCACCACTGCTCGGTGATGCTGGTAGCGCTGAGGACTCTTCTGCTGATGACCGGAGTTGCTGTAAGTGTAACAAGTCCCCCTGCACCCTCCCCCTCCTGGCACCGGCCGCAATGCCCTTCTGCTTTGGCTTCCTGCCCCGCTTGCAATGCACAGCTGCTCCAGTCCGCAGTAGTCTCCAAAACATTCTTATAGATACCGAAGAAGTTCAATCTCGGTAAATTCTCTTCTCACTAAATCGTCCCAGTCAGAGCCTGATATCTCTGATTGAAACCTGGGGCTTCTCCCTTACAATCCTGGGCTGTGTTGTTGTCTCCAGTGTCAGCTGATGGTGTGACACTAACGCAGTTTCTCCCTGCAGATGTCAACACTGATGAACTGGGCAGATTTAAGGTGAGTTCAGCTCTTGCAGAAGCTTTCTCGCTGTGCGAGCTCTTTGGGGCTGCGTCATGGCCTGTTTGAGGGCAAACTAAGCCCCCCCCCCCCCTTGAGGCTGGCATTTTCCCATAGCTCTGCTGCGGCTGTCATTGGTCTCCTTCCAAGGTGCCATCCCAGCCCCACGCCTGTGGCCGTGATGGGCACCAGGAGGGCGAGGCTGCTGCCTTTTCTATTTTGAAGGTCTCACGACCAAACTGCTCCGAAGCTTCCCTTTATGCCAACTTATGAGAAAGTGAGAGGTGATGCAGCCAGCTTCTGAGTTACCCAACACAAGACATGGCGTTCACATGGATCCTTGCTGGCTCTCTCTCCCCTCCCTGAGAACCTCTGGACATTTCCTGGATGTTCCTTTTGTGGCTCAGGATGGCTCCTTCATGGGTTGCAACTCTGCCGCTCCCCACCAATTCCGGGCTTTAGGTCTTCTGCAGAAGATGATTGCTTGGAGTGACCTCAGAAAACCCAAGAGCCCTCTCCACTAAACCAGCCTGCTGCCAGCTTTGTGGAGATCATGTTGTGGAGGGGAGGAGGTGTCCACACAAGTTCTCTGAGAGAGGCACAGGGAAATGGGGATGGCGTGGGGGATTTCTGAGCTGTAAATAAAAGCATGAAGGTGCAGCCCAAAGAGAAAGAAGGGTTTTTTATTGCCTTATCCCAGGAGAGGTGTCAGGTGAGAAATCTCCTTGAGAGCGGCTGTCTGTCTTTCTCAGGGGTTGTGACCGAAACCTGGATCATGGGGCTGACATGGGGACTTCATATGCTATCGAGCGTGAAAACCTGCAAAGCTTTTTCTGTCTGGGATCTGGGATTATTAATTGGGAACAGAATTCACTAAGATTAATTTATTGGAATTTAAAGAATTGTCATTAAAAACAGTGATGATGGGACCAGCTCTGCCTTGCAAGCAGGTACGCCGAAGCAAAAGGACATTGTGCCAGTAGCAGGAGGGGGAAGAGTGGAAGAGGAATTAGCACGTACAGTAACTCTGGCTGTCAGCAGAAGGGTCCGCAGCACGACCAGCATCACCGAGAGGTTTGGAGAGAGCGGGAAGAAGAGGTGTTGAGGGTGCTTGGCCCCACTGCCATATGCAGCAATGGGGTCTTTTTGGTCATTCCCAGGGATTATGATTTCTTCATGCCTGGGCACAGCCCAGGCCATGAGCCGGCGGGGTAGCTGTTGCTTGAAGACCGTTGCTTCCTCCAGACGCGACGCAGCTCTGGGAAAGAGCATAATATTCAAATCTTTCTTAGGATGTTTGGGTCATAACATGGACTTTGTACACGCTGGAGTGGATTGGGGTAGCAGGGGGATGCTTCTGTAACAGCAATGCCACCCATTATCGGCTTGGCGTGATTTCGAGAGCGGAGGTGCATAAGATGCACGCTAGAGATGCGTGGGTGGGAAGGTGCTGCCCAGCAGGGCCTCAGCAGTGGGGAGCTGGGCTGGGAGAGGCCGGCGAGCCAGGTTGCTGCCCCTCTAACCAACACCCTCTCTTCTGCACACTGCAGGTGCCAGTGTGACCGCCCAGGACATCTGCAGCTCCCCAGGTGATGGGGAGCACAGGGATGGGTCCCGAAAAGGCAGTGGTACAGGGAGTGGGGCACGGAAAAGAGAGGAGCTTTGTTCCATGCGTACAAGCCCTTGGAGGAGAGATTCTGCCCTCCTTGAGCTAGAGCATTTTGCAGCCCCACCATCACAAAGCCTTGCCTGCAGCATCCTGCATCACTGCCTTCCTTCCAGGTCACCTCCCGGCTCCTCATCTGAGCCTCGACTTACCTTCTGCCCAGCCTGGCGACACAGTTCTGGCCTGGTGCTCCCTCCTGACAGATTCACCTGCAACCCGAATCGTCTTCTGCAAGGATGGGGTGGAGGAGTACAGCCTGAAAGCCCAACGGGGGCAGCTCAGCTACTTTGTGCTGCTGAACATCACCCCGGGGAGCGCAGGGACGTACGCGTGTGGGTACCAGCACAGCAACGAGAGCAACTGGGTGAGGAGCTCTGCCCTCAGTGCTCCCCAGCACCTGGCTGTCAGAGGTGAGAGGTGACACTGGGCATGGGCAGGAAACACTGTAGAGCCCAACAGACTCTAAATTAGGGCGGGGACCCTGTGTTGCCCCATGACTTGGCCCTGGGCACTGTGGACTGTTGTTGTCTGGGTGCAGTTCAGCCCAGTCTTTGCCACCGGGGCAACTCCTTCCAGTCCCGGGAGAGCATCCTGCTCCTCTCCTGCCCCCAGCATCACGCAAAGGGAAGAGGGGTGGTGACACATCTCATCCAGAGCCACAGTCGTGCGAGGCATTCATTGATTTTTCATGAGTGTTGATATATGGAGGATGAGGGGGTCCCAACAGGTGCTGAGTCTGGGCAGGACGTGGGAGAGCTGGAGACTCTCAGCCTGTGCCTTTCTCCTCGCAGGCAGCGGGTCCAGCTCCCAGGCAGAGCCATCAACCACAGGTGAGTGATTCCCTCCCCGCACAACCAGTGTCCCCCAGCACGAGGCCGAGGGGTGCTGGGCTGCCGGCACCAGCATACGGGCAGGATCCTCAGGCCGGATGTGGCCTGGCTCTAAGGGCACCTCCTGCTCTCGGCTTCCTCTCACCATGTCACCCCCTCTTCCACAACACCTTCTGTCTCTCCCAGCTCCCCATCCCCGCCTCGTCCACCTCTTCCCCACAGGCATCGCGCTGGCATTGGCGGCCGTCTCCCTCCTCCTCCTGGCTGCAGCCACCTCCTGTGCCGTGAAGAAAGGTGAGCGATTTTGGGAAATTCAGGGTAAACAGTGGGGCCAAAATGGCACCCTGATGTGGGGCTGTTGCTGTGTGAGCAATGCCAGTTTAGGATGGGCAGCTCTTTACTCCTGTTTCAGAGGAAGCTGAGCCCCTCAAAACTTTCCTTCATCACCTAGAGGTAGCAAACTTTCAGAGATGGGGAAAACTTCCTGCCTTGTGAGATGGTTTGGATACCAAAGTGGGGAGGTAGCAGCAAATACATCCCTGCCCCACAAAGACATTTGCTCCCAGCCCTCTCAGGACAAGAAGGGCTTCCCTGACCTGGCCTGAGCAGAGCAAGCACGGCCTGTTACGGTGGGATGTCCGTGGCTGCTGAGAGCTTGAGAGAAGGCAGTCTGGGGAAGGGGACTGAGGGTTGTATAGCCTGGGCTGGAAAAGTCCCTCCCTGAGGGAGGTGTGGAGCTTCAGTGCATCATCTTCATTGTGCAGCCCAGAGCACGGAAAGCCAGGGCTGGGCAGTAACTCTGCCTCACACAATCACAGAATCACACAATGGTCAGGGTTGGAAGGGACCTTGGGAGATCATCTAGTCCGATGCCCCTGTCAAAGCAGGGTCACCTAGAGCAGGTTGCACAGGAAGGCATGCAGGTGGGTTTTGAATATGTCCAGAGAAGGAGATTCCACACCGTCTCTGGGCAGCTTGTTGCTGTGCTCTGCCACCCTCAAAGGCAAGAAGTTTTACCTCATGTTGAGACGGAACTTCCTGTGTTCTAGGCTATTCCCATTGCTCCTGGTCCTGTCAACGGGCACCACTGGAAAGAGTCTGGCCCCATCCTCTTGACACCCGCCCTTTAGATGTTGCTCAGCATTGATGAGATCCCCTCTCAGCCTTCTCTTCTCTGGCCTATATAGACCCGGCTCTCCAGCTTTGCCTCATCAGAGGGATGCTCCTGCCCTTCATCACCTTGGTAGCCCTCTGCTGGACTCTTTCCAGTAGTTCCCTGTCTTTCTTGAACTGGGGAGCCCCAAACTGGACACAGTGCTCATACACATGTGGCCTCCCCAGGGCAGAGCAGAGGGGGAGGATGACCTCCCTCGACCTGCTGGCCACGCTCTTTCTAATGCACCCCAGGGGGCCATTGGGCGAATCCTTACTGCTGCATGGAGTTATTCCTCCCCAGCTGCAGGACCCTGCACTTGCCCTTCTTGAACTTCATTTGGTCCCTCTCCACCCAACTCTCCAGCCTCTCCAGGTCTCGCTGTACGGTGGCACAGCCGACTGCTGTGTCAGCCACTGCTCCCAGCTTTGAGTCACCAGCAAACTTGCTGCGGGTACACTCTGTTCCCTTGTCTGGCTCATTGACGGATACGTTGAACAAGACTGGACTCAGTACTGACCCCTGGGGAACACCACAAGTCATTCACCGCATTCAGCCCCTTCTCCATCCACCCCACTGCCCACTCATCTAACCCACACTTCCTAGGCTTCCCTACGAGGATGTTCTGGGAGACAGCGTCAAAAGCCTTGCTGAAGTCGAGGTGGACAACGCCCACGGCTCTGCCCTCACCCACCCAGCCAGGCATGCCATCCGAGCAGGCTATCACACTGGTCAAGCGTGATTTCCCCTTGGTGAAGCCACATTGACCATTCCCCACATCTCCCTTTCTTTTCCTTGCAGGGACCTGCACAGAGAGATGCCAAAGGTGAGCAGCAATCCCTCCTGGCTGAAGAGCTTAGGGGTGATGGAGAAGGGCATCCCGTGTGGCCTGGGGTGGTTCTTGGCAAGGAGCACCGTGGTCTGTGTCCATGGGTAGCTTCCCCCTCGGGTTGAAGCAGGGAGGAGCAGGGTTTGCCTGGGCTTCACTCCAGCTGTGGACCCGACGCAAGAAAGCATCATCCCTGGGAATGACCCAAAAGGCCCCATTGCTGCGGGATGGCAGTGCGGCCATAGACCCTCAACACCCCTTCTCCTTGCTCTCTCACCACTGCTCGGTGATGCTGGTAGCGCTGAGGACTCTTCTGCTGATGACCGGAGTTGCTGTAAGTGTAACAAGTCCCCCTGCACCCTCCCCCTCCTGGCACCGGCCGCAATGCCCTTCTGCTTTGGCTTCCTGCCCCGCTTGCAATGCACAGCTGCTCCAGTCCGCAGTAGTCTCCAAAACATTCTTATAGATACCGAAGAAGTTCAATCTCGGTAAATTCTCTTCTCACTAAATCGTCCCAGTCAGAGCCTGATATCTATGATTGAAACCTGGGGCTTCTCCCTTACAATCCTGGGCTGTGTTGTTGTCTCCAGTGTCAGCTGATGGTGTGACACTAACGCAGTTTCTCCCTGCAGATGTCAACACTGATGAACTGGGCAGATTTAAGGTGAGTTCAGCTCTTGCAGAAGCTTTCTCGCTGTGCAAGCTCTTTGGGGCTGCGTCATGGCCTGTTTGAGGGCAAACTAAGCCCCCCCCCCCCCTTGAGGCTGGCATTTTCCCATAGCTCTGCTGCGGCTGTCATTGGTCTCCTTCCAAGGTGCCATCCCAGCCCCACGCCTGTGGCCGTGATGGGCACCAGGAGGGCGAGGCTGCTGCCTTTTCTATTTTGAAGGTCTCACGACCAAACTGCTCCGAAGCTTCCCTTTATGCCAACTTATGAGAAAGTGAGAGGTGATGCAGCCAGCTTCTGAGTTACCCAACACAAGACATGGCGTTCACATGGATCCTTGCTGGCTCTCTCTCCCCTCCCTGAGAACCTCTGGACATTTCCTGGATGTTCCTTTTGTGGCTCAGGATGGCTCCTTCATGGGTTGCAACTCTGCCGTTCCCCACCAATTCCGGGCTTTAGGTCTTCTGCAGAAGATGATTGCTTGGAGTGACCTCAGAAAACCCAAGAGCCCTCTCCACTAAACCAGCCTGCTGCCAGCTTTGTGGAGATCATGTTGTGGAGGGGAGGAGGTGTCCACACAAGTTCTCTGAGAGAGGCACAGGGAAATGGGGATGGCGTGGGGGATTTCTGAGCTGTAAATAAAAGCATGAAGGTGCAGCCCAAAGAGAAAGAAGGGTTTTTTATTGCCTTATCCCAGGAGAGGTGTCAGGTGAGAAATCTCCTTGAGAGCGGCTGTCTGTCTTTCTCAGGGGTTGTGACCGAAACCTGGATCATGGGGCTGACATGGGGACTTCATATGCTATCGAGCGTGAAAACCTGCAAAGCTTTTTCTGTCTGGGATCTGGGATTATTAATTGGGAACAGAATTCACTAAGATTAATTTATTGGAATTTAAAGAATTGTCATTAAAAACAGTGATGATGGGACCAGCTCTGCCTTGCAAGCAGGTACGCCGAAGCAAAAGGACATTGTGCCAGTAGCAGGAGGGGGAAGAGTGGAAGAGGAATTAGCACGTACAGTAACTCTGGCTGTCAGCAGAAGGGTCCGCAGCACGACCAGCATCACCGAGAGGTTTGGAGAGAGCGGGAAGAAGAGGTGTTGAGGGTGCTTGGCCCCACTGCCATATGCAGCAATGGGGTCTTTTTGGTCATTCCCAGGGATTATGATTTCTTCATGCCTGGGCACAGCCCAGGCCATGAGCCGGCGGGGTAGCTGTTGCTTGAAGACCGTTGCTTCCTCCAGACGCGACGCAGCTCTGGGAAAGAGCATAATATTCAAATCTTTCTTAGGATGTTTGGGTCATAACATGGACTTTGTACACGCTGGAGTGGATTGGGGTAGCAGGGGGATGCTTCTGTAACAGCAATGCCACCCATTATCGGCTTGGCGTGATTTCGAGAGCGGAGGTGCATAAGATGCACGCTAGAGATGCGTGGGTGGGAAGGTGCTGCCCAGCAGGGCCTCAGCAGTGGGGAGCTGGGCTGGGAGAGGCCGGCGAGCCAGGTTGCTGCCCCTCTAACCAACACCCTCTCTTCTGCACACTGCAGGTGCCAGTGTGACCGCCCAGGACATCTGCAGCTCCCCAGGTGATGGGGAGCACAGGGATGGGTCCCGAAAAGGCAGTGGTACAGGGAGTGGGGCACGGAAAAGAGAGGAGCTTTGTTCCATGCGTACAAGCCCTTGGAGGAGAGATTCTGCCCTCCTTGAGCTAGAGCATTTTGCAGCCCCACCATCACAAAGCCTTGCCTGCAGCATCCTGCATCACTGCCTTCCTTCCAGGTCACCTCCCGGCTCCTCATCTGAGCCTCGACTTACCTTCTGCCCAGCCTGGCGACACAGTTCTGGCCTGGTGCTCCCTCCTGACAGATTCACCTGCAACCCGAATCGTCTTCTGCAAGGATGGGGTGGAGGAGTACAGCCTGAAAGCCCAACGGGGGCAGCTCAGCTACTTTGTGCTGCTGAACATCACCCCGGGGAGCGCAGGGACGTACGCGTGTGGGTACCAGCACAGCAACGAGAGCAACTGGGTGAGGAGCTCTGCCCTCAGTGCTCCCCAGCACCTGGCTGTCAGAGGTGAGAGGTGACACTGGGCATGGGCAGGAAACACTGTAGAGCCCAACAGACTCTAAATTAGGGCGGGGACCCTGTGTTGCCCCATGACTTGGCCCTGGGCACTGTGGACTGTTGTTGTCTGGGTGCAGTTCAGCCCAGTCTTTGCCACCGGGGCAACTCCTTCCAGTCCCGGGAGAGCATCCTGCTCCTCTCCTGCCCCCAGCATCACGCAAAGGGAAGAGGGGTGGTGACACATCTCATCCAGAGCCACAGTCGTGCGAGGCATTCGTTGATTTTTCATGAGTGTTGATATATGGAGGATGAGGGGGTCCCAACAGGTGCTGAGTCTGGGCAGGACGTGGGAGAGCTGGAGACTCTCAGCCTGTGCCTTTCTCCTCGCAGGCAGCGGGTCCAGCTCCCAGGCAGAGCCATCAACCACAGGTGAGTGATTCCCTCCCCGCACAACCAGTGTCCCCCAGCACGAGGCCGAGGGGTGCTGGGCTGCCGGCACCAGCATACGGGCAGGATCCTCAGGCCGGATGTGGCCTGGCTCTAAGGGCACCTCCTGCTCTCGGCTTCCTCTCACCATGTCACCCCCTCTTCCACAACACCTTCTGTCTCTCCCAGCTCCCCATCCCCGCCTCGTCCACCTCTTCCCCACAGGCATCGCGCTGGCATTGGCGGCCGTCTCCCTCCTCCTCCTGGCTGCAGCCACCTCCTGTGCCGTGAAGAAAGGTGAGCGATTTTGGGAAATTCAGGGTAAACAGTGGGGCCAAAATGGCACCCTGATGTGGGGCTGTTGCTGTGTGAGCAATGCCAGTTTAGGATGGGCAGCTCTTTACTCCTGTTTCAGAGGAAGCTGAGCCCCTCAAAACTTTCCTTCATCACCTAGAGGTAGCAAACTTTCAGAGATGGGGAAAACTTCCTGCCTTGTGAGATGGTTTGGATACCAAAGTGGGGAGGTAGCAGCAAATACATCCCTGCCCCACAAAGACATTTGCTCCCAGCCCTCTCAGGACAAGAAGGGCTTCCCTGACCTGGCCTGAGCAGAGCAAGCACGGCCTGTTACGGTGGGATGTCCGTGGCTGCTGAGAGCTTGAGAGAAGGCAGTCTGGGGAAGGGGACTGAGGGTTGTATAGCCTGGGCTGGAAAAGTCCCTCCCTGAGGGAGGTGTGGAGCTTCAGTGCATCATCTTCATTGTGCAGCCCAGAGCACGGAAAGCCAGGGCTGGGCAGTAACTCTGCCTCACACAATCACAGAATCACACAATGGTCAGGGTTGGAAGGGACCTTGGGAGATCATCTAGTCCGATGCCCCTGTCAAAGCAGGGTCACCTAGAGCAGGTTGCACAGGAAGGCATGCAGGTGGGTTTTGAATATGTCCAGAGAAGGAGATTCCACACCGTCTCTGGGCAGCTTGTTGCTGTGCTCTGCCACCCTCAAAGGCAAGAAGTTTTACCTCATGTTGAGACGGAACTTCCTGTGTTCTAGGCTATTCCCATTGCTCCTGGTCCTGTCAACGGGCACCACTGGAAAGAGTCTGGCGCCATCCTCTTGACACCCGCCCTTTAGATGTTGCTCAGCATTGATGAGATCCCCTCTCAGCCTTCTCTTCTCTGGCCTATATAGACCCGGCTCTCCAGCTTTGCCTCATCAGAGGGATGCTCCTGCCCTTCATCACCTTGGTAGCCCTCTGCTGGACTCTTTCCAGTAGTTCCCTGTCTTTCTTGAACTGGGGAGCCCCAAACTGGACACAGTGCTCATACACATGTGGCCTCCCCAGGGCAGAGCAGAGGGGGAGGATGACCTCCCTCGACCTGCTGGCCACGCTCTTTCTAATGCATCCCAGGAGACCATTGGGCTTCTTGGCCACAAGGGCACATTGCTGTCTCGTGGTCAACTTCTTGTCCACCAGCACTCCCAGCTCCCCCTCTTGTGTAGCTGCTTTCCAAGAGGTCAAGCCCGAATCCTTACTGCTGCATGGAGTTATTCCCCCCCAGCTGCAGGACCCTGCACTTGCCCTTCTTGAACTTCATTTGGTCCCTCTCCACCCAACTCTCCAGCCTCTCCAGGTCTCGCTGTACGGTGGCACAGCCGACTGCTGTGTCAGCCACTGCTCCCAGCTTTGAGTCACCAGCAAACTTGCTGCGGGTACACTCTGTTCCCTTGTCTGGCTCATTGACGGATACGTTGAACAAGACTGGACTCAGTACTGACCCCTGGGGAACACCACAAGTCATTCACCGCATTCAGCCCCTTCTCCATCCACCCCACTGCCCACTCATCTAACCCACACTTCCTAGGCTTCCCTACGAGGATGTTCTGGGAGACAGCGTCAAAAGCCTTGCTGAAGTCGAGGTGGACAACGCCCACGGCTCTGCCCTCACCCACCCAGCCAGGCATGCCATCCGAGAAGGCTATCACACTGGTCAAGCGTGATTTCCCCTTGGTGAAGCCACATTGACCATTCCCCACATCTCCCTTTCTTTTCCTTGCAGGGACCTGCACAGAGAGATGCCAAAGGTGAGCAGCAATCCCTCCTGGCTGAAGAGCTTAGGGGTGATGGAGAAGGGCATCCCGTGTGGCCTGGGGTGGTTCTTGGCAAGGAGCACCGTGGTCTGTGTCCATGGGTAGCTTCCCCCTCGGGTTGAAGCAGGGAGGAGCAGGGTTTGCCTGGGCTTCACTCCAGCTGTGGACCCGACGCAAGAAAGCATCATCCCTGGGAATGACCCAAAAGGCCCCATTGCTGCGGGATGGCAGTGCGGCCATAGACCCTCAACACCCCTTCTCCTTGCTCTCTCACCACTGCTCGGTGATGCTGGTAGCGCTGAGGACTCTTCTGCTGATGACCGGAGTTGCTGTAAGTGTAACAAGTCCCCCTGCACCCTCCCCCTCCTGGCACCGGCTGCAATGCCCTTCTGCTTTGGCTTCCTGCCCCGCTTGCAATGCACAGCTGCTCCAGTCCGCAGTAGTCTCCAAATCATTCTATATATAACCCCAAGAAGTTCAATCTCAGTAAATTCTCTTCTCACTAAATCGTCCCAGTCAGAGCCTGATATCTCTGATTGAAACCTGGGGCTTCTCCCTTACAATCCTGGGCTGTGTTGTTGTCTCCAGTGTCAGCTGATGGTGTGACACTAACGCAGTTTCTCCCTGCAGATGTCAACACTGATGAACTGGGCAGATTTAAGGTGAGTTCAGCTCTTGCAGAAGCTTTCTCGCTGTGCGAGCTCTTTGGGGCTGCGTCATGGCCTGTTTGAGGGCAAACTAAGCCCCCCCCCCCCCTTGAGGCTGGCATTTTCCCATAGCTCTGCTGCGGCTGTCATTGGTCTCCTTCCAAGGTGCCATCCCAGCCCCACGCCTGTGGCCGTGATGGGCACCAGGAGGGCGAGGCTGCTGCCTTTTCTATTTTGAAGGTCTCACGACCAAACTGCTCCGAAGCTTCCCTTTATGCCAACTTATGAGAAAGTGAGAGGTGATGCAGCCAGCTTCTGAGTTACCCAACACAAGACATGGCGTTCACATGGATCCTTGCTGGCTCTCTCTCCCCTCCCTGAGAACCTCTGGACATTTCCTGGATGTTCCTTTTGTGGCTCAGGATGGCTCCTTCATGGGTTGCAACTCTGCCGTTCCCCACCAATTTTGGGCTTTAGCTCTTCTGCAGAAGATGATTGCTTGGAGCGACCTCAGAAAACCCAAGAGCCCTCTCCACTAAACCAGCCTGCTGCCAGCTTTGTGGAGATCATGTTGTGGAGGGGAGGAGGTGTCCACACAAGTTCTCTGAGAGAGGCACAGGGAAATGGGGATGGCGTGGGGGATTTCTGAGCTGTAAATAAAAGCATGAAGGTACACCGCAAAGAGAAAGAAGGGTTTTTTATTGCCTTATCCCAGGAGAGGTGTCAGGTGAAATGTCCCCCTGAGAGCGGCTGTCTGTCTTTCTCAGGGGTTGTGACCGAAACCTGGTGCATGGGGCTGACATGGGGACTTCATATGCTATCGAGCGTGAAAACCTGCAAAGCTTTTTCTGGCTAAAGCCTGAGCAGGAATGTAAACCAGGAGCTACAAACAGATCAGAATTATGATGCAAGACCATGATCTGACACAGCACAGGCAGCCCCATCACCTTGCCTGCTCTTTTAATATCCCAATTGCATGGAGCCTTTTGGGTGTGGTGAAGGCAACAAAGGAGTCTTGTCTGGGATTTCCGTTTGGGAAGGAGAGCTTGGCCAGGAAGAGACAGGCAGGAGCAGAATGCCAAGATGAAGCTTTTAGAGTCTGGTGATGTCTCAGCTGAGCTCAGGCAAGAGACAGCTCCCCTTTCCATCCCCGTGTCTCTCTACAGTCCCTTCATAGCTCTACAGACACCCCTTTGGGTCTCTAGGGATGTCTTTGGGCAGCTCAACACCATTCCTTAGGGGACTGTGTAAGACAGATATAATTTGGGATACAACTTCATAGAATTTTATTGTTCATTTGAGCAAAACCACATCATCATTGCTCAGAGCTTTTAACAAGGATGTATGAGCACCTCAGTGCCTATGCATCTGTGTACCTGTGTGTAGAGATGTGAATCATTGTGGGGAGATATCACAGCACACCCATAGCTGTATCATGAAGTTTATTTAAACACATCTTCCTTAACACAGGAGGAAGGAGACGTCTTTACGTATACATTCACAATGTATGTAATGTACTGTATATGCATTTAGATGTAATAGGTTGTAATTGTAAATACGCGTCATAGATATCCTGTTGGTGGAAGTCATGCAGAAGACATTTCTGATGTGTGTGGAAGGGCTGGTGAGGGTGGAAGGGTTGGGTGCGCACAGGGTGGCATGGAGAGGGCTTGTGGGCAGGCGTTGCCCTGCCAAGCCCAGCGCTGGCAATTGCCCAGCAAGAGCTGGTGGAGAGAAAAGGCCAAGGTGGGCACGGCTCCCCGTGCGCTCGCCATGCTGCAGCGCTATCTGGGCTGGCTGCGAGAGCGGCTCACCGTGGCATACGTTGTGGTGGTGTCCATCTCTTGCACGCGAGGCTTGAGAGGGAAAATGAAAGCATGTTATTTCACCCGCGGGCTCCAAGCCCAGTGTGGCATAAGGCAGGAAAAAGGAGAGCAGATGTGGGGCGGGACTGTTCTGAGGTGCCCCTCATTGTGTCTTTATTCTTTTTTCTACAAGTTCTTTTTGTTTTTTTGCAGGTCTCCTCAAAAATTCCATATTTAAATACATTTAAGGATGTGTGATTTCTTCCCCTGGTGAGAGTAATTTTGACCGCACCAGCTGAAATATTTTTAAAAGGGAATTCTTTTTTGTTTGAAAATACAAAGAAAAAAAAATTTCTTGGTAGAAAAAATCTTGTGCTGTTGGAGAATTTTCACCCATAAAGGGGAATGAGGTGTGGCAAGATGTGGGTAGGTGGGCACAGAAATATATGTCTTCTTCTGCAAGTGCATCGGTTGGGTTCTCAGTGGGAAGAGCCCCATGGGACTCCCCAGGCCAAGGCATGGGCAGGGACCCCCACCAGCACAGCCCCTCCCTGGGGGTCCTGCTCCCTCCTCTGGCACCAAAGCTGTGCCACCACTCACCCTGGTGCGTCCAACGTGGGCGATGGTGGAGTCTGTTGGGGGGCAAAAAGCACCTGGTTAGCCCTTGCTTCCCCTGCTGGGTCTGGGTGAGACCCACCCCGCCTTTGATCAGCACATGCCCCGGGCTCAGGACGCAATGCCCTGCCCTCTTTCCCCCACCTTTCACCCCGCTCTGGGCAGCAGAGCACCGTGCCCTTCCACCCGTGCGTGTGGAGCAGGGATGCTGGGGTTTGGCTGCATTTCCCCCACCCCGCGGCATTGTCCCTCTCTGCCCAACCAGCAGACCTGTATCTGCCGCTCTGCGCCCACCTGTGAAACCAAAGTCACCCTGAACATAGACGGAGGCACACGGACCACCTCCCCCTTCCCACACCCACCACACACCCTCCTTTGCTGCAGCCTGTGGTGTCAGAGGGAGCAAGGAGATGTTTTTCCCACCAGCGCCCACCAATGGACCCACATCCTCAGCTGCTGCCCTCTGCTTGGAAGCAGAAATCATGGTGAAGTGAAAATACAGAGGGGGAAAACAGTCCAGAAGAACTAATTCTCCAAGAGGGGTCCATGGGTCACCCGGAGAGAGGAGGTGGTACTCACACTGTATTTCGTTCTCGTCGGTCACTTCAGCCTCATGTCTGGGAAGATGGTGCTGCCTGGAGAGGAGGGGGAAAAGGGGTTGTTGGGTGCATGTCCAGGCTGTGATGACATCATTCGGGTCATTCCCAGGGATGATGCTTTCTAGCATCAGGTCCATGGCTGGAAGGAAGCCCAGGGCAAGCCCTGCTCCTCTCTGCCTCCACCTGAGAGGGATTTTACCCATGGACAAAGACCACTCTGCCCCGTGCAAAGGACTACCCCAGGACCACCACAGGGAAGCTGGAATGCCTCCCTCCTCATCCCCCCCAGCCCCACAGCCTGGAGGGATTGCTGCTCACCTTTGGCACCTCTCTCTGCAGGCCCCTGCAAGGAAAGGAAAGGGTGAGGCGGGAGCGCAGAGTTACTGCCCAGCCCTGGCTTTCCCTGCTCTGGGCTGCACCATGGAGATGATGGGCTGAACCTCCACACCTCACTCAGGGAGGCACTTTTCCAGCCTCTATTTGGAACTTTCAACCCTGTTTCGTTGACTGATTTCTCCCATGCCCTGAGCAGCTTTGGGCCAAGCTCAAAGAAGAGCAGCCACCGGACCAGCCCAAGTGTGTGAGCAGAGCTGGCTCCTCTCAGGCCACTTGGGAGACTCCCTTCTCGTGCCCAGAGCACTGGCAGCCAATGTATTCCTGGGAGAGAGGTACATTTCGTCTTCCCCATCTGAGCGTATTTGCTCGCCACTAAGTGATCAAGAAAAGTTTTTGGGGGCTCAGCTTCCCATGAAACAGGGGTAAGGAGCTGCCCATCCTAAAGTGGCATTGGTCGCCCAGTAGCAACCCCACATCAGGGCGGCATTTTGGCCCCAGTGTGTAGCCTGAGTTTCTCTAATCGCTCACCTTTCTTCACGGCACAGTAGGTGGCTGCAGCCAGGAGGAGGAGGGAGATGGCCGCCACTGCCAGCGTGATGACTGTGGGGAAGGGGTGGACGGGGCGGATGGGTGGATGGGGAGCTGGGAGAGACAGAAGGTGTTGGGGAAGAGGGGGTGTCATGGGGAGAGAAGCCGAGAGCAGGAGGTGCCCTTAGAGCCAGGCCACATCCCGCCTGAGGATCCTGCCCGTATGCTGGTGCCGGCAGCCCAGCACCCCTCGGCCTCGTGCTGGGGGACACTGGGTGTGCGGGGAGGGAATCACTCACCTGCGGTCGATGGCTCTGCCTGGGAGCTGGACCCGCTGCCTGCGAGGAGAAAGGCACAGGCTGAGAGTCTCCAGCTCTCCCACGTCCTGCCCAGAATCAGCACCTGTGAGGACCCCCTCATCCTCCATCTATTGACAGTCGTGGCAAATCAATGAATGCCTCACACGGCTGTGGCTCTGGATGAGATGTGGCACCACCCCTCTGCCCTTTGCGTGATGCTGGGGGCAGGAGAGGAGCAGGATGCTCTCCCGGGACTGGGAGGAGTTGCCCCAGTAGCAAAGACTGGGCTGAACTGCACCCTGACAACAACAGTCCACAATGCCCAGGGCCAAGTCATGGGGCAACACAGGGTCCCCGCCCTAATTTAGGGTCTGTTGGGCTCTACAGTGGTTCCTGCCCATGCCCAGTGCCACCTCTCACCTCTGACAGCCAGGTGCCGGGGAGCACTGAGGGCAGAGCTCCTCACCCAGTTGCTCTCGTTCCTGTGCTGGTACCCACACATGTACGTCCCTGCGCTCCCCAGGGTGATGTTCAGCAGCACAAAGTAGCTGAGCTGCCCCCGTTGGGCTTTCAGGCTGTACTCCTCCACCCCATCCTTGCAGAAGACGATTCGGGTTGCAGGTGAATCTGTCAGGAGGGAGCACCAGGCCAGAACTGTGTCGCCAGGCTGAGCAGAAGGTAAGTCGAGGCTCAGATGAGGAGCCGGGAGGTGACCTGGAAGGAAGTCACTGATGCAGGATGCTGCAGGGCAAGGCTTTGTGATGGTGGGGCTGCAAAATGCTCTAGCTCAAGGAGGGCAGAATCTCTCCTCCAAGGGCTTGTACGCATGGAACAAAGCTCCTCTCTTTTCCGTGCCCCACTCCCTGTACCACTGCCTTTTCGGGACCCATCCCTGTGCTCCCCATCACCTGGGGAGCTGCAGATGTCCTGGGCGGTCACACTGGCACCTGCAGTGTGCAGAAGAGAGGGTGTTGGTTAGAGGGGCAGCAACCCGGCTCGCCGGCCTCTCCCAGCCCAGCTCCCCACTGCCGAGTCCCTGCTGGGCAGCACCTTCCCACCCATGCATCTCTAGCGTGCATCTTATCCACCTCCGCTCTCGAAATCACGCCAAGCCGATAATGGGTGGCATTGCTGTTACAGAAGCATCCCCCTGCTACCCCAATCCACTACAGCGTGTACAAAGTCCCTGTTATGAACCAAACATCCTGAGAAAGATTTGAATATTATGCTCTTTCCCAGAGCTGCGTCGCGTCTGGAAGAAGCAATGGTTGTCCTCCCCCCACCCAAGACACTCTGCCCCTCAGCGCTGCACGGCGGCTGCGCACAGCCTTTGCCCACCCTCCCCTGTGCCCAGCACGGGCCCTGGCCTGCCCCGCTCAGCAGCCCTCCGGGCCTCAGCCCCACGCCAAAGCCATGCCCCAACTCACCCAGCAGCAGCAGCAGCAGCAGCAGCAGCAGCAGCAAGGCAGGCCCACAAGGAGACAGCCTGCCCCAGGCCACCTGCCCCAGCATTTTGGGGGGCGCTGCGGCAACAGCCTCTCCTGGAAGCGTCTGCTTTGCTCTCAGCTGGGGACAGCGCTTCCAGAGCTGCCTGGCCTGTGGCTTGCAGCGCGCCTGGGGCT
Source organism: Vanellus vanellus (assembly GCF_965231255.1). NCBI lineage: Eukaryota > Metazoa > Chordata > Aves > Charadriiformes > Charadriidae > Vanellus > Vanellus vanellus. The sequence goes on from NC_138934.1 coordinate 329,823, forward strand.
GCTCCTGCTGCATTGCTGTGGCTAGCAGAGCCTTCCCCACAGCCGGAGGCTGTGACCAACTGAGCGGGGGCCCTGCCTCAGCCCCCACTGCGCACGCTGCGCCTGCAGAGTCCCCGCCTGCATTTCCGGACACTCAGAGAGCGCATCACGAGGGGTGTTTGCCTGTGCCCGGGGAGGAGCATCCTCCCTGCCAAGGCCTCCTGCCCCTTGTCCCCCACCCTGCTTTGCACCCTCGGGGTCACAGCTACCCCGCCTGCTCATGGCCTGGGCTGTGCAAACAGCATCAGCCCCTCTCACACACCATTGTGTCTCGGCCCAGTGGTAAGAGCCGTTGGTGTCTGAAGTTTAAGACTGCGTGGGTGGACACTTGATCGCGGGGTGTGTGTTGGGGACTGATGATGTGTAGAGCCCACCCTCATTTGCCTGCAGCCAGAAACCCGCCTGGGTTCTTTTCCTGGCTGAGTTCTTCAGCCCAGTCCCCCTGCACCACCCATGGGTGGGTGTGGGCTAAAGAAGGGCAGGATCGACCACCCCTTGGACGTGAGTTTTCATTGATGGCCTCTGCCACCCTCAGATCAGCACTTTGCCAAGACACATGTGCCAGGCTGATGACAGCAGGGAGGGAAAACCTGGCAGCACCAGGTGCAGGGGACAGCAGTTCCCTTCCAGGACACGTGGACCCACCAGCCAGGAGGAAAGCAGCTCTCCCAGCTCTCTTCAGAGGAGACACTCAAAGACAGAGGAGACGCAACAACTGTCTACTTCTGGACAAATCCTTTATATCTCTCCAATCCCAGTTGGTGGGAAACGCTGGAGAGGCAGGAGCTGGAGAGCATGGCTGTCTGAGGCTGCAGCCATCCAAGTCTCCTTCTGTGTCCTCCTGGGCTGCAGGCATTCACCTGGCAATGCAGATGCTGCTTTCTGTGAGCAGGAGGGACATCTGCAGGGATGAAACACACCTGGGATGGTGGGAGGTTCAACTGGCTTTCATGTGAGGAGAGAGGAGGGGCAAAGCAAAGGAGAGCAGAGCAATGGTGGCACATCCCCCACTTGGCCTGACCCCAACTGGCAGCCCAGGGCTGGCATGGCTCAGGTCCACTTATGGTGGAGAGGAGTGGGGACTGCAGGGAGGTCAGGGCGGTGAGGTCATCAGAGGGCAGTGGGGACAGGGATGTCTCCAGGCTGGCTGGCCCCTCTGGCTGAGTGGCTGCATCTCTCCAGGGTGAGGGTGCTGAGGGGGGTGGGTGCCAGGAGGAGCAGGTTGCTCCCCCACCAGCAGAGATGACCCAGGGTATGGGGTGGGTGTGACATGCTGCCACCTTCACCTGCACATCATCCACCATGTGGCATGGTGCTTGAGAAGAGGTAATTTGGGTGCTGGCACTCCAAACCTCCCTGGCTGTGCTGAAAATGCCTTCCGAAGCAGGGTGGAAAGAAGCAGCCTGTCTTCTTCATCAGCCAGGGCAGAACACAGCCAGCTGGGATCAGAGCCATGCAAAGAGCTGCTCCAGTCTCCAGCCCTCTCTTATCCATCACCTATTTTTGGCCCCTGGCTTGCAGATTGGCAGCTGCTGGGGACACAGGTCTTTCTGAAGGAGCGATTGGGCTGGTGTGTAGGAGTGAAAGGGAAGTGTCATTTCAAAAAAAAACAGCCACTGCTGTGCACAAAGAGGAGTGGTGTGGCCAAGTGGTGCTGTTGTCAACGTCTGAGCATGCAGAGTGAGCAGGAGATGAACACCTTGCTGCTGAGAGAGCTGCTGTGGGAAAGGAAGGGGTTTTTTAGAGCAATATCACTCTGAGCACAACAGCTGCAGCGAGGAGCAGTGTCTGGGCTGAGCTGAGATGGTGCTGAGCTCGGCTGAGCCAATTGTACATGGAGGGATCCACTTTTCTCTAAGGGGAAGTCCCGAAATCCAGGTTCCTGATGACCTGTTGAAAAGCCATGAGCTTTCATTTGCACTCATGTTTCTTCCTGTTCTTTCCTTCTTGATCCATCTCAAATGCAAGAGGCCTCCTAATTCCCATCTGCGTTCTCCTATGCAGATCCACTTGACCATGTGCCATGCACAGCTAAAAGCCTGGTACAGCACATTGCATTGTGGCTTATCAGATGCTGCTGTTGATCTCCATGAGCCAAGAAACTCAGTCCTGGAGGCTTAATCCCTCCCTCCCCCATGCACACACACAGCCTGCCACCACAGTCCTTCTCCACCAACTTGGCTTGGCCATCACACCTGCTCTCCAACAGCTCCACCTGCACAAAACCCTCTTGCAGATGCTCTTCCTCTGCTGCCCTCCTAGTTCCTAGGCTCCTAACATAGACAGTTGCATCTTCCCAGACCCAGTAGTCCATTCTAAATGCAGATTGAGATCTGTATCTCCGAGCAGGAAAGGACCCATGGGGAAAGTGGTCCCAGACGTGTGTCTTGCCCAGGCAGAGAGTGAGGCATAGGGCGCTTGTTGGCAGCCCCTCAGATCCCAATGGCAAAAGATGACCTCAGGCTGTGCAGCCAACGCACAGCAGGAGAACGAGCCAGGACAGGCACAAAGAAAAGTCTGAGATGATGCACAGGGGACAGCAGGGGACCACCAGTAGGCTCCTCTTTGTGGGACGGCACCACCGGCCACATAGTGGGTTGTTCCCAGGCGCAGCAAAGCCCAGAGCAGACACCTCTTGTGCAGCGCTCTCAGCTGCTCAGAAAGCAGAGCCTGCCAGCTGCGGGCAGGCAGGGATGGGCAAGGGGCCGGCGCGGAGGGCAGGTTGGGCGCCTGTGCTGCATCTGCCCAGCATGGCCTTGCTGCTGTTGGGTGAGTGGGAGCCGGGCACGTCTGCGGGACGGGGATGGGGCTGCCAGGCTTTGGGAGCGGGGCATGGGGACTTGGCTTGGTGGAGAGCTGGGAGAAATGAGAGGAGGAGTTGCAAAGAAGATGTAGTGAATTCCGTTGTGCAAAGATGTGTGCACAGTTGTGTCTGACCTTGATTTTTATGCCCAGAAGCTGTGCGAGGAACACCTCTCGTGGTACTTCCCCAGCTTCAACAGACCACTGGCTCCATGGTGCTTTTAGCAGACTCAAATAATGTATTCATATCCTCTATATTTCAGCAAAACGGTGGATGTATGTGTCCTATGTAACCGCTTTTTTGTTTCCTTTTTTTTTAAACTGAATTACTGCTCATGTTCTGTATGGGGCTCCCAGAGAAACGTTTTTACGGGACCTGTACATTGAGACGATGGAGCGACAGGGCTTAGTTGTTTTTATTGTACTGAATTGAAATGATAATGCCTTTCCTGGTGGTGATGACAACTGTCATGTGGGGATAGAAGATGCTTTCTGCCTGTGGTGCTCTGTGACGGGAGCAGAGAGACAGGTAACGCTTAAGACATTAGTGACTCTTCACTGGGGACCCTTCTATGCTGACATGCAGAGCTGTGAAATGGGTAAGGTGGGGCAGAGCTTAGAGACAAAGGGGCAAAGACACCTGGAACACCAAACCCTGAAAAAATGGGCTGCGGGAGGTTTCAAAGAAGGAGACTGAGGAGTTGCCTCATGGACCCTCAAGGGTGGGATGGTGCTCGCCCAGCAAGGACCCAGCAATGGGCACCAGGGCACGATCATCTGTATGAGCTGGGTCACTATCCCTCCAACTAACCCCCTCTCTGCCCCATGGTGCAGGTGCCAGTGTGACCGCCCAGGACATCTGCAGCTCCCCAGGGGATGCTGAGCATGGCATGGGTTGAGCAAAAGGAGTGGTGAAGGGAGAGGGGGTTTGTTGCCCATGTGCGCCCCTGGAGAGGAGCCTGGACAACAGTAACTCTGGCCCGGGGCCATCTCTACAGGTGACCTCCCACCTCCTGACCTCTTTCTGAACACCTCCAACGCTCAGGAGGGAGAACAGGTTGTTTTTCGCTGTTCCACTAATGCGCGCTTCCCTGCTACCCGAATCATCTTCTGCAAGGATGGGGTGGAGCAGTACAGCCTGAAAGTCGAAAAGAGACAATTGATCTACTCCATGCTCTTGACCATGACGATGAGGAGCACGGGGACATACAGATGTGGGTACCAGCAGAGGAATGAGCACTACCAAGTGAGCAGCTCCGCCCTTAGTACTCCCTGGCACCTGACTGCACAGGTGAGAAGTTGCTCAGGGACACAGGAGGGCCCAAGAGACCCAAGAGGAGGGTGGGGACACTGCCGGGTCCCATTACGCATCTCCAAGCAGTTGGGATGCTCAACGTCAGCGTATAATTAACCCAGCCTTTGCCACGGGTGCAACTCCTCTCAGTCCCGGGAGAGCATCCTGCTCTCCTCCTGCCCCCAGCAACACGCTGCCGCTGAACATCACCCTGGGGAGCGCAGGGACGTACGCGTGTGTGTACCAGCACAGGAACGAGAGCAACTGGGTGAGAAGCTCTGCCCTTAGTGCTCCCCGGCACCTGGCTGTTAGAGGTGAGAGGTGGCACAGGGCATGGGCAGGAACCACTGCAGAGCCCAACAGACCCTAAATTAGGGCAGGGACCCTGTGTTGCTCCATAACTTGGCCCTGGGCACTGTGGACTGTTGTTGTCAGGGTGCAGTTCAGCCCAATCTTTCCCACTGCGGCGATTCCTCCCAGTCCTGAGAGAGCATTCTACTCCTCTCAAGCCCCCAGCATCACGTAAAGGGCAGAGGGGTGGTGACACATCTCATCCAGAGCCACAGCCGTGTGAGGCATTCATTGATTTGTCACGACTGTCAATAGATGGAGGATGAGGGGGTCCCACAGGTGCTGAGTCTGGGCAGGATGTGGGAGAGCTGGAGACTCTCAGCCTGTGCCTTTCTCCTCGCAGGCAGCGGGTCCAGCTCCCAGGCAGAGCCATCGACAGCAGGTGAGTGATTCCCTCCCCGCACACCCAGTGTCCCCCAGCACGAGGCCGAGGGGTGCTGGGCTGCCGGCACCAGCATACGGGCAGGATCCTCAGGCGGGATGTGGCTTGGCTCTAAGGGCACCTCCTGCTCTCGGCTTCCTCTCCCCATGACACCCCCTCTTCCCCAACACCTTCTGTCTCTCCCAGCTCCCCATCCCCGCCTCGTCCACCCTTTCCCACAGGCATCGCGCTGGCAGTGGCGGCCGTCTCCCTCCTCCTCCTGGCTGCAGCCACCTACTGTGCCGTGAAGAATGGTGAGCGATTTGGGGAAATTCAGGGTAAACAATGAACTAAAACCCACAGGGAAGTCGTAACGAAACATAGCACTTTGGCATCGCCAGTCCCTTACCCAGTTTCACAGGAAGATGAAGGAACCATTCCTTTTTCAAGTGCAAAGAGGATATGTGCTGAGATGGGGAAGACTAAATGCATCCCTGCCCCAAACAAACATTTGTTCCCAGAGCACTTTGTCAAAGAAGGCAGTGTCCGAGCTGGGCTGAAAGGATGAAAAAAGGCTCCTCACACTTGGGCTGCCCACAGCTGCTGAGAGCTTGGGAGAAGCCAGTCTGGGAAACGGGACTCATGGTTGCATAGTTGGAAAACCCCATCCCTGAGTGAGGTGTGGAGGCTCAGCCCATCATCTCCATGGTGCAGCCCAGAGCAGGGAAAGCCAGGGCTGGGCAGTAACTCTGCGTTCCCGCCTCACCCTTTCCTTTCCTTGCAGGGGCGTGCAGAGAGAGGTGCCAAAGGTGAGCAGCAATCCCTCCAGGCTATGGGGCTGGGGGGATGGAGACAGGGGCATGGTGGGTTGCCTGGGGTAGTCATCTGTATGGGGCAGCATGGTCTGTGTCGAAAGGTGGTTTCCCCTGGCATAGAGGCAGGGAAGAGCAGAGTTTGAGTCCAGCTGTGATGGAGATGGGTTTGGAGCTGTGAGGTAGTTGTGGGTCCTCTGGGGTAGTCGTTGGCCTGGGAGAACGTAGTCTTTGTTGGTGGGTGACTTCCCCTGGCACAGAGGCAGAGAGGAGCAGGGCTTGCCCTGCGCTTGCTTCCAGCACTGGACCAAATGCAAGAAAGCATCATCCCTGGGAATGACCCAAATGGTCTCATCACAGCCCGGACACACAGCCAAAAACCCTTTCCCCTCTCCTCTCCAGGCAGCAGCAACTTCCCAGCCAGGAGGCTGAAGCCACCACCAACAACGCTATTCACTGTGAGTACTGCTTCCTCGCTCCGCATGAGACATGGTCCCCTCTTGGGCATCCCCTTCATGTGGGCTGGCTGCCCTCCGGCACCGCCAGCTACCCTCATCCCCTCAACTGGACATGTCGCCGTCTCAGGACCTACACAGACTCACAGGGATGTGCCCCAAAACCACTTCCCACCCTCTCCTTTTCCACACTTCCACCACTGTAGAGGGGACAACCGGTCTGCTGGTTGGGCAGAGAGGGAAAATGCCGCGGGGTGGGGGAAATGCAGCCAAACCCCAGCATCCCTGCTCCACACGCACGGGTGGAAGGGCACAGTGCTCTGCTGCCCAGAGCGGGGTGAAAGGTGGGGGAAAGAGGGCAGGGCATTGCGTCCTGAGCCCGGGGCATGTGCTGATCAAAGGCGGGGTGGGTCTCACCCAGACCCAGCAGGGGAAGCAAGGGCTAACCAGGTGCTTTTTGCCCCCCAACAGACTCCACCATCGCCCACGTTGGACGCACCAGGGTGAGTGGTGGCACAGCTTTGGTGCCAGAGGAGGGAGCGGGACCCCAGGGAGGGGCTGTGCTGGTGGGGGTCCCTGCCCATGCCTTGGCCTGGGGAGTCCCACGGGGCTCTTCCCACTGAGAACCCAACCGATGCACTTGCAGAAGAAGACGTATGTTTCTGTGCCCACCTGTCCACATCTTGTCACACCTCATTCCCCTTTATGGGTGAAAATTCTCCAACAACACAAGATTTTTTCTACCAAGAAATTTTTTTTTCTTTGCATTTTCAAACAGAAAAAATTCCCTTTTAACAGTATTTCAGCTGCTGTGCAGTCTCACAAGGCGAAGAAATCACAGATCCTTAAATGTTTTCAAATATGGAGGTTTTGAGGAGACCTGGGGAAAAAAAAAAGAACTTGTAAAAACAAGAACAAGAAGAAATAAGTGGCCACCTCAGAACACAGTCCTGCCCCAAATCTGCTCTCCTTTTTCCTGCCTTGTGGCAGACTGGGCTTGGAGCCAGCAGCTGAAATAACATGCTTTCATTTTCCCTCTCAAGCCTCGCGTGCAAGAGATGGACACCACCACAACGTATGCCCCGGTGAGCCGCTCTCGCAGCCAGCCCAGATAGCGCTGCAGCATGGCGAGCGCACGGGGAGCCGTGCCCACCTTGGCCTTTTCTCTCCACCACCTCTTGCTGGGCAATTGCCAGCGCTGGGCTTGGCAGGGCAACGCCTGCCCACAAGCCCTCTCCATGCCACCCTGTGCGCACCCAACCCTTCCACCCTCACCAGCCCTTCCACACACATCAGAAATGTCTTCTGCATGACTTCCACCAACAGGATATCTATGACGCGTATTTACAATTACAACCTATTACATCTAAATGCATATACAGTACATTACATACATTGTGAATGTATACGTAAAGACGTCTCCTTCCTCCTGTGTTAAGGAAGATGTGTTTAAATAAACTTCATGATACAGCTATGGGTGTGCTGTGATATCTCCCCACAATGATTCACATCTCTACAAACGGGTACACAGATGCATAGGCACTGAGGTGCTCATACATCCTTGTTAGAAACTATGAGCAATGATGATGTGCTTTTGCTCAAATGAACAATACACTTCTATGAATTTGTATCCTCAATTATATCTCTGTCTTACACAGTCCCCTAAGGAATGGGTTTCAGCTGCCCAAAGACATCCGTAGAGACCCAAAGGGGTGTCTGTAGAGCTATGAAGGGACTGTAGAGAGACACGGGGATGGAAAGGGGAGCTGTCTCTTGCCTGAGCTCAGCTGAGACATCTACCAGACTCTAAAAGCATCATCGTGGCATTCTGCTCCTGCCTGTCTCTTCCTGGCCAAGCTCTCCTTCCCAACCGGAAATCCCAGACAAGACTCCTTTGTTGCCTTCACCACACCCAAAAGGCTCCATGCAATTGGAATATTAAAAGAGCAGGCAAGGTGATGGGGCTGCCTGTGCTGTGTCAGATCATGGTCTTGCATCAAAATGCTCATCCATTCGTAGCTCCTGGTTTGCATTTATGGTGAGGGTATAAGTAGGAACAGCTTTGCAGGTTTCCACGCTGGCTGGATTTTTATGTCCCGGTTTGATCCCCATGAACCAGGTTTCGGTCACAAAGCCTGCAGGCAGAGAGACAGCCTCTGCTGGAAGGAGTGCACCTCCAGACGAGGGCAATGAAGATGATCAGAGGGCTGCAGCAGCTCTCTTATGAGGACAGGCTGAGAGAGTTGGGGTTGTTCAGCCTGGAGAAGAGAAGGCTCCAGGAAGACCTTATGGCAGCCTTCCAGTATGTGAACGGGGTCTACAAGAAAGCTGGAGAGGGACAGTTTGCAAGTGCATGTATCGATAGGACGAGCGGTAATGGCTTCAGACGGGAAGAGAAAAGATTTAGTTTAAGTGTGAGGAAGAAATTATTCACTATGGGGGAGGTGAGGCACTGGAAGAGGTACCCAGAGGATTTGCGGCTGCCCCATCGCTGGAAGCGTTCAAGGCCACGGTGGCCTTAGCTTTGAGCAATCTGGTCTAGTGGAAGGTATCCGTGCCCGTGGCAGAGGGGTTGGAAGTGGATGATCTCAAAGGTCACTTCCAACCCAAACCATTCTATTCACTCCCCAGGGTGATATTCAGCAGCACATAGTAGCTGAGCGGTCCCTGTTGGGCTTTCAGGCTGTACTCTTCCACCCCATCCTTGCAGAAGATGATTCAGGTTGCAGGAGACCGGCGTTCAATGGAGCAGCAGAACAAAACCCGTTCCCACTCCTGAGCGCTGAAGATGTTCAGGAAGAGGGCAGGAGCTGGGAGGTCACCTGGAGAGATGGCACAGGGATGTCCCAGGCCAGTGTTAGTGACGACAGAGTGGTCAAAGGCAGGGCACGAGTCTCCTCTCCACGGGTTCGCATATGGCGAATGAACCCCATGGGCAGTCACACCGGCACCTGAAATGTGGACCAGAGAGGGTTTTTGCTGGAGGGGCAATGACAAGATTCACCCATGTGCACCTGCAAAGGTCCCCACTGCTGGCAGCCCCATCCCATTGTGCGTCCCCATCTGTGTCTCCTTGGTCTCCTGCTATGCTGGAACACCAAGCCGGTTTAGGGTGGGTGGGTTGCTCCAGGTGGATGCCCATGGCTCCCTAAAGCACTCCAGCATCTGCCCAGTCTCACACGGTGACTCAGGCACCCTCAACAGAGTGCCCTTTTCTTAGAGAAGCGCCGTAGGTGGAGGAGGCAATCATCTTCCTCTCCTCATCCAAGCACCTCTGACCCTCACTGCTGCACAAGAGCAGTAATTCAGTAAAAATAAAGCAGAACCAAAGCAGCCCTCCATCACCCTTCTTCTGTTGCGACCCAGGGGACGAGAATACGGGATTTGGGTCTGCGAAAAGGAAACATGGAGCCAGTGGTCTTTTGAATCTGATTCCCTACCCTGAAAGGGGCAGATGCACAAGGGCTTTATGCGCAGCTTCTCTGCATCAAGATTAAGGTAAGACATGGCTGTGCACTGATCTCTTTGGGACCGCTCCTTAAGGGACTCGGGATTCCAATGTGGAGGAGGGGCTCAGACCATCTCAGCACCATCTCAGCTCAGCCCAGACACTGCTCCTCGCTGCAGCTGCTGGGCCTCTCGTCACCTTGCTCTAAAAAAAGCCCTTCCTTTCCCACAGCAGCTGTCTCAGCAGCAAGGTATTCGCCTCCTGCTCGTTCTGCACGCTCAGCCGTTGACCACACCACCCCTTGGCCACACAACTCCTCTGTGCGCACAGCAGCGCCTCTTCTATTTAGAAAGGAGATGTCCCTCTCGTTCCTCAACATCAACCCAACCGCTCCTTCAGAAAGACCTGTGTCCCCACCATGCTTGAGCAGGGCTTGAGCTGGGCTTGAGCTAGGCTGGAGCTGGGCTTGAAGCAGAACTGCAAACAGCAGCAGCAGCTGCAAATCTCCAAGCCAGGACCAAAAGTAGGAGGGGGAGGGTTGGAGGGCTGGAGGGCTGGCATGGCACCATGGAAGGAGGACAGTGACAGCCACTACAGAGTTATGGGAAAATCTCCGCCTCAGGGGAGCGTGGCTTTGTGCTCCCCCCTCAATGGGACATCTTGGAGACAAGAAGAGCTTGCATGGCCTGAAAGCCTCTGCAAGAGCTGGACCTCAACTCTGACCAATCTGTCAGTGTTGGCACCTGGAGGGAGAAGGAGAGTTTGTATACAACCACCAGTACGTCCCTGGAGACACACAAGAAGAGGATTGGAAGGGGAGAGCTGCGGGCTTTAAGAGTAGACATAAGATGGATTTGGGACTATTAATTGAGAACAGAATTCACTAAGATTAATTTATTGGAATTTAAAGAATTGTCATTAAAAACAGTGATGATGGGACCAGTTCTGCCTTCCAAGCAGGTACGCCGAAGCAAAAGGACATTGTGCCGGTAGCAGGAGGGGGAAGAGTGGAAGAGGAATTGGCACGTACAGTAACTCTGGTTGTCAGCAGAAGGGTCCGCAGCACGACCAGCATCACCGAGAGGTGTGGAGAGAGCGGGGAGAAGAGGTGTTGAGGGTGCTTGGCCCCACTGCCATATGCAGCAATATGGTCTTTTTGGTCATTCCCAGGGATTATGATTTCTTCATGCCTGGGCAGAACCCAGGCCATGAGCAGGCGGGGTAGCTGTGACCCCGAGGATGCAAAGCAGGGTGGGGGACAAGGGGCAGGAGGCCTTGGCAGGGAGGATGCTCCTCCCCAGGCACAGGCAAACACCCCTCGTGATGCGCTCTCTGAGTGTCTCTGAGTGAGTAGAGATGGCCCCGGGCCAGAGTTACTGTTGTCCAGGCTCCTCTCCAGGGGCGCACATGGGCAACAAACCCCCTCTCCCTTCACCACTCCTTTTGCTCAACCCATGCCATGCTCAGCATCCCCTGGGGAGCTGCAGATGTCCTGGGCGGTCACACTGGCACCTGCACCATGGGGCAGAGAGGGGGTTAGTTGGAGGGATAGTGACCCAGCTCATACAGATGATCGTGCCCTGGTGCCCATTGCTGGGTCCTTGCTGGGCGAGCACCATCCCACCCTTGAGGGTCCATGAGGCAACTCCTCAGTCTCCTTCTTTGAAACCTCCCGCAGCCCATTTTTTCAGGGTTTGGTGTTCCAGGTGTCTTTGCCCCTTTGTCTCTAAGCTCTGCCCCACCTTACCCATTTCACAGCTCTGCATGTCAGCATAGAAGGGTCCCCAGTGAAGAGTCACTAATGTCTTAAGCGTTACCTGTCTCTCTGCTCCCGTCACAGAGCACCACAGGCAGAAAGCATCTTCTATCCCCACATGACAGTTGTCATCACCACCAGGAAAGGCATTATCATTTCAATTCAGTACAATAAAAACAACTAAGCCCTGTCGCTCCATCGTCTCAATGTACAGGTCCCGTAAAAACGTTTCTCTGGGAGCCCCATACAGAACATGAGCAGTAATTCAGTTTAAAAAAAAAGGAAACAAAAAAGCGGTTACATAGGACACATACATCCACCGTTTTGCTGAAATATAGAGGATATGAATACATTATTTGAGTCTGCTAAAAGCACCATGGAGCCAGTGGTCTGTTGAAGCTGGGGAAGTACCACGAGAGGTGTTCCTCGCACAGCTTCTGGGCATAAAAATCAAGGTCAGACACAACTGTGCACACATCTTTGCACAACGGAATTCACTACATCTTCTTTGCAACTCCTCCTCTCATTTCTCCCAGCTCTCCACCAAGCCAAGTCCCCATGCCCCGCTCCCAAAGCCTGGCAGCCCCATCCCCGTCCCGCAGACGTGCCCGGCTCCCACTCACCCAACAGCAGCAAGGCCATGCTGGGCAGATGCAGCACAGGCGCCCAACCTGCCCTCCGCGCCGGCCCCTTGCCCATCCCTGCCTGCCCGCAGCTGGCAGGCTCTGCTTTCTGAGCAGCTGAGAGCGCTGCACAAGAGGTGTCTGCTCTGGGCTTTGCTGCGCCTGGGAACAACCCACTATGTGGCCGGTGGTGCCGTCCCACAAAGAGGAGCCTACTGGTGGTCCCCTGCTGTCCCCTGTGCATCATCTCAGACTTTTCTTTGTGCCTGTCCTGGCTCGTTCTCCTGCTGTGCGTTGGCTGCACAGCCTGAGGTCATCTTTTGCCATTGGGATCTGAGGGGCTGCCAACAAGCGCCCTATGCCTCACTCTCTGCCTGGGCAAGACACACGTCTGGGACCACTTTCCCCATGGGTCCTTTCCTGCTCGGAGATACAGATCTCAATCTGCATTTAGAATGGACTACTGGGTCTGGGAAGATGCAACTGTCTATGTTAGGAGCCTAGGAACTAGGAGGGCAGCAGAGGAAGAGCATCTGCAAGAGGGTTTTGTGCAGGTGGAGCTGTTGGAGAGCAGGTGTGATGGCCAAGCCAAGTTGGTGGAGAAGGACTGTGGTGGCAGGCTGTGTGTGTGCATGGGGGAGGGAGGGATTAAGCCTCCAGGACTGAGTTTCTTGGCTCATGGAGATCAACAGCAGCATCTGATAAGCCACAATGCAATGTGCTGTACCAGGCTTTTAGCTGTGCATGGCACATGGTCAAGTGGATCTGCATAGGAGAACGCAGATGGGAATTAGGAGGCCTCTTGCATTTGAGATGGATCAAGAAGGAAAGAACAGGAAGAAACATGAGTGCAAATGAAAGCTCATGGCTTTTCAACAGGTCATCAGGAACCTGGATTTCGGGACTTCCCCTTAGAGAAAAGTGGATCCCTCCATGTACAATTGGCTCAGCCGAGCTCAGCACCATCTCAGCTCAGCCCAGACACTGCTCCTCGCTGCAGCTGTTGTGCTCAGAGTGATATTGCTCTAAAAAACCCCTTCCTTTCCCACAGCAGCTCTCTCAGCAGCAAGGTGTTCATCTCCTGCTCACTCTGCATGCTCAGACGTTGACAACAGCACCACTTGGCCACACCACTCCTCTTTGTGCACAGCAGTGGCTGTTTTTTTTTGAAATGACACTTCCCTTTCACTCCTACACACCAGCCCAATCGCTCCTTCAGAAAGACCTGTGTCCCCAGCAGCTGCCAATCTGCAAGCCAGGGGCCAAAAATAGGTGATGGATAAGAGAGGGCTGGAGACTGGAGCAGCTCTTTGCATGGCTCTGATCCCAGCTGGCTGTGTTCTGCCCTGGCTGATGAAGAAGACAGGCTGCTTCTTTCCACCCTGCTTCGGAAGGCATTTTCAGCACAGCCAGGGAGGTTTGGAGTGCCAGCACCCAAATTACCTCTTCTCAAGCACCATGCCACATGGTGGATGATGTGCAGGTGAAGGTGGCAGCATGTCACACCCACCCCATACCCTGGGTCATCTCTGCTGGTGGGGGAGCAACCTGCTCCTCCTGGCACCCACCCCCCTCAGCACCCTCACCCTGGAGAGATGCAGCCACTCAGCCAGAGGGGCCAGCCAGCCTGGAGACATCCCTGTCCCCACTGCCCTCTGATGACCTCACCGCCCTGACCTCCCTGCAGTCCCCACTCCTCTCCACCATAAGTGGACCTGAGCCATGCCAGCCCTGGGCTGCCAGTTGGGGTCAGGCCAAGTGGGGGATGTGCCACCATTGCTCTGCTCTCCTTTGCTTTGCCCCTCCTCTCTCCTCACATGAAAGCCAGTTGAACCTCCCACCATCCCAGGTGTGTTTCATCCCTGCAGATGTCCCTCCTGCTCACAGAAAGCAGCATCTGCATTGCCAGGTGAATGCCTGCAGCCCAGGAGGACACAGAAGGAGACTTGGATGGCTGCAGCCTCAGACAGCCATGCTCTCCAGCTCCTGCCTCTCCAGCGTTTCCCACCAACTGGGATTGGAGAGATATAAAGGATTTGTCCAGAAGTAGACAGTTGTTGCGTCTCCTCTGTCTTTGAGTGTCTCCTCTGAAGAGAGCTGGGAGAGCTGCTTTCCTCCTGGCTGGTGGGTCCACGTGTCCTGGAAGGGAACTGCTGTCCCCTGCACCTGGTGCTGCCAGGTTTTCCCTCCCTGCTGTCATCAGCCTGGCACATGTGTCTTGGCAAAGTGCTGATCTGAGGGTGGCAGAGGCCATCAATGAAAACTCACGTCCAAGGGGTGGTCGATCCTGCCCTTCTTTAGCCCACACCCACCCATGGGTGGTGCAGGGGGACTGGGCTGAAGAACTCAGCCAGGAAAAGAACCCAGGCGGGTTTCTGGCTGCAGGCAAATGAGGGTGGGCTCTACACATCATCAGTCCCCAACACACACCCCGCGATCAAGTGTCCACCCACGCAGTCTTAAACTTCAGACACCAACGGCTCTTACCACTGGGCCGAGACACAATGGTGTGTGAGAGGGGCTGATGCTGTTTGCACAGCCCAGGCCATGAGCAGGCGGGGTAGCTGTGACCCCGAGGGTGCAAAGCAGGGTGGGGGACAAGGGGCAGGAGGCCTTGGCAGGGAGGATGCTCCTCCCCGGGCACAGGCAAACACCCCTCGTGATGCGCTCTCTGAGTGTCCGGAAATGCAGGCGGGGACTCTGCAGGCGCAGCGTGCGCAGTGGGGGCTGAGGCAGGGCCCCCGCTCAGTTGGTCACAGCCTCCGGCTGTGGGGAAGGCTCTGCTAGCCACAGCAATGCAGCAGGAGCAGCCCCAGGCGCGCTGCAAGCCACAGGCCAGGCAGCTCTGGAAGCGCTGTCCCCAGCTGAGAGCAAAGCAGACGCTTCCAGGAGAGGCTGTTGCCGCAGCGCCCCCCAAAATGCTGGGGCAGGTGGCCTGGGGCAGGCTGTCTCCTTGTGGGCCTGCCTTGCTGCTGCTGCTGCTGCTGCTGCTGGGTGAGTTGGGGCATGGCTTTGGCGTGGGGCTGAGGCCGGGAGGGCTGCTGAGCGGGGCAGGCCAGGGCCCGTGCTGGGCACAGAGTGTCTTGGGTGGGGGCAGGAAGACCGTTGCTTCCTCCAGACGCGACGCAGCTCTGGGAAAGAGCATAATGTTCAAATCTTTCTCAGGATGTTTGGGTCATAACATGGACTTTGTACACGCTGGAGTGGATTGGGGTAGCAGGGGGATGCTTCTGTAACAGCAATGCCACCCATTATCGGCTTGGCGTGATTTCGAGAGTGGAGGTGGATAAGACACACGTTAGAGATGGGTGGGTGGGAAGGTGCTGCCCAGCAGGGACACGGCAGTGGGGAGCTGGGCTGGGAGAGGCCGGCGAGCTGGGTTGCTGCCCCTCTAACCAACACCCTCTCTTCTGCACACTGCAGGTGCCAGTGTGACCGCCCAGGACATCTGCAGCTCCCCAGGTGATGGGGAGCACAGGGATGGGTCCCGAAAAGGCAGTGGTACAGGGAGTGGGGCACGGAAAAGAGAGGAGCTTTGTTCCATGCGTACAAGCCCTTGGAGGAGAGATTCTGCCCTCCTTGATGTAGAGCATTTTGCAGCCCCACCATCACAAACCCTTGCCTGCAGCATCCTGCATCACTGCCTTCCTTCCAGGTCACCTCCCGGCTCCTCATCTGAGCCTCGACTTACCTTCTGCTCAGCCTGGCGACACAGTTCTGGCCTGGTGCTCCCTCCTGACAGATTCACCTGCAACCCGAATCGTCTTCTGCAAGGATGGGGTGGAGGAGTACAGCCTGAAAGCCCAACGGGGGCAGCTCAGCTACTTTGTGCAGCTGAACATCACCCTGGGGAGCGCAGGGACGTACGCGTGTGGGTACCAGCACAGGAACGAGAGGAACTGGGTGAGGAGCTCTGCCCTCAGTGCTCCCCGGCACCTGGCTGTCAGAGGTGAGAGGTGGCACTGGGCATGGGCAGGAACCAATGTAGAGCCCAACAGACCCTAAATTAGGGCGGGGACCCTGTGTTGCCCCATAACTTGGCCATGGGCACTGTGGACTGTTGTTGTCAGGGTGCAGTTCAGCCCAGTCTTTGCTAATGGGGCAACTCCTCCCAGTCCTGGGAGAGCATCCTGCTCCTCTCCTGCCCCCAGCATCACGCAAAGGGCAGAGGGGTGGTGCCACATCTCATCCAGAGCCACAGCCGTGCGAGGCATTCATTGATTTGTCACCACTGTCAAAAGATGGAGGATGAGGGGGTCCCCACAGGTGCTGAGTCTGGGCAGGACGTGGGAGAGCTGGAGACTCTCAGCCTGTGCCTTTCTCCTCGCAGGCAGCGGGTCCAGCTCCCAGGCAGAGCCATCGACCGCAGGTGAGTGATTCCTCCCCGCACACCCAGTGTCCCCCAGCACGAGGCCGAGGGGTGCTGGGCTGCCGGCACCAGCATACGGGCAGGATCCTCAGGCGGGATGTGGCCTGGCTCTAAGGGCACCTCCTGCTCTCGGCTTCCTCTCCCCATGACACCCCCTCTTCCACAACACCTTCTGTCTCTCCCAGCTCCCCATCCCCGCCCCGTCCACCCCTTCCCCACAGGCATCGCGCTGGCAGTGGCGGCCGTCTCCCTCCTCCTCCTGGCTGCAGCCACCTACTGTGCCACTGTGCCACAGCCACTGCGGCGTGCACAGAGGATTGGTATGGGCAAGCTGTTCCGTGGTGAACATCTGAGTATGCAGAGTGAGCAGGAGGCTACTACCTCGGTGCTGAGAAAGCTGCTGTGGGAAAGGGAGGGCTTTTTTCAGAGCAAGGTGACGTAAGGCCCAGCAGCTGCAGCGAGGAGCAGTGTCTGGGCTGAGCTGAGATGCTGCTGATCTCTGCTGAGCCAATTGCACATGGTGGGAATCAATGTCTTCTAAGGGCAAGTCCCAAGAGGCTGTGGTGTGTTAGAATATGTCTCCAAATTTTGATCCGTCTTCTCCTACGCAGACAGACACAGCCATGTGCCATGCACAGCTAAAAGCCTGGTACAGCACATTGCATTGTGGCTTATCAGATGCTGCTGTTGATCTCCATGAGCCAAGAAACTCAGTCCTGGTGGCTAAATCCCTTCCTCCTATATGCACACGCACAGGCTGCCACCACAGTCCTTCTCCATCACCTTGGCTTGGCCATCATGCCTGCTCTCCAACAGCTCCACCTGCACAAAACGCTCTTGCAGATGCTCTTCCTCTGCTGCCCTCCTAGTTCCCAGGCTCCTAACATAGACATGTGCCTCTTCACAGACACACCAGTCCATTCTACTTGTAGAGTGAGATCTGTATCTCTGGATGGGAGAGGACCCAAGGAAAAAGTGGTCCCAGACGTTCTTCTTGCCAAGGCAGGGAGAGCGGGAGAGGCCGCTTGTTGGCAGCCCCTCAGATCCCATGGCAAAAGATGACCTCAGGCTGTGCAGCCAAAGCACAGCCAGGAGAAAGAGCCAGGACAGGAACAAACAAAAGCCTGAGATGATGAACAGGGGTCAGCAGGGGACCGGCAATAAGCTCTCCTTTGTGGGAGGGCGCCACTCTGACAGAGCCTGGGCTGTGCCAGGGATGCTCCAAGCTGTGTCCCCTCTCCCTCTGAGAGCCGACATCAAGGAAAATGGGGAGATTTGCATGAGCTGGGGGTTTCCCTGGGAGTGTCATGAAATTGGACATGAGCTGGGGGTCATCTCCATGTCTGGGATGGTGCCAGCACAGGACAGTGGCACTCACAAGGTCTGCGTTTCTCTGGCAGGCACAAGTCCCTCGCCGGGAACAGTGCTCCCACACACTTGTGAGCCATTGCTTGTGAGCCCTTCCTACCATGTCCTTCCTTCAGGACTTGTCTTGTTCACGTTGTGACCCTCCTCTCTTCCAGGACCAGCCGTTCCCCTCTGGGTCTGGATCCTGCGCTCTGCCCTCATCCTGCTCCTCCTCACCTCCGCCCCCATCATCACCCTCATCCTGGAGACATGCAGCCACTGTGCCACTGCCGATGGTCAGCCTGGAGACGTCCCCATCCCCACTGCCCTCTGATGTCCCTTGTTGCCCCAGGCTCCCTGCCTTCCCCCCTCCAGCCTCCGACAAAGATGCTTTCCAGCTCCTGCATCCCTCCAGCACTTCCCATCCACCATGTTGTGGTGGCAGGAAAGCACACGGAATCACTGAATTTTTTGAGTTGGAAGGGACCTCTAGAGATCATCTAGTCCAACTCCCTTGCTAAAGCAGGACCGCATAAGCGACATTCCTCAGGACTGCATCCAGGCGGGTCATGAAAATCTCCAGAGAAGGGGACTCCACCACCTCCCTGGGCAGCCTGTGCCAGTGCTCTGTCACCCTCACCATAAAGTTTGTCTTTGTATTTGAACGGAACTTCCTATGTTCCAACTTGTGTTCATTGCCCCTCCTCCTGTCACTGGGAACCACTGGAAAGAGCCTGGCTCCATCCTCCTTCAACCCACCCTTTAGATACGTGTACACAATAATAAGGTCTCCCCTCAGCCTTCTCTTCTCCAGGCTAAAGAGTCCCAGCTCTCTCGGCCTTTCCTCAGAAGGGAGATGCTCCAATCCCTCAGTCATCTTAGTTGTCCTACGCTGGACTTGGTCCAGCATTTCCCTGTCTCTCTTGAATTGGGGAGCCCAGAACTGGACACAGTATTCCAGTTGTGGCCTCACCAGAGCAGAGTAGAGGGGGAGAATGACCTCCCTCGACCTACCGGCCACGCTCTTCCCTGTGCAGCCCAGGATTCCATTGGCCTTCATGGCGACAAGGGCACATTGCTGGGCAGGTCATTGGGCAGCGGCCGAATGGTTATGACGCCCCGTGCAAAAGCACCTTGTTTGGCAGAGGGTCTGTGGGAGGCGAGATATAAAGGATTTGTTGAGAAGTGGAGAGCTGATGCGTCTCCTCTATCTTTGAGTGACTCCTCTGAAGAGAGCGGGGAGAGCTCCTTTCCTCCTGGCTGGTGGGACCATGTGTCCCAGGACAGAGCTGCCGTCCCCTCCGTCTGGTGCTGCGAGGGTTTCCCTCCCTGCTGGCATCAGCCTGGCACATGTGTCCTGGCAAAGTGCCAAAGTGAGGGTGCCACAGCCCATTGTCCACGGGGTCCAAGGGGCGGTCCATCCTGGCTGCCGGAACCCCACACACCCCATCTCTGGGAAAGGGGGAATAAGATGAAAACCTCCCCTGCGAGACAGGACTGAGAGTGTCCAGCTGTGCGAGAGATGCAGATGGGGTGTCGGCATCAGCAGCCCCCACATGCACCTCAGGCAACCTTCCCCAAGCAGAGTCTCAAGTCTCCCACACCAACGCCTCTCATCACTGGCCCAGGAACAAAGTGTCTCCCCCGTGTGCAACAGCAGACGCCGGACTCCGGGCCCTTGGTGTGCCCCAGGGAGCTCAGGGGCAAGCTTGGGTGGAGGCAGGAGAGGAGCACCTTGGCTGGGAAGCACAAGGCAGCACGGCTCCATGGTGAGGCAAGGGGAAGGAGGGTGGGAGCCAATTGCACAGCCAGATGCTCAGAGGCAGAGCTGGAGGTGATCATAGAAACATAGAATCATAACATGGTTTAGGTTGGAAGGGACCTTGAAGATCAGCAAGTTCCACCCCGCTGCTACAGGCAGGGACACCTGCAACATTGCTCAAAGCCCAGTCCAACCTGGCCTTGAACACCACCAGGGATGGGGCAGCAACAGCTTCTCTGGGCAACCTCTTCCAGGGCCACACGAGTCTCAAAGTGAAAAATTGTCTACTTCACACACAGCTCGGTGTCATCGGCAAACGTGCTGAGGGTGCACCGGTTCTCATGTCCATGTCACCAAGAAAGGTGTTGAACAGCACAGGTCCCAGTACCAACCCCTGAGGAATGCCACTCGTCACTGCTTTCCACTTGGACACCGAACTGTTGAAGGCAACTCTTTGCATGCGCCCATCCAGCCAGTTCTTTATCCATGGAGTGGTCCATTTGTCGAAGCCATGTCTCTTCAATTTAGAGACCGGGATGTTGTGTGGGACAGTGTCACACTCTTTGCACAAGTCCAGGTAGATGACATCAGTTGCTCTTCCCTTGTCCACTGCTGCTGTGACCCCTTTGTAGAAGGCCACCAAATTTGTCAGGCATGACTTGCCCTTGGTGAAGCCATGTTGGCTGCTACCAATCACCTCCTTAGTTTCCACGTGCCGTAGCAGAGTTTCCAGGAGGATCTGCTCCATGATGCTGTCTGGCAGAGAGGTGAGACTGACCGGCGTGTACTTCCCCGGGTCTTCCTTATTTCCCTTTTCAAAAATAGGGGTTCTGTTTCCCCTTTTC
This sequence comes from Vanellus vanellus, assembly GCF_965231255.1. Lineage (NCBI taxonomy): Eukaryota > Metazoa > Chordata > Aves > Charadriiformes > Charadriidae > Vanellus > Vanellus vanellus. The sequence continues at coordinate 350,087 of NC_138934.1, forward strand.
CAGTCAGCAGGAACCTCACCAGACTGCCACGACTTCTCAAATATGATGGCAGGTGGCTTAGCAAGTTCCTCTGCCAGTTCCCTCAGGACCCACAGATGTATCTCATCAGGTCCCATGGATACAAGGTGCCCCTTCAGGTTCCTCAGGTGGTCTGGTACTCAATCTTCACCTACCTACTCCACCAACTCAGAGGACTAAGGAAGTCTTCTGTGCCTCTCTATCACACAGCTCATCTTCTTATACACTCTCTATCACCACGTTTGTGATGATGAAACAGCAGAGGGGAAGTGAAATTTAAAACACACACGGTAATTGGTTACATCTACAGCTCCAATCTGACTTTCTCCATTTTGAAACTTGTGGTTTCAGATGTGAGTTCGTCTGTACAGAATCACAGAAGCACAGACTAGCTGAGGTTGGAAGGGACCTCCAAAGGTCGTCTCGTCTAACCCCCTGCTCAGCAGGGCCACCTGGAGCCTGTTGTCCAGGGCCCTGTCCAGAGCGCTTTGGAATACTTTCAGAGATGGGAAGTGCACAGCCTCCCTGAGGAACAATGTCTGTAAGGCTCCGGGACCAGTTTGGAGCCCAACGTCCTTGCTACATTGGACTAGACGACCTCCAGAGGTCCCTTCTGACCTAAATTATTTTGTGTTTCTTGGTTTTGCTGGTTTTGGTTTTCTCCTTATTGCTACAGGCTAAAGAGGAGAATGTGAATAAAAATGAGAAGCCATTGCCTCTTGCCAGTGCATTTTTACCATAATCAATGTCATGCCACAGTTTGTCAAGACTATGAGAGCTGAAACCAAGTTCCAGCTGTACTTCTACAGACTGAGACCACAAAACAGAGAGCTATGCAATTAAACAAATTAGAGGACTGCGGATAGTGGGTAAATCTGAAAACAAAGTTTTTCAAGACAATGGGAAGTAGAGTGAGATGCAATGAGAGATGTCCCGAGAAACAAAAATAAAGTCACGCTGTGCCCATATACCCAGGCTGTAAAACGGGATTTGCTCATCCAGCTGGAGATGGCTTGTAGACAGGTTAGGGAATCCTGCTCCAATGTTAATTTAGCTGTTAAAAGCCACAGTAACAATTACTCACCATGAGCATTCCTGACCTCTGAACTCAGACTATTAATAAGCAGCTCTTTTGCCCTGAGGGAAAGGACGTACGTTATCAGTACATGTGAGGAAGTGGTCTAAAATGGCCGTGTAGGGTTAGTTATCAGATGGGAGATCTCTGCACTAGCTGAAGATATAAAAAGCCAGGGCTGTCTCTGATGAAGGTTCTCATAATTGCTCTCAGGTTTTGATGGTCATTGCTCTGAACAGTGTCTGCTCTCTGGTTTGCACCACCGCTTTTGCTCTCTGTTCCTCTATGCCGCGCAATAATTAATTAGCCACCGGGCTCTGAAGTGTGTCCGTTTTGTGCCCCAAGGATGGGTGGAGGCTGCCCCAAATCTGGCTTTCTTCTCCCAGGGCTATCACCACAGGGTGCTCCTGCAGACCTGGCCTCTCGTGTGCCACCTGCCACACACGGGTGCGTGATCTGCAGCTCCAGGCTATGCAGTATCTGCAGCTGTCTCCACTTACATACACTCAACCACCCAACAGGGGGACACAACAGAGCCTCCTCTCCTTCTCAGTAACCAGCGTCCTGCCTTCGCCTTGGAGGTCCAAATGGAGCACTGTAGGAGCAAAGCACCAAAAAAGTCAGGCTTGATAGGAGAGCGGTCAAGGGTGAGTTCCTGGGCAGTGGAGCGCTGCTTATGGTGCCCCTTGAAAGAGGTGTCTTGGTGGGAAGAGTGTCAGTAGGAGACAAGGTTGATGTGGTGGGTGAGTTTTCCAAAACGGTGACTTGTAGACACTTCCTTGTTGAAATGCAAGTGCTGGAGGTCACCCCGCTTTATCCCCATTTTTTTGAGTCTGTGTTTTATTTCTCTCACATCACCCCATGGCCTTTGCTCATCAACTCCATCTGTCACTCCCTCACAGCACTGCCACAGAGTGTCCCCTCCACCTACCGCCATCATCCTCAGTTTAAAGCCCTCCTTATGGTCTCAGACGTCCCATTGGCAAAAGTAGCTCTGCCGTGCTTGGAGCGGTGGGTCCCATCACTCCCCAGTGGATGCTCATCCACAAATAGGGTTCATTGGTCATAGCCACAGAACCCTGCTGCACAAACCACCTTCACAGCCCATTGACCGATGATATCAGTACCTTCCTCCTCACACCCTTGCACACCTCGACAGCAGGATTGAGGAGAACACCAGCTGGGACCCTGTGCCCTTGACTACCATGGCCAGAACTCTGCAGCAAATTTTGACTCTGCCCAGGTTTCCCCTGGAGGATGACATCCACATTGAAGGAGAGCTGGGAGCAGCAGTCAGAAAAGGGAAAAGAGTGGGGGAGAAGGGTCAGGAGGGTTTGGCAGGGAGAATGCTGCTCTGGAGGCAAACACGGCTCGTGCTCCAGTATCTAAGTGTCCGGAAATGAAAGCGGGGACTCTGCAGGCGCAGCGTGCGCAGTGGGGGCTGAGGCAGGGCCCCCGCTCAGTTGGTCACAGCCTCCGGCTGTGGGGAAGGCTCTGCTAGCCACAGCAATGCAGCAGGAGCAGCCCCAGGCGCGCTGCAAGCCACGGGCCAGGCAGCTCTGGAAGCGCTGTCCCCAGCTGAGAGCAAAGCAGACGCTTCCAGGAGAGGCTGTTGCCGCAGCGCCCCCCAAAATGCTGGGGCAGGTGGCCTGGGGCAGGCTGTCTCCTTGTGGGCCTTCCTTCCTGCTGCTGCTGCTGCTGCTGCTGCTGCTGGGTGAGTTGGGGCATGGCTTTGGCGTGGGGCTGAGGCCGGGAGGGCTGCTGAGCGGGGCAGGCCAGGGCCCGTGCTGGGCACAGGGGAGGGTGGGCAAAGGCTGTGCGCAGCCGCCGTGCAGCGCTGAGGGGCAGAGTGTCTTGGGTGGGGGCAGGAAGACCGTTGCTTCCTCCAGATGTGATGCAGCTCTGAGCAAAAGGTGTATTTTTCGAACGCCACAAGTGGGTTCGATTCGCAGTGTGAGACTTTGTACATGCTGGAGTGCTGTAGGGATCCATGCTCACCCACCTGCAAGAGCAAACCCATCCAAAATGGGCTTGGGGTTTTGTCAAGCCAGGAGACTGAGGACATGCAGGCTGGAGACACATGGGTGAGAAGGTGCTCGCCCAGCAAAATATCAGCGCTGGTGACCAGTGCATGTGGGTGAGTCAGGTCACAGGTGAGGTGTCCCATGGTACCCAAGCAGGCTCCGCTGCAGAGCCTCAATGACCCCAGTTGAGGCTGGGAACCCCTCTGTGCCCCATGGCATTGTCCTGAGCAGTGGGGATGCTCAGATAAGCCTTTGCCACTGGGTGACCTTGTACCAGTCCCGGGAGAGCATCCTGCTCCTCTCCTGCCCCAGCATCACGCAAAGGGCAGAGGGGTGGTGCCACATCTCATCCAGAGCCACAGCCGTGTGAGGCATTCATTGATTTGTCACGACTGTCAATAGATGGAGGATGAGGGGGTCCTCACAGGTGCTGATTCTGGGCAGGACGTGGGAGAGCTGGAGACTCTCAGCCTGTGCCTTTCTCCTCGCAGGCAGCGGGTCCAGCTCCCAGGCAGGGCCATTAGCAGAATCGGGCCGAGGGATGCTGGGCCTTACGGGCAGGATCCTCAGGCGGGATGTGGCCTGGCTCTAAGGGCACCTCCTGCTCTCGGCTTCCTCTCCCCATGACACCCCCTCTTCCCGAACACCTTCTGTCTCTCCCAGCTCCCCATCCCCGCCCCGTCCACCCCTTCCCCACAGGCATCGCGCTGGCAGTGGCGGCCGTCTCCCTCCTCCTCCTGGCTGCAGCCACCTCCTGTGCCGTGAAGAAAGGTGAGCGATTTGGGGAAATTCAGGGTAAACAATGAGGTAAAACCCACAGGGAAGTCATAACGAAACATAGCACTTTGGCATCGCCAGTCCCTTACCCTGTTTCACAGGAAGATGAAGGAACCATTCCTTTTTCAAGTGCAAAGAGCAAATGTGCTGAGATGGGGAAGACTAAATGCATCCCTACTGCAGGCAAACATTTGTTCCCAGAGCACTTTGTCAAAGAAGGCAGTGTCCGAGCTGGGCTGAAAGGATGAAAAAGGGCTCCTCACACTTGGGCTGCCCACAGCTGCTGAGAGCTTGGGAGAAGCCAGTCTGGGAAACGGGACTCATGGTTGCATAGTTGGAAAACCCCACCCCTGAGTGAGGTGTGGAGGTTCAGCCCATCATCTCCATGGTGCAGCCCAGAGCAGGGAAAGCCAGGGCTGGGCAGTAACTCTGCGTTCCCCCTCACCCTTTCCTTTCCTTGCAGGGGCATGCAGAGAGAGGTGCCAAAGGTGAGCAGCAATCCCTGCAGGCTGTGGGGCTGGGGGGGATGAAGAGGGAGGCATTCCAGCTTCCCTGTGGTGGTCCTGGGCTTGTCCTTTGCACGGGGCAGAGTGGTCTTTGTCCATGGGTAAAATCCCTCTCAGGTGGAGGCAGAGAGGAGCAGGGCTTGCCCTGGGCTTCCTTCCAGCCATGGACCTGATGCTAGAAAGCATCATCCCCGGGAATGACCCGAATGATGTCATCACAGCCTGGACATGCACCCAAAAACCCTTTCCCCCCCCCTCTCCAGGCAGCACCAACTTCCCAGACATGAGGCTGAAGTGACCGATGAGAACGAAATACAGTGTGAGTACCACCTCCTCTCTCCGGGTGACCCATGGACCCCTCTTGGAGAATTAGTTCTTCTGGACTGTTTTCCCCCTCTGAATTTTCACTTCACCATGATTTCTGCTATCAAGCAGAGGGCAACAGCTGAGGATGTGGGTCCATTGGTGAGGGCTGGTGGGGAAAACATCTCCTTGCTCCCTCTGACACCACAGGCTGCAGCAAAGGGGGGGTGTGGTGTGTGGGGTAAGGAGGAGGTGGTCCGTGTGCCTCCGTCTATGTTCAGGGTGACTTTGGTTTCACAGGTGGGCGCAGGGTGGCAGATACAGGTCTGCTGGTTGGGCAGAGAGGGACAATGCCGCGGGGTGGGGGAAATGCAGCCAAACCCCAGCATCCCTGCTCCACACGCACGGGTGGAAGGGCACGGTGCTCTGCTGCCCAGAGCGGGGTGAAAGGTGGGGGAAAGAGGGCAGGGCATTGCGTCCTGAGCCCAGGGCATGTGCTGATCAAAGGCGGGGTGGGTCTCACCCAGACCCAGCAGGGGAAGCAAGGGCTAACCAGGTGCTTTTTGCCCCCCAACAGACTCCACCATCGCCCACGTTGGACGCACCAGGGTGAGTGGTGGCACAGCTTTGGTGCCAGAGGAGGGAGCGGGACCCCAGGGAGGGGCTGTGCTGGTGGGGGTCCCTGCCCATGCCTTGGCCTGGGGAGTCCCATGGGGCTCTTCCCACTGAGAACCCAACCGATGCACTTGCAGAAGAAGACGTATGTTTCTGTGCCCACCTGTCCACATCTTGTCACACCTCATTCCCCTTTATGGGTGACAATTCTCCAAAAACACAAGATTTTTTCTACCAAGAAATTTGTTTTTTCTTTCTATTTTCAAAAAGAAAAAGTTCCCTCTTAACAGTATTTCAGCTGCTGCGGTCAAAATTACTCTCACAAGGGGAAGAAATCACACATCCTTAAATGTTTTCAAATATGGAGTTTTTGAGGAGACCTGGGAAAAAAAAAGAAATTGTAAAAAGAAGAACGAAGAAGAAATAAGGGGCAACCTCAGAACACAGTCCTGCCCCAAATCTGCTCTCCTTTTTCCTGCCTTGTGGCACACTGGGGTTGGGGCCCGCTGGTGAAATAACATGCTTTCATTTTCCCTCTCAAGCCTCGCGTGCAAGAGATGGACACCACCACAACGTATGCCACGGTGAGCCGCTCTCGCAGCCAGCCCAGATAGCGCTGCAGCATGGCGAGCGCACGGGGAGCCGTGCCCACCTTGGCCTTTTCTCTCCACCAGCTCTTGCTGGGCAATTGCCAGCGCTGGGCTTGGCAGGGCAACGCCTGCCCACAAGCCCTCTCCATGCCACCCTGTGCGCACCCAACCCTTCCACCCTCACCAGCCCTTCCACACACATCAGAAATGTCTTCTGCATGACTTCCACCAAAACTATATATATGACTCGCACTTACAATTACAACCTATTACATCTAAATGCATATACAGTACATTACATACATTGTGAATGTATACGTAAAGACATCTCCTTCCTCCTGTGTTAAGGAAGATGTGTTTAAATAAACTTCATGATACAGCTATGGGTGTGCTGTGATATCTCCCCACAATGATTCACATCTCTACATACGGGTACACAGATGCATATGCACTGAGGTGCTCATACATCCTTGTTAAAACCTATGAGCAATGATGATGTGCTTTTGCTCAAATGAACAATACACTTTTATGAATTTGTATCCTCAATTATATCTCTGTCTTACACAGTCTCCTAAGGAATGGCACTGAGCTGCCCAAAGACATCCGTAGAGACCCAAAGGGGTGTCTGTAGACCTATGAAGGGACTGTAGAGAGACACGGGGATGGAAAGGGGAGCTGTCTCTTGCCTGAGCTCAGCCGAAACATCACCAGACTCTCAAAGTTTCATCTTGGCATTCTGCTCCTGCCTGTCTCTTCCTGGCCAAGCTCTCCTTCCCAAACGGAAATCCCAGACAAGACTCCTTTGTTGCCTTCACCACACCCAAAAGGCTCCATGCAATTGGAATAGTAAAAGAGCAGGCAAGGTGATGGGGCTGCCTGTGCTGTGTCAGATCATGGTCTTGCGTCAAAATGCTCATCCGTTTGTAGCTCCTGGTTTACATTTCTGCTCAGGCTTTAGCCAGAAAAAGCTTTGCAGGTTTTCACACTGGCTGGCATATGAAGTCCCCATGTCAGCCCCATGCACCAGGTTTGGGTCACAACCCCTGAGAAAGACAGACAGCCGCTCTCAGGGAGACTTCTCACCTGACACCTCTCCTGGGATAAGGCAATAAAAAACCCTTCTTTCTCTTTGTGGTGTACCTTCATGCTTTTATTTACAGCTCACAGATCCCCCACGCCATCCCCATTTCCCTGTGCCTCTCTCAGAGGACTTGTGTGGACACCTCCTCCGCCTGCACAACATGATCTCCACAAAGCTGGCAGCAGGCTGGTTTAGTGGAGAGAGCTCTTGGGTTTTCTGAGGTCGCTCCAAGCAATCATCTTCTGCAGAAGAGCTAACGCCCGGAATTGGTGGGGAACGGCAGAGTTGCAACCCATGAAGGAGCCATCCTGAGCCCCAAAAGGAACATCCAGGAAATGTCCAGAGGTTCTCACGGAGGGGAGAGAGAGCCAGCAAGGATCCATGTGAACGCCATGTCTTGTGTTGGGTAACTCAGAAGCTGGCTGCATCACCTCTCGCTTTCTCATAAGTTGGCATAAAGGGAAGCTTCGGAGCATTTTGGTCGTGACACCTTCAAAATAGAAAAGACAGCAGCCTTGCTCTCCTGGTGCCCATCACAGCCACAGGCATTGGGCTGGGATGGCACCTTGGAAGGAGACCAATGACAGCCGCAGCAGAGCTATGGGAAAATGCCAGCCTCAAGGGGTGGGGGCCTTAGTTTGCCCTCAAAGAGGCCATGACGCAGCCCCGAAGAGCTTGCACAGCGAGAAAGCTTCTGCAAGAGCTGAACTCACCTTAACTCTGCCCAGTTCATCAGTGTTGACATCTGCAGGGAGAACCTGCGTTAGTGTCACACCATCAGCAGGACACTGGAGACAACAACACAGCCCAGGATTGTAAGGGAGAAGCCCCAGGTTTCAATCATAGATATCAGGCTCTGACTGGGACGATTTAGTGAGAAGAGAATTTACCGAGATTGAACTTCTTGGGTATCTATAAGAATGTTTTGGAGACTACTGCGGACTGGAGCAGCTGTGCATTGCAAGCGGGGCAGGAAGCCAAAGCAGAAGGACATTGCGGCCGGTGCCAGGAGGGGGAGGGTGCAGGGGGACTTGTTACACTTACAGCAACTCCGGTCATCAGCAGAAGAGTCCTCAGCGCTACCGGCATCACCGAGCAGTGGTGAGAGAGCAAGGAGAAGGGGTGTTGAGGGTCTATGGCCCCACTGCCATCCCGCAGCAATGGGACCTTTTGGGTCATTCCCAGGGATGATGCTTTCTTGCATCGGGTCCACAGCTGGAGTGAAGCCCAGGCAAACCCTGCTCCTCCCTGCTTCAACCCGAGGGGGAAGCTACCCATGGACACAGACCACGGTGCTCCTTGCCAAGAACCACCCCAGGCCACACGGGATGCCCTTCTCCATCACCCCTAAGCTCTTCAGCCAGGACGGATTGCTGCTCACCTTTGGCATCTCTCTCTGCAGGTCCCTGCAAGGAAAAGAAAGGGAGATGTGGGGAATGGTCAATGTGGCTTCACCAAGGGGAAATCACGCTTGACCAATGTGATAGCCTGCTCGGATGGCATGCCTGGCTGGGTGGGTGAGGGCAGAGCCGTGGGCGTTGTCCACCTCGACTTCAGCAAGGCTTTTGACGCTGTCTCCCAGAACATCCTCGTAGGGAAGCCTAGGAAGTGTGGGTTAGATGAGTGGGCAGTGGGGTGGATGGAGAAGGGGCTGAATGCGGTGAATGACTTGTGGTGTTCCCCAGGGGTCAGTACTGAGTCCAGTCTTGTTCAACGTATCCGTCAATGAGCCAGACAAGGGAACAGAGTGTACCCGCAGCAAGTTTGCTGGTGACTCAAAGCTGGGAGCAGTGGCTGACACAGCAGTCGGCTGTGCCACCGTACAGCGAGACCTGGAGAGGCTGGAGAGTTGGGTGGAGAGGGACCAAATGAAGTTCAAGAAGGGCAAGTGCAGGGTCCTGCAGCTGGGGAGGAATAACTCCATGCAGCAGTAAGGATTCGGGTTTGACCTCTTGGAAAGCAGCTACACAAGAGGGGGAGCTGGGAGTGCTGGTGGACAAGAAGTTGACCACGAGACAGCAATGTGCCCTTGTGGCCAAGAAGCCCAATGGTCTCCTGGGATGCATTAGAAAGAGCGTGGCCAGCAGGTCGAGGGAGGTCATCCTCCCCCTCTGCTCTGCCCTGGGGAGGCCACATGTGTATGAGCACTGTGTCCAGTTTGGGGCTCCCCAGTTCAAGAAAGACAGGGAACTACTGGAAAGAGTCCAGCAGAGGGCTACCAAGATGATGAAGGGCAGGAGCATCCCTCTGATGAGGCAAAGCTGGAGAGCCGGCTCTACATAGGCCAGAGAAGAGAAGGCTGAGAGGGGATCTCATCAATGCTGAGCAATATCTAAAGGGCGGGTGTCAAGAGGATGGGGCCAGACTCTTTCCAGTGGTGCCCGTTGACAGGACCAGGAGCAATGGGAACAGGCTGGAACACAGGAAGTTCCGTCTCAACATGAGGTAAAACTTTATGACTTTGAGGGTGGTAGAGCATAGCAGCAGGAAAATGTCTGTGTGGGGCAGGGATGTATTTGGTATCTCCCCCTCAACTTTGGTATCCAAACCATCTCACAAGGCAGGAAGTTTTCCCCATCTCTGAAAGTTTGCTACCTCTAGGTGATGAAGGAAAGTTTTGAGGGGCTCAGCTTCCTCTGAAACAGGAGTAAAGAGCTGCCCATCCTAAACTGGCATTGCTCACACAGCAACAGCCCCACATCAGGGTGCCATTTTGGCCCCACTGTTTACCCTGAATTTCCCCAAATCGCTCACCTTTTTTCACGGCACAGTAGGTGGCTGCAGCCAGGAGGAGGAGGGAGACGGCCGCCACTGCCAGCGCGATGCCTGTGGAGAAGGGGTGGATGAGGCGGGGATGGGGAGCTGGGAGAGACAGAAGGTTTTGGGGAAGAGGGGGTGTCATGGGGAGAGGAAGCCGAGCCAGGAGTTGCCCTTAGAGCCAGGCCACATCCCGCCTGAGAATCCTGCCCGTATGCTGGTGCCGGCAGCCCAGCACCCCTCGGCCTCGTGCTGGGGGACACTGGGTGTGCGGGGAGGGAATCACTCACCTGCGGTCGATGGCTCTGCCTGGGAGCTGGACCCGCTGCCTGCGAGGAGAAAGGCACAGGCTGAGAGTCTCCAGCTTTCCCACATCCTGCCCAGACTCAGCACCTGTGGGACCCCCTCTTCCTCCACATATTGACAGTCGTGACAAATCAATGAATTTCTCGCACGGCTGTGGCTCTGGATGAGATGAGGCACCACCCCTCTGCCCTTTGCGTGATGCTGGGGGCAGGAGAGGAGCAGGATGCTCTCCCGGGACTGGGAGGAGTTGCGCCAGTGGCAAAGGCTTCTCTGAGCATCCCCACTGCCCAGGAAAATACCATGGGGCACAGAGGGGTTCCCAGCCTCAACTGGGGTCATTGAGGCTCTGCAGCGGAGCGTGCTTGGGTACCATCGGACGCCTCACCTGTGACAGTCAGGTTCCGTGGAGTGCTGAGGGCAGAGCTCCTCAGTGGATATTGCTCATTTTTGTGCTCGTACCCACATCTGTACATCCCCGTACTCCCCACCGTTATGTTCAAGAGCACTGAGTAGGTCAACTGTCCCCATTCGGCTTCCCGGCTGAACTCCTCCACCCCATTCTTGCAGAAGAAGATTCGCGTAGCAGGAGAGTGCCCGTCAATGGCGCAGCGAAGCACAACCTGTTCTCCCTCCCGTGCGTTGGAGGTGTTCAGGAAAAGTTCAGGAGGTGGGAGGTCACCTGGAGAGATGGCACAGGGATGTCCCAGGCAAGAGATGCTATTTTGGGGGCTTCAAAATGCAGGGCAAGAGTCTCCTCTTGGGGGCTTCACAAATGGGAATCAACACCCTCTCCCTTCCCATCTCCAGTCCTTCACCCTTTCTTTTTCTGCAAACATCCCTGTGCTCACCATCCCCTGCGGAGCTGCAGATGTCCTGCGCGGTCACACTGGCACCTGCACCATGGGGAAGAGAGGGGGTTGGTTAGAGGTACAGTGACCCGGCTCATCCAGCTGACCGTGCTTGTCTGCACAGCTGAGTCATTGCTGGGTGAGCACCATCCCACCCTTGAGTGTCCATGAGGCAACTCCTCAGTCTCCTTCTTTGAAACCTCCCGCAGCCCATTTTTTGTGGGTTTGGCGATCCAGCTATCTTTGCCTCTTTTGTCTCAAATCTCTGCCCCACCGTACCCATTTCTGCTCCAGCTCGGAATCATGGCACTGAAGGGACGCAAATGAAGAGCTACACAACATCGCATGCGCTACCTGTCTCTCTGCTCCCGTCACAGAGCACCACAGGCAGAAAGCATCTTCTATCCCCACATGACAGTTGTCATCACCACCAGGAAAGGCATTTTCATTTTAATTCAGCACAATACAAATGACAAAGCTCTGTCCCTCCACCCTCCCTGTGATCATGTCCCTGAAGACGGTTTCTCTCGGTGTGCAATACAGAACATGAACAGTAATTCAGTTACAAAGAAAAGAAAACAAAGCAGTTGTACATCCCCCCATTTCGTTGCAACATAAGGGATGTGAACACACAATTTGAGTCTGATGAAAGCACCATGGAGCCAGTGGTCTGTTGAAGCTGGGGAAGTACCCTGAGAGGTGTTCCTCACACAGCTTCTGGGCATAAAAATCAAGGTCAGACACAACTGTGCACACATCTTTGCACAACGGAATGCACTACATCTTCTTTGCAACTCCTCCTATCATTTCTCTCAGCTCTCCACCAAGCCAAGTCCCCATGCCCCGCTCCCAAAGCCTGGCAGCCCCATCCCCGTCCCACAGACGTGCCCAGCTCCCACTCACCCAACAGCAGCAAGGCCATGCTGGGCAGATGCAGCACGGGCGCCCAACCTGCCCTCCGCGCCGGCCCCTTGCCCATCCCTGCCTGCCCGCAGCTGGCAGGCTCTGCTTTCTGAGCAGCTGAGAGCGCTGCACAAGAGGTGTCTGCTCTGGGCTTTGCTGCGCCTGGGAACAACCCACATGTGGCCAGAGGCGCCGTCCCACAAAGAAGAGCCTATTGGCGGTCCCCTGCTGACCCCTGCGCATCATCTCAGGCTTTTCTTTGTGCCTCTCCTGGCTCGTTCTCCTGCTGTGCGTTGGCTGCACAGCCTGAGGTCATCTTTTGCCATTGGGATCTGAGGGGCTGCCAACAAGCGCCCTATGCCTCACTCTCTATCTTGCAAGACACACGTCTGGGACCACTTCCGCCATGGGTCCGCTCCCACCCCAGCACTACACATCTCACTCTGCAAGTAGAGTGGACTGGTGGGTCTGGGAAGACGCAACTGTCTATGTTAGGAGCCTGGGAACTAGGAGGGCAGCAGAGGAAGAGCATCTGCAAGAGGGTTTTGTGCAGGTGGAGCTGTTGAAGAGCAGGCGTGATGGCCAAGCCAAGTTGGTGGAGAAGGACTGTGGTGGCAGGCTGTGTGTGTGCATGGGGGAGGGAGGGATTTAGCCTCCAGGACTGAGTTTCTTGGCTCATGGAGATCAACAGCAGCATCTGATAAGCCACAATGCAATGTGCTGTACCAGGCTTTTAGCTGTGCATGGCACATGTTTAAGTCAATCTGAAGAGAGATAGAAATTAGGAGGCCTCTTCCATTTGAGATGGATCCAGAAAGAAAAAACATGCAAAAATGTGGTTGCAAATAAAAGCTCATGGCTTTTCAACAGGTCATCAGGGACCCGGACTTTCGGGACTTCCCCTTAGAGAAAAGTGGATCCCTCCATGTACAATTGTCCCAGCCGAGCTCAGCACCATCTCAGCTCAGCGCAGACACTGCTCCTCGCTGCAGCTGCTGGGCTCAGAGTGATATTGCTCTAAAAAACCCCTTCCTTTCCCACAGCAGCTCTCTCAGCAGCAAGGTGTTCATCTCCTGCTGTCACTGTTCGTCACTCTGCAATGCTCAGACGTCGACAACACCACCGCTTGGCCACACCACTCCTCTGTGTGCGCAGCAGTGGCTTGTTATTTTTAGAAATGAGATTTCCTTTCACTCCTACACACCAGCCCAATCGCTCCTTCAGAAAGACCTGTGTCCCCAGCAGCTGCCAATCTGCAAGCCAGGGGCCAAAAATAGGTGATGGATAACAGAGGTCTGGAGACTGGAGCAGCTCTTTGCATGGCTCTGAGCCCAGCTGGCTGTGTTCTACACGGGCTGATGAAGAAGACAGGCTGCTTCTTTCCACCCTGCTTCGGAAGGTATTTTCAGCACAGCCAGGGAGGTTTGGAGTGCCAGCACCAAAATTACCTCTTCTCAAGAACCATGCCACATGGTAGATGATGTGCAGGTGAAGGTGGCTGCATGTCACACCCACCCCATCCCCTGAAACATCTCTGCTGGTGGGGGAGCAACCTGCTCCTCCTGGCACCCACCCCCTCAGCACCCTCACCCTGGGCTGCCAGTTGGGGTCAGGCCAATTGGAGGGGATACCACCATTGCTCTGCTCTACTTTGCTCTGCCCCTGCTCTCTCCTCACATGAAAGCCAGTTGAACCTCCCACCATCCCAGGTGTCTTTCATCCCTATAGATGTCCCTCCTGCTCACAGAAAACAGCGTCTCCATTGCCAGGTGAATGCCTGCAGCCCAGGAGGACACAGAAGGAGACTTGGATGGCTGCAGCCTCAAACAGCCATGATCTCCAGCTCCGCCATCTCCAGCGTTTCCCACCAACTGTGATTGGAGAGATATAAAGGATTTGTCCGGAAGTGGACAGTTGATGCATCTCCTCTGTCTTTGAGTGTCTCCTCTGAAGAGAGCTGGGAGAGCTGCTTTCCTCCTGGCTGGTGGGTCCACGAGTCCTGGAAGGGAACTGCTGTCCCCTGCACCTGGTGCTGCCAGGTTTTCCCTCCCTGCTGTCATCAGCCTGGCACATGTGTCTTGGCAAAGTGCTGATCTGAGGGTGGCAGAGGGCATCAATGAAAACTCACGTCCAAGGGGTGGTCGATCCTGCCCTTCTTTAGCCCACACCCACCCATGGGTGGTGCAGGGGGACTGGGCTGAAGAACTCAGCCAGGAAAAAAACCCAGGCGGATTTCTGGCTCCAGGCAAATGAGGATGGGCTCTACACATCATCAGTCCCCAACACACACCCCGCGATCAAGTGTCCACCCACACAGTCTTAAACTTCACACACCAACGGCTCTTACCACTGGGCCGAGACACAATGGTGTGTGAGAGGGGCTGATGCTGTTTGCACAGCCCAGGCCATGAGCAGGCGGGGTAGCTGTGACCCCGAGGATGCAAAGCAGGGTGGGGGACAAGGGGCAGGAGGCCTTGGCAGGGAGGATGCTCCTCCCCAGGCACAGGCAAACACCCCTCGTGATGCGCTCTCTGAGTGTCCGGAAATGCAGGCGGGGACTCTGCAGGCGCAGCGTGCGCAGTGGGGGCTGAGGCAGGGCCCCCGCTCAGTTGGTCACAGCCTCCGGCTGTGGGGAAGGCTCTGCTAGCCACAGCAATGCAGCAGGAGCAGCCCCAGGCGCGCTGCAAGCCACGGGCCAGGCAGCTCTGGAAGCGCTGTCCCCAGCTGAGAGCAAAGCAGACGCTTGCAGGAGAGGCTGTTGCCGCAGCGCCCCCCAAAATGCTGGGGCAGGTGGCCTGGGGCAGGCTGTCTCCTTGTGGGCCTGCCTTGCTGCTGCTGCTGCTGCTGCTGCTGGGTGAGTTGGGGCATGGCTTTGGCGTGGGGCTGAGGCCGGGAGGGCTGCTGAGCGGGGCAGGCCAGGGCCCGTGCTGGGCACAGGGGAGGGTGGGCAAAGGCTGTGCGCAGCCGCCGTGCAGCGCTGAGGAGCAGAGTGTCTTGGGTGGGGGCAGGAAGACCGTTGCTTCCTGCAGCTACCACGCAGCTCTGAGCAAAGCTCAGATTTTTCCAACTCCTCCAAGGGGTTCAGGTCATAGCCTGAGAGTTGAAAGATGCTAGAGCACATTTGGGAGCATTGGCCACCAACCTGGAACAACTGACGCATGGAAAATCGGCTTGGGGTGCTGTCATACCGGGAGAGAAAGGAGATGCAGCTAGAGCTGCATGGGTGGGAAGGTGTTTGCCCAGTAAGGCCTCAGCACGTGGAACCTGGGAAGGTGAAGGTGGCTGAGCCAGGTCGCTGCCTGTCTAACCAAAACCTTCTCTGCCCCACGCTGCAGGTGCCAGCTCAACCTCCCAGGAGATCTGCAAATCCTCGAGTGATGGTAAGCACAGGGATGGGTTCAGAAAAAGGAGTGGTGAAGGGAGAAGGGTTTTATTGCCCATGTGCGCCCCTGGAGAGGAGCCTGGACAACAGTAACTCTGGCCCGGGGCCATCTCTCCAGGTGACCTCCCACCTCCCGACCTCTTCCTGAACACCTCCACCGCTCAAGAGGGAGAACAAGTTTCTTTTCGCTGTTCCATCGATGCGCGCTCTCCTGCTACCCAAATTGTCTTCTGCAAGGATGGCGTGGAGCATTTCAGTGTGAAAGTCCAAAGGAGACATTCGATCTACTCCGTGCTCTTGACCATGACGATGGAGAGCACGGGGACCTACAGATGTGGGTACCAGCACAAGATTGCCTTCAACCGAGTGAGGAACTCTTTCCTCAGCATTCCCCAGTTCCTGACTGTCAGAGGTGAGGCGTTGCACTGGGTCACAGGCAGGAAGCATTCCTGGGCCCCACAGCCCTCAGATGGCAGTGAGGAGCCTGTTGTTCCCCATAGCGTGTCCCTGGGTAGTGCGGATACTGGGATCAGCGTGCAGTGAACTGCCCAGCCTTTGCCACCGGGGCAACTCCTCCCAGTCCCGGGAGAGCATCCTGCTCCTCTCCTGCCCCCAGCATCACGCAAAGGGCAGAGGGGTGGTGCCACATCTCATCCAGAGCCACAGCCGTGTGAGGCATTCATTGATTTGTCACGCCGGTCGATAGATGGAGGATGAGGGGGTCCCCACAGGTGCTGAGTCTGGGCAGGATGTGGGAGAGCTGGAGACTCTCAGCCTGTGCCTTTCTCCTCGCAGGCAGCGGGTCCAGCTCCCAGGCAGAGCCATCGACCGCAGGTGAGTGATTCCCTCTCCGCACACCCGGTGTCCCCCAGCACGAGGCCGAGGAGTGCTGGGCTGCCGGCACCAGCATACGGGCAGGATCCTCAGGCGGGATGTGGCCTGGCTCTAAGGGCACCTCCTGCTCTCGGCTTCCTCTCCCCATGACACCCCCTCTTCCCCAACACCTTCTGTCTCTCCCAGCTCCCCATCCCCGCCTCGCCCAACCCTTCCCCACAGGCATCGCGCTGGCATTGGCGGCCGTCTCCCTCCTCCTCCTGGCTGCAGCCACCTACTGTGCCATGAAGAAAGGTGAGCGATTTGGGAAACTGAGAGCAAACAGTGGGGCCAAAATGCCGCCCTGATGTGGGGTTGCTACTGGACGACGAATGCCACTTTAGCATGGGCAGCTCCTTACCCCTGTTTCATGGGAAGCTGAGCCCCCAAAAACTTTTCTTGATCACCTCGTGGGGAGCAAATACGCTCAGATGAGGAAGACGAAATGTACCTCTCTCCCAGGAATACATTGGCTGCCAGTGCTCTGGGCACGAGAAGGGAGTCTCCCAAGTGGCCTGAGAGGAGCCAGCACTGCTCACACACTTGGGCTGGTCCGGTGGCTGCTCTTCTTTGAGCTTGGCTCAAAGCTGCTCAGGGCATGGGAGAAATCAGTCTACGAAACAGGGTTCAGAGTTCCAAATAGAGGCTGGAAAAGTGCCTCCGTGAGTGAGGTGTGGAGGTTCAGCCCATCATCTCCATGGTGCAGCCCAGAGCAGGGAAAGCCAGGGCTGGGCAGTAACTCTGCGCTCCCGCCTCACCCTTTCCTTTCCTTGCAGGGGACTGCAGAGAGAGGTGCCAAAGGTGAGCAGCAATCCCTCCTGGCTGTGGGGCTGGGGGGGATGGAGACAGGGCATGGTGGGTTGCCTGGGGTAGTCCTCTGTACGGGGCAGCATGGTCTGTGTCGAAAGGTGGTTTCCCCTGGCATAGAGGCAGGGAAGAGCAGAGTTTGATTCCAGCTGTGATGGAGATGGGTTTGGAGCTGTGAGGTAGTTGTGGGTCCTCTGGGGTAGTCCTTGGCCAGGGACAACATAGACTTTGTTGGTGGGTGGCTTTCCCTGGCATGGAGGCAGAGAGGAGCAGGGCTTGCCCTGGGCTTGTTTCCAGCAGTGGACCAAATGCAAGAAAGCATCATCCCTGGGAATGACCCAAATGGTCTCATCACAGCCCGGACACACAGCCCAAAACCCTTTCCCTTCTCCTCTCCAGGCAGCAGCAACTTCCCAGCCATGAGGCTGAAACAACCGGCAACAACGCTATTCACTGTGAGTACTGCTTCCTCCCTCCGCATGAGCCATGGACCCCTCTTGGGCATCCCCTTCATGTGGGCTGGCTGCCCTCTGTCACCGCCAGCCACCCTCATCCCCTCAACTGGACATGTCGCCGTCTCAGGACCTACACAGACTCACAGGGCTGTGCCCCAAAACCACTTCCCACCCTCTCCTTCTCCACACCTCCACCACTCTAGAGTGGACGACCAGTGTGCTGGTTGGACACAGAGGGAAAATGCCGCGGGGTGGGGGAAATGCAGCCAAACCCCAGCATCCCTGCTCCACACGCACGGGTGGAAGGGCACGGTGCTCTGCCGCCCAGAGCGGGGTGAAAGGTGGGGGAAAGAGGGCAGGGCATTGCGTCCTGAGCCCGGGGCATGTGCTGATCAAAGGCGGGGTGGGTCTCACCCAGACCCAGCAGGGGAAGCAAGGGCTAACCTGGTGCTTTTTGCCCCCCAACAGACTCCACCATCGCCCACGTTGGACGCACCAGGGTTAGTGGTGGCACAGCTTTGGTGCCAGAGGAGGGAGCGGGACCCCAGGGAGGGGCTGTGCTGGTGGGGGTCCCTGCCCATGCCTTGGCCTGGGGAGTCCCACGGGGCTTTTCCCACTGAGAACCCAAGCGATGCACTTGCAGAAGAAGACATATATTTCTGTGCCCACCTGCCCACATCTTGCCACACCTCATTCCCCTTTATGGGTGACAATTCTCCAACAACACAAGATTTTTGCTACCAAGAAATTTTTTTTTCTTTGCATTCTCAAATATTGTCTTTTAAAAGTATTTCAGCTGCTGTGCAGTCTCACAAGGGGAAGAAATTACACATCCTTAAATATTTTTAAATATGGAATTTTTGAGGAGACCTGGGAAAAAAAAAAAAAGAACTTGTAAAAACAAGAACAAAGAAGAAATAAGGGGCCACCTCAGAACACAGTCCTGCCCCACATCTGCTATCCTTTTTCCTGCCTTGTGGCACACTGGGCTCGGAGCCAGCAGCTGAAATAACATGCTTTCATTTTCCCTCTCAAGCCTCGCGTGCAAGAGATGGACACCACCACAACGTATGCCACGGTGAGCCGCTCTCGCAGCCAGCCCAGATAGCGCTGCAGCATGGCGAGCGCACGAGGAGCCGTGCCCACCTTGGCCTTTTCTCTCCACCAGCTCTTGCTGGGCAATTGCCAGCGCTGGGCTTGGCAGGGCAACGCCTGCCCACAAGCCCTCTCCATGCCACCCTGTGCGCACCCAACCCTTCCACCCTCACCAGCCCTTCCCACACACATCAGAAATGTCTTTTGCATGACTTCCACCAACCGGATATCTATGACTCGCACGTACATTTACAACCTATTACATCTAAATGCATATACAGTACATTACATATATTGTGAATGTATACGTAAAGACATCTCCTTCCTCCTGTGTTAAGGAAGATGTGTTTAAATAAAATTCGTGATACAGCTATGGGTGTGCTGTGATATCTCCCCACAATGATTCACATCTCTACAAACGGGTACAAAGATGCATATGCACTGAGGTGCTCATACATCCTTGTTAAAAGCTCTGAGCAATGATGATGTGGTTTTGCTAAAATGAGCAATAAACATCTATGAATTTGTATCCTCAGTTATATCTCTGTCTTACACAGTCCCCTAAAGAATGGCATTGAGCTGCCCAAAGACAGCCGTAGAGATCCAAAGGGGTGTCTGTAGAGCTATGAAGGGACTGTAGAGAGACACGGGGATGGAAAGGGGAGCTGTCTCTTGCCTGAGCTCAGCTGAGACATCAACAGACTCTAAAAGCTTCATCTTGGCATTCTGCTCCTGCCTGTCTCTTCCTGGCCAAGCTCTCCTTCCCAAACGGAAATCCCAGACAAGACTCCTTTGTTGCCTTCACCACACCCAAAAGGCTCCATGCAATTGGAATATTAAAAGAGCAGGCAAGGTGATGGGGCCGCCAGTGCTGTGTCAGATCATGGTCTTGCGTCATAATTCTCATCCGTTCGTAGCTCCTGGTTTGCATTTGTGGTGAGGGTATAAGTAGGAACAGCTTTGCAGGTTTCCACACTGGCTGGATTTTTATGTCCCAGTTTGATCCCCATGATCCAGGTTTCAGTCACAAAGCCTGCAGGCAGAGAGACAGCCTCTGCTGGAGGGAGTGCACCTCCAGACGAGGGCAATGAAGATGATCAGAAGGCTGCAGCAGCTCTTTTAGGAGGACAGGCTGAGAGAGTTGGGGTTGTTCAGCCTGGAGAAGAGAAGGCTCCAGGAAGACCTTATGGCAGCCTTCCAGTATGTGAAGGGGGTCTACAAGAAACCTGGAGAGGGACATTTTGCAAGTGCATGTATCGATAGGATGAGGGGTAATGGCTTCAGACGGGAAAAGATTTAGTTTAAGTGTGAGGAAGAAATTATTCACTATGGGGCAGGTGAGGCACTGGAAGAGGTACCCAGAGGATTTGTGGCTGCCCCATCGCTGGAAGCGTTCAAGGCCATGGTGGCCTTAGCATTGAGCAATCTGGTCTAGTGGAAGGTATCCATGCCCGTGGCAGAGGGGTTGGAAGTGGATGATCTCAAAGGTCACTTCCAACCCAAACCATTCTATTCACTCCCCAGGGTGATATTCAGCAGCACAAAGTAGCTGAGCTGTCCCCGTTGAGCTTTCAGGTTGTACTCTTCCACCCCATCCTTGCAGAAGATGATTCAGGTTGCAGGAGACCGGCGTTCAATGGAGCAGCAGAACAGAACACGTTCCCGCTCCTGAGCGCTGAAGGTGTTCAAGGAAGAGGGCAGGAGCTGGGAGGTCACCTGGAGAGATGGCACAGGGATGACCCAGGCCAGCGTTAGTGACGACAGAGTGGTCAAACGCCCTGACAGAGTGGTCAAAGGCAGGGCACGAGTCTCCTCTCCACGGGTTCACATATGGCGAATGAACCCCATGGGCAGTCACACCGGCACCTGAAATGTGGACCAGAGAGGGTTTTTGCTGGAGGGGCAATGACAAGATTCACCCATGTGCACCTGCAAAGGTCCCCACTGCTGGCAGCCCCATCCCGTTGTTCCAGGTGGATGCCCATGGCTCCATAAAGCACTCCAGCATCTGCCCAGTCTCACACGGTGACTCAGGCACCCTCAACAGAGTGCCCTTTTCTTAGAGCAGCGCCGTAGCTGGAGGAGGCAATCATCTTCCTCTCCTCATCCAAGCACCTCTGCCCCTCACTGCTGCACAAGAGCAGTAATTCAGTAAAAATAAAGCAGAACCAAAGCAGCCCTCCATCACCCTTCTTCTGTTGCGACCCAGGGGACGAGAATACGGGATTTGGGTCTGCGAAAAGGAAACATGGAGCCAGTGGTCTTTTCAATCTGATTCCCTACCCTGAAAGGGGCAGATGCACAAGGGCTTTATGCGCAGCTTCTCTGCATCAAGATTAAGGTAAGACATGGCTGTGCACTGATCTCTTTGGGACCGCTCCTTAAGGGACTCGGGATTCCAATGTGGAGGAGGGGCTCAGACCATCTCAGCACTATCTCAGCTCAGCCCAGACACTGCTCCTCGCTGCA
Source organism: Vanellus vanellus (assembly GCF_965231255.1). Classification (NCBI taxonomy): domain Eukaryota; kingdom Metazoa; phylum Chordata; class Aves; order Charadriiformes; family Charadriidae; genus Vanellus; species Vanellus vanellus. The sequence continues at coordinate 370,971 of NC_138934.1, forward strand.
GCTGCTGGGCCTCTCGTCACCTTGCTCTAAAAAAAGCCCTCCCTTTCCCACAGCAGCTCTCTCAGCAGCAAGGTATTCGCCTCCTGCTCGTTCTGCACGCTCAGCCGTTGACCACACCACCCCTTGGCCACACAACTCCTCTGTGCGCACAGCAGCGCCTCTTCTATTTAGAAAGGAGATGTCCCTCTCGTTCCTCAACATCAACCCAACCGCTCCTTCAGAAAGACCTGTGTCCCCACCATGCTTGAGCAGGGCTTGAGCTGGGCTTGAGCTAGGCTGGAGCTGGGCTTGAAGCAGAACTGCAAACAGCAGCAGCTGCAAAACTCCAAGCCAGGACCAAAACTAGGTAGGGGAGGGTTGGAGGGCTGGAGGGCTGGCATGGCACCATGGAAGGAGGACAGTGAGAGCCACTACAGAGTTATGGGAAAATCTCCGCCTCAGGGGAGCGTGGCTTTGTGCTCCCCCCTCAATGGGACATCTTGGAGACAAGAAGAGCTTGCATGGCCTGAAAGCCTCTGCAAGAGCTGAACCTCAACTCTGACCAATCTGTCAGTGTTGGCACCTGGAGGGAGAAGGAGAGTTTGTATACAACCACCAGTACGTCCCTGGAGACACACAAGAAGAGGATTGGAAGGGGAGAGCTGCGGGCTTTAAGAGTAGACATAAGATGGATTTGGGACTATTAATTGAGAACAGAATTCACTAAGATTAATTTATTGGAATTTAAAGAATTGTCATTTAAAACAGTGATGATGGGACCAGCTCTGCCTTGCAAGCAGGTACGCCGAAGCAAAAGGACATTGTGCCGGTAGCAGGAGGGGGAAGAGTGGAAGAGGAATTGGCACGTACAGTAACTCTGGCTGTCAGCAGAAGGGTCCGCAGCACGATAAGCATCACCGAGAGGTGTGGAGAGAGCGGGGAGAAGAGGTGTTGAGGGTGCTTGGCCCCACTTCCATATGCAGCAATTGGGCCTTTTTGGCCATTCCCAGGGATTATGATTTCTTCATGCCTGGGCACAGCCCAGGCCATGAGCAGGCGGGGTAGCTGTGACCCCGAGGATGCAAAGCAGGGTGGGGGACAAGGGGCAGGAGGCCTTGGCAGGGAGGATGCTCCTCCCCAGGCACAGGCAAACACCCCTCGTGATGCGCTCTCTGAGTGTCCGGAAATGCAGGCGGGGACTCTGCAGGCGCAGCGTGCGCAGTGGGGGCTGAGGCAGGGCCCCCGCTCAGTTGGTCACAGCCTCCGGCTGTGGGGAAGGCTCTGCTAGCCACAGCAATGCAGCAGGAGCAGCCCCAGGCGCGCTGCAAGCCACGGGCCAGGCAGCTCTGGAAGCGCTGTCCCCAGCTGAGAGCAAAGCAGACGCTTCCAGGAGAGGCTGTTGCCGCAGCGCCCCCCAAAATGCTGGGGCAGGTGGCCTGGGGCAGGCTGTCTCCTTGTGGGCCTGCCTTGCTGCTGCTGCTGCTGCTGCTGCTGGGTGAGTTGGGGCATGGCTTTGGCGTGGGGCTGAGGCCGGGAGGGCTGCTGAGCGGGGCAGGCCAGGGCCCGTGCTGGGCACAGGGGAGGGTGGGCAAAGGCTGTGCGCAGCCGCCGTGCAGCGCTGAGGGGCAGAGTGTCTTGGGTGGGGGCAGGAAGACCGTTGCTTCCTCCAGACGTGATGCAGCTCTGAGCAAAAGGTGTATTTTTCGAACGCCACAAGTGGGTTCGAGTTGCAGTGTGAGAGTTTGTACATGCTGGAGTGCTGTAGGGATCTATGCTCACCCACCTGCAAGAGCAAACCCATCCAAAATGGGCTTGGGGTTTTGTCAAGCCAGGAGACTGAGGACATGCAGGCTGGAGACACATGGGTGAGAAGGTGCTCGCCCAGCAAAATCTCAGCGCTGGGGACCAGTGCATGTGGGTGAGTCAGGTCATTGCCCCTGTAAAGAAAAGCCTCTTTTCTGCATGGAACAGGTGCCGGTGTGACTCCCCAGGACATCTGCAGCTCCCCAGGGGATGGTGAGCACGGGGATGGGTCCTTAAAAAGGAGTGGTGAAGGAGAGGAGATGGGAAGGGAGAGGGGATTGATTCCCCTGGTGTGAACCCCTGGAGGGGAGACTCCTGCCCTGCATTTTGTAGCTCCCACAACAGTAACTGTGGCCTGGGGCATCCCCGTGCCATCTCTGCAGGTGACCTCCCGCCTCCTGACCTCTTCCTGAACACCTCCAACGCTCAGGAGGGGGAACAGGTTTTGCTTCACTGCTCCATTGATGGGCACTCTCCTGCTACCCGAGTCATCTTTTGCAAGGATGGGGTGGAGAAGTACAGACTGAAAGCCGAAAAGAGAAAGCTTACGTACTCCATGCTTGTGACTGTGACGATGGAGAGCACAGGGACATACAGATGTGGGTACCAGCAGAAGACTGAGTACTACAGAATGAGGAGCTCTGTGCTCAGCACTCCACAGAACCTGACTGTCACAGGTGAGGCGTCCCATGGTACCCAAGCACGCTCCGCTGCAGAGCCTCAATGACCCCAGTTGAGGCTGGGACTCCTCTGTGACCCATGGCATTGTCCTGAGCAGTGGGGATGCTCAGACAAGCCTTTGCCACTGGGTGACCTTGTACCAGTCCCGGGAGAGCATCCTGCTCCTCTCCTGCCCCCAGCATCACGCAAAGGGCAGAGGGGTGGTGCCACATCTCATCCAGAGCCACAGTCGTGTGAGGCATTCATTGATTTGTCACGACTGTCAATAGATGGAGGATGAGGGGGTCCCCACAGGTGCTGAGTCTGGGCAGGACGTGGGAGAGCTGGAGACTCTCAGCCTGTGCCTTTCTCCTCGCAGGCAGCGGGTCCAGCTCCCAGGCAGAGCCATCGACCGCAGGTGAGTGATTCCCTCCCCGCACACCCAGTGTCCCCCAGCACAAGGCCGAGGGGTGCTGGGCTGCCGGCACCAGCATACGGGCAGGATCCTCAGGCGGGATGTGGCCTGGCTCTAAGGGCACCTCCTGCTCTTGGCTTCCTCTCCCCATGACACCCCCTCTTCCCCAACACCTTCTGTCTCTCCCAGCTCCCCATCCCCGCCTCGTCCACCCCTTCCCCACAGGTATCGCGCTGGCAGTGGCGGCCGTCTCCCTCCTCCTCCTGGCTGCAGCCACCTACTGTGCCACTGTGCCACAGCCACTGCGGCGTGCACAGAGGAGTGGTGTGGCCAAGCTTTTCCGTGGTCAACATCTGAGCATGCAGAGTGAGCAGGAGGCTACTACCTCGGTGCTGAGAAAGCTGCTGTGGGAAAGGGAGGGCTTTTTTCAGAGCAAGGTGACACAAGGCCCAGCAGCTGCAGCGAGGAGCAGTGTCTGGGCTGAGCTGAGATGCTGCTGATCTCTGCTGAGCCAATTGCACATGGTGGGAATCAATGTCTTCTAAGGGCAAGTCCCAAGAGGCTGTGGTGTGTTAGAATATGTCTCCAAATTTTGATCCGTCTTCTCCTACGCAGACAGACACAGCCATGTGCCATGCACAGCTAAAAGCCTGGTACAGCACATTGCATTGTGGCTTATCAGATGCTGCTGTTGATCTCCATGAGCCAAGAAACTCAGTCCTGGTGGCTAAATCCCTTCCTCCTATATGCACACGCACAGGCTGCCACTTCAGTCCTACTCCACCAACTTGGCTTGGTCATCATGCCTGCTCTCCAACAGCTCCACCTGCACAAAACCCTCTTGTAGACGCTCTTCCTCTGCTGCCCTCCTAGTTCCCAGGCTCCTAACATAGACATGTGCCTCTTCCCAGACCCACCAGTCCATTCTACTTGTAGAGTGAGATCTGTATCTCTGGATGGGAGAGGACCCAAGGAAAAAGTGGTCCCAGACGTTCTTCTTGCCAAGGCAGGGAGAGCTGGAGAGGCCGCTTGTTGGCAGCCCCTCAGATCCCATGGCAAAAGATGACCTCAGGCTGTGCAGCCAAAGCACAGCCAGGAGAAAGAGCCAGGACAGGAACAAACAAAAGCCTGAGACGATGAACAGGGGTCAGCAGGGGACCGGCAATAAGCTCTCCTTTGTGGGACGGCGCCACTCTGACAGAGCCTGGGCTGTGCCAGGGATGCTCCAAGCTGTGTCCCCTCTCCCTCTGAGAGCTGACATCAAGGAAAATGGGGAGATTCGCATGAGCTGGGGGTTTCCTCAGGAGTCCGATGAAGTGAGACATGAGCTGGGGGTCATCTCCATGTCTGGGATGGTGCCAGCACAGGACACTGGCACTCACAAGGTCTGCATTTCTCTGGCAGGCACAAGTCCCTCGCCGGGAACAGTGCTCCCACACACTTGTGAGCCATTGCTTGTGAGCCCTTCCTACCATGTCCTTCCTTCAGGACTTGTCTTGTTCTCGTTGTGACCCTCCTCTCTTCCAGGACCAGCCGTTCCCCTCTGGGTCTGGATCCTGCGCTCTGCCCTCACCCTGCTCCTCCTCACCTCCGCCCCCATCATCACCCTCATCCTGGAGACATGCAGCCACTGTGCCACTGCCGATGGTCAGCCTGGAGATGTCCCCATCCCCACTGCCCTCTGATGTCCCTTGTTGCCCCAGGCTCCCTGCCTTCCCCCCTCCAGCCTCCGACAAAGATGCTTTCCAGGTCCTGCATCCCTCCAGCACTTCCCATCCACCATGTTGTGGTGGCAGGAAAGCACACGGAATCACTGAATTTGTGGAATTGGAAGGGACCTCTAGAGATCATCTAGTCCAACTCCCTTGCTAAAGCAGGACCGCATAAGCGACATTCCTCAGGACTGCATGGAGGCGGGTCATGAAAATCTCCAGAGAAGGGGACTCCACCACCTCCCTGGGCAGCCTGTGCCAGTGCTCTGTCACCCTCACCATAAAGTTTGTCTTTGTATTTGAACGGAACTTCCTATGTTCCAACTTGTGTTCATTGCCCCTCCTCCTGTCACTGGGAACCACTGGAAAGAGCCTGGCTCCATCCTCCTTCAACCCACCCTTTAGATACGTGTACACAATAATAAGGTCTCCCCTCAGCCTTCTCTTCTCCAGGCTAAAGAGTCCCAGCTCTCTCGGCCTTTCCTCAGAAGGGAGATGCTCCAATCCCTGAGTCATCTTAGTTGCCCTACGCTGGACTTGGTCCAGCATTTCCCCGTCTCTCTTGAATTGGGGAGCCCAGAACTGGACGCAGTATTCCAGTTGTGGCCTCACCAGAGCAGAGTAGAGGGGGAGAATGACCTCCCTCGACCTACCGGCCACGCTCTTCCCTGTGCAGCCCAGGATTCCATTGGCCTTCATGGCGACAAGGGCACATTGCTGGGCAGGTCATTGGGCAGCGGCCGAATGGTTATGACGCCCCGTGCAAAAGCACCTTGTTTGGCAGAGGGTCTGTGGGAGGCGAGATATAAAGGATTTGTTGAGAAGTGGAGAGCTGATGCGTCTCCTCTGTCTTTGAGTGACTCCTCTGAAGAGAGCGGGGAGAGCTCCTTTCCTCCTGGCTGGTGGGACCATGTGTCCCAGGACAGAGCTGCCGTCCCCTCCGTCTGGTGCTGCGAGGGTTTCCCTCCCTGTTGGCATCAGCCTGGCACATGTGTCCTGGCAAAGTGCCAAAGTGAGGGTGCCACAGCCCATTGTCCACGGGGTCCAAGGGGCAGTCCATCCTGGCTGTCTGAACCCCACACACACCCATCTCTGGGAAAGGGGGAATAAGATGAAAACCTCCCCTGCGAGACAGGACTGAGAGTGTCCAGCTGTGCGAGAGATGCAGATGGGGTGTCGGCATCAGCAGCCCCCACATGCACCTCAGGCAACCTTCCCCAAGCAGAGTCTCAAGTCTCCCACAGTAACGCCTCTCATCACTGGCCCAGGAACAAAGTGTCTCTCCCGTGTGCAACAGCAGACGCCGGACTCCGGGCCCTTGGTGTGCCCCAGGGAGCTCAGGGGCAAGCTTGGGTGGAGGCAGGAGAGGAGCACCTTGGCTGGGAAGCACAAGGCAGCACGGCTCCATGGTGAGGCAAGGGGAAGGAGGGTGGGAGCCAATTGCACAGCCAGATGCTCAGAGGCAGAGCTGGAGGTGATCATAGAAACATAGAATCATAACATGGTTTAGGTTGGAAGGGACCTTGAAGATCAGCAAGTTCCACCCCGCTGCTAGAGGCAGGGACACCTCCAACATTGCTCAAAGTCCCGTCCAACCTGGCCTTGAACACCACCAGGGATGGGGCAGCAACAGCTTCTCTGGGCAACCTCTTCCAGGGCCACACGAGTCTCAAAGTGAAAAATTGTCTACCTCACACACAGCTCGGTGTCATCAGCAAACGTGCTGAGGGTGCACTGGATCTCATGTCCATGTAACCAAGAAAGGTGTTGAACAGCACAGGTCCCAGTACCAACCCCTGAGGAATGCCACTCATCACTGGTTTCCACTTGGACATTGAACCCTTGAATGCAACTCTTTGCATGCGCCCATCCAGCCAGTTCTTTATCCATCGAGTGGTCCATTTGTCGAATCCATGTCTCTTCCATTTAGAGACCAAGATGTTGTGTGGGACAGTGTCACATTTTTTGCACAAGTCCAGGTAGATGACATCAGTTGCTCTTCCCTTGTCCACTGCTGCTGTGACCCCTTTGTAGAAGGCCACCAAATTTGTCAGGCATGACTTGCCCTTGGTGAAGCCATGTTGGCTGCTACCAATCACCTCCTTAGTTTCCACGTGCCGTAGCGGAGTTTCCAGGAGGATCTGCTCCATGATGCTGTCTGGCAGAGAGGTGAGACTGACCGGCGTGTACTTCCCCGGGTCTTCCTTATTTCCCTTTTCAAAAATAGGGGTTCTGTTTCCCCTTTTCCAGTCAGCAGGAACCTCACCAGACTGCCACGACTTCTCAAATATCATGGCAGGTGGCTTAGCAAGTTCCTCTGCCAGTTCCCTCAGGACACGCAGATGTATCTCATCAGGTCCCATGGACTTGTGCCCCTTCAGGTTCCTCAGGTGGTCTGGTGCTCAATCTTCACCTACCTACTCCACCAACTCAGAGGACTAAGGAAGTCTTCTGTGCCTCTCTATCACACAGCTCATCTTCTTATACACTCTCTATCACCACGTTTGTGATGATGAAACAGCAGAGAGGAAGTGAAAATTAAAACACACACGGTAATTGGTTACATCTACAGCTCCAATCTGACTTTCTCCATTTTGAAACTTGTGGTTTCAGATGTGAGGTCTTCTGTACAGAATCACAGAAGCACAGACTAGCTGAGGTCGGAAGGGACCTCCAAAGGTCGTCTCGTCTAACCCCCTGCTCAGCAGGGCCACCTGGAGCCTGTTGTCCAGGGCCCTGTCCAGAGCGCTTTGGAATAGTTTCAGGGATGGGAAGTGCACAGCCTCCCCGAGGAACAATGTCTGTAAGGCTCCGGGACCAGTTTGGAGCCCAACGTCCTTGCTACATTGGACTAGACGACCTCCAGAGGTCCCTTCCGACCTAAATTATTTTGTGTTTCTTGGTTTTGCTGGTTTTGGTTTTCTCCTTATTGCTACAGGCTAAAGAGGAGAATGTGAATAAAAATGAGAAGCCATTGCCTCTTGCCAGTGCATTTTTACCATAATCAATGTCATGCCACAGTTTGTCAAGACTATGAGAGCTGAAACCAAGTTCCAACTGTACTTCTACAGACTGAGACCGCAAAATAGAGGTACGCAATTATACAAATTAGAGGACTGCGGATAGTGGGTAAATCTGAAAACAAAGTTTTTCAAGACAATGGGAAGCTGAGTGGGATGCAATGAGAGATATAATAAATAAAATAAAGTCACGCTGTGCCCATATACCCGGGATGTAAAACGGGATTTGCTCATCCAGCTGGAGATGGCTTGTAGACAGGTTAGGGAATCCTGCTCCAATGTTAATTTAGCTGTTAAAAGCCACAGTAACAATTACTCACCATGAGCATTCCTGACCTCTGAACTCAGACTATTAATAAGCAGCTCTTTTGCCTTGAGGGAAAGGACGTACGTTATCAGTACATGTGAGGAAGTGGTCTAAAACGGCCGTGTAGGGTTAGTTATCAGATGGGAGATCTCTGCACTAGCTGAAGATATAAAAAGCCAGGGCTGTCTCTCATGAAGGTTCTCATAATTGCTTTCAGGTTTTGATGGTCATTGCTCTGAACAGTGTCTGCACTCTGGTTTGCACAACCGCTTTTGCTCTCTGTTCCTCTATGCCGCGCAATAACTAATTAGCCACCGGGCTCTGAAGTGTGTCCGTTTCGTGCCCCAAGGATGGGCGCAGGCTGCCCCAAATCTGGCTTTCTTGTCCCAGGGAAATCACCACAGGGTGCTCCTGCAGACCTGGCCTCTCGTGTGCCACCTGCCACACACGGGTGCATGATCTGCAGCTCCAGGCTATGCAGTATCTGCAGCTGTCTCCACTTACATACACTCAACCACCCAACAGGGGGACACAACAGAGCCTCCTCTCCTTCTCAGTAACCAGCGTCCTGCCTTCGCCTTGGAGGTCCAAATGGAGCACTGCAGGAGCAAAGCACCAAAAAAGTCAGGCTTGATAGGAGAGTGGTCAAGGGTGAGTTCCTGGGCAGTGGACCGCTGCTTATGGTGCCCCTTGAAAGAGGTGTCTTGGTGGGAAGAGTGTCAGTAGGAGACAAGGGTGATGTGGTGGGTGAGTTTTCCAAAACGGTGACTTTTAGACACTTCCTTGTTGAAATGCAAGTGCTGGAGGTCACCCCGCTTAAGCCTCATTTTTTTGAGACTGTGTTTCATTCCTCTCACATCACCCCATGGCCTTTGCCATCAACTCCATCTGTCACTCCCTCACAGCACTGCCACAGAGTGTCCCCTCCACCTACCGCCATCATCCTCAGTTTAAAGCCCTCCTTATGGGCTCAGACGTCCCATTGGCAAAAGCAGCTCTGCCCTGCTTGGAGCGGTGAATCCCATCACTCCCCAGTGGACGCTCATCTGCAAATAGGGTTCATTGCTCATAGCCACAGAACCCTGCTGCCCAAACCACCTTCACAGCCCATTGACCGATGATATCAGTACCTTCCTCCTCACACCCTTGCACACCTCGACAGCAGGATTGAGGAGAACACCAGCTGGGACCTCGTGCCCTTGACTACCACGGCCAGAACTCTGCAGCAAATTTTGACTCTGCCCAGGTTTCCCCTGGAGGATGACATCCACATTGAAGGAGAGCTGGGAGCAGCAGTCAAAAAAGGGAAAAGAGGGGGGGACAAGGGGTAGGAGGACTTCGCAGGGAGGATGCTGCTCTGGAGGCAAACACTGCTCGTGCTCCAGTATCTAAGTGTCCGGAAATGAAAGCGGGGACTCTGCAGGCGCAGCGTGCGCAGTGGGGGCTGAGGCAGGGCCCCCGCTCAGTTGGTCACAGCCTCCGGCTGTGGGGAAGGCTCTGCTAGCCACAGCAATGCAGCAGGAGCAGCCCCAGGCGCGCTGCAAGCCACGGGCCAGGCAGCTCTGGAAGCGCTGTCCCCAGCTGAGAGCAAAGCAGACGCTTGCAGGAGAGGCTGTTGCCGCAGCGCCCCCCAAAATGCTGGGGCAGGTGGCCTGGGGCAGGCTGTCTCCTTGTGGGCCTGCCTTGCTGCTGCTGCTGCTGCTGCTGCTGGGTGAGTTGGGGCATGGCTTTGGCGTGGGGCTGAGGCCGGGAGGGCTGCTGAGCGGGGCAGGCCAGGGCCCGTGCTGGGCACAGGGGAGGGTGGGCAAAGGCTGTGCGCAGCCGCCGTGCAGCGCTGAGGGGCAGAGTGTCTTGGGTGGGGGAGGAAGACCGTTGCTTCATCCAGACGCGACGCAGCTCTGAGCAAAAGGTGTATTTTTCAAACGCTACAAGTGGGTTCGAGTCGCAGTGTGAGACTTCGTACATGCTGGAGTGCTGTAGGGATCCATGCTCACCCACCTGCAAGAGCAAACCCATCCAAAATGGGCTTGGGGTTTTGTCAAGCCAGGAGACTGAGGACATGCAGGCTGGAGACACATGGGTGAGAAGGTGCTCGCCCAGCAAAATCTCAACGCTGGGGACCAGTGCATGTGGGTGAGTCAGGTCATTGCCCCTGTAAAGAAAAGCCTCTTTTCTGCATGGAACAGGTGCCAGCGTGACTCCCCAGGACATCTGCAGCTCCCCAGGGGATGGTGAGCACGGGGATGGGTCCTTAAAAAGGAGTGGTGAAGGAGTGGAGATGGGAAGGGAGAGGGGATTGATTCCCATTGTGTGAACCCCTGGAGGGGAGACTCCTGCCCTGCATTTTGTAGCTCCCACAACAGTAACTGTGGCCTGGGGCATCCCCGTGCCATCTCTGCAGGTGACCTCCCACCTCCTGACCTCTTCCTGAACACCTCCAACGCTCAGGAGGGGGAACAGGTTTTGCTTCACTGCTCCATTGATGGGCACTCTCCTGCTACCCGAATCGTCTTTTGCAAGGATGGGGTGGAGAAGTACAGCCTGAAAGCCGAAAAGAGAAAGCTTACGTACTCCATGCTTGTGACCGTGACGATGGAGAGCACGGGGACATACAGATGTGGGTACCAGCAGAAGACTGAGCACTACAGAATGAGGAGCTCTGCGCTCAGCACTCCACAGAACCTGACTGTCACAGGTGAGGCGTCCCATGGTACCCAAGCATGCTCCGCTGCAGAGCCTCAATGACCGCAGTTGAGGCTGGGACTCCTCTGTGCCCCATGGCATTGTCCTGAGCAGTGGGGATTCTCAGACAAGCCTTTGCCACTGGGTGACCTTGTACCAGTCCCGGGAGAGCATCCTGCTCCTCTCCTGCCCCAGCATCACGCAAAGGGCAGAGGGGTGGTGCCACATCTCATCCAGAGCCACAGCCGTGCGAGGCATTCACTGATTTGTCACGACTGTCAATAGATGGAGGATGAGGGGGTCCTCAGAAGTGCTGATTCTGGGCAGGACGTGGGAGAGCTGTAGACTCTCAGCCTGTGCCTTTCTCCTCGCAGGCAGCGGGTCCAGCTCCCAGGCAGGGCCATTAGCAGAATCGGGCCGAGGGATGCTGGGGCTTATGGGCAGGATCCTCAGGCGGGATGTGGCCTGGCTCTAAGGGCACCTCCTGCTCTCGGCTTCCTCTCCCCATGACACCCCCTCTTCCCCAACACCTTCTGTCTCTCCCAGCTCCCCATCCCCGCCCCGTCCACCCCTTCCCCACAGGCATCGCGCTGGCAGTGGCGGCCGTCTCCCTCCTCCTCCTGGCTGCAGCCACCTACTGTGCCGTGAAGAAAGGTGAGTGATTTGGGGAAATGCAGGGTTAATCTGGAGGCCATAATGGCACCCTGTTGTAGGGCTGCTGCTGTCTGACCCATGTCAGTTTAAGACAGCCAGCACCTTACCTCCGTTTCATGGGAAGCTGAAGCTCTCAGACCTTTCCTTTGTCACCTGAGGGGAGCAAAGGTGCAGATATAAAGACAAATTTTCCTCCAGGGTGGTTGCGCTTGCATGTCCAAGTGGGGAGGGAGATAGCGAATGCATTCCTCTCCCAGGCAGGCGTTTGTTCCCAGCACAAGAATGTCTCCTCTAAGTTTCCTGAGCGGAGAAACATGGTCCTCAGCAGTTGGGCTTTCCAATTTTGCAAACTGGACTCACGGTTACATAGCCTGGGCTGGAAAACCCCACCCCTGAGTGAGGTGTGGAGGTTCAGCCCATCATCTCCATGGTGCAGCCCAGAGCAGGGAAAGCCAGGGCTGGGCAGTAACTCTGCGCTCCCGCCTCACCCTTTCCTTTCCTTGCAGGGGCGTGCAGAGAGAGGTGCCAAAGGTGAGCAGCAATCCCTCCAGGCTCTGGGGCTGGGGGGGATGGAGACAGGGGCATACCTGGTGCTCATGGCTGGTCCTTGGCATGAGGAAGCATGGTCTGTGTCCATGGGTGGCATCCCCTGGGTGGCAGGCAGGGAGGAGCAGGGCTTGCCATGGACCCATCTGCAAGAAAGCATCATCCCTGGGAATGACCCAAAAGGCCCCATTGCTGTGGGACGGCAGTGGGGCCGCAGAACCTCAACACCTTTTCTCCCCGCTCTCTCCACACCGCTCCGTGATGCTGGTAGTGCTGCGGACTCTTCTGCTGACAATGGGAGTTACTGTAAGTGTAAGAAAACCCTCTGCCCCCTCACCCCCCGTCACCCACCTGGCTCAACATTCTTCTGCTTCAGTGTCCTCACTTGCAATGCAGAGCTGGTCCCATATTTTATGGTCTTATAAAATATTCATTATATTACCATTAATTTATATCTCAAGAAACCATCTTTGTGAGAAGTAGTCCCCATGCCATCTTGAAACCTGTGTCTCCCCTCTTCCAAACCTGTACTTGCATATCTCCAACGATATGGTGGTGCATGGACACTAACTCTGATTCTCCCTCCAGATGTCACCATTGACGAAGTGGTCGGATTTGAGGTGAGTTCAGCTCTTGCAGAAGCTTTGCTCTGCTGTGGTTGTCATTCCATCCATCCAAGGTGCCATCCCAGCCCCAGGGTCTTTGGCCGTGATCGGCATGAAGGTACAGCCCAGAGATAAAGAAGGTTTTTTTATTGCCTTATCCCAGGAGAGGTGTCAGGTGAAATGTCCCCCTGAGAGCGGCTGTCTGTCTTTCTCAGGGGTTGTGACCCAAACCTGGTGCATGGGGCTGACATGGGGACTTCATATGCCATCCAGCGTGAAAACCTGCAAAGCTTTCTCTGGCTAAAGCCTCAGAGTGAATGCAAACCAGGAGCTACAAACGGATGAGCATTTTGACGCAAGACCATGATCTGACACAGCACAGGCGGCCCCATCACCTTGCCTGCTCTTTTACTATTCCAATTGCATGGAGCCTTTTGGGTGTGGTGAAGGCAACAAAGGAGTCTTGTCTGGGATTTCCGTTTGGGAAGGAGAGCTTGGCCAGGAAGAGACAGGCAGGAGCAGAATGCCAAGATGAAGCTTTTAGGGTCTGGTGATGTCTCAGCTGAGCTCAGGCAAGAGACAGCTCCCCTTTCCATCCCCGTGTCTCTCTACAGTCCCTTCAGAGCTCTACAGACACCCCTTTGGGTCTCTAGGGATGTCTTTGGGCAGCTCAAACCCATTCGTTAGGGGACTGTGTAAGACAGATATAATTGAGGATACAGATTCATAGAAGTTTATTGCTCATTTGAGCAAAACCACATCATCATTGCTCATAGGTTTTAACAAGGATGTATGAGCACCTCAGTGCATATGCATCTGTGTACCCGTTTGTAGAGATGTGAATCATTGTGGGGAGATATCACAGCACACCCATAGCTGTATCATGAAGTTTATTTAAACACATCTTCCTTAACACAGGAGGAAGGAGATGTCTTTACGTATACATTCACAATGTATGTAATGTACTGTATATGCATTTAGATGTAAGAGGTTGTAATTGTAAATACGCGTCATAGATATCCTGTTGGTGGAAGTCATGCAGAAGACATTTCTGATGTGTGTGGAAGGGCTGGTGAGGGTGGAAGGGTTGGGTGCGCACAGGGTGGCATGGAGAGGGCTTGTGGGCAGGCGTTGCCCTGCCAAGCCCAGCGCTGGCAATTGCCCAGCAAGAGCTGGTGGAGAGAAAAGGCCAAGGTGGGCACGGCTCCCCGTGCGCTCGCCATGCTGCAGCGCTATCTGGGCTGGCTGCGAGACCGGCTCACCGTGGCATACGTTGTGGTGGTGTCCATCTCTTGCACGCGAGGCTTGAGAGGGAAAATGAAAGCATGTTATTTCACCCGCGGGCTCCAAGCCCAGTGTGCCACAAGGCAGGAAAAAGGAGAGCAGATGTGGGGCAGGACTGTGTTCTGAGGTGGCCACTTATTTCTTCTTCGTTCTTCTTTTTACAAGTTCTTTTTTTTTCCCAGGTCTCCTCAAAAACTCCGTATTTGAAAACATTTAAGGATGTGTGATTTCTTCCCCTGGTGAGAGTAATTTTGACCGCAGCAGCTGAAATACTGTTAAGAGGGAACTTTTTCTTTTTGAAAATGGAAAGAAAAAACAAATTTCTTGGTAGAAAAAATCTTGTGTTGTTGGAGAATTGTCACCCATAAAGGGGAATGAGGTGTGACAAGATGTGGGCAGGTGGGCACAGAAACATATGTCTTCTTCTGCAAGTGCATCGGTTGGGTCCTCGGTGGGAAGAGCCCTGTGGGACTCCCCAGGCCAAGGCATGGGCAGGGACCCCCACCAGCACAGCCCCTCCCTGGGGTCCCGCTCCCTCCTCTGGCACCAAAGCTGTGCCACCACTCACCCTGGTGCGTCCAACGTGGGCGATGGTGGAGTCTGTTGGGGGGCAAAAAGCACCTGGTTAGCCCTTGCTTCCCCTGCTGGGTCTGGGTGAGACCCACCCCGCCTTTGATCAGCACATGCCCCGGGCTCAGGACGCAATGCCCTGCCCTCTTTCCCCCACCTTTCACCCCGCTCTGGGCAGCAGAGCACCGTGCCCTTCCACCCGTGCGTGTGGAGCAGGGATGCTGGGGTTTGGCTGCATTTCCCCCACCCCGCGGCATTGTCCCTCTCTGCCCAACCAGCAGACCTGTATCTGCCGCTCTGCGCCCACCTGTGAAACCAAAGTCACCCTGAACATAGACGGAGGCACACGGACCACCTCCCCGTTCCCCCACCCACCGCACCCCCCCTTTGCTGCAGTCTGTTGTGTCAGAGGGAGCAAGGAGATGTTTTCCCCACCAGTGCCCACCAATGGACGCACATCCTCAGCTGCTGCCCTCTGCTTGGAAGCAGAAATCATGGTGAAGTGAAAATACAGAGGGGGAAAAAGTCCAGAAGAACTAATTCTCCAGGAGGGGTCCATGGGTCACCCAGAGAGAGGTGGTGGTACTCACACTATATTTCGTTCTCGTCGGTCACCTCAGCCTCATGTCTGGGAAGTTGGTGCTGCCTGGAGAGGAGGGGGAAAAGAGGTTTTGGGTGCGTGTCCAGGCTGTGATGACATCATTCGGGTCATTCCCGGGGATGATGCTTTCTAGCATCAGGTCCATGGCTGGAAGGAAGCCCAGGGCAAGCCCTGCTCCTCTCTGCCTCCACCCGAGGGGCATTTTACCCATGGACAAAGACCACTCTGCCCCGTGCAAATGACAACCCCAGGACCACCACAGGGAAGCTGGAATGCCTCCCTCTTCATCCCCCCCAGCCCCAGAGCCTGGAGGGATTGCTGCTCACCTTTGGCACCTCTCTCTGCACGCCCCTGCAAGGAAAGGAAAGGGTGAGGCGGGAATGCAGAGTTACTGCCCAGCCCTGGCTTTCCCTGCTCTGGGCTGCACCATGGAGATGATGGGCTGAACCTCCACACCTCACTCAGGGATGGGGTTTTCCAACTATGCAACCATGAGTCCGTTTCCCAGACTGGCTTCTCCCAAGCTCTCACCAGCTGTGGGCAGCCCAAGTGTGAGGAGCCTCTTTTACTCCTTTCAGCCCAGCTCGGACACTCCCTTCTTTGACAAAGTGCTCTGGGAACAAATGTTTGTTTGGGGCAGGGATGCATTTAGTCTTCCCCATCTCAGCACATTTGCTCTTTGCACTTGAAAAAGGAATGGTTCCTTCATCTTCCTGTGAAACTGGGTAAGGGACTGGCGATGCCAAAGTGCTACGTTTCGTTATGACTTCCCTGTGGGTTTTAGTTCATTGTTTACCCTGAATTTCCCCAAATCGCTCACCTTTCTTCACGGCACAGTAGGTGGCTGCAGCCAGGAGGAGGAGGGAGACGGCCACCACTGCCAGCGCGATGCCTGTGGGGAAGGGGTGGACGGGGCGGGGATGGGGAGCTGGGAGAGACAGAAGGTGTTGGGGAAGAGGGGGTGTCATGAGGAGAGGAAGCCAAGAGCAGGAGGTGCCCTTAGAGCCAGGCCTCATCCCACCTGAGGATCCTGCCCGTATGCTGGTGCCGGCAGCCCAGCACCCCTCGGCCTCGTGCTGGGGGACACTGGGTGTGCGGGGAGGGAATCACTCACCTGCGGTCGATGGCTCTGCCTGGGAGCTGGACCCGCTGCCTGCGAGGAGAAAGGCACAGGCTGAGAGTCTCCAGCTCTCCCACGTCCTGCCCAGAATCAGCACCTGTGGGCCCCCCTCATCTTCCATCTATCGACCGTTGTGACAAATCAATGAATGCCTCTCACGGCTGTGGCTCTGGATGAGATGTGGCACCACCCCTCTGCCCTTTGCGTGATGCTGGGGCAGGAGAGGAGTAGGATGCTCTCCCGGGACTGGAAGGAGTTGCCCCAGTGGCAAAGACTGGGCTGAACTGCACCCTGACAACAACAGTCCACAGTGCCCAGGGCCAAGTCATGGGGCAACACAGGGTCCCTGCCCTAATTTAGGGTCTGTTTGTCTCTGTAGTGGTTCCTGCCCATGCCCAGTGCCACCTCTCACCTCTGACAGCCAGGTGCCGGGGAGCACTGAGGGCAGAGCTCCTCACCCAGTTGCTCTCGTTCCTGTGCTGGTACCCACACGCGTACGTCCCTGCGCTCCCCAGGGTGATGTTCAGCAGCACAAAGTAGCTGAGCTGTCCCCGTTGGGCTTTCACGCTGTACTCCTCCACCCCATCCTTGCAGAAGATGATTTGTGTTGCAGGAGACCGGCGTTCAATGGAGCAACAGAACAAAACCCGTTCTCCCTCCTGAGCGCTGAAGGTATTCAGGAAGAGGGCAGGAGCTGGGAGGTCACCTGGAGAGATGGCACAGGGATTTCCCAGGCCAGTGTTAGTGACGACAGAGTTGCCAAACACCCTGAATCTGGGAGAGCAATAGTTCTCCTTTCCACGGCTTCACCCGTGGGGAATGAACCCCCTCTCCCATCCCGTCTCCACCAAAGCACACCACCCTTGTCCAGACCAGCCTTGTTCTCACCATCCCCTGGGGAGCTGCAGATGTCCTGGGCGGTCACACTGGCACCTGCACCATGGGGCAGAGAGGGGGTTAGTTGGAGGGATAGTGACCCGCCTCATGCAGATGATCGTGCCCTGGTGCCCACTGCTGAGTCCTTGCTGGGCGAGCACCATCCCACCCTTGAGGGTCCATGAGGCAACTCCTCAGTCTCCTTCTTTGAAACCTCCCGCAGCCCATTTTTTCAGGGTTTGGTGTTCCAGGTGTCTTTGCTCCTTTGTCTCTAAGCTCTGCCCCACCTTACCCATTTCACAGCTCTGCATATCGGCATAAAAGGGTCCCCAATGAAGAGTCACTAATGTCCCAAGCGCTACCTGTCTCTCTGCTCCCGTCACAGAGCACCACAGGCAGAAAGCATCTTCTATCCCCCCATGACAGTTGTCATCACCACCAGGAAGGCATTTTCATTTCAGTTCAGCACAATACAAATGACAAAGCTCTGTCCCTCCACCCTCCCTGTGTTCATGTCCCTAAAGACGCTTTCTCTGGGAGCCCCATACAGAACATGAGCAGTAATTCAGTTACAAAGAAAAGGAAACAAAGCAGTTGTACATCCCCCCATTTTGTTGCAACATAGGGGATGTGAACACACAATTTGAATCTGATGGAATCACCATGAAGCCAGTGGTCTGTTGAAGCTGGGGAAGTACCCCGAGAGGTGTTCCTCGCACAGCTTCTGGGCATAAAAATCAAGGTAAGACACAACTGTGCACACATCTTTGCACAACGGAATGCACTACATCTTCTTTGCAACTCCTCCTCTCATTTCTCCCAGCTCTCCACCAAGCCAAGTCCCCATGCCCCGCTCCCAAAGCCTGGCAGCCCCATCCCCGTCCCGCAGACGTGCCCGGCTCCCACTCACCCAACAGCAGCAAGGCCATGCTGGGCAGATGCAGCACGGGCGCCCAACCTGCCCTCCGCGCCGACCCCTTGCCCATCCCTGCCTGCCGGCAGCTGGCAGGCTCTGCTTTCTGAGCAGCTGAGAGCGCTGCACAAGAGGTGTCTGCTCTGGGCTTTGCTGCGCCTGGGAACAACCCACATGTGGCCGGAGGCGCCGTCCCACAAAGAGGAGCCTATTGGAGGTCCCCTGCTGTCCCCTGCGCATCATCTCAGGCTTTTCTTTGTGCCTGTCCTGGCTCGTTCTCCTGCTGTGCGTTGGCTGCACAGCCTGAGGTCATCTTTTGCCATTGGGATCTGAGGGCTGCCGAGAAGCAGCCTCTACCTCCCTCTCTACCTTGCAAGACACACGTCTGGGACCACTTTCCCCATGGGTCCTCTCCCGCCCCACCACTACACATCTCACTCTGCAAGTAGAGTGGACTGGTGGGTCTGGGAAGACGCAACTGTCTATGTTAGGAGCCTGGGAACTAGGAGGGCAGCAGAGGAAGAGCGTCTACAAGAGGGTTTTGTGCAGGCGTAGCCACTGGAGAGCAGGCATGATGGCCAAGCCTCCAGGATAGCCTCCAGGACTGAGTTTCTTGGCTCATGGAGATCAACGGTAGCATCTGATAAGCCACAATGCAATGTGCTGTACCAGGCTTTTCGCTGTGCATTGCACATGGTCAAGTGGATCTGCATAGGAGAAGAGAGATGGAAATTAGGAGGCCTCTTCCATTTGAAATGGATCCAGAAAGAAAAAACACGCAAAAATGTGAGTGCAAATGAAAGCTCATGGCTTTTTAACAGGTCATCAGGGACCCGGCCTTTTGGGACTTCCCCTTAGAGAAAAGTGGATCCCTCCATGTACAATTGTCTCAGCCGAGCTCAGCACCATCTCAGCTCAGCCCAGACACTGCTCCTCGCTGCAGCTGCTGGGCTCAGAGTAATAGTGCTCTAAAAAAAGCCCTTCCTTTCCCACAGCAGCTCTCTCATCAGCAAGGTGTTCATCTCCTGCTCACTCTGCGTGCTCAGACATGTGCGCTTGGCCACACCACTCCTCTGTGTGCACAGCAGTCGCTGTTATTTTTAGAAATGAGATTTCCCTCTCACTCCTACACACCAGCCCAACCGCTCCTTCAGAAAGATCTGTGTCGCCAGCAGCTGCAAATCTGGAAGCCAGGAGCCGAAAATAGGTGGGGGATGGCATAGGGCTGGAGGTCTGGAGACTGGAGCAGCTCTTTGCATGGCTATGAGCCCAGCTGGCTGTGTTCTGTCCTGGCTGATGAAGAAGACAGGTTGCTTCTTTCCACCCTGCTTCGGAAGGCATTTTCAGCACAGCCAGGGAAGTTTGCAGTGCCAGCACCCAAATTACCTCTTCTCAAGCACCATGCCACACTGTGGACACCCTGTGTGGATGAGGTGCAGTTAAAGGTGGCTGCATGTCTCACGTGTCGCATTCCCTGGGGCATCTCTGCTGGTGGGGGAGCAACCTGCTCCTCCTGGCACCCACCCCCTCAGCACCCTCACCCTGGAGAGATGCAGCCACTGAACCAGAGGGGCCAGCCAGCCTGGAGACACCCCTGTCCCCACTGACCTCTGATGCCCTCACTGCCCTGCGCTCCCTGCAGTCTCCACTCCTCTCCACCATAACTGGACCTGAGCCATGCCGGCCCTGGGCTGCCAGTTGGGGTCAGGCCAATTGGGGGATGTGCCACCATTGCTCTGCTCTCCTTTGCTCTGCCCCTGCTCTCTCCTCACATGAAAGCCAGTTGAACCTCCCACCATCCCAGGTGTGTTTCATCCCTGCAGATGTCCCTCCTGCTCACAGAAAGCAGAGTCTCCATTGCCAGGTGAATGCCTGCAGCCCAGGAGGACACAGAAGGAGACTTGGATGGCTGCAGCCTCAGACAGCCATGCTCTCCAGCTCCTGCATCTCTCAGTTTGTGTTTCCCACAAACTGGGGTTGGAGAGATATAAAGGGTTTGTCTGGAAGTGGACAGTTGATGCATCTCCTCTGTCTTTGAGTGTCTCCTCTGAAGAGAGCTGGGAGAGCTGCTTTCCTCCTGGCTGGTGGGTCCACTAGTCCTGGAAGGGGACTGCTGTCCCCTGCACCTGGTGCTGCCAGGTTTTCCCTCCCTGCTGTCATCAGCCTGGCACATGTGTCTTGGCAAAGGCCATCAATGAAAACTCATGTCCAAGGGGTGGTCGATCCTGCCCTTCTTTAGCCCACACCCACCCATGGTGGTGCAGGGGGACTGGGCTGAAAAACTCAGCCAGAAAAAGAACCCAGGCGGGTTTCTGGCTCCAGGCAAATGAGGGTGGGCTCTACACATCATCAGTCCCCAACACACACCCCACGATCAAGTGTCCACCCACGCAGTCTTAAACTTCTCACACCAACGGTTCTTACCACTGGGCCGAGACACAATGGTGTGTGAGAGGGGCTGATGCTGTTTGCACAGCCCAGGCCATGAGCAGGCGGGGTAGCTGTGACCCCGAGGGTGCAAAGCAGGGTGGGGGACAAGGGGCAGGAGGCCTTGGCAGGGAGGATGCTCCTCCCCAGGCACAGGCAAACAACCCTCGTGATGCGCTCTCTGAGTGTCCGGAAATGCAGGCGGGGACTCTGCAGGCGCAGCGTGCGCAGTGGGGGCTGAGGCAGGGCCCCCGCTCAGTTGGTCACAGCCTCCGGCTGTGGGGAAGGCTCTGCTAGCCACAGCAATGCAGCAGGAGCAGCCCCAGGCGCGCTGCAAGCCACGGGCCAGGCAGCTCTGGAAGCGCTGTCCCCAGCTGAGAGCAAAGCAGACGCTTGCAGGAGAGGCTGTTGCCGCAGCGCCCCCCAAAATGCTGGGGCAGGTGGCCTGGGGCAGGCTGTCTCCTTGTGGGCCTGCCTTGCTGCTGCTGCTGCTGCTGCTGCTGGGTGAGTTGGGGCATGGCTTTGGCGTGGGGCTGAGGCCGGGAGGGCTGCTGAGCGGGGCAGGCCAGGGCCCGTGCTGGGCACAGGGGAGGGTGGGCAAAGGCTGTGCGCAGCCGCCGTGCAGCGCTGAGGGGCAGAGTGTCTTGGGTGGGGGAGGAAGACCATTGCTTCATCCAGACGCGACGCAGCTCTGAGCAAAAGGTGTATTTTTCGAACGCTACAAGTGGGTTCGAGTCGCAGTCTGAGACTTTGTACGTGCTGGAGTGCTGTAGGGATCCATGCTCACCCACCTGCAAGAGCAAACCCATCCAAAATGGGCTTGGGGTTTTGTCAAGCCAGGAGACTGAGGACATGCAGGCTGGAGACACATGGGTGAGAAGGTGCTCGCCCAGCAAAATCTCAGCGCTGGGGACCAGTGCATGTGGGTGAGTCAGGTCATTGCCCCTGTAAAGAAAAGACTCTTTTCTGCATGGAACAGGTGCCGGCGTGACTCCCCAGGACATCTGCAGCTCCCCAGGGGATGGTGAGCACGGGGATGGGTCCTTAAAAAGGAGTGGTAAAGGAGTGGAGATGGGAAGGGAGAGGGGATTGATTCCCATTGTGTGAACCCCTGGAGGGGAGACTCCTGCCCTGCATTTTGTAGCTCCCACAACAGTAACTGTGGCCTGGGGCATCCCCGTGCCATCTCTGCAGGTGACCTCCCACCTCCTGAACTTTTCCTGACCACCTCGAATGCACGGGAGGGAGAACAGGTTGTGCTTCGCTGCTCCATTGATGGGCACTCTCCTGCTACCTGAATCGTCTTCTGCAAGGATGGGGTGGAGGAATACAGCCTGAAAGCCCAACGGGGGCAGCTCAGCTACTTTGTGCTGCTGAACATCACCCAGGGGAGTGCAGGAACGTACGCGTGTGGGTACCAGCACAGGAACAAGAGCAACTGGGTGAGGAGCTCTGCCCTCAGTGCTCCCTGGCACCTGGCTGTCAGAGGTGAGAGGTGGCACTGGGCATGTGCAGGAACCGCTGTAAATCCCAAAGGACCCTAAATTAGGGCGGGGACCCTGTGTTGCCCCATGACTTGGCCCTGGGCACTGTGGACTGTTGTTGTCAGGGTGCAGTTCAGCCCAGTCTTTGCCACCGGGGCAACTCCTCCCAGTCCCTGGAGAGCATCCTGCTCCTCTCCTGCCCCAGCATCACGCAAAGGGCAGAGGGGTGGTGCCACATCTCATCCAGAGTTACAGCCGTGCGAGGCATTCATTGATTTGTCACGACTGTCAATAGATGGAGGATGAGGGGGTCCCCACAGGTGCTGAGTCTGGGCAGGACGTGGGAGAGCTGGAGACTCTCAGCCTGTGCCTTTCTCCTCGCAGGCAGCGGGTCCAGCTCCCAGGCAGAGCCATCGACCGCAGGTGAGTGATTCCCTCTCCGCACACCCGGTGTCCCCCAGCACGAGGCCGAGGGGTGCTGGGCTGCCGGCACCAGCATACGGGCAGGATCCTCAGGCGGGATGTGGCCTGGCTCTAAGGGCACCTCCTGCTCTCGGCTTCCTCTCCCCATGACACCTCCTCTTCCCCAACACCTTCTGTCTCTCCCAGCTCCCCATCCCTGCCCCGTCCACCCCTTCCCCACAGGCATCGCGCTGGCAGTGGCGGCCGTCTCCCTCCTCCTCCTGGCTGCAGCCACCTACTGTGCCGTGAAGAAAGGTGAGCGATTTGGGGAAATTCAGGGTAAACAATGAGGTAAAACCCACAGGGAAGTCATAACGAAACTTAGCGCTTTGGCATCGCCAGTCCCTTACCCAGTTTCACAGGAAGATGAAGGAACCATTCCTTTTTCAAGTGCAAAGAGCAAATGTGCTGAGATGGGGAAGACTAAATGCATCCCTGCCCCAAACAAACATTTGTTCCCAGAGCACTTTGTCAAAGAAGGCAGTGTCCGAGCTGGGCTGAAAGGATGAAAAAAGGCTCCTCACACTTGGGCTGCCCACAGCTGGTGAGAGCTTGGGAGAAGCCAGTCTGGGAAACGGGACTCATGGTTGCATAGTTGGAAAACCCCATCCCTGAGTGAGGTGTGGAGGTTCAGCCCATCATCTCCATGGTGCAGCCCAGAGCAGGGAAAGCCAGGGCTGGGCAGTAACTCTGCGTTCCCGCCTCACCCTTTCCTTTCCTTGCAGGGGCGTGCAGAGAGAGGTGCCAAAGGTGAGCAGCAATCCCTCCAGGCTATGGGGCTGGGGGGGATGGAGAGGGAGGCATTCCAGCTTCCCTGTGGTGGTCCTGGGTTGTCCTTTGCACGGGGCAGAGTGGTCTTTGTCCATGGGTAAAATCCCCCTCTGGTGGAGTCAGAGAGGAGCAGGGCTTGCCCTGGGCTTCCTTCCAGCCATGGACCTGATGCTAGAAAGCATCATCCCCGGGAATGACCCGAATGATGTCATCACAGCCTGGACACGCACCCAAAACCTCTTTTCCCCCTCCTCTCCAGGCAGCACCAACTTCCCAGACATGAGGCTGAGGTGACCGACGAGAACGAAATATAGTGTGAGTACCACCACCTCTCTCTGGGTGACCCATGGACCCCTCCTGGAGAATTAGTTCTTCTGGACTTTTTCCCCCTCTGTATTTTCACTTCACCATGATTTCTGCTTCCAAGCAGAGGGCAGCAGCTGAGGATGT
The DNA here is from genome assembly GCF_965231255.1 of Vanellus vanellus. Lineage (NCBI taxonomy): Eukaryota > Metazoa > Chordata > Aves > Charadriiformes > Charadriidae > Vanellus > Vanellus vanellus. The sequence continues at coordinate 394,312 of NC_138934.1, forward strand.
GCGTCCATTGGTGGGCGCTGGTGGGGAAAACATCTCCTTGCTCCCTCTGACACCACAGACTGCAGCAAAGGGGGGGTGCGGTGGGTGGGGGAACGGGGAGGTGGTCCGTGTGCCTCCGTCTATGTTCAGGGTGACTTTGGTTTCACAGGTGGGCGCAGAGCGGCAGATACAGGTCTGCTGGTTGGGCAGAGAGGGACAATGCCGCGGGGTGGGGGAAATGCAGCCAAACCCCAGCATCCCTGCTCCACACGCACGGGTGGAAGGGCACGGTGCTCTGCTGCCCAGAGCGGGGTGAAAGGTGGGGGAAAGAGGGCAGGGCATTGCGTCCTGAGCCCGGGGCATGTGCTGATCAAAGGCGCGGTGGGTCTCACCCAGACCCAGCAGGGGAAGCAAGGGCTAACCAGGTGCTTTTTGCCCCCCAACAGACTCCACCATCGCCCACGTTGGATGCACCAGGGTGAGTGGTGGCACAGCTTTGGTGTCAGAGGAGGGAGCAGGGCCCCCAGGGAGGGGCTGTGCTGGTGGGGGTCCCGGCCCATGCCTTGGCCTGGGGAGTCCCATGGGGCTCTTCCCACCGAGAACCCAACCGATGCACTTGCAGAAGAAGACATATATTTCTGTGCCCACCTGCCCACATCTTGTCACACCTCATTCCCCTTTATGGGTGACAATTCTCCAACAACACAAGATTTTTTCTACCAAGAAATTATTTTTTTCTTTGCATTTTCAAACAAAAAATAATTCCCTTTTAAAAATATTTCAGCTGCTGTGGTCAAAATTACTCTCACAAGGGGAAGAAATCACACATCCTTAAATGTTTTCAAATATGGAGTTTTTGAGGAGACCTGGGAAAAAAAAATATAGAATTTGTAAAAACAAGATCGAAGTAGAAATAAGGGGCCACCTCAGAACACAGTCCTTCCCCACATCTGCTCTCCTTTTTCCTGCCTTGTGGCACACTGGGCTTGGAGCCCGCGGGTGAAATAACATGCTTTCATTTTCCCTCTCAAGCCCCGCGTGCAAGAGATGGACACCACCACAACGTATGCCACGGTGAGCCGCTCTCGCAGCCAGCCCAGATAGCGCTGCAGCATGGCGAGCGCACGGGGAGCCGTGCCCACCTTGGCCTTTTCTCTCCACCAGCTCTTGCTGGGCAATTGCCAGCGCTGGGCTTGGCAGGGCAACGCCTGCCCACAAGCCCTCTCCATGCCACCCTGTGCGCACCCAACCCTTCCACCCTCACCAGCCCTTCCCACACACATCAGAAATGTCTTCTGCATGACTTCCACCAAAACTATATCTATGACTCGCACTTACAATTACAACCCATTACACCGAAATGCATATGCAGTACATTACATACATTGTGAATGTATACGTAAAGACATCTCCTTCCTCCTGTGTTAAGGAAGATGTGTTTAAATAAACTTCATGATACAGCTATGGGTGTGCTGTGATATCTCCCCACAATGATTCACATCTATACAAATGGGTACACAGATGCATATGCACTGAGGTGCTCATACATCCTTGTTAAAACCTATGAGCAATGATGATGTGGTTTTGCTCAAATGAGCAATAAACATCTATGAATTTGTATCCTCAATTACATCTCTGTCTTACACAGTCCCCTAAGGAATGGGTTTCAGCTGCCCAAAGACATCCGTAGAGACCCAAAGGGGTGTCTGTAGAGCTATGAAGGGACTGTAGAGAGACACGGGGGTGGAAAGGGGAGCTGTCTCTTGCCTGAGCTCAGCCGAAACATCACCAGACTCTCAAAGTTTCATCTTGGCATTCTGCTCCTGCCTGTCTCTTCCTGGCCAAGCTCTCCTTCCCAAACGGAAATCCCAGACAAGACTCCTTTGTTGCCTTCAACAGACCCAATATGCTCCATGCAATTGGAATAGTAAAAGAGCAGGCAAGGTGATGGGGCTGCCTGTGCTGTGTCAGATCATGGTCTTGCGTCAAAATGCTCATCCGTTTGTAGCTCCTGGTTTGCATTTCTGCTCAGGCTTTAGCCAGAAAAAGCTTTGCAGGTTTTCACGCTCGATAGCATATGAAGTCCCCATGTCAGCCCCATGATCCAGGTTTCGGTCACAACCCCTGAGAAAGACAGACAGCCGCTCTCAGGGAGACTTCTCACCTGACACCTCTCTACAGATAAGGCAATAAAAAAACCTTCTTTCTCTTTGTGGTGTACCTTCATGCTTTTATTTACAGCTCACAGATCCCCCACGCCATCCCCATTTCCCTGTGCCTCTCTCAGAGGACTTGTGTGGACACCTCCTCCGCCTGCACAACATGATCTCCACAAAGCTGGCAGCAGGCTGGTTTAGTGGAGAGAGCTCTTGGGTTTTCTGAGGTCGCTCCAAGCAATCATCTTCTGCAGAAGAGCTAACGCCCGGAATTGGTGGGGAACGGCAGAGTTGCAACCCATGAAGGAGCCATCCTGAGCCCCAAAAGGAACATCCAGGAAATGTCCAGAGGTTCTCAGGGAGGGGAGAGAGAGCCAGCAAGGATCCATGTGAACGCCATGTCTTGTGTTGAGTAACGTAGAAGCTGGCTGCATCACCTCTCGCTTTCTCATAAGTTGGCATAAAGGGAAGCTTCGGAGCATTTTGGTCGTGACACTTTCAAAATAGAAAAGGCAGCAGCCTTGCTCTCCTGGTGCCCATCACAGCCACAGGCATTGGGCTGGGATGGCACCTTGGAAGGAGACCAATGACAGCCGCAGCAGAGCTATGGGAAAATGCCAGCCTCAAGGGGGGGGGAGTAGTTTGCCCTCAAACAGGCCATGACGCAGCCCCAAAGAGCTTGCACAGCGAGAAAGCTTCTGCAAGAGCTGAACTCACCTTAACTCTGCCCAGTTCATCAGTGTTGACATCTGCAGGGAGAACCTGCGTTAGTGTCACACCATCAGCAGGACACTGGAGACACCAACACAGCCCAGGATTGTAAGGGAGAAGCCCCAGGTTTCAATCATAGATATCAGGCTCTGACTGGGACGATTTAGTGAGAAGAGAATTTACTGAGATTGAACTTCTTGGGGTTATATATAGAATGATTTGGAGACTACTGCGGACTGGAGCAGCTGTGCATTGCAAGCGGGGCAGGAAGCCAAAGCAGAAGGGCATTGCGGCCGGTGCCAGGAGGGGGAGGGTGCAGGGGGACTTGTTACACTTACAGCAACTCCGGTCATCAGCAGAAGAGTCCTCAGCGCTACCAGCATCACCGAGCAGTGGTGAGAGAGCAAGGAGAAGGGGTGTTGAGGGTCTATGGCCGCACTGCCATCCCGCAGCAATGGGGCCTTTTGGGTCATTCCCAGGGATGATGTTTTCTTGCATTGGGTCCACAGCTGGAGTCAACGCCAGGCAAACCCTGCTCCTCCCTGCTTCAACCCGAGGGGGGAGCTACCCATTGAAACAGACCAAGGTGCTCCTTGCCAAGAACCACCCCAGGGCACACGGGATGCCCTTCTCCCTCCCCCCAGCCCCACAGCCAGGAGGGATTGCTGCTCACCTTTGGCACCTCTCTCTGCACGCCCCTGCAAGGAAAGGAAAGGGTGAGGCGGGAACGCAGAGTTACTGCCCAGCCCTGGCTTTCCCTGCTCTGGGCTGCACCATGGAGATGATGGGCTGAACCTCCACACCTCACTCACAGAGGCACTTTTCCAGCCTCTATTTGGAACTTTTAACCCTGTTTCGTAGACTGATTTCTCCCATGCTCTGAGGAGCTTTGGGCCAAGCTCAAAGAAGAGCAGGCACCGGACCAGCCACCAGCCCAAGTGTGTGAGCAGTGCTGGCTCCTCTCAGGCCACTTGGGAGACTCCCTTCTCGTGCCCAGAGAACTGGCAGCCAATGTATTCCTGATAGACAGGTACATTTCGTCTTCCTCATCTGAGCATATTTGCTCTCCACGAGGTGATCAAGAAAAGTTTTAGGGGGCTCAGGTTCCCATGAAAAAGGGGTAAGGAGCTGCCCATCATTAACTGCCAGTGCTCACGCAACAGTAGCACCACATCAGGGTTCCTTTTTGGTCTCATGGTTAACCCTCAGTTTCCCAAATCACTCACCTTTCTTCACGGCACAGTAGGTGGCTGCAGCCAGGAGGAGGAGGGAGACGGCCGCCACTGCCAGCGCAATGCCTGTGGGGAAGGGGTGGACGAGGCGGGGATGGGGAGTTGGGAGAGACAGAAGGTGTTGGGGAAGAAGGGGTGTCATGGGGAGAGGAAGCCGAGAGCAGGAGGTGCCCTTAGAGCCAGGCCACATCCCACCTGAGGATCCTGCCCGTATGCTGGTGCCGGCAGCCCAGCACCCCTCGGCCTCGTGCTGGGGGACACTGGGTGTGCGGGGAGGGAATCACTCACCTGCGATCGATGGCTCTGCCTGGGAGCTGGACCCGCTGCCTGCGAGGAGAAAGGCACAGGCTGAGAGTCTCCAGCTCTCCCACGTCCTGCCCAGAATCAGCACCTGTGGGGACCCCCTCATCCTCCATCTATCGACCGGTGTGACAAATCAATGAATGCCTCACACGGCTGTGGCTCTGGATGAGATGTGGCACCACCCCTCTGCCCTTTGCGTGATGCTGGGGGCAGGAGAGGAGTAGAATGCACTCTCAGGACTGGGAGAAATCGCTGCAGTGGGAAAGACTGGGCTGAACTGCACCCTGACAACAACAGTCCAGAGTGCCCAGGGCCAAGTTATGGAGCAACACATTTAGGGTCTGTTGGGCTCTACAGTGTTTCCTGCCCATGCCCAGTGTCACCTCTCACCTCTGACAGCCAGATGCTGGGGAGCACTGAGGGCAGAGCTCCTCACCCAGTTGCTCTCGTTCCTGTGCTGGTACCCACACGTGTACGTCCCTGCGCTCCCCGGGGTGATGTTCAGCAGCACAAAGTAGCTGAGCTGCCCCCGTTGGGCTTTCAGGCTGTATTCCTCCATGCCATCCTTGCAGAAGACGATTCGTGTTGCAGGTGAATCTGTCAGGAGGGAGCACCAGGCCAGAACTGTGTCGCTAGGCTGGGCAGAAGGTAAGTCGAGGCTCAGATGAGGAGCCGGGAGGTGACCTGGAAGGAAGGCAGTGATGCAGGATGCTGCAGGCAAGGCTTTGTGTTGGTGGGGCTGAAAATGCTCTAGCTCAAGGAGGGCAGAATCTCTCCTCCAAGGGCTTGTACGCATGGAACAAAGCTCCTCTCTTTTCCGTGCCCCACTCCCTGTACCACTGCCTTTTCGGGACCCATCCCTGTGCTCCCCATCACCTGGGGAGCTGCAGATGTCCTGGGCGGTCACACTGGCACCTGCAGTGTGCAGAAGAGAGGGTGTTGGTTAGAGGGGCAGCAACCCGGCTCGCCGGCCTCTCCCAGCCCAGCTCCCCACTGCCGAGTCCCTGCTGGGCAGCACCTTCCCACCCACCCATCTCTAACGTGTGTCTTATCCACCTCCACTCTCGAAATCACGCCAAGCCGATAATGGGTGGCATTGCTGTTACAGAAGCATCCCCCTGCTACCCCAATCCACTCCAGCGTGTACAAAGTCCCTGTTATGAACCAAACATCCTGAGAAAGATTTGAACATTATGCTCTTTCCCAGAGCTGCGTCACGTCTGGAGGAAGCAACGGTCTTCCTGGCCCCACCCAAGACACTCTGTGCCCAGCACGGGCCCTGGCCTGCCCCGCTCAGCAGCCCTCCCGGCCTCAGCCCCACGCCAAAGCCATGCCCCAACTCACCCAGCAGCAGCAGCAAGGCAGGCCCACAAGGAGACAGCCTGCCCCAGGCCACCTGCCCCAGCATTTTGGGGGGCGCTGCGGCAACAGCCTCTCCTGGAAGCGTCTGCTTTGCTCTCAGCTGGGGACAGCGCTTCCAGAGCTGCCTGGCCCGTGGCTTGCAGCGCGCCTGGGGCTGCTCCTGCTGCATTGCTGTGGCTAGCAGTGCCTTCCCCACAGCCGGAGGCTGTGACCAACTGAGCGGGGGCCCTGCCTCAGCCCCCACTGCACACGCTGCGCCTGCAGAGTCCCCGCCTGCATTTCCGGACACTCAGAGAGCGCATCACGAGGGGTGTTTGCCTGTGCCTGGGGAGGAGCATCCTCCCTGCCAAGGCCTCCTGCCCCTTGTCCCCCACCCTGCTTTGCATCCTCGGGGTCACAGCTACCCCGCCTGCTCATGGCCTGGGTTCTGCCCAGGCATGAAGAAATCATAATCCCTGGGAATGAACAAAAAGGCCCCATTGCTGCATATGGCAGTGGGGCCAAGCACCCTCAACACCTCTTCTCCCCGCTCTCTCCACACCTCTTGGTGATGCTGGTCGTGCTGAGGACCCTTCTGCTGACAACCAGAGTTACTGTACGTGCCAATTCCTCTTCCACTCTTCCCCCTCCTGCTACCGGCACAATGTCCTTTTGCTTCGGCGTACCTGCTTGCAAGGCAGAACTGGTCCCATCATCACTGTTTTTAATGACAATTCTTTAAATTCCAATAAATTAATCTTAGTGAATTCTATTCTCAATTAATAGTCCCAAATCCATCTTATGTCTACTCTTAAAGCCCGCAGCTCTCCCCTCCCAATCCTCTTTTTGTGTGTCTCCAGGGACGTACTGGTGGTTGTATACAAACTCTCGTTCTCCCTCCAGGTGCCAACACTGACAGATTGGTTAGAGTTGAGGTCCAGCTCTTGCAGAGGCTTTCAGGCCATGCAAGCTCTTCTTGTCTCCAAGATGTCCCATTGAGGGGGGAGCACAAAGCCACGCTCCCCTGAGGCGGAGATTTTCCCATAACTCTGTAGTGGCTGTCACTGTCCTCCTTCCATGGTGCCATGCCAGCCCTCCAGCCCTCCAACCCTCTCCTACCTAGTTTTGGTCCTGGCTTGGAGATTTGCAGCTGCTGCTGCTGTTTGCAGTTCTGCTTCAAGCCCAGCTCCAGCCTAGCTCAAGCCCAGCTCAAGCCCTGCTCAAGCATGGTGGGGACACAGGTCTTTCTGAAGGAGCGGTTGGGTTGATGTTGAGGAACGAGAGGGACATCTCCTTTCTAAATGGAAGAGGCGCTGCTGTGCGCACAGAGGAGTTGTGTGGCCAAGGGGTGGTGTGGTCAACGGCTGAGCGTGCAGAACGAGCAGGAGGCGAATACCTTGCTGCTGAGAGAGCTGCTGTGGGAAAGGAAGGGCTTTTTTTAGAGCAAGGTGACGCGAGGCCCAGCAGCTGCAGCGAGGAGCAGTGTCTGGGCTGAGCTGAGATAGTGCTGAGATGGTCTGAGCCCCTCCTCAACATTGGAATCCCGAGTCCCTTAAGGAGCGGTCCCAAAGAGATCAGTGCACAGCCATGTCTTACCTTAATCTTGATGCAGAGAAGCTGCGCATAAAGCCCTTGTGCATCTGCCCCTTTCAGGGTAGGGAATCAGATTGAAAAGACCACTGGCTCCATGTTTCCTTTTCGCAGACCCAAATCCCGTATTCTCGTCCCCTGGGTCGCAACAGAAGAAGGGTGATGGAGGGCTGCTTTGGTTCTGCTTTATTTTTACTGAATTACTGCTCTTGTGCAGCAGTGAGGGTCAGAGGTGCTTGGATGAGGAGAGGAAGATGATTGCCTCCTCCAGCTACGGCGCTGCTCTAAGAAAAGGGCACTCTGTTGAGGGTGCCTGAGTCACCGTGTGAGACTGGGCAGATGCTGGAGTGCTTTAGGGAGCCGTGGGCATCCACCTGGAAAAACCCACCCACCCTAAACTGGCTTGGTGTTCCAGCATAGCAGGAGACCAAGGAGACGCAGATGCGGACGCACGGGTGGGGCTGCCAGCAGTGGGGACCTTTGCAGGTGCACATGGGTGAATCTTGTCATTGCCCTTCAGCAAAAACCCTCTCTGGTCCACATTTCCGGTGCCGGTGTGACTGCCCATGGGGTTCATTCGCCATATGCGAACCCGTGGAGAGGAGACTCGTGCCCTGCCTTTGACCACTCTGTCGTCACTAAGGCTGGCCTGGGACATCCCTGTGCCATCTCTCCAGGTGACCTCCCAGCTCCTGCCCTCTTCCTGAACACCTTCAGCGCTCAGGAGCGGGAATGGGTTTTGTTCTGCTGCTCCATTGAACGCCGGTCTCCTGCAACCTGAATCATCTTCTGCAAGGCTGGGGTGGAAGAGTACAGCCTGAAAGCCCAACGGGGACAGCTCAGGTACTTTGTGCTGCTGAATATCACCCTGGGGAGTGAATAGAATGGTTTGGGTTGGAAGTGACCTTTGAGATCATCCACTTCCAACCCCTCTGCCACGGGCACGGATACCTTCCACTAGACCAGATTGCTCAATGCTAAGGCCACCGTGGCCTTGAACACTTCCAGTGATGGGGCAGCCACAAATCCTCTGGGTACCTCTTCCAGTGCCTCACTTCCCCCATAGTGAATAATTTCTTCCTCACACTTAAACTAAATCTTTTCTCTTCCCGTCTGAAGCCGTTACCCCTCGTCCTATCGATACATGCACTTGCAAAATGTCCAACTCCAGCTTTCTTGTAGACCCCCTTCACATACTGGAAGGCTGCCATAAGGTCTTCCGGGAGCCTTCTCTTCTCCAGGCTGAACAACCCCAACTCTCTCAGCCTGTCCTCATAAGAGAGCTGCTGCAGCCCTCTGATCATCTTCATTGCCCTTGTCTGGAGGTGCACTCCCTCCAGCAGAGGCTGTCTCTCTGCCTGCAGGCTTTGTGACCGAAACCTGGTTCATGGGGATCAAACTGAGACATAAAAATCCAGCCAGCGTGGAAACCTGCAAAGCTGTTCCTACTTATACCCTCACCACAAATGCAAACCAGGAGCTACGAACGGATGAGCATTTTGATGCAAGACCATGATCTGACACAGCACAGGCAGCCCCATCACCTTGCCTGCTCTTTTAATATTCCAATTGCATGGAGCCTTTTGGGTGTGGTGAAGGCAACAAAGGAGTCTTGTCTGGGATTTCCGGTTGGGAAGGAGAGCTTGGCCAGGAAGAGACAGGCAGGAGCAGAATGCCACGATGATGCTTTTAGAGTCTGGTGATGTTTCGGCTGAGCTCAGGCAACAGTCAGCTCCCCTTTCCATCCCCGTGTCTCTCTACAGTCCCTTCATAGCTCTACAGACACCCCTTTGGGTCTCTAGGGATGTCTTTGGGCAGCTCAAACCCATTCCTTAGGGGACTGTGTAAGACAGAGATATAATTGAGGATACAAATTCATAGATGTTTATTGCTCATTTGAGCAAAACCACATCATCATTGCTCATAGGTTTTAACAAGGATGTATGAGCACCTCAGTGCATATGCATCTTTGTACCCGTTTGTAGAGATGTGAATCATTGTGGGGAGATATCACAGCACACTCATAGCTGTATCATAAAGTTTATTTAAACACATCTTCCTTAACACAGGAGGAAGGAGATGTCTTTACGTGTACATTCACAATGTATGTAATGTACTTTATATGCATTTAGATGTAATAGGTTGTAATTGTAAGTGCGAGTCATAGATATCCTGGTGGTGGAAGTCATGCAGAAGACATTTCTGATGTGTGTGGGAAGGGCTGGTGAGGGTGGAAGGGTTGGGTGCGCACAGGGTGGCATGGAGAGGGCTTGTGGGCAGGCGTTGCCCTGCCAAGCCCAGCGCTGGCAATTGCCCAGCAAGAGCTGGTGGAGAGAAAAGGCCAAGGTGGGCACGGCTCCCCGTGCGCTCGCCATGCTGCAGCGCTATCTGGGCTGGCTGCGAGAGCGGCTCTCCGTGGCATACGTTGTGGTGGTGTCCATCTCTTGCACGCGAGGCTTGAGAGGGAAAATGAAAGCATGTTATTTCACCCGCGGGCTCAGAGACCAGTGTGCCACAAGGCAGGAAAAGGGTGAGCAGATGTGGGGCAGGACTGTGTTCTGAGGTGGCCCCTTATTTCTGCTTCGTTCTTGTTTTTACAAGTTCTTTTTTTTTTTTTCCCCAGGTCTCCTCAAAAACTCCACATTTAAAAACATTTCAGGATGTGTAAATTCTTCGCCTTGTGAGACTGCACAGCAGCTGAAATACTCTTAAAAGACAATGTTTGAGAATGCAAAGAAAATAAAATTTCTTTGTAGAAAATATCTTGTGTTGTTGGAGAATTGTCACCCGTAAAGGGGAATGAGGTGTGGCAAGATGTGGGCAGGTGGGCACAGAAATATATGTCTTCTTCTGCAAGTGCATCGGTTGGGTTCTCGGTGGGAAGAGCCCCGTGGGACTCCCCAGGCCAAGGCATGGGCAGGGACCCCCACCAGCACAGCCCCTCCCTGGGGACCCGCTCCCTACTCTGGCACCAAAGCTGTGCCACCACTCACCCTGGTGCGTCCAACGTGGGCGATGGTGGAGTTTGTTGGGGGGCAAAAAGCACCTGGTTAGCCCTTGCTTCCCCTGCTGGGTCTGGGTGAGACCCACCCCGCCTTTGATCAGCACATGCCCCGGGCTCAGGACGCAATGCCCTGCCCTCTTTCCCCCACCTTTCACCCCGCTCTGGGAAGCAGAGCACCGTGCCCTTCCACCTGTGCGTGTGGAGCAGGGATGCTGGGGTTTGGCTGCATTTCCCCCACCCCGCGGCATTGTCCCTCTCTGCCCAACCAGCAGACCTGTATCTGCCGCTCTGTGCCCACCTGTGAAACCAAAGTCACCCTGAACATAGACGGAGGCACACGGACCACCTCCCCCTTCCCACACCCACCCCACACCCCCTTTGCTGCCGCCTGTTGTGTCAGAGGGAGCAAGGAGATATTTTCCCCACCAGCGCTCACCAATGGACCCACATCCTCAGCTGCTGCCCTCTGCTTGGAAGCAGAAATCATGGTGAAGTGAAAATACAGAGGGGGAAAAAGTCCAGAAGAACTAATTCTCCAAGAGGGGTCCATGGGTCACCCAGAGCGAGGTGGTGGTACTCACACTATATTTCGCTCTCGTCGGTCACTTCAGCCTCAAGTCTGGGAAGTTGGTGCTGCCTGGAGAGGAGGGGGAAAACGGTTTTGGGTGCGTGTCCAGTCTGTGATGACATCATTCGGGTCATTCCCGGGGATGATGCTTTCTAGCATCAGGTCCATGGCTGGAAGGAAGCCCAGGGCAAGCCCTGCTCCTCTCTGCCTCCACCTGAGAGGGATTTTACCCATGGACAAAGACCACTCTGCCCCGTGCAAAGGACTACCCCAGGACCACCACAGGGAAGCTGGAATGCCTCCCTCTTCATCCCCCCCAGCCCCACAGCCAGGAGGGATTGCTGCTCACCTTTGGCACCTCTCTCTGCACGCCCCTGCAAGGAAAGGAAAGGGTGAGGGGGAACGCAGAGTTACTGCCCAGCCCTGGCTTTCCCTGCTCTGGGCTGCACCCTGGAGATGATGGGCTGAACCTCCACACCTCACTCAGGGATGGGGTTTTCCAACTATGCAACCATGAGTCCCGTTTCCCAGACTGGATTCTCCCGAGCTCTCAGCAGCTGTGGGCAGCCCAAGTGTGAGGAGCCTTTTTTCATCCTTTCAGCCCAGCTCGGACACTGCCTTCTTTGACAAAGTGCTCTGGGAACAAACGTTTGTTTGGGGCAGGGATGCATTTAGTCTTCCCCATCTCAGCACATATCCTCTTTGCACTTGAAAAAGGAATGGTTCCTTCATCTTCCTGTGAAACTGGGTAAGGGACTGGCGATGCCAAAGTGCTATGTTTCGTTATGACTTCCCTGTGGGTTTTAGTTCCTTGTTTACCCTGAATTTCCCCAAATCGCTCACCTTTCTTCACGGCACAGTAGGTGGCTGCAGCCAGGAGGAGGAGGGAGACGGCCGCCACTGCCAGTTCGATGCCTGTGGGGAAGGGGTGGACGGGGCGGGGATTGGGAGCTGGGAGAGACAGAAGGTGTTGGGGAAGAGTAGGTGTCATGGGGAGAGGAAGCCGAGAGCAGGAGGTGCCCTTAGAGCCAGGCCACATCCCACCTGAGGATCCTGCCCGTAAGCCCCAGCATCCCTCGGCCCGATTCTGCCAATGGCCCTGCCTGGGAGCTGGACCCGCTGCCTGCGAGGAGAAAGGCACAGGCTGAGAGTCTCCAGCTCTCCCACGTCCTGCCCAGACTCAGCACCTGTGGGGACCCCCTCATCCTCCATCTATCGACCGGTGTGACAAATCAATGAATGCCTCGCACAGCTGTGGCTCTGGATGAGATGTGTCACCACCCCTCTGCCCTTTGCGTGATGCTGGGGGCAGGAGAGGAGCAGGATTCTCTACCGGGACTGGGAGGAGTTGCACCGGTGGCAAAGGCTGGGTTAATTATACGCTGACGTTGAGCATCCCAACTGCTTGGAGACGCGTAATGGGACCCGGCAGTGTCCCCACCCTCCTCTTGGGTCTCTTGGCTTTCCTGTGTCCCAGCGCAACTTCTCACCTGTGATAGTCAGGTGCCGGGGACTACTAAGGGCGGAGCTCCTCACTTGGTAGTGCTCATTCCTCTGCTGGTACCCACATCTGTATGTCCCCGTGCTCCCCATCGTCATGGTCAAGAGCATGGAGTAGATCAATTGTCTCTTTTCGACTTTCAGGCTGTACTTCTCCACCCCATCCTTGCACAAGATGATTTGGGTAGCAGGGAAGCGTGCATCAATGGAACAGCGAAAAGCAACCTGTTCTCCCTCCTGAGCGTTGGAGGTGTTCAGGAAGAGGTCAGGAGGTGGGAGGTCACCTGGAGAGATGGCCCCGGGCCAGAGTTACTGCTGTCCAGGCTCCTCTCCAGGGGCGCACATGGATAACAAACCCCTTTTCCCTTCACCACTCCTTTTGCTGAACCCATGCCTGTGCTCACCATTCCCTGGGGAGCTGCAGATGTCCTGGGCGGTCACACTGGCACCTGCACCATGGGGCAGAGAGGGGGTTGGTTAGAGGTACAGTGACCCGGCTCATGCAGATGATCGCGCCCTGGTGCCCACTGCTGAGTCATTGCTGGGTGAGCACCATCCCACCCTTGAGGGTCCATGAGGCAACTCCTCAGTCTCCTTCTTTGAAACCTCCCGCAGCCCATTTTTTCAGGGTTTGGTGTTCCAGGTGTCTTTGCTCCTTTGTCTCTAAGCTCTGCCCCACCTTACCCATTTCACAGCTCTGCATATCGGCATAAAAGGGTCCCCAATGAAGAGTCACTAATGTCCCAAGTCCTACCTGTCTCTCTGCTCCCGTCACAGAGAACCGCGGGCAGAAAGCATCTTCTATCCCCACATAACAGTTGTCATCACCACCAGGAAGGCATTTTCATTTCAGTTCAGCACAATACAAATGACAAAGCTCTGTCCCTCCACCCTCCCTGTGTTCATGTCCCTAAAGACGCTTTCTCTGGGAGCCCCATACAGAACATGACCAGTAAATCAGTTACAAAGAAAAGGAAACAAAGCAGTTGTACATCCCCCCATTTTGTTGCAACATAGGGGATGTGAATACACAATTTGAATCTGATGGAAGCACCATGGAGCCAGTGGTCTGTTGAAGCTGGGGAAGTACCCCGAGAGGTGTTCCTCGCACAGCTTCTGGGCATAAAAATCAAGGTCAGACACAACTGTGCACACATCTTTGCACAACGGAATGCACTACATCTTCTTTGCAACTCCTCCTCTCATTTCTCCCAGCTCTCCACCAAGCCAAGTCCCCATGCCCCGCTCCCAAAGCCTGGCAGCCCCATCCCCGTCCCGCAGACGTGCCCGGCTCCCACTCACCCAACAGCAGCAAGGCCATGCTGGGCAGATGCAGCACGGGCGCCCAACCTGCCCTCCGCACCGGCCCCTTGCCCATCCCTGTCTGCCGGCAGCTGGCAGGCTCTGCTTTCTGAGCAGCTGAGAGTGCTGCACAAGAGGTGTCTGCTCTGGGCTTTGCTGCGCCTGGGAACAACCCACATGTGGCCGGAGGCGCCGTCCCACAAAGAGGAGCCTATTGGCGGTCCCCTGCTGACCCCTGTGCATCATCTCAGGCTTTTCTTTGTGCCTGTCCTGGCTCGTTCTCCTGCTGTGCGGTGGCTGCACAGCCTGAGGTCATCTTTTGCCATTGGCATCTGAGGGCTACCAAGAATCAGCCTCTGCCTCCCTCTCTACCGTGCAAGACACACGTCTGGGACCACTTTCCCCATGGGTCCTCTCCCGCCCCACCACTACACATCTCACTCTGCAAGTAGAGTGGTCTGGTGGGTCTGGGAAGACGCAACTGTCTATGTTAGGAGCCTGGGAACTAGGAGGGCAGCAGAGGAAGAGCATCTGCAAGAGGGTTTTAAGCAGGCGTAGCACTGGAGAGCAGGCATGATGGCCAAGCCTCCAGGATAGCCTCCAGGACTGAGTTTCTTGGCTCATGGAGATCAACAGCAGCATCTGATAAGCCACAATGCAATGTGCTGTACCAGGCTTTTCGCTGTGCATTGCACATTGTCAAGTGGATCTGCATAGGAGAAGAGAGATGGAAATTAGGAGGCCTCTTCCATTTGAGATGGATCCAGAAAGAAAAAACACGCAAAAATGTGAGTGCAAATGAAAGCTCATGTCTTTTTAACAGGTCATCAGGGACCCGGCCTTTCGGGATTTCCCCTTAGAGAAAAGTGGATCCCTCCATGTACAATTGTCTCAGCCGAGCTCAGCACCATCTCAGCTCAGCCCAGACACTGCTCCTCGCTGCAGCTGCTGGGCTCAGAGTAATAGTGCTCTAAAAAAAGCCCTTCCTTTCCCACAGCAGCTCTCTCAGCAGCAAGGTGTTCATCTCCTGCTCACTCTGCAATGCTCAGACGTCGACAACAGCACCGCTTGGCCACACCACTCCTCTGTGTGCACAGCAGTGGCTGTTATTTTTAGAAATGAGATTTCCCTCTCACTCCTACACACCAGCCCAACCGCTCCTTCAGAAAGACCTGTGACCCCAGCAGCTCATATCTGAAAGCCAGGAGCCCAAATTAGGTGATGGAGGGCAGAGGTCTGGAGACTGGAGCAGCTCTTTGCATGGCAATTTCAGCACAGCCAGGGAAGTTTGCAGTGCCAGCACGCAAATTACGCCTTCTCAAGCACCAAGCCAATGTGCACACCCTGTGTGGATGAGGTGCAGGTGAAGGTGGCTGCATGTCTCACGTGTCGCATTCCCTGGGGCATCTCTGCTGGTGGGGGAGCAACCTGCTCCTCCTGGCACCCACCCCCTCAGCACCCTCACCCTGGAGAGATGCAGCCACTGAGCCAGAGGGGCCAGCCAGCCTGGAGACATCCCTGTCCCCACTGCCCTCTGATGCCCTCACTACCCGGCGCTCCCTGCAGTCTCCACTCCTCTCCACCATAAGTGGACCTGAGCCATGCCAGCCCTGGGCTGCCAGTTGGGGTCAGGCCAATTGGAGGGGATACCACCATTGCTCTGCTCTCCTTTGCTCTGCCCCTGCTCTCTCCTCACATGAAAGCCAGTTGAACCTCCCACCATCCCAGGTGTGTTTCATCCCCGCAGATGTCCCTCCTGCTCACAGAAAGCAGCATCTGCATTGCCAGGTGAATGCCTGCAGCCCATGAGGACACAGAAGGAGACTTGGATGGCTGCAGCCTCAGACAGCCATGCTCTCCATCTCCGCCATCTCCTGTGTTTCCCACAAACTGGGATTGGAGAGATATAAAGGATTTGTCCGGAAGTGGACAGTTGATGCATCTCCTCTGTCTTTGAGTGTCTCCTCTGAAGAGAGCTGGGAGAGCTGCTTTCCTCCTGGCTGGTGGGTCCACGTGTCCTGGAAGGGAACTGCTGTCCCCTGCACCAGGTGCTGCCAGGTTTTCCCTCCCTGCTGTCATCAGCCTGGCACATGTGTCTTGGCAAAGGCCATCAATGAAAACTCATGTCCAAGGGGTGGTCGATCCTGCCCTTCTTTAGCCCACACCCACCCATGGTGGTGCAGGGGGACTGGGCTGAAGAACTCAGCCAGAAAAAGAACCCAGGTGGGTTTCTGGCTCCAGGCAAATGAGGGTGGGCTCTACACATCATCAGTCCCCAACACACACCCCGCGATCAAGTGTCCACGCACGCAGTCTTAAACTTCAGACACCAACGGCTCTTACCACTGGGCCGAGACACAATGGCATTTGAGAAGGGCTGATGCTGTTTGCACAGCCCAGGCCATGAGCAGGCGGGGTAGCTGTGACCCCGAGGATGCAAAGCAGGGTGGGGGACAAGGGGCAGGAGGCCTTGGCAGGGAGGATGCTCCTCCCCAGGCACAGGCAAACACCCCTCGTGATGCGCTCTCTGAGTGTCCGGAAATGCAGGCGGGGACTCTGCAGGCGCAGCGTGCGCAGTGGGGGCTGAGGCAGGGCCCCCGCTCAGTTGGTCACAGCCTCCGGCTGTGGGGAAGGCTCTGCTAGCCACAGCAATGCAGCAGGAGCAGCCCCAGGCGCGCTGCAAGCCACGGGCCAGGCAGCTCTGGAAGCGCTGTCCCCAGCTGAGAGCAAAGCAGACGCTTGCAGGAGAGGCTGTTGCCGCAGCGCCCCCCAAAATGCTGGGGCAGGTGGCCTGGGGCAGGCTGTCTCCTTGTGGGCCTGCCTTGCTGCTGCTGCTGCTGCTGCTGCTGGGTGAGTTGGGGCATGGCTTTGGCGTGGGGCTGAGGCCGGGAGGGCTGCTGAGCGGGGCAGGCCAGGGCCCGTGCTGGGCACAGGGGAGGGTGGGCAAAGGCTGTGCGCAGCCGCCGTGCAGCGCTGAGGGGCAGAGTGTCTTGGGTGGGGGCAGGAAGACCGTTGCTTCCTCCAGACGCGATGCAGCTCTGGGAAAGAGCATAATATTCAAATCTTTCTCATGATGTTTGGGTCATAACAGGGACTTTGTACACGCTGGAGTGGATTGGGGTAGCAGGGGGATGCTTCTGTAACAGCAATGCCACCCATTATCGGCTTGGCATGATTTCGAGAGCGGAGGTGGATAAGATGCACGCTAGAGATGCATGGGTGGGAAGGTGCTGCCCAGCAGGGACACGGCAGTGGGGAGCTGGGCTGGGAGAGGCCGGCGAGCTGGGTTGCTGCCCCTCTAACCAACACCCTCTCTTCTGCACACTGCAGGTGCCAGTGTGACCGCCCAGGACATCTGCAGCTCCCCAGGTGATGGGGAGCACAGGGATGGGTCCCGAAAAGGCAGTGGTACAGGGAGTGGGGCACGGAAAAGAGAGGAGCTTTGTTCCATGCGTACAAGCCCTTGGAGGAGAGATTCTGCCCTCCTTGAGCTAGACCATTTTCAGCCCCACCATCACAAAGCCTTGCCTGCAGCATCCTGCATCACTGCCTTCCTTCCAGGTCACCTCCCGGCTCCTCATCTGAGGCTCGACTTACCTTCTGCCCAGCCTGGCGACACAGTTCTGGCCTGGTGCTCCCTCCTGACAGATTCACCTGCAACACGAATCGTCTTCTGCAAGGATGGGGTGGAGGAGTACAGCCTGAAAGCCCAACGGGGGCAGCTCAGCTACTTTGTGCAGCTGAACATCACCCTGGGGAGCGCAGGGACGTACGCGTGTGGGTACCAGCACAGGAACGAGAGCAACTGGGTGAGGAGCTCTGCCCTCAGTGCTCCCCGGCACCTGGCTGTCAGAGGTGAGAGGTGGCACTGGGCATGGGCAGGAACCAATGTAGAGCCCAACAGACCCTAAATTAGGGCGGGGACCCTGTGTTGCCCCATAACTTGGCCCTGGGCACTCTGGACTGTTGTTGTCAGGGTGCAGTTCAGCCCAGTCTTTGCTAATGGGGCAACTCCTCCCAGTCCTGGGAGAGCATCCTGCTCCTCTCCTGCCCCCAGCATCACGCAAAGGGCAGAGGGGTGGTGCCACATCTCATCCAGAGCCACAGCCGTGCGAGGCATTCATTGATTTGTCACCACTGTCAAAAGATGGAGGATGAGGGGGTCCCCACAGGTGCTGAGTCTGGGCAGGACGTGGGAGAGCTGGAGACTCTCAGCCTGTGCCTTTCTCCTCGCAGGCAGCGGGTCCAGCTCCCAGGCAGAGCCATCGACCGCAGGTGAGTGATTCCCTCCCCGCACACCCAGTGTCCCCCAGCACGAGGCCGAGGGGTGCTGGGCTGCCGGCCCAGCGGATCCTCAGGCGGGATGTGGCCTGGCTCTAAGGGCACCTCCTGCTCTCGGCTTCCTCTCCCCATGACACCCCCTCTTCCACAACACCTTCTGTCTCTCCCAGCTCCCCATCCCCGCCTCGTCCACCCCTTCCCCACAGGCATCGCGCTGGCAGTGGCGGCCGTCTCCCTCCTCCTCCTGGCTGCAGCCACCTACTGTGCCACTGTGCCACAGCCACTGCCGCGTGCACAGAGGACTGGTATGGGCAAGCTGTTCCGTGGTCAACATCTGAGTATGCAGAGTGAGCAGGAGGCTACTACCTCGGTGCTGAGAAAGCTGCTGTGGGAAAGGGAGGGCTTTTTTCAGAGCAAGGTGACGCAAGGCCCAGCAGCTGCAGCGAGGAGCAGTGTCTGGGCTGAGCTGAGATGCTGCTGATCTCTGCTGAGCCAATTGCACATGGTGGGAATCAATGTCTTCTAAGGGCAAGTCCCAAGAGGCTGTGGTGTGTTAGCATATGTCTCCAAATTTTGATCCGTCTTCTCCTACGCAGACAGACACAGCCATGTGCAATGCACAGCTAAAAGCCTGGTACAGCACATTGCATTGTGGCTTATCAGATGCTGCTGTTGATCTCCATGAGCCAAGAAACTCAGTCCTGGTGGCTAAATCCCTTCCTCCTATATGCACACGCACAGGCTGCCACCACAGTCCTTCTCCATCACCTTGGCTTGGCCATCATGCCTGCTCTCCAACAGCTCCACCTGCACAAAACCCTCTTGCAGATGCTCTTCCTCTGCTGCCCTCCTAGTTCCCAGGCTCCTAACATAGACATGTGCCTCTTCACAGACACACCAGTCCATTCTACTTGTAGAGTGAGATCTGTATCTCTGGATGGGAGAGGACCCAAGGAAAAAGTGGTCCCAGACGTTCTTCTTGCCAAGGCAGGGAGAGCGGGAGAGGCCGCTTGTTGGCAGCCCCTCAGATCCCATGGCAAAAGATGACCTCAGGCTGTGCAGCCAAAGCACAGCCAGGAGAAAGAGCCAGGACAGGAACAAACAAAAGCCTGAGACGATGAACAGGGGTCAGCAGGGGACCGGCAATAAGCTCTCCTTTGTGGGAGGGCGCCACTCTGACAGAGCCTGGGCTGTGCCAGGGATGCTCCAAGCTGTGTCCCCTCTCCCTCTGAGAGCCGACATCAAGGAAAATGGGGAGATTTGCATGAGCTGGGGGTTTCCCTGGGAGTATCATGAAATTGGACATGAGCTGGGGGTCTGCTCCATGTCTGGGATGGTGCCAGCACAGGAGAGTGGCACTCACAAGGTCTGCATTTCTCTGGCAGGCACAAGTCCCTCGCCGGGAACAGTGCTCCCACACACTTGTGAGCCATTGCTTGTGAGCCCTTCCTACCATGTCCTTCCTTCAGGACTTGTCTTGTTCACGTTGTGACCCTCCTCTCTTCCAGGACCAGCCGTTCCCCTCTGGGTCTGGATCCTGCGCTCTGCCCTCACCCTGCTCCTCCTCACCTCCGCCCCCATCATCACCCTCATCCTGGAGACATGCAGCCACTGTGCCACTGCCGATGGTCAGCCTGGAGACGTCCCCATCCCCACTGCCCTCTGATGTCCCTTGTTGCCCCAGGCTCCCTGCCTTCCCCCCTCCAGCCTCCGACAAAGATGCTTTCCAGGTCCTGCATCCCTCCAGCACTTCCCATCCACCATGTTGTGGTGGCAGGAAAGCACACGGAATCACTGAATTTTTTGAGTTGGAAGGGACCTCTAGAGATCATCTAGTCCAACTCCCTTGCTAAAGCAGGACCGCATAAGCGACATTCCTCAGGACTGCATCCAGGCGGGTCATGAAAATCTCCAGAGAAGGGGACTCCACCACCTCCCTGGGCAGCCTGTGCCAGTGCTCTGTCACCCTCACCATAAAGTTTGTCTTTGTATTTGAACGGAACTTCCTATGTTCCAACTTGTGTTCATTGCCCCTCCTCCTGTCACTGGGAACCACTGGAAAGAGCCTGGCTCCATCCTCCTTCAACCCACCCTTTAGATACGTGTACACAATAATAAGGTCTCCCCTCAGCCTTCTCTTCTCCAGGCTAAAGAGTCCCAGCTCTCTCGGCCTTTCCTCAGAAGGGAGATGCTCCAATCCCTCAGTCATCTTAGTTGTCCTACGCTGGACTTGGTCCAGCATTTCCCCATCTCTCTTGAATTGGGGAGCCCAGAACTGGACACAGTATTCCAGTTGTGGCCTCACCAGAGCAGAGTAGAGGGGGAGAATGACCTCCCTCGACCTACCGGCCACACTCTTCCCTGTGCAGCCCAGGATTCCATTGGCCTTCATGGCGACAAGGGCACATTGCTGGGCAGGTCATTGGGCAGCGGCCGAATGGTTATGACGCCCCGTGCAAAAGCACCTTGTTTGGCAGAGGGTCTGTGGGAGGCGAGATATAAAGGATTTGTTGAGAAGTGGAGAGCTGATGCGTCTCCTCTATCTTTGAGTGACTCCTCTGAAGAGAGCGGGGAGAGCTCCTTTCCTCCTGGCTGGTGGGACCATGTGTCCCAGGACAGAGCTGCCGTCCCCTGCGCCTGGTGCTGCGAGGGTTTCCCTCCCTGTTGGCATCAGCCTGGCACATGTGTCTTGGCAAAGTGCCAAAGTGAGGGTGCCACAGCCCATTGTCCACGGGGTCCAAGGGGCGGTGCATCCCGGCTGTCTGAACCCCACACACCCCCATCTCTGGGAAAGGGAGAATAAGATTAAAAACTCCCCTGTGAGACAGGACTGAGAGTGTCCAACTGTGCGAGAGATGCAGATGGGGTCTCGGCATCAGCAGCCCCCACATGCACCTCAGGCAACCTTCCCCAAGCAGAGTCTCAAGTCTCCCACACCAACGCCTCTCATCACTGGCCCAGGAACAAAGTGTCTCCCCCGTGTGCAACAGCAGACGCCGGACTCCGGGCCCTTGGTGTGCCCCAGGGAGCTCAGGGGCAAGCTTGGTTGGAGGCAGGAGAGGAGCACCTTGGCTGGGAAGCACAAGGCAGCACGGCTCCATGGTGAGGAAAGGGGAAGGAGGGTGGGAGCCAATTGCACAGCCAGATGCTCAGAGGCAGAGCTGGAGGTGATCATAGAAACATAGAATCATAACATGGTTTAGGTTGGAAGGGACCTTGAAGATCAGCAAGTTCCACCCCGCTGCTAGAGGCAGGGACATCTCCAACATTGCTCAAAGCCCCGTCCAACCTGGCCTTGAACACCACCAGGGATGGGGCAGCAACAGCTTCTCTGAGCAACCTCTTCCAGGGCCACACGAGTCTCAAAGTGAAAAATTGTCTACCTCACACACAGCTCGGTGTCATCGGCAAACTTGCTGAGGGTGCGCTGGATCTCATGTCCATGTAACCAAGAAAGGTGTTGAACAGCACAGGTCCCAGTACCAACCCCTGAGGAATGCCACTCATCACTGGTTTCCACTTGGACATTGAACCCTTGAACGCAACTCTTTGCATGCGCCCATCCAGCCAGTTCTTTATCCATGGAGTGGCCCATTTGTCGAAGCCATGTCTCTTCAATATAGAAACAATGATATCGTGTGGGACAGCGTCAAACTCTTTGCACTAGTCAGGTAGATGACATCAGTTGCTCTTCCCTTGTCCACTGCCGCTGTAACCCCTTTGTAGAAGGCCACCAAATTTGTCAGGCATGACTTGCCCTTGGTGAAGCCATGTTGGCTGCTACATTGGACTAGACGACCTCCAGAGATCCCTTCCGACCTAAATTAATTTGTGTTTCTTGGTTTTGCTGGTTTTGTTTTTTTCCTTATTGCTACAGGCTAAAGAGGAGAATGTGAATAAAAATGAGAATCCATTGCCTCTTGCCAGTGCATTTTTACCATAATCAATGTCATGCCACAGTTTGTCAAGACTATGAGAGCTGAAACCAAGTTCCAGCTGTACTTCTACAGACTGAGACCGCAAAATAGAGGTACGCAATTATACAAATTAAAGGACTGCGGATAGTGCGTAAATCTGAAAACAAAGTTTTTCAAGACAATGTGAACCTGAGTGGGACGCAATGAGAGATATAATAAATAAAATAAAGTCACGCTGTGCCCATATAACCAGGATGTAAAACGGGATTTGCTCATCCAGCTGGAGCTGGCTTGTAGACAGGTTAGGGAATCCTGCTCCAATGTTAATTTAGCTGTTAAAAGCCACAGTAACAATTACTCACCATGAGTGATCCTGACCTCTGAACTCAGACTATTAATAAGCAGCTCTTTTGCCTTGAGGGAAAGGACGTACGTTATCAGTACACGTGAGGAAGTGTTCTCAAATGGCCGTGTAGGGTTAGTTATCAGATGGGAGATCTCTGCACTAGCTGAAGATATAAAAAGCCAGGGCTGTCTCTGATGAAGGTTCTCATAATTGCTTTCAGGTTTTGATGGTCATTGCTCTGAACAGTGTCTGCACTCTGGTTTGCACCACCACTTTTGCTCTCTGTTCCTCTATGCCGCGCAATAACTAATTAGCCACCGGGCTCTGAAGTGTGTCCGTTTCGTGCCCCAAGGATGGGTGCAGGCTGCCCCAAATCTGGCTTTCTTGTCCCAGGGCAATCACCACAGGGTGCTCCTGCAGACCTGGCCTCTCGTGTGCCACCTGCCACCCACGGGTGCATCATCTGCAGCTCCAGGCTATGCAGTACCTGCAGCAAAGCCCTGTCTCCACTTACATACACTCAATCACCCAACAGGGGGACACAACAGAGACTCCTCTGCTTCTCAGTAACCAGCGTCCTGCCTTCGCCTTGGAGGTCCAAATGGAGCGCTGCAGGAGCAAAGCACCAAAAAAGTCAGGCTTGATAGGAGAGCGGTCAAGGGTGAGTTCCTGGGCAGTGGACCGCTGCTTATGGTGCCCCTTGAAAGAGGTGTCTTGGTGGGAAGAGTGTCAGTAGGAGACAAGGGTGATGTGGTGGGTGAGTTTTCCAAAAGGGTGACTTGTAGACACTTCCTTGTTGAAATGCAAGTGCTGGAGGTCACCCCGCTTTAGCCTCATTTTTTGAGTCTGTGTTTCATTCCTCTCACATCACCCCATGGCCTTTGCCATCAACTCCATCTGTCACTCCCTCACAGCACTGCCACAGAGACTCCCCTCCACCTACCGCCATCATCCTCAGTTTAAAGCCCTCCTTATGGGCTCAGACGTCCCATTGGCAAAAGCAGCTTTGCCCTGCTTGGAGCGGTGGGTCCCATCACTCCCCAGTGGACGCTCATCTGCAAATAGGGTTCATTGGTCATAGCCACAGAACCCTGCTGCCCAAACCACCTTCACAGCTCATTGACCGATGATATCAGTAGCTTCCTCCTCACACCCTTGCACACCTCGACAGCAGGA
The DNA here is from genome assembly GCF_965231255.1 of Vanellus vanellus. Classification (NCBI taxonomy): domain Eukaryota; kingdom Metazoa; phylum Chordata; class Aves; order Charadriiformes; family Charadriidae; genus Vanellus; species Vanellus vanellus. The sequence continues at coordinate 417,718 of NC_138934.1, forward strand.
TTGAGGAGAACACCAGCTGGGACCTCGTGCCCTTGACTACCACGGCCAGAACTCTGCAGCAAATTTTGACTCTGCCCAGGTTTCCCCTGGAGGATGACATCCACATTGAAGGAGAGCTGGGAGCAGCAGTCAAAAAAGGGAAAAGAGTGGGGGACAAGGGGGAGGAGAGTTTCGCAGGGAGGATGCTGCTCTGGAGGCAAACACTGCTCGTGCTCCAGTATCTAAGTGTCCGGAAATGAAAGCGGGGACTCTGCAGGCGCAGCGTGCGCAGTGGGGGCTGAGGCAGGGCCCCCGCTCAGTTGGTCACAGCCTCCGGCTGTGGGGAAGGCTCTGCTAGCCACAGCAATGCAGCAGGAGCAGCCCCAGGCGCGCTGCAAGCCACGGGCCAGGCAGCTCTGGAAGCGCTGTCCCCAGCTGAGAGCAAAGCATACACTTCCAGGAGAGGCTGTTGCCGCAGCGCCCCCCAAAATGCTGGGGTAGGTGGCCTGAGGCAGGCCTACTGGCGTTCCCCTGCTGTCCCCTGCGCATCATCTCAGGCTTTTCTTTGTGCCTCTCCTGGCTCGTTCTCCTGCTGTGCGGTGGCTGCACAGCCTGAGGTCATCTTTGCCATTGGGATCTGAGGGCTGCCAACAAGCGGCCTCTGCCTCACTCTCTGCCTTGGCAAGACACACGTCTGGGACCACTTTCCCCATGGGTCCTCTCCCGCCCCACCACTACACATCTCACTCTGCAAGTAGAGTGGACTGGTGGGTCTGGGAAGACGCAACTGTCTATGTTAGGAGCCTGGCAACTAGGAGGGCAGCAGAGGAAGAGCATCTGCAAGAGGGTTTTGTGCAGGTGGAGCTGTTGGAGAGCAGGCGTGATGGCCAAGCCTCCAGGATAGCCTCCAGGACTGAGTTTCTTGGCTCATGGAGATCAACAGCAGCATCTGATAAGCCACAATGCAATGTGCTGTACCAGGCTTTTCGCTGTGCATGGCGCATGGTTAATTCAATCTGCCTCGGAGAAGTGAGATAGAAATTAGGAGGCCTCTTAATTTGAGATGGATCCAGAAAGAAAAAACACGCAAAAATGTGAGTGCAAATAAAAGCTCATGGCTTCTCAAGAGGTCATCAGGGACCCAGCCTTTCGGGAGTTCACCGTAAAAAAGAGTGGATCTCTCCATGTATAATTGTCTCAGCCGAGCTCAGCACCATCTCAGCTCAGCCCAGACACTGCTCCTCGCTGCAGCTGCTGGGCTCAGAGTAATATTGCTCTAGAAAAAAGCCCTTCCTTTCCCACAGCAGCTCTCTCAGCAGCAAGGTGTTCATCTCCTGCTCACTCTGCATGCTCAGACGTCGACAACACCACCGCTTGGCCACACCACTCCTCTGTGTGCGCAGCAGTGGCTGTTTTTTTTAGAAATGAGATTTCCCTCTCACTCCTACACACCAGCCCAACCGCTCCTTCAGAAAGACCTGTGTCCCCAGCAGCCGCAAATCTGCAAGCCAGGGCCAAAATTAGGTGATGGAGGGCAGAAGTCTAGAGACTGGAGCAGCTCTTTGCATGGCAATTTCAGCACAGCCAGGGTGGTTTGCAGTGCCAGCACGCAAATTACCTCTTCTCAAGCACCAAGCCACTGTGCACACCCTGTGTGGATGAGGTGCAGGTGAAGGTGGCTGCATGTCTCACATGTCGCATTCCCTGGGTCATCTCTGCTGGTGGGGGAGCAACCTGCTCCTCCTGGCACCCACCCCCTCAGCACCCTCACCCAGGAGAGATGCAGCCACTGAGCCAGAGGGGCCAGCCAGCCTGGAGACATCCCTGTCCCCACTGACCTCTGATGCCCTCACTGCCCGGCGCTCCCTGCAGTCCCCACTCCTCTCCACAATAAGTGGACCTGAGCCATGCCAGCCCTGGGCTGCCAGTTGGGGTCAGGCCAATTGGAGGGGAAGCTGTGACCCCGAGGATGCAAAGCAGGGTGGGGGACAAGGGGCAGGAGGCCTTGGCAGGGAGGATGCTGCCCCCCAGACACAGGCAAACACCCCTCGTGATGCGCTCTCTGAGTGTCCGGAAATGCAGGCGGGGACTCTGCAGGCGCAGCGTGCGCAGTGGGGGCTGAGGCAAGGCCCCCGCTCAGTTGGTCACAGCCTCCGGCTGTGGGGAAGGCTCTGCTAGCCACAGCAATGCAGCAGGAGCAGCCCCAGGCGCGCTGCAAGCCACGGGCCAGGCAGCTCTGGAAGCGCTGTCCCCAGCTGAGAGCAAAGCAGACGCTTCCAGGAGAGGCTGTTGCCGCAGCGCCCCCCAAAATGCTGGGGCAGGTGGCCTGGGGCAGGCTGTCTCCTTGTGGGCCTGCCTTGCTGCTGCTGCTGCTGCTGCTGCTGGGTGAGTTGGGGCATGGCTTTGGCGTGGGGCTGAGGCCGGGAGGGCTGCTGAGCGGGGCAGGCCAGGGCCCGTGCTGGGCACAGGGGAGGGTGGGCAAAGGCTGTGCGCAGCCGCCGTGCAGCGCTGAGGGGCAGAGTGTCTTGGGGGGGGGGGAAGACCGTTGCTTCCTCCAGCTCTGGCAGGGCTCTGACTAGAGCAGGTATTCCTCCAACACCTTAAGGGGATTTGGGTGTCAGCAGGAGACTGGGCAGATGCTGGAATGCTTTAGGGAGCTGAGGCATCCACCTGTTACAGCAACCCCATGGAAAAGGGGCTCGGGTTTTGAAGCAAGGAGGCTGAAGAAACGCAGGGTGGAGACACATGTGTTGAGAAGCTGCCGACCCAGCAAGGAGTCAGTCGTGGTGACCTGGGCAGGGGCATGTAGATGAGCTGCGTCCCCGCCCCCTAACCAAAACCCTGTCGTCTCCACGCTGCAGGTGCCAGTGTGACTGCCCAGGATATCTGCAGCTCCTCAGTTGCTGGTGAGCACAGGGATGGGCCAGACAAGGGAGGTGTGCATGGGTGGAGATGGGATGGGAGAGAGGGGTGTTCCTCATGGATGAAGCTTCTGAAAGGGGAGTCTTCCCCTCCCACATCCAAGGTGTTTTGCAGCCCCACAAGAGTATCTCTGGGCCTGGGGCATCCCCGTGCCATCTCTCCAGGTGACCTACCACCTCCTGACCTCTTCCTGAACACCTCCAACGCTCAGGAGGGAGAAAAGGTTCTGTTTCGCTGTTCTATTCACCGGCACTCTCCTGCTAGCCGAATCGTCTTCTGCAAGGACGGGGTGGAGACGTTCAGCCTGGAAGCCGAATCAGGAGAGCTGACCTACTCCGTTCTGTTGTTCATGTCCACGGGGATTGTGGGAACATACAGGTGTGCATACCAGCACAAGACTGAGTTCAGCCCAGTGAGGAACTCTGCCCTCAGCGCTCCCCAGTTCCTGATTCTCACAGGTGGGATGTGGTGCTGAGGCACAGGCACCTTGGTCCATAGATCCCAGATGACAGTGAGGACCCTGCTGTGCCCCATAGCGTGTCCCTGTGTAGCTATGACACTGGGGGTCAGCGTGCAGTGAAACTCAGCCTTCTTTACTTCGGCAACTCCTCCCAGTCCCGGGAGAGCATCCTGCTCCTCTCCTGCCCCCAGCATCATGCAAAGGGCAGAGGGGTGGTGCCACATCTCATCCAGAGCCACGGCCGTGCGAGGCACTCATTGATTTGTCACAGAACTTGATAGATGGTGGATAAGGGCTCCCCAAGGTCCTTTGTCTGTGCGTACCTGGGAGAGCTGGAGACTCTCAGCCTGTGCCTTTCTTCTCGCAGGCAGCGGGTCCAGCTCTCAGTCAGGGCCATTGGCAGAATCGGGCCGAGGGATGCTGGGGCATTCGGGCAGGATCCTCAGGCAGGATGTGGCCTGGCTCTAAGGGCACCTCCTGCTCTCGGCTTCCTCTCCCCATGACAACCCCTCTTCCACAACACCTTCTGTCTCTCCCAGCTCCCCATCCCCGCCCCGTCCACCCCTTCCCCACAAGCATCGCGCTGGCAGTGGCGGCCGTCTCCCTCCTCCTCCTGGCTGCAGCCACCTACTGTGCCGCGAAGAAAGGTGAGCGATTTGGGAAACTGAGGGTAAACAGTGGGGCCAAAATGCCACCCTGATGTGGGGTTGCTACTGGGCGACCAATGCCACTTTAGGATGGGCAGCTCCTTACCCCTGTTTCGTGGGAAGCTGAGCCCCCAAAAACTTTTCTTGATCACCTCGTGGGGAGCAAATATGCTCAGATGAGGAAGACGAAATGTACCTCTCTCCCAGGAATACATTGGCTGCCAGTGCTCTGGGCATGAGAAGGGAGTCTCCCAAGTGGCCTGAGAGGAGCCAGCACTGCTCACACACTTGGGCTGGTCCGGTGGCTGCTCTTCTTTAAGCTTGGCCCAAAGCTGCTCAGGGCATGGGAGAAATCAGTCTACGAAACAGGGTTAAAAGTTCCAAATAGCGGCTGGAAAAGTGCCTCTGTGAGTGAGGTGTGGAGGTTCAGCCCATCATCTCCATGGTGCAGCCCAGAGCAGGGAAAGCCAGGGCTGGGCAGTAACTCTGCGTTCCCGCTTCACCCTTTCCTTTCCTTGCAGGGGCCTGCAGAGAGAGGTGCCAAAGGTGAGCAGCAATCCCTCCAGGTTGTGGGGCTGGGGGGATGGAGACAGGGGCATCCTGGGTGCTCTGGAGTGGTCTTTTGCATGGTGCAGCATGGTCTGTGTCCAAGAGTGGCTTTACCCAGCATGGAGGAAGGGAGGAGCTTGGAGCTTGCTCTGGGCTTAGTTCCAGCAGTGGACCAAATGCAAGAAAGCATCATCCCTGGGGATGACCCAGTTCTTCTGGACTCTTTCCCCCTCTGCATTTTCACTTCACCATGATTTCTGCTTCCAAGCAGAGGGCAGCAGCTGAGGATGTGGGTCCATTGGTGAGCGCTGGTGGGGAAAACATCTCCTTGCTCCCTCTGACACCAAAGGCTGCAGCAAATGGGGGGTGCGGTGGGTGTGGGAACGGGGAGGTGGTCCGTGTGCCTCCGTCTATGTTCAGGGTGACTTTGGTTTCACAGGTGGGCGCAGAGCGGCAGATACAGGTCTGCTGGTTGGGCAGAGAGGGACAATGCCGCGGGGTGGGGGAAATGCAGCCAAACCCCAGCATCCCTGCTCCACACGCACGGGTGGAAGGGCACGGTGCTCTGCTGCCCAGAGCGGGGTGAAAGGTGGGGGAAAGAGGGCAGGGCATTGCGTCCTGAGCCCGGGGCATGTGCTGATCAAAGGCGGGGTGGGTCTCACCCAGACCCAGCAGGGGAAGCAAGGGCTAACCAGGTGCTTTTTGCCCCCCAACAGACTCCACCATCGCCCACGTTGGACGCACCAGGGTGAGTGGTGGCACAGCTTTGGTGCCAGAGGAGGGAGCGGGACCCCAGGGAGGGGCTGTGCTGGTGGGGGTCCCTGCCCATGCCTTGGCCTGGGGAGTCCCACGGGGCTCTTCCCACCAGGAACCCAACCGATGCACTTGCAGAAGAAGACATATATTTCTGTGCCCACCTGTCCACATCTTGTCACACCTCATTCCCCTTTATGGGTGAAAATTCTCCAACGACACAAGATTTTTTCTACCAAGAAATTTTTTTTTCTTTGCATTTTCAAACAGAAAAAATTCCCTTTTAAGAGTATTTCAGCTACTGTGCAGTCTCACAAGGGGAAGAAATCACACATCCTGAAATGTTTTTAAATATGGAGCTTTTGAGGAGACCTGGGGAAAGAAAAAAGAACTTGTAAAAACAAGAACGAAGCAGAAATAAGGGGCCACCTCAGAACACAGTCCTGCCCCACATCTGCTATCCTTTTTCCTGCCTTGTGGCACACTGGTCTCTGAGCCCGCGGGTGAAATAACATGCTTTCATTTTCCCTCTCAAGCCTCGCGTGCAAGAGATGGACACCACCACAACGTGTGCCACGGAGAGCCGCTCTCGCAGCCAGCCCAGATAGCGCTGCAGCATGGCGAGCGCACGGGGAGCCGTGCCCACCTTGGCCTTTTCTCTCCACCAGCTCTTGCTGGGCAATTGCCAGCGCTGGGCTTGGCAGGGCAACGCCTGCCCACAAGCCCTCTCCATGCCACCCTGTGCGCACCCAACCCTTCCACCCTCACCAGCCCTTCCCACACACATCAGAAATGTCTTCTGCATGACTTCCACCAACAGGATATCTATGACGCGTATTTACAATTACAACCTATTACATCTAAATGCATATACAGTACATTACATACATTGTGAATGTATACGTAAAGATGTCTCCTTCCTCCTGTGTTAAGGAAGATGAGTTTAAGGAAACCTCGTGATACAGCTATGGGTGTGCTGTGATATCTCCCCACAATGATTCACATCTCTACAAACGGGTACACAGATTCATATGCACTGAGGTGCTCATACATCCTTGTTAAAACCTATGAGCAATGATGATGTGGTTTTGCTCAAATGAGCAATAAACATCTATGAATTTGTATCCTCAATTATATCTCTGTCTTACACAGTCCCCTAAGGAATGGGTTTGAGCTGCGCAAAGACATCCCTAGAGACCCAAAGGGGTGTCTGTAGAGCTATGAAGGGACTGTAGAGAGACACGGGGATGGAAAGGGGAGCTGTCTCTTGCCTGAGCTCAGCCAAAACATCACCAGACTCTCAAAGTTTCATCTTGGCATTCTGCTCCTGCCTGTCTCTTCCTGGCCAAGCTCTCCTTCCCAACCGGAAATCCCAGACAAGACTCCTTTGTTGCCTTCAACAGACTCAAAAGGCTCCATGCAATTGGAATATTAAAAGAGCAGGCAAGGTTATGGCGCCGCCTGTGCTGTGTTAAAAACCCCGCCTTGCATCAAAATGCTCATCCGTTTGTAGCTCCTGGTTTGCATTCCTGCTGAGGCTTTAGCCAGAAAAAGCTTTGCAGGTTTTCAAGCTGGCTGGCATATGAAGTCCCCATGTCAGCCCCATGCACCAGCTTTGGGTCACAACCCCTGAGAAAGACAGACAGCTGCTCTCAGGGGGACATTTCACCTGACACCTCTCCTGGAATAAGGCAATAAAAACCCTTCTTTCTCTTTGCGGTGCACCTTCATGCTTTTATTTACAGCTCACAGATCCCCCACGCCATCCCCATTTCCCTGTGCCTCTCTCAGAGGACTTGTGTGGACACCTCCTCCGCCTGCACAACATGATCTCCACAAAGCTGGCAGCAGGCTGGTTTAGTGGAGAGTGCTCTTGGGTTTTCTGAGGTCGCTCCAAGCAATCATCTTCTGGAGAAGAGCTAAAGCCCGGAATTGTTGGGGAACGGCAGAGTTGCAACCCATGAAGGAGCCATCCTGAGCCCCAAAAGAAACATCCAGGAAATGTCCAGAGGTTCTCAGGGAGGGGAGAGAGAGCCAGCAAGGATCCATGTGAACGCCATGTCTTGTGTTGGGTAACGCAGAAGCTGGCTGCATCACCTCTCGCTTTCTCATAAGTTGGCATAAAGTGAAGCTTCGGAGCATTTTGGTTGTGAGACCTTCAAAATAGAAAAGACAGCAGCCTCGCTCTCCTGGCACCGTGGATGGAGACCAATGACAGCCGCAGCAGAGCTATGGGAAAATGCCAGCCTCAAGGGGGGGGGGCTTAGTTTGCCCTCAAACACGCCATGACGCAGCCCCGAAGAGCTTGCACAGCGAGAAAGCTTCTGCAAGAGCTGAACTCACCTTAACTCTGCCCAGTTCATCAGTGTTGACATCTGCAGGGAGAACCTGCGTTAGTGTCACACCATCAGCAGGACACTGGAGACAACACCACAGCCCAGGATTGTAAGGGAGAAGCCCCAGGTTTCAATCAGAGATATCAGGCTCTGACTGGGACGATTTAGTGAGAAGAGAATTTACCGAGATTGAACTTCTTGGGTATCTATAAGAATGTTTTGGAGACTACTGCGGACTGGAGCAGCTGTGCATTGCAAGCGGGGCAGGAAGCCAAAGCAGAAGGACATTGCGGCCGGTGCCAGGAGGGGGAGGGTGCAGGGGGACTTGTTACACTTACAGCAACTCCGGTCATCAGCAGAAGAGTCCTCAGCGCTACCGGCATCACCGAGCAGTGGTGAGAGAGCAAGGAGAAGGGGTGTTGAGGGTCTATGGCCCCACTGCCATCTCGCAGCAATGGGGCCTTTTGGGTCATTCCCAGGGATGATGCTTTCTTGCATCGGGTCCACAGCTGGAGTCAATGCCAGGCAAACCCTGCTCCTCCCTGCTTCAACCCGAGGGGGGAGCTACCCACGGACACAGACCACGGTGCTCCTTGCCAAGAACCACCCCAGGCCACACGGGATGCCCTTCTCCATCACCCCTAAGCCCTTCAGCCAGGACGGATTGCTGCTCACCTTTGGCATCTCTCTCTGCAGGTCCCTGCAAGGAAAAGAAAGGGAGATGTGGGGAATGGTCAATGTGGCTTCACCAAGGGGAAATCACGCTTGACCAGTGTGATAGCCTGCTCGGATGGCATGCCTGGCTGGGTGGGTGAGGGCAGAGCCGTGGGCGTTGTCCACCTCGACTTCAGCAAGGCTTTTGACGCTGTCTCCCAGAACATCCTCGTAGGGAAGCCTAGGAAGTGTGGGTTAGATGAGTGGGCAGTGGGGTGGATGGAGAAGGGGCTGAATGCGGTGAATGACTTGTGGTGTTCCCCAGGGGTCAGTACTGAGTCCAGTCTTGTTCAACGTATCCGTCAATGAGCCAGACAAGGAAACAGAGTGTACCCGCAGCAAGTTTGCTGGTGACTCAAAGCTGGGAGCAGTGGCTGACACAGCAGTCGGCTGTGCCACCGTACAGCGAGACCTGGAGAGGCTGGAGAGTTGGGTGGAGAGGGACCAAATGAAGTTCAAGAAGGGCAAGTGCAGGGTCCTGCAGCTGGGGAGGAATAACTCCATGCAGCAGTAAGGATTCGGGCTTGACCTCTTGGAAAGCAGCTACACAAGAGGGGGAGCTGGGAGTGCTGGTGGACAAGAAGTTGACCACGAGACAGCAATGTGCCCTTGTGGCCAAGAAGCCCAATGGTCTCCTGGGATGCATTAGAAAGAGCGTGGCCAGCAGGTCGAGGGAGGTCATCCTCCCCCTCTGCTCTGCCCTGGGGAGGCCACATGTGTATGAGCACTGTGTCCAGTTTGGGGCTCCCCAGTTCAAGAAAGACAGGGAACTACTGGAAAGAGTCCAGCAGAGGGCTACCAAGATGATGAAGGGCAGGAGCATCCCTCTGATGAGGCAAAGCTGGAGAGCCGGGTCTATATAGGCCAGAGAAGAGAAGGCCTTCTCTGAGAGGGGATCTCATCAATGCTGAGCAATATCTAAAGGGCGGGTGTCAAGAGGATGGGGCCAGACTCTTTCCAGTGGTGCCCGTTGACAGGACCAGGAGCAATGGGAACAGGCTGGAACACAGGAAGTTCCGTCTCAACATGAGGTAAAACTTTATGACTTTGAGGGTGGTAGAGCATAGCAGCAGGAAAATGTCTGTGTGGGGCAGGGATGTATTTGGTATCTCCCCCTCAACTTTGGTATCCAAACCATCTCACAAGGCAGGAAGTTTTCCCCATCTCTGAAAGTTTGCTACCTCTAGGTGATGAAGGAAAGTTTTGAGGGGCTCAGCTTCCTCTGAAACAGGAGTAAAGAGCTGCCCATCCTAAACTGGCATTGCTCACACAGCAACAGCCCCACATCAGGGTGCCATTTTGGCCCCACTGTTTACCCTGAATTTCCCCAAATCGCTCACCTTTCTTCACGGCACAGTAGGTGGCTGCAGCCAGGAGGAGGAGGAAGACGGCCACCACTGCCAGCGCGATGCCTGTGGAGAAGGGGTGGATGAGGCGGGGATGGGGAGCTGGGAGAGACAGAAGGTGTTGGGGAAGAGGGGGTGTCATGGGGAGAGGAAGCCGAGCCAGGAGGTGCCCTTAGAGCCAGGCCACATCCCGCCTGAGGATCCTGCCCGTATGCTGGTGCCGGCAGCCCAGCACCCCTCGGCCTCGTGCTGGGGGACACTGGGTGTGCGGGGAGGGAATCACTCACCTGCGGTCGATGGCTCTGCCTGGGAGCTGGACCCGCTGCCTGCGAGGAGAAAGGCACAGGCTGAGAGTCTCCAGCTTTCCCACATCCTGCCCAGACTCAGCACCTGTGGGACCCCCTCTTCCTCCACATATTGACAGTCGTGACAAATCAATGAATTTCTCGCACGGCTGTGGCTCTGGATGAGATGTGGCACCACCCCTCTGCCCTTTGCGTGATGCTGGGGGCAGGAGAGGAGCAGGATGCTCTCCCGGGACTGGGAGGAGTTGCGCCAGTGGCAAAGGCTTCTCTGAGCATCCCCACTGCCCAGGAAAATACCATGGGGCACAGAGGGGTTCCCAGCCTCAACTGGGGTCATTGAGGCTCTGCAGCGGAGCGTGCTTGGGTACCATCGGACGCCTCACCTGTGACAGTCAGGTTCCGTGGAGTGCTGAGGGCAGAGCTCCTCAGTGGATATTGCTCATTTTTGTGCTCGTACCCACATCTGTACATCCCCGTGCTCCCCACCGTTATGTTCAAGAGCACTGAGTAGGTCAACTGTCCCCATTCGGCTTCCCGGCTGAACTCCTCCACCCCATTCTTGCAGAAGAAGATTCGGGTAGCAGGAGAGTGCCCGTCAATGGCGCAGCGAAGCACAACCTGTTCTCCCTCCCGTGCGTTGGAGGTGTTCAGGAAAAGTTCAGGAGGCGGGAGGTCACCTGGAGAGATGGCACAGGGATGTCCCAGGCAAGAGATGCTATTTTGGGGGCTTCAAAATGCAGGGCAAGAGTCTCCTCTTGGGGGCTTCACAAATGGGAATCAACACCCTCTCCCTTCCCATCTCCAGTCCTTCACCCTTTCTTTTTCTGCAAACATCCCTGTGCTCACCATCCCCTGCGGAGCTGCAGATGTCCTGCGCGGTCACACTGGCACCTGCACCATGGGGAAGAGAGGGGGTTGGTTAGAGGTACAGTGACCCGGCTCATCCAGCTGACCGTGCTTGTCTGCACAGCTGAGTCATTGCTGGGTGAGCACCATCCCACTCTTGAGTGTCCATGAGGCAACTCCTCAGTCTCCTTCTTTGAAACCTCCTGCAGCCCATTTTTTGTGGGTTTGGCGATCCAGCTGTCTTTGCCTCTTTTGTCTCAAATCTCTGCCCCACCGTACCCATTTCTGCTCCAGCTCGGAATCATGGCACTGAAGGGACGCAAATGAAGAGCTACACAACATCGCATGCGCTACCTGTCTCTCTGCTCCCGTCACAGAGCACCACAGGCAGAAAGCATCTTCTATCCCCACATGACAGTTGTCATCACCACCAGGAAAGGCATTTTCATTTTAATTCAGCACAATACAAATGACAAAGCTCTGTCCCTCCACCCTCCCTGTGATCATGTCCCTGAAGACGGTTTCTCTCGGTGTGCAATACAGAACATGAACAGTAATTCAGTTACAAAGAAAAGAAAACAAAGCAGTTGTACATCCCCCCATTTCGTTGCAACATAAGGGATGTGAACACACAATTTGAGTCTGATGAAAGCACCATGGAGCCAGTGGTCTGTTGAAGCTGGGGAAGTACCCTGAGAGGTGTTCCTCACACAGCTTCTGGGCATAAAAATCAAGGTCAGACACAACTGTGCACACATCTTTGCACAACGGAATGCACTACATCTTCTTTGCAACTCCTCCTATCATTTCTCTCAGCTCTCCACCAAGCCAAGTCCCCATGCCCCGCTCCCAAAGCCTGGCAGCCCCATCCCCGTCCCGCAGACGTGCCCAGCTCCCACTCACCCAACAGCAGCAAGGCCATGCTGGGCAGATGCAGCACGGGCGCCCAACCTGCCCTCCGCGCCGGCCCCTTGCCCATCCCTGCCTGCCCGCAGCTGGCAGGCTCTGCTTTCTGAGCAGCTGAGAGCGCTGCACAAGAGGTGTCTGCTCTGGGCTTTGCTGCGCCTGGGAACAACCCACATGTGGCCAGAGGCGCCGTCCCACAAAGAAGAGCCTATTGGCGGTCCCCTGCTGACCCCTGCGCATCATCTCAGACTTTTCTTTGTGCCTCTCCTGGCTCGTTCTCCTGCTGTGCGTTGGCTGCACAGCCTGAGGTCATCTTTTGCCATTGGGATCTGAGGGGCTGCCAACAAGCGCCCTATGCCTCACTCTCTATCTTGCAAGACACACGTCTGGGACCACTTCCGCCATGGGTCCGCTCCCACCCCAGCACTACACATCTCACTCTGCAAGTAGAGTGGACTGGTGGGTCTGGGAAGATGCAACTGTCTATGTTAGGAGCCTGGCAACTAGGAGGGCAGCAGAGGAAGAGCATCTGCAAGAGGGTTTTGTGCAGGTGGAGCTGTTGAAGAGCAGGCGTGATGGCCAAGCCAAGTTGGTGGAGAAGGACTGTGGTGGCAGGCTGTGTGTGTGCATGGGGGAGGGAGGGATTTAGCCTCCAGGACTGAGTTTCTTGGCTCATGGAGATCAACAGCAGCATCTGATAAGCCACAATGCAATGTGCTGTACCAGGCTTTTAGCTGTGCATGGCACATGTTTAAGTCAATCTGAATAGAGATAGAAATTAGGAGGCCTCTTCCATTTGAGATGGATCCAGAAAGAAAAAACATGCAAAAATGTGGTTGCAAATAAAAGCTCATGGCTTTTCAACAGGTCATCAGGGACCCGGACTTTCGGGACTTCCCCTTAGAGAAAAGTGGATCCCTCCATGTACAATTGTCTCAGCCGAGCTCAGCACCATCTCAGCTCAGCGCAGACACTGCTCCTCGCTGCAGCTGCTGGGCTCAGAGTGATATTGCTCTAAAAAACCCCTTCCTTTCCCACAGCAGCTCTCTCAGCAGCAAGGTGTTCATCTCCTGCTGTCACTGTTCGTCACTCTGCAATGCTCAGACGTCGACAACACCACCGCTTGGCCACACCACTCCTCTGTGTGCACAGCAGTGGCTGTTTTTTTTAGAAATGAGATTTCCTTTCCGTCCTACACACCAGCCCAATCGCTCCTTCAGAAAGACCTGTGTCCCCAGCAGCTGCCAATCTGCAAGCCAGGGGCCAAAAATAGGTGATGGATAACAGAGGGCTGGAGACTGGAGCAGCTCGTTGCATGGCTCTGATCCCAGCTGGCTGTGTTCTGCCCTGGCTGATGAAGAAGACAGGCTGCTTCTTTCCACCCTGCTTCGGAAGGCATTTTCAGCACAGCCAGGGAGGTTTGGAGTGCCAGCACCCAAACTACCTCTTCTCAAGCACCATGCCACATGGTGGATGATGTGCAGGTGAAGGTGGCTGCATATCACACCCCCCCCCATCCCCTGAAACATCTCTGCTGGTGGGGGAGCAACCGGCTCCTCCTGGCACCCACCCCCTCAGCACCCTCACCCTGGAGAGATGCAGCCACTGAGCCAGAGGGGCCAGCCAGCCTGGAGACATCCCTGTCCCCACTGCCCTCTGATGACCTCACTGCCCTGCGCTCCCTGCAGTCCCCACTCCTCTCCACCATAAGTGGACCTGAGCCATGCCGGCCCTGGGCTGCCAGTTGGGGTCAGGCCAATTGGAGGGGATACCACCATTGCTCTGCTCTCCTTTGCTCTGCCCCTGCTCTCTCCTCACATGAAAGCCAGTTGAACCTCCCACCATCCAAGGTGTGTTTAATCCCTGCCGATGTCCCTCCTGCTCACAGAAAGCAGCATCTGCATTGCCAGGTGAATGCCTGCAGCCCAGGAGGACACAGAAGGAGACTTGGATGGCTGCAGCCTCAGACAGCCATGCTCTCCAGCTCCTGCCTCTCCAGCGTTTCCCACAAATTGGGGTTGGAGAGATATAAAGGATTTGTCTGGAAGTGCACAGTTGATGCATCTCCTCTGTCTTTGAGTGTCTCCTCTGAAGAGAGCTGGGAGAGCTGCTTTCCTCCTGGCTGGTGGGTCCACGTGTCCTGGAAGGGAACTGCTCTCCCCTGCACCTGGTGCTGCCAGGTTTTCCCTCCCTGCTGTCATCAGCCTGGCACATGTGTCTTGGCAAAGTGCTGATCTGAGGGTGGCAGAGGGCATCAATGAAAACTCATGTCCAAGGGGTGGTCGATCCTGCCCTTCTTTAGCCCACACCCACCCATGGGTGGTGCAGGGGGACTGGGCTGAAGAACTCAGCCAGGAAAAAAACCCAGGCGGGTTTCTGGCTCCAGGCAAATGAGGGTGGGCTCTACACATCATCAGTCCCCAACACACACCCCACGATCAAGTGTCCACCCACGCAGTCTTAAACTTCTCACACCAACGGTTCTTACCACTGGGCCGAGACACAATGGTGTGTGAGAGGGGCTGATGCTGTTTGCACAGCCCAGGCCATGAGCAGGTGGGGTAGCTGTGATCCCGAGGGTGCAAAGCAGGGGTGGGGGACAAGGGGCAGGAGGCCTTGGCAGGGAGGATGCTCCTCCCCAGGCACAGGCAAACACCCCTCGTGATGCGCTCTCTGAGTGTCCGGAAATGCAGGCGGGGACTCTGCAGGCGCAGCGTGCGCAGTGGGGGCTGAGGCAGGGCCCCCGCTCAGTTGGTCACAGCCTCCGGCTGTGGGGAAGGCTCTGCTAGCCACAGCAATGCAGCAGGAGCAGCCCCAGGCGCGCTGCAAGCCACGGGCCAGGCAGCTCTGGAAGCGCTGTCCCCAGCTGAGAGCAAAGCAGACGCTTGCAGGAGAGGCTGTTGCCGCAGCGCCCCCCAAAATGCTGGGGCAGGTGGCCTGGGGCAGGCTGTCTCCTTGTGGGCCTGCCTTCCTGCTGCTGCTGCTGGGTAAGTTGGGGCATGGCTTTGGCGTGGGGCTGAGGCCGGGAGGGCTGCTGAGCGGGGCAGGCCAGGGCCCGTGCTGGGCACAGGGGAGGGTGGGCAAAGGCTGTGCGCAGCCGCCGTGCAGCGCTGAGGGGCAGAGTGTCTTGGGTGGGGGAGGAAGACCGTTGCTTCCTGCAGCTACCACGCAGCTCTGAGCAAAGCGCAGATTTTTCCAACTCCTCCAAGGGGTTCAGGTCATAGCGTGAGAGCTGAAAGATGCTAGAGCACATTTGAGAGCATTTGCCACCAACCGGGAACAACTGACGCATGGAAAATTGGCTTGGGGTGCTGTCATACCGGGAGAGAAAGGAGATGCAGCTAGAGCTGTATGGGTGGGAAGGTGTTTGCCCAGTAAGGCCTCAGCACGTGGAACCTGGGAAGGTGAAGGTGGCTGAGCCAGGTCGCTGCCTGTCTAACCAAAACCTTCTCTGCCCCATGCTGCAGGTGCCGGCTCAATCTCCCAGGAGATCTGCAACTCCTCGAGTGATGGTAAGCACAGGGATGGGTTCAGAAAAAGGAGTGGTGAAGGGAAAAGAATTTTATTGCCCATGTGCGCCCCTGGAGAGGAGCCTGGACAACAGTAACTCTGGCCCGGGGCCATCTCTCCAGGTGACCTCCCACCTCCCGACCTCTTCCTGAACACCTCCAGCGCTCAAGAGGGAGAACAAGTTTCTTTTCGCTGTTCCATCGATGCACGCTCTCCTGCTACCCAAATTGTCTTCTGCAAGGATGGCGTGGAGCATTTCAGTGTGAAAGTCCAAAGGAGACATTCGATCTACTCCGTGCTCTTGACCATGACGATGGAGAGCACGGGGACCTACAGATGTGGGTACCAGCACAAGATTGCCTTCAACCGAGTGAGGAACTCTTTCCTCAGCATTCCCCAGTTCCTGACTGTCAGAGGTGAGGCGTTGCACTGGGTCACAGGCAGGAAGCATTCCTGGGCCCCACAGCCCTCAGATGGCAGTGAGGACCCTGTTGTTCCCCATAGCGTGTCCCTCGGTAGTGCGGATACTGGGATCAGCGTGCAGTGAACTGCCCAGCCTTTGCCACCGGGGCAACTCCTCCCAGTCCCGGGAGAGCATCCTGCTCCTCTCCTGCCCCCAGCATCACGCAAAGGGCAGAGGGGTGGTGACACATCTCATCCAGAGCCACAGCCGTGTGAGGCATTCATTGATTTGTCACGCCGGTCGATAGATGGAGGATGAGGGGGTCCTCACAGGTGCTGAGTCTGGGCAGGATGTGGGAGAGCTGGAGACTCTCAGCCTGTGCCTTTCTCCTCGCAGGCAGTGGGTCCAGCTCCCAGGCAGAGCCATCGACCGCAGGTGAGTGATTCCCTCTCCGCACACCCAGTGTCCCCCAGCACGAGGCCGAGGAGTGCTGGGCTGCCGGCACCAGCATACGGGCAGGATCCTCAGGCGGGATGTGGCCTGGCTCTAAGGGCACCTCCTGCTCTCGGCTTCCTCTCCCCATGACACCCCCTCTTCCCCAACACCTTCTGTCTCTCCCAGCTCCCCATCCCTGCCCCGTCCACCCCTTCTCCACAGGCATTGCGCTGGCAGTGGCGGCCGTCTCCCTCCTCCTCCTGGCTGCAGCCACCTACTGTGCCATGAAGAAAGGTGAGCGATTTGGGAAACTGAGAGCAAACAGTGGGGCCAAAATGCCGCCCTGATATGGGGTTGCTACTGGGCGACCAATGCCACTTTAGGATGGGCAGCTCCTTACCCCTGTTTCATGGGAAGCTGAGCCCCCAAAAACTTTTCTTGATCACCTCGTGGGGAGCAAATATGCTCAGATGAGGAAGACGAAATGTACCTCTCTCCCAGGAATACATTGGCTGCCAGTGCTCTGGGCACGAGAAGGGAGTCTCCCAAGTGGCCTGAGAGGAGCCAGCACTGCTCACACACTTGGGCTGCTCCGGAGGCTGCTCTTCTTTGAGCTTGGCTCAAAGCTGCTCAGGGCATGGGAGAAATCAGTCTACGAAACAGGGTTCAGAGTTCCAAATAGAGGCTGGAAAAGTGCCTCTGTGACTGAGGTGTGGAGGTTCAGCCCATCATCTCCATGGTGCAGCCCAGAGCAGGGAAAGCCAGGGCTGGGCAGTAACTCTGCGCTCCCGCCTCACCCTTTCCTTTCCTTGCAGGGGCGTGCAGAGAGAGGTGCCAAAGGTGAGCAGCAATCCCTCCTGGCTGTGGGGCTGGGGGGGATGGAGACAAGGGCATGTTGGGTTGCCTGGGGTATTCCTCTGTATGGGGCAGCATGGTCTGTGTCGAAAGGTGGTTTCCCCTGGCATAGAGGCAGGGAAGAGCAGAGTTTGAGTCCAGCTGTGATGGAGATGGGGTTGGAGCTGTGAGGTAGTTGTGGGTCCTCTGGGGTAGTCCTTGGCCAGGGACAACATAGACTTTGTTGGTGAGTGGCTTCCCCTGGCATGGAGGTAGAGAGGAGCAGGGGTTGCCCTGGGCTTGTTTCCAGCAGTGGACCAAATGCAAGAAAGCATCATCCCTGGGAATGACCCAAATGGTCTCATCACAGCCTGGACACACAGCCCAAAACCCTTTCCCTTCTCCTCTCCAGGCAGCAGCAACTTCCCAGCCATGAGGCTGAAACAACCGGCAACAACGCTATTCACTGTGAGTACTGCTTCCTCCCTCCTCGGGAGCCATGGACCCCTCTTGGGCATCGCCTTCATGTGGGCTGGCTGCCCTCCGTCACCGCCAGCCACCCTCATCCCCTCAACTGGACATGTCGCCGTCTCAGGACCTACACAGACTCACAGGCATGTGCCCCAAAACCACTTCCCACCCTCTCCTTCTCCACACCTCCACCACTCTAGAGTGGAAGACCAGTGTGCTGGTTGGACACAGAGGGAAAATGCCGCGGGGTGGGGGAAATGCAGCCAAACCCCAGCATCCCTGCTCCACACGCACGGGTGGAAGGGCACGGTGCTCTGCTGCCCAGAGCGGGGTGAAAGGTGGGGGAAAGAGGGCAGGGCATTGCGTCCTGAGCCCGGGGCATGTGCTGATCAAAGGCGGGGTGGGTCTCACCCAGACCCAGCAGGGCAAGCAAGGGCTAACCAGGTGCTTTTTGCCCCCCAACAGACTCCACCATCGCCCACGTTGGACGCACCAGGGTGAGTGGTGGCACAGCTTTGGTGCCAGAGGAGGGAGCGGGGCCCCTAGGGAGGGGCTGTGCTGGTGGGGGTCCCTGCCCATGCCTTGGCCTGGGGAGTCCCACGGGGCTCTTCCCACCGAGGACCAAACCGATGCACTTGCAGAAGAAGACATATATTTCTGTGCCCACCTGCCCACATCTGGCCACACCTCATTCCCCTTTATGGGTGAAAATTCTCCAACAACACAAGATTTTTTCTACCAAGAAATTTTTTTTTCTTTGCATTTTCAAACAGAAAAAATTCCCTTTTAAGAGTATTTCAGCTGCTGTGCAGTCTCACAAGGCGAAGAAATTACACATCCTTAAATGTTTTTAAATGTGGAGTTTTTGAGGAGACCTGGGAAAAAAAAAAAAAGAACTTGTAAAAACAAGAACAAGAAGAAATAAGTGGCCACCTCAGAACACAGTCCTGCCCCACATCTTCTCTCCTTTTTCCTGCCTTGTGGCACACTGGGCTTGGAGCCAGCAGCTGAAATAACATGCTTTCATTTTCCCTCTCAAGCCTCGCGTGCAAGAGATGGACACCACCACAACGTATGCCACGCAGAGCCGCTCTCGCAGCCAGCCCAGATAGCGCTGCAGCATGGAGAGCGCACGGGGAGCCGTGCCCACCTTGGCCTTTTCTCTCCACCAGCTCTTGCTGGGCAATTGCCAGCGCTGGGCTTGGCAGGGCAACGCCTGCCCACAAGCCCTCTCCATGCCACCCTGTGCGCACCCAACCCTTCCACCCTCACCAGCCCTTCCACACACATCAGAAATGTCTTCTGCATGACTTCCACCAACAGGATATCTATGACGCGTATTTACAATTACAACCTCTTACATCTAAATGCATATACAGTACATTACATACATTGTGAATGTATACGTAAAGACATCTCCTTCCTCCTGTGTTAAGGAAGATGTGTTTAAATAAACTTCATGATACAGCTATGGGTGTGCTGTGATATCTCCCCACAATGATTCACATCTCTACAAACGGGTACACAGATGCATATGCACTGAGGTGCTCATACATCCTTGTTAGAAACTATGAGCAATGATGATGTGCTTTTGCTCAAGTGAACAATACACTTCTATGAATTTGTATCCTCAATTATATCTCTGTCTTACACAGTCCCCTAAGGAATGGGTTTCAGCTGCCCAAAGACATCCATAGAGACCCAAAGGGGTGTCTGTAGAGCTATGAAGGGACTGTAGAGAGACACGGGGATGGAAAGGGGAGCTGTCTCTTGCCTGAGCTCAGCTGACACATCACCAGACTCTAAAAGCATCGTTGTGGCATTCTGCTCCTGCCTGTCTCTTCCTGGCCAAGCTCTCCTTCCCAAACGGAAATCCCAGACAAGACTCCTTTGTTGCCTTCACCACACCCAAAAGGCTCCATGCAATTGGAATATTAAAAGAGCAGGCAAGGTGATGGGGCTGCCTGTGCTGTGTCAGATCATGGTCTTGCATCAAAACGCTCATCCGTTCGTAGCTCATGGTTTGCATTTGTGGTGAGGGTATAAGTAGGAACAGCTTTGCAGGTTTCCACGCTGGCTGGATTTTTATGTCCCAGTTTGATCCCTATGATCCAGGTTTCGGTCACAAAGCCTGCAGGCAGAGAGACAGCCTCTCCTGGAGGGAGTGCACCTCCAGACGAGGGCAATGAAGATGATCAGAGGGCTGCAGCAGCTCTCTTATGAGGACAGGCTGAGAGAGTTGGGGTTGTTCAGCCTGGAGAAGAGAAGGCTCCAGGAAGACCTTATGGCAGCCTTCCAGTATGTGAAGGGGGTCTACAAGAAAGCTGGAGAGGGACATTTTGCAAGTGCATGTATCGATAGGATGAGGGGTAATGGCTTCAGACGGGAAGAGAAAAGATTTAGTTTAAGTGTGAGGAAGAAATTATTCACTATGGGGGAGGTGAGGCACTGGAAGAGGTACCCAGAGGATTTGTGGCTGCCCCATCGCTGGAAGCCTGGGGAAGCATGGTGGCCTTAGCATTGAGCAATCTGGTCTAGTGGAAGGTATCCGTGCCTGTGGCAGAGGGGTTGGAAGTGGATGATCTCAAAGGTCACTTCCAACCCAAACCATCCTATTCACTCTCCAGGGTGATATTCAGCAGCACAAAGTAGCTGAGCTGTCCCCGTTGAGCTTTCAGGCTGTACTCTTCCACCCCATCCTTGCAGAAGATGATTCAGGTTGCAGGAGACCGGCGTTCAATGGAGCAGCAAAACAGAACACGTTCCCGCTCCTGAGCGCTGAAGGTGTTCAAGGAAGAGGGCAGGAGCTGGGAGGTCACCTGGAGAGATGGCACAGGGATGGCCCAGGCCAGCGTTAGTGACGACAGAGTGGTCAAACGCCCTGACAGAGTGGTTAAAGGTAGGGCACGAGTCTCCTCTCCACGGGTAAGCATATGGCGAATGAACCCCATGGGCAGTCACACCGGCACCTGAAATGTGGACCAGAGAGGGTTTTTGCTGGAGGGGCAATGACAAGATTCACCCATGTGCACCTGCAAAGGTCCCCACTGCTGGCAGCCCCATCCCATTGTGCGTCCCCATCTGTGTCTCCTTGGTCTCCTGCTATGCTGGAACACCAAGCCGGTTTAGGGTGGGTGGGTTGTTCCAGGTGGATGCCCATGGCTCCCTAAAGCACTCCAGCATTTGCCCAGTCTCACACGGTGACTCAGGCACCCTCAACAGAGTGCCCTTTTCTTAGAGCAGCGCCGTAGCTGGAGGAGGCAATCATCTTCCTCTCCTCATCCAAGCACCTCTGACCCTCACTGCTGCACAAGAGCAGTAATTCAGTAAAAATAAAGCAGAACCAAAGCAGCCCTCCATCACCCTTCTTCTGTTGCGACCCAGGGGACGAGAATACGGGATTTGGGTCTGCGAAAAGGAAACATGGAGCCAGTGGTCTTTTGAATCTGATTCCCTACCCTGAAAGGGGCAGATGCACAAGGGCTTTATGCGCAGCTTCTCTGCATCAAGATTAAGGTAAGACATGGCTGTGCACTGATCTCTTTGGGACTGCTCCTTAAGGGACTCGGGATTCCAATGTGGAGGAGGGGCTCAGACCATCTCAGCACCATCTCAGCTCAGCCCAGACACTGCTCCTCGCTGCAGCTGCTGGGCCTCGCGTCACCTTGCTCTAAAAAAAGCCCTCCCTTTCCCACAGCAGCTCTCTCAGCAGCAAGGTATTCGCCTCCTGCTCGTTCTGCACGCTCAGCCGTTGACCACACCACCCCTTGGCCACACAACTCCTCTGTGCACACAGCAGCGCCTCTTCCATTTAGAAAGGAGATGTCCCTCTCGTTCCTCAACATCAACCCAACCGCTCCTTCAGAAAGACCTGTGTCCCCACCATGCTTGAGCAGGGCTTGAGCTGGGCTTGAGCTAGGCTGGAGCTGGGCTTGAAGCAGAACTGCAAACAGCAGCAGCAGCTGCAAATCTCCAAGCCAGGACCAAAACTAGGTAGGGGAGGGTTGGAGGGCTGGAGGGCTGGCATGGCACCATGGAAGGAGGACAGTGACAGCCACTACAGAGTTATGGGAAAATCTCCGCCTCAGGGGAGCGTGGCTTTATGCTCCCCCCTCAATGGGACATCTTGGAGACAAGCAGAGCTTGCATGGCCTGAAAGCCTCTGCAAGAGCTGAACCTCAACTCTGACCAATCTGTCAGTGTTGGCACCTGGAGGGAGAAGGAGAGTTTGTATACAACCACCAGTACGTCCCTGGAGACACACAAGAAGAGGATTGGGAGGGGAGAGCTGCGGGCTTTAAGAGTAGACATAAGATGGATTTGGGACTATTAATTGAAAGCAGAATTCACTAAGATTAATTTATTGGAATTTAAAGAATTGTCATTTAAAACAGTGATGATGGGACCAGCTCTGCCTTGCAAGCAGGTACGCCGAAGCAAAAGGACATTGTGCCGGTAGCAGGAGGGGGAAGAGTGGAGGAGGAATTGGCACGTACAGTAACTCTGGTTGTCAGCAGAAGGGTCCTCAGCACGACCAGCATCACCGAGAGATGTGGAGAGAGCGGGGAGAAGAGGTGTTGAGGGTGCTTGGCCCCACTGCCATATGCAGCAATGGGGCCTTTTTGTTCATTCCCAGGGATTATGATTTCTTCATGCCTGGGCACAGCCCAGGCCATGAGCAGGCGGGGTAGCTGTGACCCCGAGGATGCAAAGCAGGGTGGGGGACAAGGGGCAGGAGGCCTTGGCAGGGAGGATGCTCCTCCCCAGGCACAGGCAAACACCCCTCGTGATGCGCTCTCTGAGTGTCCGGAAATGCAGGCGGGGACTCTGCAGGCGCAGCGTGCGCAGTGGGGGCTGAGGCAGGGCCCCCGCTCAGTTGGTCACAGCCTCCGGCTGTGGGGAAGGCTCTGCTAGCCACAGCAATGCAGCAGGAGCAGCCCCAGGCGCGCTGCAAGCCACGGGCCAGGCAGCTCTGGAAGCGCTGTCCCCAGCTGAGAGCAAAGCAGACGCTTCCAGGAGAGGCTGTTGCCGCAGCGCCCCCCAAAATGCTGGGGCAGGTGGCCTGGGGCAGGCTGTCTCCTTGTGGGCCTGCCTTGCTGCTGCTGCTGCTGCTGCTGCTGCTGGGTGAGTTGGGGCATGGCTTTGGCGTGGGGCTGAGGCCGGGAGGGCTGCTGAGCGGGGCAGGCCAGGGCCCGTGCTGGGCACAGGGGAGGGTGGGCAAAGGCTGTGCGCAGCCGCCGTGCAGCGCTGAGGGGCAGAGTGTCTTGGGTGGGGGCAGGAAGACCGTTGCTTCCTCCAGACGCGACAAAGCGCTGAGCAAAAAGTGTATTTTTCGAACGCCACAAGTGGGTTCGAGTCGCAGTGTGAGACTTTGTACATGCTGGAGTGCTGTAGGGATCCATGCTCACCCACCTGCAAGAGCAAACCCATCCAAAATGGGCTTGGGGTTTTGTCAAGCCAGGAGACTGAGGACTGAGGCTGGAGACACATGGGTGAGAAGTGCTCGCCCAGCAAAATCTCAGCGCTGGGGACCAGTGCATGTGGGTGAGTCAGGTCATTGCCCCTGTAAAGAAAAGCTTCTTTTCTGCATGGAACAGGTGCCGGCGTGACTCCCCGGGACATGTGCAACTCCCCAGGGGATGGTGAGCACGGGGATGGGTCCTTAAAAAGGAGTGGTGAAGGAGTGGAGATGGGAAGGGAGAGGGGATTGATTCCCCTGCTGTGAACCCCTGGAGGGGAGACTCCTGCCCTGCATTTTGTAGCTCCCACAACAGTAACTGTGGCCTGGGGCATCCCCGTGCCATCTCTGCAGGTGACCTCCCGCCGCCTGACCTCTTCCTGAACACCTCCAACACACGGGAGGGAGAACAGGTTGTGCTTCGCTGCTCCACTGATGGGCACTCTCCTGCTACCCGAATCGTCTTCTGCAAGGATGGCATGGAGGAATACAGCCTGAAAGCCCAACGGGGGCAGCTCAGCTACTTTGTGCTGCTGAACATCACCCTGGGGAGCGCAGGGACGTACGCGTGTGGGTACCAGCACAGGAACGAGAGCAACTGGGTGAGGAGCTCTGCCCTCAGTGCTCCCCGGCACCTGGCTGTCAGAGGTGAGAGGTGGCACTGGGCATGGGCAGGAACCGCTGTAGATCCCAACAGACCCTAAATTAGGGCGGGGACCCTGTGTTGCCCCATGACTTGGCCCTGGGCACTGTGGATATTGTTGTCAGGGTGCAGTTCAGCCCAGTCTTTGCCACCGGGGCAACTCCTCCCAGTCCATGGAGAGCATCCTGCTCCTCTCCTGCCCCCAGCATCACGCAAAGAGCAGAGGGGTGGTGCCACATCTCATCCGGAGCCACAGCCGTGCGAGGCGTTCATTGATTTGTCACGACTGTCAATAGATGGAGGACGAGGGGGTCCCCACAGGTGCTGAGTCTGGGCAGGACGTGGGAGAGCTGGAGACTCTCAGCCTGTGCCTTTCTCCTCGCAGGCAGCGGGTCCAGCTCCCAGGCAGAGCCATCGACCGCAGGTGAGTGATTCCCTCCCCGCACACCCGGTGTCCCCCAGCACGAGGCCGAGGGGTGCTGGGCTGCCGGCACCAGCATACGGGCAGGATCCTCAGGCGGGATGTGGCCTGGCTCTAAGGGCACCTCCTGCTCTCGGCTTCCTCTCCCCATGACACCCCCTCTTCCCCAACACCTTCTGTCTCTCCCAGCTCCCCATCCCCGCCTCGACCACCCCTTCCCCACAGGCATCGCGCTGGCAGTGGCGGCCGTCTCCCTCCTCCTCCTGGCTGCAGCCACCTACTGTGCCGTGAAGAAAGGTGAGCGATTTGGGAAACTCAGGGTAAACAATGGAGCCAAAATGGTGCCCTGATGTGGAGTTGCTACTGGGCGACCAATGCCACTTTAGGATGGGCAGCTCCTTACCCCTGTTTCATGGGAAGTTGAGCCCCCAAAAACTTTTCTTGATCACGCCGTGGGGAGCAAATATGCTCAGATGAGGAAGATGAAATGTACCTCTCTCCCAGGAATACATTGGCTGCCAGTGCTCTGGGCACGAGAAGGGAGTCTCCCAAGTGGCCTGAGAGCAGCCAGCACTGCTCACACACTTGGGCTGGTCCGGTGGCTGCTCTTCTTTGAGCTTGGCCCAAAGCTGCTCAGAGCATGGGAGAAATCAGTCTACGAAACAGGGTTAAAAGTTCCAAATAGAGGCTGGAAAAGTGCCTCCCTGAGTGAGGTGTGGAGGTTCAGCCCATCATCTCCATGGTGCAGCCCAGAGCAGGGAAAGCCAGGGCTGGGCAGTAACTCTGCGTTCCCGCCTCACCCTTTCCTTTCCTTGCAGGGGCGTGCAGAGAGAGGTGCCAAAGGTGAGCAGCAATCCCTCCAGGTTGTGGGGCTGGGGGGGATGAAGAGGGAGGCATTCCAGCTTCCCTGTGGTGGTCCTGGGCTTGTCCTTTGCACGGGGCAGAGTGGTCTTTGTCCATGGGTAAAATCCCTCTCAGGTGGAGGCAGAGAGGAGCAGGGCTTGCCCTGGGCTTCTTTCCAGCCATGGACCTGATGCTAGAAAGCATCATCCCTGGGAATGACCCGAATGATGTCATCACAGCCTGGACATGCACCCAACAACCCCTTTTCCCCCTCCTCTCCAGGCAGCACCAACTTCCCAGACATGAGGCTGAAGTGACCGACGAGAATGAAATACAGTGTGAGTACCACCTCCTCTCTCCGGGTGACCCATGGACCCCTCTTGGAAAATTAGTTCTTCTGGACTGTTTTCCCCCTCTGTATTTTCACTTCACCATGATTTCTGCTTCCAAGCAGAGGGCAGCAGGTGAGGATGTGGGTCCATTGGTGGGCGCTGGTGGGGAAAACATCTCCTTGCTCCCTCTGACACCACAGGCTGCAGCAAATGGGGGGTGTGGTGTGTGGGGTAAGGGGGAGGTGGTCCGTGTGCCTCTGTCTATGTTCAGGGTGACTTTGGTTTCACAGGTGGGCGCAGAGCGGCAGATACAGGTCTGCTGGTTGGGCAGAGAGGGACAATGCCGCGGGGTGGGGGAAATGCAGCCAAACCCCAGCATCCCTGCTCCACACGCACGGGTGGAAGGGCACGGTGCTCTGCTGCCCAGAGCGGGGTGAAAGGTGGGGGAAAGAGGGCAGGGCACTGCGTCCTGAGCCCGGGGCATGTGCTGATCAAAGGCGGGGTGGGTCTCACCCAGACCCAGCAGGGGAAGCAAGGGCTAACCAGGTGCTTTTTGCCCCCCAACAGACTCCACCATCGCCCACGTTGGACGCACCAGGGTGAGTGGTGGCACAGCTTTGGTGCCAAAGCAGGGAGCGGGACCCCAGGGAGGGGCTGTGCTGGTGGGGGTCCCTGCCCATGCCTTGGCCTAGGGAGTCCCACGGGGCTCTTCCCACCAGGAACCCAACCGATGCACTTGCAGAAGAAGACATATTTCTGTGCCCACCTGCCCACATCTTGCCACACCTCATTCCCCTTTACGGGTGACAATTCTCCAAAAACACAAGATTTTTGCTACCAAGAAATTTGTTTTTTCTTTCCATTTTCAAAAAGAAAAAGTTCCCTCTTAACAGTATTTCAGCTGCTGCGGTCAAAATTATTCTCACAAGGGAAGAAATCACAGATCCTTAAATGTTTTCAAATATGGAGGTTTTGAGGAGACCTGGGAAAAAAAAAGAACTTGTAAAAAGAAGAACGAAGAAGAAATAAATGGCCACCTCAGAACACAGTCCTGCCCCACATCTGCTCTCCTTTTTCCTGCCTTTTGCCAAACTGGGCTTGGAGCCCGTGGGTGAAATAACATGCTTTCATTTTCCCTCTCAAGCCCCGAGTGCAAGAGATGGACACCACCACAACGTATGCCACGGTGAGCCGCTCTCGCAGCCAGCCCAGATAGCGCTGCAGCATGGCGAGCGCACGGGGAGCCGTGCGCACCTTGGCCTTTTCTCTCCACCAGCTCTTGCTGGGCAATTGCCAGCGTTGGGCTTGGCAGGGCAACGCCTGCCCACAAGCCCTCTCCATGCCACCCTGTGCGCACCCAACCCTTCCACCCTCACCAGCCCTTCCACACACATCAGAAATGTCTTCTGGATGACTTCCACCAAAACTATATCTATGACTCGCACTTACAGTTACAACCTCTTACATCGAAATGCATATACAGTACATTACATACATTGTGAATGTATACGTAAAGACATCTCCTTCCTCCTGTGTTAAGGTAGATGTGTTTAAATAAACCTCGTGATACAGCTATGGGTGTGCTGTGATATCTCCCCACAATGATTCACATCTCTCTATATGGGTACACAGATTCATATGCACTGAGGTGCTCGTACATCCTTGTTAGAAACTATGAGCAATGATGATGTGGTTTTGCTCAAATGAGCAATACACTTCTATGAATTTGTATCCTCAATTATATCTCTGTCTTACACAGTCCCCTAAGGAATGGGTTGCAGTTGCCCAAAGACATCCATAGAGACCCAAAGGGGTGTCTGTAGAGCTATGAAGGGACTGTAGAGAGACACAGGGATGGAAAGGGGAGCTGTCTCTTGCCTGAGCTCAGCTGAGACATCACCAGACTCTAAAAGCTTCATCTTGGCATTCTGCTCCTGCCTGTCTCTTCCTGGCCAAGCTCTCCTTCCCAAACGGAAATCCCAGACAAGACTCCTTTGTTGCCTTCACCACACCCAAAAGGCTCCATGCAATTGGAATATTAAAAGAGCAGGCAAGGTGATGGGGCTGCCTGTGCTGTGTCAGATCATGGTCTTGCATCATAATTCTGATCCGTTTGTAGCTCCTGGTTTGCATTCATGCTGAGGTTTTAGCCAGAAAAAGCTTTGCAGGTTTTCACGCTGGCTGGCATATGAAGTCCCCATGTCAGCCCCATGCACCGGGTTTCGGTCACAACCCCTGAGAAACACAGACAGCCGCTCTCAGGGGGACATTTCACCTGACACTTCTCCTGGGATAAGGCAATAAAAAAACCTTCTTTCTCTCTGGGCTGTACGTTCACGCCGATCACGGCCAAAGACCCCGGGGCTGGGATGGCACCTTGGATGGATGGAATGACAACCACAGCAGAGCAAAGCTTCTGCAAGAGTTGAACTCACCTCAAATCCGACCACTTCGTCAATGGTGACATCTGGAGGGAGAATCAGAGTTAGTGTCCAATCACCACCACATCGTTGGAGATATGCAAGTACAGGTTTGGAAGAGGGGAGACACAGGTTTCAAGTGGCATGGGGACTACTTCTCACATAGATGGTTTCTTGAGATATAAATTAATGGGAATATAATGAATATTTTATAAGACCATAAAATATGGGACCAGCTCTGCATTGCAAGTGAGGACACTGAAGCAGAAGAATGTTGAGCCTGGTGCGTGCCGAGGGGTGAGGGGGCAGAGGGCTTTCTTACACTTACAGTAACTCCCATTGTCAGCAGCAGACTCCGCAGCACTACCAGTATCACGGAGAGGTGTGGAGAGAGCGGGGAGAAAAGGTGTTGAGGGTCTGCTGCCCCACTGCCGTCCCACAGCAATGGGGCCTTTTGGGTCATTCCCAGGGATGATGCATGCAGATGGGTCCATGGCAAGCCCTGGTCCTCCCTGCCTGCCACCCAGGGGATGCCACCCATGGGCACAGACGATGCTTCCTCGTGCCAAGGACCACCCATGATCACCGGGTATGCCCCTGTCTCCATCCCCCCAGCCCCATAGCCTGGAGGGATTGCTGCTCACCTTTGGCACCTCTCTCTGCAGGCCCCTGCAAGGAAAGGAAAGGGTGAGGCGGGAACGCAGAGTTACTGCCCAGCCCTGGCTTTCCCTGCTCTGGGCTGCACCATGGAGATGATGGGCTGAACCTCCACACCTCACTCTGGGATGGGGTTTTCCATCCCAGGCTATGTAACTGTGAGTCCAGTTTGCAAAATTGGAAAGCCCAACTGCTGAGGACCATGCTTCTCCGCTCAGGAAACTTAGAGAAGACATTCTTGTGCTGGGAACAAACACCTGCCTGGGAGAGGAATGCATTCACTATCTCCCTCCCAATTTTGACGTGCAAGTGCAAACACCCTGGAGGAAAAGTCTTCTTCATCTCCGCACCTTTGCTCCCCTCAGGTGACAAAGGAAAGGCCTGAGAGCTTCAGCTTCCCATGAAACGGAGGAAAGGTGCTGGCTGTCCTAAACTGGCATGGGTCAGACAGCAGCAGCCCTACAACAGGGTGCAATTATGGCCTCCAGATTAACCCTGCATTTCCCCAAATCACTCACCTTTCTTCACGGCACAGTAGGTGGCTGCAGCCAGGAGGAGGAGGGAGACGGCCGCCACTGCCAGCGCGATGCCTGTGGGGAAGTGGTGGACGAGGCGGGGATGGGGATCTAGGAGAGACAGAAGGTGTTGGGGAAGAGGGGGTGACATGGGGAGAGGAAGGAGGTGCCCTTAGAGCCAGGCCGCATCCCGCCTGAGGATCCTGCCCGTATGCCCCAGCATCCCTCGGCCCGATTCTGCCAATGGCCCTGCCTGGGAGCTGGACCCGCTGCCTGTGAGAAGAAAGGCACAAGCTGAGAGTCTCCAGCTCTCCCAGGTACTCACAGACAAAGGACCTTGGGGAGCCCTTATCCACCATCTATCAAGTTCTGTGACAAATCAATGAATGCCTCCCACGGCTGTGGCTCTGGATGAGATGTGGCACCACCCCTCTGCCCTTTGCGTGATGCTGGGGGCAGGAGAGGAGCAGGATGCTCTCCCGGGACTGGGAGGAGTTGCCGAAGTAAAGAAGGCTGAGTTTTGCTGCATGCAGACCCCCAGTGTCCCAGCTACCCAAGGACATGCTATGGGGCACAGCAGGGTCCTCACTGTCATCTGGGATCTATGGACCAAGATGCCTGTGCCTCAGCACCACGTCCCACCTGTGAGAATCAGGAACTGGGGAGCGCTGAGGGCAGAGTTCCTCACTGGGCTGAACTCAGTCTTGTGCTGGTATGCACACCTGTATGTTCCCACAATCCCCGTGGACATGATCAAGAGAACGGAGTAGGTCAGCTCTCCTGATTCGGCTTCCAGGCTGAACTCCTCCACCCCGTCCTTGCAGAACACAATGCGGCTAGCAGGAGAGTGCCGGTGAATGGAACAGCGAACCAGAATCTTTTCTCCCTCCTGAGCGTTGGAGGTGTTCAGGAAGAGGTCAGGAGGTGGTAGGTCACCTGGAGAGATGGCACGGGGATGCCCCGGTCCCAGAGATACTCTTGTGGGGGCTGCAAAACACCTTGGATGTGGGAGGGGAAGACTCCCCTTTCAGAGGCTTCATCCATGAGGAACACCCGTCTCTCCCATCCCATCTCCACCCATGCACACCTCCCTTGTCTGGCCCATCCCTGTGCTCACCAGCAACTGAGGAGCTGCAGATATCCTGGGCAGTCACACTGGCACCTGCAGTGTGGAGACAACAGGGTTTTGGTTAGGGGGCATGGACCCAGCTCATCTACATGCCCCTGCCCAGGTCACCACGACTGACTCCTTGCTGGGTCGGCAGCTTCTCAACACATGTGTCTCCACCCTGCGTTTCTTCAGCCTCCTTGCTTCAAAACCCGAGCCCCTTTTCCATGGGGTTGCTGTAACAGGTGGATGCCTCAGCTCCCTAAAGCACTCCGGCATCTGCCCAGTCTCCTGCTGACACCCAAATCCCCTTAAGGTGTTGGAGGAATACCTGCTCTAGTCAGAGCCCTGCCAGAGCTGGAGGAAGCAACGGTCTTCCTCCCCCACCCAAGACACTCTGCCCCTCAGCGCTGCACGGCGGCTGCGCACAGCCTTTGCCCACCCTCCCCTGTGCCCAGCACGGGCCCTGGCCTGCCCCGCTCAGCCGCCCTCCCGGCCTCAGCCCCACGCCAAAGCCATGCCCCAACTCACCCAGCAGCAGCAGCAAGGCAGGCCCACAAGGAGACAGCCTGCCCCAGGCCACCTGCCCCAGCATTTTGGGGGGCGCTGCGGCAACAGCCTCTCCTGGAAGCGTCTGCTTTGCTCTCAGCTGGGGACAGCGCTTCCAGAGCTGCCTGGCCCGTGGCTTGCAGCGCGCCTGGGGCTGCTCCTGCTGCATTGCTGTGGCTAGCAGAGCCTTCCCCACAGCCGGAGGCTGTGACCAACCTAGCGGGGCCCTGCCTCAGCCCCCACTGCGCACGCTGCGCCTGCACAGTCCCCGCTTTCATTTCCGGACACTTAGATACTGGAGCACGAGCTGTGTTTGCCTCCAGAGCAGCATCCTCCCTGCCAAGTCCTCTCCTGGCACACGAGAGGCCAGGTCTGCGGGAGCACCCTGTGGTGATTGCCCTGGGAGAAGAAAGCCAGATTTGGGGCAGCCTGCGCCCATCCTCGGGGCACGAAACGGACACACTTCAGAGCCCGGTGGCTAATTTGTTATTGCGCGGCATAGAGGAACAGAGAGCAAAAGCGGTGTTGTAAACCAGAGTGCAGACACTGCTCAGAGCAATGACCATCAAAACCTGAGAGCAATTATGAGAACCTTCATCAGAGACAGCCCTGGCTTTTTATATCTTCAGCTAGTGCAGAGATCTCCCATCTGATAACTAACCCTACACGGCCATTTGAGAACACTTTCTCACAAGTACCGATAACGTACGTCCTTTCCCTCAAGGCAAAAGAGCTGCTTATTAATAGTCTGAGTTCAGAGGTCAGGAATGCTCATGGTGAGTAATTGTTACTGTGGCTTTTAACAGCTAAATTAACATTGGAGCAGGATTCCCTGACCTGTCTACAAGCCATCTCCAGCTGGATGAGCAAATCCCGTTTCACATCCTGGGTATATGGGCACAGCGTGACTTTATTTTTGTTTCTGGGGACATCTCTCATTGCGTCCCACTCAGCTTCCCATTGTCTTGAAAAACGTTGTTTTCAGATTTACGCACTATCCGCAGTCCTCTAATTTGTTTAATTGCATATGTCTCTATTTTGTGGTCTCAGTCTGTAGAAGTACAGCTGGAACTTGGTTTCAGCTCTCATAGTCTTGACAAACTGTGGCATGACATTGATTATGGTAAAAATGCACTGGCAAGAGGCAATGGCTTCTCATTTTTATTCACATTCTCCTCTTTAGCCTGTAGCAATAAGGAGAAAACCAAAACCAGCAAAACCAAGAAACACAAAATAATTTAGGTCGGAAGGGACCTCTGGAGGTCGTCTAGTCCAATGTAGCAAGGACGTTGGGCTCCAAACTGGTCCCGGAGCCTTACAGACATTGTTCCTCGGGGAGGCTGTGCACTTCCCATCCCTGAAACTCTTCCAAAGCGCTCTGGACAGGGCCCTGGACAACAGGCTCCACGTGGCCTTGCTGAGCAGGGGGTTAGACAAGACGACCTTTGGAGGTCTCTTCCAACCTCAGCTAGTCTGTGATTCTGTGATTCTGTACAGACGAACTCACATCTGAAACCACAAGTTTCAAAATGGAGAAAGTCAGATTGGAGCTGTAGATGTAACCAATTACCGTGTGTGTTTTAATTTTCACTTCCTCTCTGCTGTTTCATCATCACAAACGTGGTGATAGAGAGTGTATAAGAAGATGAGCTGTGTGATAGAGAGGCACAGAAGACTTCCTTAGTCCTCTGAGTTGGTGGAGTAGGTAGGTGAAGATTGAGTACCAGACCACCTGAGGAACCTGAAGGGGCACAAGTCCATGGGACCTGACGAGATACATCTGTGGGTCCTGAGGGAACTGGCAGAGGAACTTGCTAAGCCACTAGCCGTTATATTTGAGAAGTCGTGGCAGTCTGGTGAGGTTCCTGCCGACTGGAAAATTGGAAACAAAATCCCTGTTTTTGAAAAGGGAAATAAGGAAGACCCGGGGAAGTACACGCCGGTCAGTCTCACCTCTCTGCCAGACAGCATCATGGAGCAGATCCTTCTGGAAACTCCGCTACGGCACGTGGAAACTAAGGAGGTGATTGGTAGCAGCCAACATGGCTTCACCAAGGGCAAGTCATGCCTGACAAATTTGGTGGCCTTCTACAAAGGGGTCACAGCAGCAGTGGACAAGGGAAGAGCAACTGATGTTATCTACCTGGACTTGTGCAAAGAGTGTGACACTGTCCCACACAACATCCCGGTCTCTAAATTGAAGAGACATGGATTCGACAAATGGGCCACTCCATGGATAAAGAATTGGCTGGATGGTCGCATGCAAAGAGTTGCGTTCAACAGTTAGATATCCAAGTGGAAACCAGTGACAAGTGGCATTCCTCAGGGGTTGGTACTGGGACCTGTGCTGTTCAACACCTTTCTTGGTGACATGGACATGAGATCCAGCGCACCCTCAGCAAGTTTGCCGATGACACCGAGCTGTGTGTGAGGTAGACAATTTTTCACTTTGAGACTCGTGTGGCCCTGGAAGAGGTTGCCCAGAGAAGCTGTTGCTGCCCCATCCCTGGTGGTGTTCAAGGGCAGGTTGGTCGGGGCTTTGAGCAATGTTGGAGGTGTCCCTGCCTCTAGCAGCGGGGTGGAACTTGCTGATCTTCAAGGTCCCTTCCAACCTAAACCATGTTATGATTCTATGTTTCTATGATCACCTCCAGCTCTGCCTCTGAGCATCTGGCTGTGCAATTGGCTCCCACCCTCCTTCCCCTTGCCTCACCATGGAGCCGTGCTGCCTTGTGCTTCCCAGCCAAGGTGCTCCTCTCCTGCCTCCACCCAAGCTTGCCCCTGAGCTCCCTGGGGCACACCAAGGGCCCGGAGTCCGGCGTCTGCTGTTGCACACGGGGGAGACACTTTGTTCCTGGGCCAGTGATGAGAGGCGTTGGTGTGGGAGGCTTGAGACTCTGCTTGGGGAAGGTTGCCTGAGGTGCATGTGGGGGCTGCTGATGCCGAGACCCCATCTGCATCTCTTGCACAGTTGGACACTCTCAGTCCTGTCTCGCAGGGGAGGTTTTCATCTTATTCCCCTTTCCCAGAGATGGGGGTGTGTGGGGTGCAGGCAGCCGGGATGGACCACCCCTTGGACCCCATGGGACGATGGGCTCTGCCCTTTTCAGATTGATACTTTTCCAGGACACATCTGCCCGGGACATACCAGCAGGGAGGGAAACCCTCACAGCACCAGGTGCAGGGGACGGCAGCTCCCTCACAGGACACATGGCCCCACCAACCAGGAGGAAGGCAGCTCTCCCCGCTCTCTTCAGAGGACTCAAGGAAAGACAGAGGAGACACATCATCTATCAACTTCTTAACAAATCCTTTATGTCTCGCCTGCCACAGACTCTGCCAAACAATATGCTTTTACACAGGGCGTCATAAGCAGCCGACCGCTGCCCTTTCCTGCCACCACCACATGGTGGGTGGGAAGTGCTGGAGGGATGCAGGACTGGGAGACCATTTTTGTCGGAGGCTGGAGTGAGGACAGCAGGGAGCCCGGGGCAGCAAGGGACATCAGAGGGCAGTGGGGATGGGGACGTCTCCAGGCTGACCATCGGCAGTGGCACAGTGGCTGCATGTCTCCAGGATGAGGGTGATGATGGGGGCGGAGGTGAGGAGGAGCAGGGTGAGGGCAGAGCGCAAGATCCAGACCCAGAGGGAAACGGCTGGTCCTGGAAGAGAGGAGGGTCACAATGAGAACAAGACAAGTCCTGAAGGAAGGACGTGGTAGGAAGGGCTCACAAGCAATGGCTCACCTGTGGGTGGGAGCACTGTTGCCGGCGAGGGACTTGTACCTGCCAGAGAAATGCAGACCTTGTGAGTGCCACTGTCCTGTGCTGGCACCATCCCAGACATGGAGAAGACCCCCAGCTCATGTCCAATTTCATCACACTCCTTGGGAAACCCCCAGCTCATGCAAATCTCCCCATTTTCCTTGATGTCGGCTCTCAGAGAGAGGGGGGACACAGCTTGGAGCATCTCTGGCACAGCCCAGGCTCCGTCGGCAGCCCCAGCCTTGCCTTTGTGATCCGGGGCTCTGCCGAGTCCCACGTCTGCAGCAGAGGTGTGGGCTGGAGGGAGAGGGGCACCCCTGAGGGTGGGATCTCTCTCTGGTGCATCCATCAGTGGAGGAAAGACTCTGAGTGGGGAAGGACTTCAGTGCGATGCCCTGCCTGCCCCACAACACAGCTCTGTCCTCTGCAGCACAACATGGTGGCAAGTGCCCCGTCCCTTCTGCTCACACCACCATGCTGTGTCTCACCTGTGACAGCCAGATGCTCTGGAGCACTGAGGGCTGATCTTCTCACCCAGTTGCTCTCGTTCCTGTGCTGGTACCCACAAGTGTACGTCCCTGCGCTCCCCAGGGTGATGTTCAGCTGCACAAAGTAGCTGAGCTGCCCCCGTTGGGCTTTCAGGCTGTACTCCTCCACCCCATCCTTGCAGAAGATGATTCGGGTTGCAGGTGACCGCATCAGGAGGGAGCACCAGGCCAGAACTGTGTCGCCAGGGTGAGCGTATGATAAACTGAGGGTGAGATGAGGAGCTGGGAGGTCCCCTGGAAGGTAGTGATGCAGGGATGCTGTGGGCAAGTGTTCCTCATGGCGGGGCTGCAAAACAGCTCGGCTCAGAGAGGGCAGAATCTCTCCTCCAAGGGTTTGTATCTGGGCAACAAAACCCCTCTCCACCCTCTGCCCACCTCCATTTCTGAACCCATCCCTGTGCTCACCATCCCCTGAGGAGCTGCAGATGTCCTGGGCGGTCACACTGGCACCTGCGCCATAGGGCAGAGAGGGTTTAGTTAGATGGACCGTGACACGGCTCATCCAGCTGACAGTGACCTGGTCCCCTCTGCTGAGCCCTTGCTGTGCAAGCACCAGCCCACCTTTGAGTGTCCATGAAGTGTCCCACCCACGGCCACACAGCCTCACCGTATCAGGCAGGGCACCTCTTCTGAGCTCTCCCCACTTTCACCAGCTGTCTTTGCGCTTTTGTCTCCGAGCTCTCCCCCACCTTACCCATTTCAGAGGTCTACATGTCGGCACTGAAGGGCCCCCAATGAAGAGCCACCCAATGTCCCAAGTGACACCTCTCCCTCTGCACCCCTCACAGAGCACCGCAGGCAGAAAGCTTCTTTGGGCCCAACGTGACAGTTGTCATCACCACCAGGAAAGGAATTTTCATTTCAATTCAGTACAATAAAAAGGACTAAGCTCTGTCGCTCCATCGTCCCAATGTATATGTCCCGTAAGACCGTTTCTCTGGGAGCCCCATACAGAACATGAGCAGTAATTCAGTTAAAAAAAAAAAAAAGGAAATAAAAAAGCGTTTAAAAAGGAGCAATACATCCACCGTTTTTGTGAAACATAGAGGATATGAATACATTATTTGAGTCTGCTAAAAGCACCATGGAGCCAGTGGTCTGTTGAAGCTGGGGAAGTACCCCGAGAGGTGTTCCTCGCACAGCTTCTGGGCATAAAAATCAAGGTCAGACACAACTGTGCACACATCTTTGCACAACGGAATGCACTACATCTTCTTTGCAACTCCTCCTCTCATTTCTCCCAGCTCTCCACCAAGCCAAGTCCCCTTGGACGGGCCTGGCAGCCCCATCCCCGTCCCGCAGACGTGCCCGGCTCCCACTCACCCAACAGCAGCAAGGCCATGCTGGGCAGATGCAGCACGGGCGCCCAACCTGCCCTCCGCGCCGGCCCCTTGCCCATCCCTGCCTGCCCGCAGCTGGCAGGCTCTGCTTTCTGAGCAGCTGAGCGCGCTGCACAAGAGTAGTCTGCTCTGGGCTTTGCTGCGCCTGGGAACAACCCACATGTGGCCGGAGGCGCCGTCCCACAAAGAGGAGCCTATTGGAGGTCCCCTGCTGTCCCCTGCGCATCATCTCAGGCTTTTCTTTGTGCCTGTCCTGGCTCATTCTCCTGCTGTGCATTGGCTGCGTAGCCTGAGGTCATCTTTTGCCATTGGGATCTGAGGGGCTGCCAACAAGCGGCCTCTCCCTCACTCTGCCTTGGCAAGACACACGTCTGGGACCACTTTCCCCATGGGTCCTCTCCCGCCCCACCACTACACATCTCACTCTGCAAGTAGAGTGGACTGGTGGGTCTGGGAAGACGCAACTGTCTATGTTAGGAGCCTGGGAAGTAGGAGGGCAGCAGAGGAAGAGCGTCTACAAGAGGGTTTTGTGCAGGTGGAGCTGTTGGAGAGCAGGCGTGATGGCCAAGCCAAGTTGGTGGAGAAGGACTGTGGTGGCAGGCTGTGTGTGTGCATGGGGGAGGGAGGGATTTAGCCTCCAGGACTGAGTTTCTTGGCTCATGGAGATCAACAGCAGCATCTGATAAGCCACAATGCAATGTGCTGTACCAGGCTTTTCGCTGTTCATTGCACATGGTCAAGTGGATCTGCATAGGAGAAGAGAGATGGAAATTAGGAGGCCTCTTCCATTTGTGATGGATCCAGAAAGAAAAAACACGCAAAAATATGAGTGCAGATGAAAGCTCATGGCTTTTCAACAGGTCATCAGGGACCCGGACTTTCGGGACTTCCCCTTAGAGAAAAGAGGATCCCTCCATGTACAATTGGCTCAGCCGAGCTCAGCACCATCTGAGCTCAGCGCAGACACTGCTCCTCGCTGCAGCTGCTGGGCTCAGAGTGATATTGCTCTAAAAAACCCCTTCCTTTCCCACAGCAGCTCTCTCATCAGCAAGGTGTTCATCTCCTGCTGTCACTGTTCGTCACTCTGCAATGGTCAGACGTCGACAACAGCACCGCTTGGCCACACCACTCCTCTGTGTGCGCAGCAGTGGCTTGTTATTTTTAGAAATGAGATTTCCTTTCACTCCTACACACCAGCCCAATCGCTCCTTCAGAAAGACCTGTGTCCCCAGCAGCTGCCAATCTGCAAGCCAGGGGCCAAAAATAGGTGATGGATAACAGAGGTCTGGAGACTGGAGCAGCTCTTTGCATGGCTCTGAGCCCAGCTGGCTGTGTTCTACACGGGCTGATGAAGAAGACAGGCTGCTTCTTTCCACCCTGCTTCGGAAGGTATTTTCAGCACAGCCAGGGAGGTTTGGAGTGCCAGCACCAAAATTACCTCTTCTCAAGAACCATGCCACATGGTAGATGATGTGCAGGTGAAGGTGGCTGCATGTCACACCCACCCCATCCCCTGAAACATCTCTGCTGGTGGGGGAGCAACCTGCTCCTCCTGGCACCCACCCCCTCAGCACCCTCACCCTGGGCTGCCAGTTGGGGTCAGGCCAATTGGAGGGGATACCACCATTACTCTGCTCTACTTTTCTCTGCCCCTGCTCTCTCCTCACATGAAAGCCAGTTGAACCTCCCACCATCCCAGGTGTCTTTCATCCCTATAGATGTCCCTCCTGCTCACAGAAAACAGCGTCTCCATTGCCAGGTGAATGCCTGCAGCCCAGGAGGACACAGAAGGAGACTTGGATGGCTGCAGCCTCAAACAGCCATGATCTCCAGCTCCGCCATCTCCAGCGTTTCCCACCAACTGTGATTGGAGAGATATAAAGGATTTGTCTGGAAGTGGACAGTTGATGCATCTCCTCTGTCTTTGAGTGTCTCCTCTGAAGAGAGCTGGGAGAGCTGCTTTCCTCCTGGCTGGTGGGTCCACGAGTCCTGGAAGGGAACTGCTGTCCCCTGCACCTGGTGCTGCCAGGTTTTCCCTCCCTGCTGTCATCAGCCTGGCACATGTGTCTTGGCAAAGTGCTGATCTGAGGGTGGCAGAGGCCATCAATGGAAACTCATGTCCAAGGGGTGGTCGATCCTGCCCTTCTTTAGCCCACACCCACCCATGGGTGGTGCAGGGGGACTGGGCTGAAGAACTCAGCCAGGAAAAGAACCCAGGTGGGTTTCTGGCTCCAGGCAAATGAGGGTGGGCTCTAAACATCATCAGTCCCCAACACACACCCCGCGATCAAGGGTCCACCCACGCAGTCTTAAACTTCAGACACCAACGGCTCTTAGCACTGGGCCGAGACACAATGGTGTGTGAGAGGGGCTGATGCTGTTTGCACAGCCCAGGCCATGAGCAGGCGGGGTAGCTGTGACCCCGAGGATGCAAAGCAGGGTGGGGGACAAGGGGCAGGAGGCCTTGGCAGGGAGGATGCTCCTCCCCAGGCACAGGCAAACACCCCTCGTGATGCGCTCTCTGAGTGTCCGGAAATGCAGGCGGGGACTCTGCAGGCGCAGCGTGCGCAGTGGGGGCTGAGGCAGGGCCCCCGCTCAGTTGGTCACAGCCTCCGGCTGTGGGGAAGGCTCTGCTAGCCACAGCAATGCAGCAGGAGCAGCCCCAGGCGCGCTGCAAGCCACGGGCCAGGCAGCTCTGGAAGCGCTGTCCCCAGCTGAGAGCAAAGCAGACGCTTCCAGGAGAGGCTGTTGCCGCAGCGCCCCCCAAAATGCTGGGGCAGGTGGCCTGGGGCAGGCTGTCTCTTTGTGGGCCTGCCTTGCTGCTGCTGCTGCTGCTGCTGCTGGGTGAGTTGGGGCATGGCTTTGGCGTGGGGCTGAGGCCGGGAGGGCTGCTGAGCGGGGCAGGCCAGGGCCCGTGCTGGGCACAGGGGAGGGTGGGCAAAGGCTGTGCGCAGCCGCTGTGCAGCGCTGAGGGGCAGAGTGTCTTGGGTGGGGGCAGGAAGACCGTTGCTTCCTCCAGCTCTGGCAGGGCTCTGACTAGAGCAGGTATTCCTCCAACACCTTAAGGGGATTTGGGTGTCAGCAGGAGACTGGGCAGATGCCGGAGTGCTTTAGGGAGCTGAGGCATCCACCTGTTACAGCAACCCCATGGAAAAGGGGCTCGGGTTTTGAAGCAAGGAGGCTGAAGAAACGCAGGGTGGAGACACATGTGTTGAGAAGCTGCCGACCCAGCAAGGAGTCAGTCGTGGTGACCTGGGCAGGGGCATGTAGATGAGCTGGGTCCACGCCCCCTAACCAAAACCCTGTCGTCTCCACGCTGCAGGTGCCAGTGTGACTGCCCAGGATATCCGCAGCTCCTCAGTTGCTGGTGAGCACAGGGATGGGCCAGACAAGACAGGTGTGCATGGGTGGAGATGGGATGGGAGAGACGGGTGTTCCTCATGGATGAAGCTTCTGAAAGGGGAGTCTTCCCCTCCCACATCCAAGGTGTTTTGCAGCCCCCACAAGAGTATCTCTGGGCCCGGGGCATCCCCGTGCCATCTCTCCAGGTGACCTACCACCTCCTGACCTCTTCCTGAACACCTCCAACGCTCAGGAGGGAGAAAAGATTCTGGTTCGCTGTTCTATTCACCAGCACTCTCCTGCTAGCCAAATCGTCTTCTGCAAGGACGGGGTGGAGGAGTTCAGCCTGGAAGCCGAATCAGGAGAGCTGACCTACTCCGTTCTCTTGATCATGTCCACGGGGATTGTGGGAACATACAGGTGTGCATACCAGCACAAGACTGAGTTCAGCCCAGTGAGGAACTCTGCCCTCAGCGCTCCCCAGTTCCTGATTCTCACAGGTGGGACGTGGTGCTGAGGCACAGGCATCTTGGTCCATAGACCCCAGATGACAGTGAGGATCCTGCTGTGCCCCATAGCGTGTCCCTGTGTAGCTATGACACTGGGGGTCAGCGTGCAGTGAAACTCAGCCTTCTTTACTTCGGCAACTCCTCCCAGTCCCGGGAGAGCATCCTGCTCCTCTCCTGCCCCCAGCATCACGCAAAGGGCAGGGGGGTGCTGCCACATCTCATCCAGAGCCACGGCCGTGCGAGGCATTCATTGATTTGTCACAGAACTTGATAGATGGTGGATAAGGGCTCCCCAAGGTCCTTTGTCTGTGCGTACCTGGGAGAGCTGGAGACTCTCAGCCTGTGCCTTTTTTCGCGCAGGCAGCGGGTCAAGCTCCCAGGCAGAGTCATCGACCGCAGGTGAGTGATTCCCTCCCCGCACACCCAGTGTCCCCCAGCACGAGGCCGAGGGGTGCTGGGCTGCTGGCACCAGCATACGGGCAGGATCCTCAGGCGGGATGTGGCCTGGCTCTAAGGGCACCTCCTGCTCTCGGCTTCCTCTCCCCATGACACCCCCTCTTCCACAACACCTTCTCTCTCTCCCAGCTCCCTATCGTCGCCTCGTCCACCCCTTCCCCACAAGCATCGCGCTGGCAGTGGCGGCCGTCTCCCTCCTCCTCCTGGCTGCAGCCACCTACTGTGCCGCAAAGAAAGGTGAGCGATTTGGGAAACTGAGGGTAAACAGTGGGGCCAAAATGCCGCCCTGATATGGGGTTGCTACTGGGCGACCAATGCCACTTTAGGATGGGCAGCTCCTTACCCCTGTTTCGTGGGAAGCTGAGCCCCCAAAAACTTTTCTTGATCACTTAGTGGCGAGCAAATATGCTCAGATGAGGAAGACGAAATGTACCTCTCTCCCAGGAATACATTGGCTGCCAGTGCTCTGGGTACGAGAAGGGAGTCTCCCAAGTGGCCTGAGAGGAGCCAGCTCTGCTCACACACTTGGGCTGCTCCGGTGGCGGCTCTTCTTTGAGCTTGGCCCAAAGCTCCTCAGAGCATGGGAGAAATCAGTCTACGAAACAGGGTTCAAAGTTCCAAATAGAGGCTGGAAAAGTGCCTCTGTGAGTGAGGTGTGGAGGTTCAGCCCATCATCTCCATGGTGCAGCCCAGAGCAGGGAAAGCCAGGGCTGGGCAGTAACTCTGCGTTCCCGCCTCACCCTTTCCTTTCCTTGCAGGGGCCTGCAGAGAGAGGTGCCAAAGGTGAGCAGCAATCCCTCCTGGCTGCTGGACTGGGGTGATGAAGACAAGGGCATCCTGGGTGTTCTGGAGTGGTCTTTTGCACGGTGCAGCATGGTCTGTCTCCAAGAGTGGCTTTCCCCAGCATGGAGGAAGGGAGGAGCTAGGAGCTTGCTCTGGGCTTAGTTGCAGCAGTGGACCAAATGCAAGAAAGCATCATCCCTGGGGATGACCCAGTTCTTCTGCACTTTTTCCCACTTTGCATTTTCACTTCACCATGATTTCTGCTTCCAAGCAGAGGGCAACAACTGAGGATGTGGGTCCATTGGTGGGTGCTGGTGGGGAAAACATCTCCTTGCTCCCTCTGACACCACAGGCTGCAGCAAAGGGGGGGTGTGGTGGGTGTGGGAAGGGGGAGGTGGTCCGTGTGCCTCCGTCTATGTTCAGGGTGACTTTGGTTTCACAGGTGGGCGCAGAGCGGCAGATACAGGTCTGCTGGTTGGGCAGAGAGGGACAATGCCGCGGAGTGGGGGAAATGCAGCCAAACCCCAGCATCCCTGCTCCACACGTACAGGTGGAAGGGCACGGTGCTCTGCTGCCCAGAGCAGGGTGAAAGGTGGGGGAAAGAGGGCAGGGCATTGCGTCCTGAGCCCGGGGCATGTGCTGATCAAAGGCGGGGTGGGTCTCACCCAGACCCAGCAGGGGAAGCAAGGGCTAACCAGGTGCTTTTTGCCCCCCAACAGACTCCACCATCGCCCACGTTGGACGCACCAGGGTGAGTGGTGGCACAGCTTTGGTGCCAGAGGAGGGTGCGGGACCCCCAGAAAGGGGCTGTGCTGGTGGGGGTCCCATGCCTTGGCCTGGGGAGTCCCATGGGGCTCTTCCCACTGAGAACCCAACAGATGCACTTGCAGAAGAAGACATATATTTCTGTGCCCACCTGCCCACATCTTGCCACACCTCATTCCCCTTTATGGGTGACAATTCTCCAACAACACAAGATTTTTTCTACCAAGAAATTTTTTTTTCTTTGCATTCTCAAACATTGTCTTTTAAGAGTATTTCACCTGCTGTGCAGTCTCACAAGGAGAAGAAATCACACATCCTTAAATGTTTTTAAATATGGAGTTTTTGAGGAGACCTGGGAAAAAAAATAGAAGAACTGGCAAAAGTTGTGGGCAGCTCTCCCAGCTCTCTTCAGAGGAGACACTCAAAGACAGAGGAGACGCATCAACTGTCCACTTCCGGACAAATCCTTTATATCTCTCCAACCCCAATTTGTAGGAAACGCTGGCGGGGCAGGAGCTGGAGAGCATGGCTGTCTGAGGCTGCAGCCATCCAAGTCTCCTTCTGTGTCCTCCTGGGCTGCAGGCATTCACCTGGCAATGCAGATGCTGCTTTCTGTAAGCAGGAGGGACATCTGCAGGGATGAAACACACCTGGGATGGTTGGAGTTTCAACTGGCTTTCATGTGAGGAGAGAGCAGGGGCAGAGAAAAGAAGAGCAGAACAATCGTGGTATCCCCTCCAATTGGCCTGACCCCAACTGGCAGCCCAGGGCCGGCATGGCTCAGGTCCACTTATGGTGGAGAGGAGTGGAGACTGCAGGGAGCGCCGGGCAGTGAGGGCATCAGAGGTCAGTGGGGACAGGGGTGTCTCCAGGCTGGCTGGCCCCTCTGGCTCAGTGGCTGCATCACTCCAGCGTGAGGGTTCTGAGGGGGTGGGTGCCAGGAGGAGCAGGTTGCTCCCCCACCAGCAGAGATGCCCCAGGGAATGTGACACGTGAGACATGCAGCCACCTTCATCTGCACCTCATCCACACAGGGTGTGCACAGTGGATTGGTGCTTTACAAGGGGTAATTTGCGTGCTGGCACTGCAAACCACCCTGGCTGTGCTGAAATTGCCATGCAAAGAGCTGCTCCAGTCTCTAGACTTCTGCCCTCCATCACCTAATTTTGGCCCTGGCTTGCAGATTTGCGGCTGCTGGGGTCACAGGTCTTTCTGAAGGAGCGGTTGGGCTGGTGTGTAGGAGTGAGAGGGAAATCTCATTTCTAAAAATAACATCCACTGCTGTGCACACAGAGGAGTGGTGTGGCCAAGCGGTGGTGTTGTCGACGTCTGAGCATGCAGAGTGAGCAGGAGATGAACACCTTGCTGCTGAGAGAGCTGCTGTGGGAAAGGAAGGGCTTTTTTTAGAGCACTATTACTCTGAGCCCAGCAGCTGCAGCGAGGAGCAGTGTCTGGGCTGAGCTGAGATGGTGCTGAGCTCGGCTGACACAATTATACATGGAGAGAACCACTCTTTTTTACGGGGAACTCCCGAAAGGCTGGGTCCCTGATGACCTCTTGAGAAGCCATGAGCTTTTATTTGCACTCACATTTTTGCGTGTTTTTTCTTTCTGGATCCATCTCAAATTAAGAGGCCTCCTAATTTCTATCTCACTTCTCCGAGGCAGATTGAATTAACCATGTGCCATGCACAGCTAAAAGCCTGGTACAGCACATTGCATTGTGGCTTATCAGATGCTGCTGTTGATCTCCATGAGCCAAGAAACTCAGTCCTGGAGGCTATCCTGGAGGCTTGGCCATCATGCCTGCTCTCCAGTGGCTACGCCTGCACAAAACCCTCTTGCAAATGCTCTTCCTCTGCTGCCCTCCTAGTTCCCAGGCTCCTAACATAGACAGTTGCATCTTCCCCGACCCACCAGTCCCCTCTACTTGCAGAGTGAGATGTGTAGTGGTGGGGCGGGAGAGGACCCATGGGGAAAGTGGTCCCAGACGTGTGTCTTGCCAAGGCAGAGAGTGAGGCAGAGGCTGCTTCTTGGCAGCCCCTCAGATCCCAATGGCAAAAGATCACCTCAGGCTGTGCAGCCAACGCATAGCAGGAGAACGAGCCAGGACAGGCACAAAGAAAAGCCTGAGATGATGCGCAGGGGACAGCAGGGGAACGCCAGTAGGCCTGCCTAAGGCCACCTACCCCAGCATTTTGGGGGGCGCTGCGGCAACAGCCTCTCCTGCAAGCGTCTGCTTTGCTCTCAGCTGGGGACAGCGCTTCCAGAGCTGCCTGGCCCGTGGCTTGCAGCGCGCCTGGGGCTGCTCCTGCTGCATTGCTGTGGCTAGCAGAGCCTTCCCCACAGCCGGAGGCTGTGACCAACTGAGCGGGGGCCCTGCCTCAGCCCCCACTGCGCACGCTGCGCCTGCAGAGTCCCCGCTTTCATTTCCGGACACTTAGATACTGGAGCACGAGCAGTGTTTGCCTCCAGAGCAGCATCCTCCCTGCCAAGGCCTCCTCCCCCTTCTCCCCCACTCTTTTTCCTTTTCTGACTGCTGCTCCCAGCTCTCCTTCAATGTGGATGTCATCCTCCAGGGGAAACCTGGGCAGAGTCAAAATTTGCTGCAGAGTTCTGGCCGTGGTAGTGAAGGGCACGGGGTCCCAGCTGGTGTTCTCCTCAATCCTGCTGTCGAGGTGTGCAAGGGTGTGAGGAGGAAGGTACTGATATCATCGGTCAATGGGCTGTGAAGGTGGTTTGGGCAGCAGGGTTCTATGGCTATGACCAATGAACCCTAT
The DNA here is from genome assembly GCF_965231255.1 of Vanellus vanellus. Taxonomy (NCBI): domain Eukaryota; kingdom Metazoa; phylum Chordata; class Aves; order Charadriiformes; family Charadriidae; genus Vanellus; species Vanellus vanellus. The sequence continues at coordinate 462,366 of NC_138934.1, forward strand.
TTGCAGATGAGCGTCCACTGGGGAGTGATGGGACCCACCGCTCCAAGCACGGCAGAGCTGCTTTTGCCAATGGAACGTCTGAGCCGATAAGGAGGGCTTTAAACTGAGGATGATGGCGGTAGGTGGAGGGGAGTCTCTGTGGCAGTGCTGTGAGGGAGTGACAGATGGAGTTGATGGCAAAGGCCATGGGGTGATGTGAGAGGAACACAGTCTCAAAAAAATGGGGCTTAAGCGGGGTGACCTCCAGCACTTGCATTTCAACAAGGAAGTGTCTACAAGTCACTGTTTTGGAAAACTCACCCACCACATCACCCTTGTCTCCTACTGACACTCTTCCCACCAAGACACCTCTTTCAAGGGGCACCATAAGCAGCGGTCCACTGCCCAGGAACTCACCCTTGACCGCTCTCATATCAAGCCTGACTTTTTTGGTGCTTTGCTCCTACAGTGCTCCATTTGGACCTCCAAGGCGAAGGCAGGACGCTGGTTACTGAGAAGGAGAGGAGGCTCTGTTGTGTCCCCCTGTTGGGTGGTTGAGTGTACGTAAGTGGAGACAGGGCTTTGCTGCAGATACTGCATAGCCTGGAGCTGCAGATCATGCACCCGTGTGTGGCAGGTGGCACACGAGAGGCCAGGTCTGCAGGAGCACCCTGAGGTGATTGCCCTGGGAGAAAGCCAGATTTGGGGCAGCCTGCACCCATCCTTGGGGCACGAAACGGACACACTTCAGAGCCCGGTGGCTAATTAGTTATTGCGCGGCATAGAGGAACAGAGAGCAAAAGCGGTGGTGCAAACCAGAGTGCAGACACTGTTCAGAGCAATGACCATCAAAACCTGAAAGCAATTATGAGAACCTTCATGAGAGACAGCCCTGGCTTTTTATATCTTCAGCTAGTGCAGAGATCTCCCATCTGATAACTAACCCTACACGGCCGTTTTAGACCACTTCCTCACATGTACTGATAACGTACGCCCTTTCCCTCAAAACAAAAGAGCTGCTTATTAATAGTCTGAGTTCAGAGGTCAGGAATGCTCATGGTGAGTAATTGTTACTGTGGCTTTTAACAGCTAAATTAACATTGGAGCAGGATTCCCTAACCTGTTTACAAGCCATCTCCAGCTGGATGAGCAAATCCCGTTTTACATCCTGGGTATATGGGCACAGCGTGACTTTATTTTATTTATTATATCTCTCATTGCGTCCCACTCAGGTTCCCATTGTCTTGAAAACCTTTGTTTTCAGATTTACGCACTATCCACAGTCCTCTACTTTGTTTAATTGCATAGCTCTCTATTTTGTGGTCTCAGTCTGTAGAAGTACAGCTGGAACTTGGTTTCAGCTCTCATAATCTTGACAAACTGTGGCATGACATTGATTATGGTAAAAATGCACTGGCAAGAGGCAATGGCTTCTCATTTTTATTCACATTCTCCTCTTTAGCCTGTAGCAATAAGGAGAAAACCAAAACCAGCAAAACCAAGAAACACAAAATAATTTAGGTCGGAAGGGACCTCTGGAGGTCATCTAGCCCAATGCCCTGATCAAAGCAGGTCTAGTTAGATGAGGATTCTTGAGCCTTCAACTCCTCCAAGGGTGGAGTTTCCTCAGCTTTTTCTAACATTTGACCACCCTCATGGTAAAAAGCTGCCAAAAATATATTTCCTTACATTTAATCAGAGTTTCTCATGTTACAGCTTGTGCCGGTTGCCTCTTACCTAATCGAGTTGTATCTCCAAGGAGATGTCACATGGACAGAAAAATGTAGCAAGGACGTTGGGCTCCAAACTGGTCCCGGAGCCTTACAGACATTGTTCCTCGGGGAGGCTGTGCACTTTCCATCCCTGAAACTATTCCAAAGCCCTCTGGACAGGGCCCTGGACAACAGGCTCCAGGTGGCCCTGCTGAGCAGGGGGTTAGACGAGACGACCTTTGGAGGTCCCTTCCAACCTCAGCTAGTCTGTGCTTCTGTGATTCTGTACAGACGAACTCACATCTGAAACCACAAGTTTCAAAATGGAGAACGTCAGATTGGAGCTGTAGATGTAACCAATTACCGTGTGTGTTTTAATTTTCACTTCCTCTCTGCTGTTTCATCATCACAAACGTGGTGATAGAGAGTGTATAAGAAGATGAGCTGTGTGATAGAGAGGCACAGAAGACCTCCTTAGTCCTCTGAGTTGGTGGAGTAGGTAGGTGAAGATTGAGTACCAGACCACCTGAGGAACCTGAAGGGGCACCTTGTATCCATGGGACCTGATGAGATACATCTGTGGGTCCTGAGGGAACTGGCAGAGGAACTTGCTAAGCCACCTGCCATCAAATTTGAGAAGTCGTGGCAGTCTGGTGAGGTTCCTGCCGACTGGAAAAGGGGAAACAGAACCCCTATTTTTGAAAAGGGAAATAAGGAAGACCCGGGGAAGTACACGCCGGTCAGTCTCACCTCTGTGCCAGACAGCATCATGGAGCAGATCCTCCTGGAAACTCTGCTACGGCACGTGGAAACTAAGGAGGTGATTGGTAGCAGCCAACATGGCTTCACCAAGGGCAAGTCATGCCTGACAAATTTGGTGGCCTTCTACAAAGGGGTCACAGCAGCAGTGGACAAGGGAAGAGCAAATGATGTCATCTACCTGGACTTGTGCAAAGAGTGTGACACTGTCCCACACAATATTCTTGTTTCTAAATTGAAGAGACATGGATTCGACAAATGGGCCACTCCATGGATAAAGAATTGGCTGGATGGTCGCATGCAAAGAGTTGCGTTCAACAGTTAGATATCCAAGTGGAAACCAGTGACAAGTGGCATTCCTCAGGGGTTGGTACTGGGACCTGTGCTGTTCAACACCTTTCTTGGTGACATGGACATGAGATCCAGTGCACCCTCAGCAAGTTTGCCGATGACACCGAGCTGTGTGTGAAGTAGACAATTTTTCACTTTGAGACTCGTGTGGCCCTGGAAGAGGTTGCTCAGAGAAGCTGTTGCTGCCCCATCCCTGGTGGTGTTCAAGGCCAGGTTGGACGGGGCTTTGAGCAATGTTGGAGGTGTCCCTGCCTCTAGCAGCGGGGTGGAACTTGCTGATCTTCAAGGTCCCTTCCAACCTAAACCATGTTATGATTCTATGTTTCTATGATCACCTCCAGCTCTGCCTCTGAGCATCTGGCTGTGCAATTGGCTCCCACCCTCCTTCCCCTTTCCTCACCATGGAGCCGTGCTGCCTTGTGCTTCCCAGCCAAGGTGCTCCTCTCCTGCCTCCACCCAAGCTTGCCCCTGAGCTCCCTGGGGCACACCAAGGGCCCGGAGTCCGGCGTCTGCTGTTGCACACGGGGGAGACACTTTGTTCCTGGGCCAGTGATGAGAGGCGTTGGTGTGGGAGACTTAAGACTCTGCTTGGGGAAGGTTGCCTGAGGTGCATGTGGGGGCTGCTGATGCCGAGACCCCATCTGCATCTCTCGCACAGTTGGACACTCTCAGTCCTGTCTCGCAGAGGAGGTTTTCATCTTATTCCCCTTTCCCAGAGATGGGGGTGTGTGGGGTTCAGACAGCCAGGATGGACCGCCCCTTGGACCCCGTGGACAATGGGCTGTGGCACCCTCACTTTGGCACTTTGCCAGGACACATGTGCCAGGCTGATGCCAACAGGGAGGGAAACCCTCGCAGCACCAGACGGAGGGGACGGCAGCTCTGTCCTGGGACACATGGTCCCACCAGCCAGGAGGAAAGGAGCTCTCCCCGTTCTCTTCAGAGGAGTCACTCAAAGACAGAGGAGACGCATCAGCTCTCCACTTCTCAACAAATCCTTTATATCTCGCCTCCCACAGACCCTCTGCCAAACAAGGTGCTTTTGCACGGGGCGTCATAACCATTCGGCCGCTGCCCAATGACCTGCCCAGCAATGTGCCCTTGTTGCCATGAAGGCCAATGGAATCCTGGGCTGCATAGGGAAGAGCGTGGCTGGTAGGTCGAGGGAGGTCATTCTCCCCCTCTACTCTGCTCTGGTGAGGCCACAACTGGTATACTGTGTCCAGTTCTGGGCTCCCCAATGCAAGAGAGATGGGGAACTGCTGGACCAAGTCCAGCGTAGGTCAACTAAGATGACTCAGGGATTGGAGCATCTCCCTTCTGAGGAAAGGCCGAGAGAGCTGGGACTCTTTAGCCTGGAGAAGAGAAGGCTGAGGGGAGACCTTATTATTGTGTACACGTATCTAAAGGGTGGGTTGAAGGAGGATGGAGCCAGGCTCTTTCCAGTGGTTCCCAGTGACAGGAGGAGGGGCAATGAACACAAGTTGGAACATAGGAAGTTCCGTTCAAATACAAAGACAAACTTCTTTATGGTGAGGGTGACAGAGCACTGGCACAGGCTGCCCAGGGAGGTGGTGGAGTCCCCTTCTCTGGAGATTTTCAAGACCCGCCTGGATGCAGTCCTGAGGAATGTTGCTTATGCGGTCCTGCTTTAGCAGGGGAGTTGGACTAGATGATCTCTAGAGGTCCCTTCCAACTCCACAAATTCAGTGGTTCCGTGCCCTTTCCTGCCACCACAACATGGTGGATGGGAAGTGCTGGAGGGATGCAGGACCTGGAAAGCATCTTTGTCGGAGGCTGCAGTGAGGACAGCAGGGAGCCTGGGGCAGCAAGGGACATCAGAGGGCAGTGGGGATGGGGACGTCTCCAGGCTGACCATCGGCAGTGGCACAGTGGCTGCATGTCTCCAGGATGAGGGTGATGATGGGGGCGGAAGTGAGGAGGAGCAGGGTGAGGGCAGAGCGCAGGATCCAGACCCAGAGGGAAACGGCTGGTCCTGGAAAAGAGGAGGGTCACAACGTGAACAAGACAAGTCCTGAAGGAAGGACGTGGTAGGAAGGGCTCACAAGCAACGGCTCACCTGTGGGTGGGAGCACTGTTCCCGGCGAGGGACTTGTGCCTGCCAGAGAAATGCAGACCTTGTGAGTGCCACTCTCCTGTGCTGGCACCATCCCAGACATGGAGAAGACCCCCAGCTCATGTCCAATTTCATCACACTCCTTGGGAAACCCCCAGCTCATGCAAATCTCCCCATTTTCCTTGATGTCGGCTCTCAGAGAGAGGGGGGACAAAGCTTGGAGCATCCCTGGCACAGCCCTGGCTCCGTCGGACGCCCCAGCCCTGCCTTTGTGATCCGGGGCTCTGCCGAGTCCCACGTTTGCAGCAGAGGTGTGGGCTGGAGGGAGAGGGGCACCCCTGAGGAGGGCATCTCTCTCTGGTGCATCCATCAGTGGAGGAAAGACTCTGAGTGGGGAAGGACTTCAGTGCGATGCCCTGCCTGCCCCACAACACAGCTCTGTCCTCTGCAGCACAACATGGTGGCAAGTGCCCCGTCCCTTCTGCTCACACCACCGTGCTGTGTCTCACCTGTGACAGCCAGATGCCGGGGAGCACTGAGGGCTGAGCTCCTCACCCAGTTGCTCTCGTTCCTGTGCTGGTACCCACAAGTGTACATCCCTGCGCTCTCCAGGGTGATGTTCAGCAGCACAGAGTAGCTGAGCTGTCCCCATTGGGCTTTCAGGCTGTACTCCTCCACCCCATCCTTGCAAAAGACGATTCGTGTTGCAGGTGACCCCGTCAGGAAGAGGCACCAGGCCAGAACTGTGTCGCCAGGGTGAGCATATGATAAATTAAAGGTGAGAAGAGGAGCCGGGAGGTCCCCTGGAAGGTAGCGATGCAGGGATGCTGTGCGCAAGTGTTCCTCATGGCGGGGCTGCAAAACAGCCCGGCTCAGAGAGGGCAGAATCTCTCCTCCAAGGGTTTGTATCTGGGCAACAAAACCCCTCTCCACCCTCTGCCCACCTCCATTTCTGAACCCATCCCTGTGCTCACCATCCCCTGGGGAGCTGCAGATGTCCTGGGCGGTCACACTGGCACCTGCGCCATAGGGCAGAGAGGGTTTAGTTAGATGGACCGTGACACGGCTCATCCAGCTGACAGTGACCTGGTCCCCTCTGCTGAGCCCTTGCTGTGCAAGCACCAGCCCACCTTTGAGTGTCAGTGAGGCAACTCCTCAGTCCTTGTTTGACACCTCCCTTAGCCCAGTTTGGGTGGGTTTGTGGTTGCAGGTGGGTGACCCTGTCTCACCCACGGCCACACAGCCTCACCGTATCAGGCAGGGCACGTCTTCTGAGCTCTCCCCACTTTCACCAGCTGTCTTTGCGCTTTTGTCTCCGAGCTCTCCCCCACCTTACCCATTTAAGAGGTCTACATGTCGGCACTGAAGGGCCCCCAATGAAGAGCCACTCAATGTCCCAAGTGCCACCTCTCCCTCTGCACCCCTCACAGAGCACTGCAGGCAGAAAGCTTCTTTGGGCAAAACGTGACAGTTGTCATCACCACCAGGAAAGGAATTTTCATTTCAATTCAGTACAATAAAAAGGACTAAGCTCTGTCGCTCCATGGTCCCAATGTATATGTCCCGTAAGACCGTTTCTCTGGGAGCCCCATACAGAACATGAGCAGTAATTCGGTTTAAAAAAAAAAGGAAACAAAAAAGCGGTTAGATAGGACACATACATCCACCGTTTTGGTGAAACATAGAGGATGTGAATACATTATTTGAGTCTGCTAAAAGCACCATGGAGCCAGTGGTCTGTTGAAGCTGGGGAAGTACCCCGAGAGGTGTTCCTTGCACAGCTTCTGGGCATAAAAATCAAGGTCAGACACAACTGTGCACATATCTTTGCACAACGGAATGCACTACATCTTCTTTGCAACTCCTCCTCTCATTTCTCCCAGCTCTCCACCAAGCCAAGTCCCCATGCCCCGCTCCCAAAGCCTGGCAGCCCCATCCCCATCCCGCAGACGTGCCCGGCTCCCACTCACCCAACAGCAGCAAGGCCATGCTGGGCAGATGCAGCACGGGCGCCCAACCTGCCCTCCGCGCCGGCCCCTTGCTCATCCCTGCCTGCCCGCAGCTGGCAGGCTCTGCTTTCTGAGCAGCTGAGAGCGCTGCACAAGAGGTGTCTGCTCTGGGCTTTGCTGCGCCTGGGAACAACCCACACGTGACCGGAGGCGCTGTCCCACAAAGAGGAGCCTATTGGCGGTCCCCTGCTGACCCCTGCCCATCATCTCAGGCTTTTCTTTGTGCCTGTCCTGGCTCGTTCTCCTGCTGTGCGTTGGCTGCGTAGCCTGAGGTCATCTTTTGCCATGGGATCTGAGGGGCTGCCAACAAGCGGCCTCTGCCTCACTCTCTGCCTTGGCAAGACACACGTCTGGGAGCACTTTCCCCATGGGTCCTCTCCCACCCCACCACTACACATCTCACTCTGCAAGTAGAGTGGACTGGTGGGTCTGGGAAGAGGCAACTGTCTGTGTTAGGAGCCTGGGAACTAGGAGGGCAGCAGAGGAAGAGCGTCTACAAGAGGGTTTTGTGCAGGTGGAGCTGTTGGAGAGCAGGCGTGATGGCCAAGCCAAGTTGGTGGAGAAGGACTGTGGTGGCAGGCTGTGTGTGTGCATGGGGGAGGGAGGGATTTAGCCTCCAGGACTGAGTTTCTTGGCTCATGGAGATCAACAGCAGCATCTGATAAGCCACAATGCAATGTGCTGTACCAGGCTTTTAGCTGTGCATGGCACATGTTAAAGTGGATCTGCATAGGAGAAGAGAGATGGAAATTAGGAGGCCTCTTCCATTTGTGATGGATCCAGAAAGAAAAAACACGCAAAAATGTGGGTGCAAATAAAAGCTCATGGCTTCTCAACAGGTCATCAGGGACCCGGTCTTTCGGGAGTTCCCCTTAGAGAAAAGTGGATCCCTCCATGTACAATTGTCTCAGCCGAGCTCAGCACCATCTCAGCTCAGCCCAGACACTGCTCCTCGCTGCAGCTGCTGGGCTCAGAGTAATAGTGCTCTAAAAAAAGCCCTTCCTTTCCCACAGCAGCTCTCTCAGCAGCAAGGTGTTCATCTCCTGCTCACTCTGCATGCTCAGACGTCCACAACAGCACCGCTTGGCCACACCACTCCTCTGTGTGCACAGCAGTGGCTTCTTATTTTTAGAAATGAGATTTCCCTCTCACTCCTACACACCAGCCCAACCGCTCCTTCAGAAAGACCTGTGACCCCAGCAGCTCATACCTGAAAGCCAGCGGCCAAAATTAGGTGATGGAGGGCAGAGGTCTGGAGACTGGAGCAGCTCTTTGCATGGCAATTTCAGCACAGCCAGGGAAGTTTGCAGTGCCAGCACGCAAATTACCCCTTCTCAAGCACCAAGCAACTGTGCACACCCTTTGTGGATGAGGTGCAGATGAAGGTGGCTGCATGTCTCACGTGTCACATTCCCTGGGGCATCTCTGCTGGTGGGGGAGCAACCTGCTCCTCCTCGCACCCACCCCCTCAGCACCCTCACCCTGGAGAGATGCAGCCACTGAGCCAGAGGGACCAGCCAGCCTGGAGACATCCCTGTCCCCACTGCCCTCTGATGCCCTCACTGTCCAGCGCTCCCTGCAGTCTCCACTCCTCTCCACCATAAGTGGACCTGAGCCATGCCGGCCCTGGGCTGCCAGTTGGGGTCAGGCCAATTGGAGGGGATACCACGATTGTTCTGCTCTTCTTTTCTCTGCCCCTGCTCTCTCCTCACATGAAAGCCAGTTGAACCTCCCACCATCCCAGCTGTGTTTCATCCCTGCCGATGTCCCTCCTGCTTACAGAAAGCAGCATCTGCATTGCCAGGTGAATGCCTGCAGCCCAGGAGGACACAGAAGGAGACTTGGATGGCTGCAGCCTCAGACAGCCATGCTCTCCAGCTCCGCCATCTCCAGTGTTTCCCACAAACTGGGGTTGGAGAGATATAAAGGATTTGTCTGGAAGTGGACAGTTGATGCGTCTCCTCTGTCTTTGAGTGTCTCCTCTGAAGAGAGCTGGGAGATTTGCTTTCCTCCTGGCTGGTGGGTCCACGTGTCCTGGAAGGGAACTGCTGTCCCCTGCACCTGGTGCTGCCAGGTTTTCCCTCCCTGCTGTCATCAGCCTGGCACATGTGTCTTGGCAAAGTGCTGATCTGAGGGTGGCAGAGGCCATCAATGAAAACTCATGTCCAAGGGGTGGTCGATCCTGCCCTTCTTTAGCCCACACCCACCCATGGGTGGTGCAGGGGGACTGGGCTGAAGAACTCAGCCAGGAAAAGAACCCAGGCGGATTTCTGCCTCCAGGCAAATGAGGGTGGGCTCTACACATCATCAGTCCCCAACACACACCCCGCGATCAAGGGTCCACCCACGCAGTCTTAAACTTCAGACACCAACGGCTCTTACCACTGGGCCGAGACACAATGGCATCTGAGAGGGGCTGATGCTGTTTGCACAGCCCAGGCCATGAGCAGGCGGGGTAGCTGTGACCCCGAGGATGCAAAGCAGGGTGGGGGACAAGGGGCAGGAGGCCTTGGCAGTGAGGATGCTCCTCCCCGGGCACAGGCAAACACCCCTCGTGATGCGCTCTCTGAGTGTCCGGAAATGCAGGCGGGGACTCTGCAGGCGCAGCGTGCGCAGTGGGGGCTGAGGCAGGGCCCCCGCTCAGTTGGTCACAGCCTCCGGCTGTGGGGAAGGCTCTGCTAGCCACAGCAATGCAGCAGGAGCAGCCCCAGGCGCGCTGCAAGCCACGGGCCAGGCAGCTCTGGAAGCGCTGTCCCCAGCTGAGAGCAAAGCAGACGCTTCCAGGAGAGGCTGTTGCCGCAGCGCCCCCCAAAATGCTGGGGCAGGTGGCCTGGGGCAGGCTGTCTCCTTGTGGGCCTGCCTTGCTGCTGCTGCTGGGTGAGTTGGGGCATGGCTTTGGCGTGGGGCTGAGGCCGGGAGGGCTGCTGAGCGGGGCAGGCCAGGGCCCGTGCTGGGCACAGAGTGTCTTGGGTGGGGGCAGGAAGACCGTTGCTTCCTCCAGACGCGACGCAGCTCTGGGAAAGAGCATAATATTCAAATCTTTCTCAGGATATTTGGGTCATAACATGGACTTTGTACACGCTGGAGTGGATTGGGGTAGCAGGGGGATGCTTCTGTAACAGCAATGCCACCCATTATGGGCTTGGCGTGATTTCGAGAGCGGAGGTGGATAAGATGCACGCTAGAGATACGTGGGTGGGAAGGTGCTGCCCAGCAGGGACTCGGCAGTGGGGAGCTGGGCTGGGAGAGGCCGGCGAGCCGGATTGCTGCCCCTCTAACCAACACCCTCTCTTCTGCACACTGCAGGTGCCAGTGTGACCGCCCAGGACATCTGCAGCTCCCCAGGTGATGGGGAGCACAGGGATGGGTCCCGAAAAGGCAGTGGTACAGGGAGTGGGGCACGGAAAAGAGAGGAGCTTTGTTCCATGCGTACAAGCCCTTGGAGGAGAGATTCTGCCCTCCTTGAGCTAGAGCATTTTGCAGCCCCACCATCACAAAGCCTTGCCCTGCAGCATCCTGCATCACTGCCTTCCTTCCAGGTCACCTCCCGGCTCCTCATCTGAGGCTCGACTTACCTTCTGCCCAGCCTGGCGACACAGTTCTGGCCTGGTGCTCCCTCCTGACAGATTCACCTGCAACCCGAGTCGTCTTTTGCAAGGATGGGGTGGAGGAGTACAGCCTGAAAGCCCAACGGGGGCAGCTCAGCTACTTTGTGCTGCTGAACATCACCCTGGGGAGCGCAGGGACGTACACGTGTGGGTACCAGCACAGGAACGAGAGGAACTGGGTGAGGAGCTCTGCCCTTAGTGCTCCCCGGCACCTGGCTGTCAGAGGTGAGAGGTGGCACTGGGCATGGGCAGGAACCACTGTAGAGCCCAACAGACCCTAAATTAGGGCGGGGACCCTGTGTTGCCCCATGACTTGGCCCTGGGCACTGTGGACTGTTGTTGTCAGGGTGCAGTTCAGCCCAGTCTTTGCCACTGGGGCAACTCCTCCCAGTCCCGGGAGAGCATCCTGCTCCTCTCCTGCCCCCAGCATCACGCAAAGGGCAGAGGGGTGGTGCCACATCTCATCCAGAGCCACAGCCGTGCGAGGCATTCATTGATTTGTCAGGACTGTCAATAGATGGAGGATGAGATTCTGGATGATGATTCTCATCTGGAGGATGAGAATCACAGGTGCTGATTCTGGGCAGGACATGGGAGAGCTGGAGACTCTCAGCCTGTGCCTTTCTCCTCGCAGGCAGCGGGTCCAGCTCCCAGGCAGAGCCATCAACCGCAGGTGAGTGATTCCCTCTCCGCACACCCGGTGTCCCCCAGCACGAGGCCGAGGGGTGCTGGGCTGTCGGCACCAGCATACGGGCAGGATCCTCAGGCGGGATGTGGCCTGGCTCTAAGGGCACCTCCTGCTCTCGGCTTCTCTCCCCATGACACCCCCTCTTCCACAACACCTTCTGTCTCTCCCAGCTCCCCATCCACCCGTCCGCCCCGTCCACCCCTCCCCCACAGGCATTGCGCTGGCAGTGGCGGCCGTCTCCCTCCTCCTCCTGGCTGCAGCCACCTACTGTGCCGTGAAGAATGGTGAGCGATTAGAGAAACTCAGGGTAAACACTGGGGCCAAAATGCCGCCCTGATGTGGAGTTGCTACTGGGCGACCAATGCCACTTTAGGATGGGCAGCTCCTTACCCCTGTTTCATGGGAAGCTGAGCCCCCAAAAACTTTTCTTGATCACCTCATGGGGAGCAAATATGCTCAGATGAGGAAGATGAAATGTACCTCTCTCCCAGGAATACATTGGCTGCCAGTGCTCTGGGCACGAGAAGGGAGTCTCCCACGTGGCCTGAGAGGAGCCAGCACTGCTCACACACTTGGGCTGGTCCGGTGGCTGCTCTTCTTTGAGCTTGGCCCAAAGCTGCTCAGGGCATGGGAGAAATCAGTCTACGAAACAGGGTTAAAAGTTCCAAATAGAGGCTGGAAAAGTGCCTCCCTGAGTGAGGTGTGGAGGCTCAGCCCATCATCTCCATGGTGCAGCCCAGAGCACGGAAAGCCAGGGCTGGGCAGTAACTCTGCGTTCCCCCTCACCCTTTCCTTTCCTTGCAGGGGCGTGCAGAGAGAAGTGCCAAAGGTGAGCAGCAATCCCTCCAGGCTGTGGGGCTGGGGGGGATGGAGAGGGAGGCATTCCAGCTTCCCTGTGGTGGTCCTGGGGTAGTCCTTTGCACGGGGCAGAGTGGTCTTTGTCCATGGGTAAAATCCCTCTCAGGTGGAGGCAGAGAGGAGCAGGGCTTGCCCTGGGCTTCCTTCCAGCCATGGACCTGATGCTAGAAAGCATCATCCCCGGGAATGATCCGAATGATGTCATCACAGCCTGGACATGCACCCAAAAACCGTTTCCCCCCCCCTCTCCAGGCAGCACCAACTTCCCAGACATGAGGCTGAAGTGACCGACGAGAACGAAATACAGTGTGAGTACCACCTCCTCTCTCTGGGTGACCCATGGACCCCTCTTGGAAAATTAGTTCTTCTGGACTGTTTTCCCTCTCTGAATTTTCACTTCACCATGATTTCTGATATCAAGCAGAGGGCAACAGCTGAGGATGTGGGTCCATTGGTGAGGGCTGGTGGGGAAAACATCTTCTTGCTCCCTCTGACACCACAGGCTGCAGCAAAGGGGGGGTGTGGTGTGTGGGGTAAGGGGGAGGTGGTCCGTGTGCCTCCGTCTATGTTCAGGGTGACTTTGGTTTCACAGGTGGGCGCAGAGCGGCAGATACAGGTCTGCTGGTTGGGCAGAGAGGGACAATGCCGCGGGGTGGGGGAAATGCAGCCAAACCCCAGCATCCCTGCTCCACACGCACGGGTGGAAGGGCACGGTGCTCTGCTGCCCAGAGCGGGGTGAAAGGTGGGGGAAAGAGGGCAGGGCATTGCGTCCTGAGCCCGGGGCATGTGCTGATCAAAGGCGGGGTGGGTCTCACCCAGACCCAGCAGGGGAAGCAAGGGCTAACCAGGTGCTTTTTGCCCCCCAACAGACTCCACCATCGCCCACGTTGGACGCACCAGGGTGAGTGGTGGCACAGCTTTGGTGCCAGAGGAGGGAGCGGGACCCCAGGGAGGGGCTGTGCTGGTGGGGGTCCCTGCCTATGCCTTGGCCTGGGGAGTCCCACGGGGCTCTTCCCACCGAGAACCCAACCGATGCACTTGCAGAAGAAGACATATGTTTCTGTGCCCACCTGCCCACATCTTGTCACACCTCATTCCCCTTTACGGGTGACAATTCTCCAACGACACAAGATTTTTTCTACCAAGAAATTTTTTTTTCTTTGCATTCTCAAACATTGTCTTTTAAGAGTATTTCAGCTGCTGTGCAGTCTCACGAGGCGAAGAATTTACACATCCTGAAATGTTTTTAAATGTGGAGTTTTTAAGGAGACCTGGGGAAAAAAAAAAAAGAACTTGTAAAAACAAGAACGAAGCAGAAATAAGGGGCCACCTCAGGCGTCAGTCCTGTCCCACATCTGCTCTCCTTTTTCCTGCCTTGTGGCACACTGGGCTTGGAGCCCGCAGGTGAAATAACATGCTTTCATTTTCCCTCTCAAGCCTCGCGTGCAAGAGATGGACACCACCACAACGTATGCCACGGTGAGCCGCTCTCGCAGCCAGCCCAGATAGCGCTGCAGCATGGAGAGCGCACGGGGAGCCGTGCCCACCTTGGCCTTTTCTCTCCACCAGCTCTTGCTGGGCAATTGCCAGCGCTGGGCTTGGCAGGGCAACGCCTGCCCACAAGCCCTCTCCATGCCACCCTGTGCGCACCCAACCCTTCCACCCTCACCAGCCCTTCCCACACACATCAGAAATGTCTTCTGCATGACTTCCACCAACAGGATATCTATGACGCGTATTTACAATTACAACCTCTTACATCTAAATGCATATACAGTACATTACATACATTGTGAATGTATACGTAAAGACATCTCCTTCCTCCTGTGTTAAGGAATATGTGTTTAAATAAACTTCATGATACAGCTATGGGTGTGCTGTGATATCTCCCCACAATGATTCACATCTCTCTATATGGGTACACAGATTCATATGCACTGAGCTGCTCATACATCCTTGTCAAAAACTATGAGCAATGATGATGTGGTTTTGCTCAAATGAACAATAAACATCTATGAATTTGTATCCCAAAGTATATCTGTCTTACACAGTCCCCTAAGGAATGGCACTGAGCTGCCCAAAGACATCCGTAGAGACCCAGAGGGGTGTCTGTAGAGCTATGAAGGGACTGTAGAGAGACACGGGGGTGGAAAGGGGAGCTGTCTCTTGCCTGAGCTCAGCTGAGACATCACCAGACTCTAAAAGCATCATCTTGGCATTCTGCTCCTGCCTGTCTCTTCCTGGCCAAGCTCTCCTTCCCAACCGGAAATCCCACACAAGACTCCTTTGTTGCCTTCACCACACCCAAAAGGCTCCATGCAATTGGAATAGTAAAAGAGCAGGCAAGGTGATGGCGCTGCCTGTGCTGTGTTAAAAACCCCGCCTTGCATCAAAATGCTCATCCGTTTGTAGCTCCTGGTTTACATTCTTGCTGAGGCTTTAGCCAGAAAAAGCTTTGCAGGTTTTCACGCTCGATAGCATATGAAGTCCCCATGTCAGCCCCATGCACCAGGTTTGGGTCACAACCCCTGAGAAAGACAGACAGCCGCTCTCAGGGAGACTTCTCACCTGACACCTCTCTACAGATAAGGCAATAAAAAAAACTTCTTTCTCTTTGGGGTGTACCTTCATGCTTTTATTTACAGCTCAGAAATCCCCCACACTATCCCCATTTCCGTGTGCCTCTCTCAGAGGACTTGTGTGGACACCTCCTCCACCTGCACAACATGATCTCCACAAAGCTGGCAGCAGGCTGGTTTAGTGGAGAGGGCTCTTGGGTTTTCTGAGGTCGCTCCAAGCAATCATCTTCTGCAGAAGAGCTAACGCCCGGAATTGGTGGGGAACGGCAGAGTTGCAACCCATGAAGGAGCCATCCTGAGCCCCAAAAGGAACATCCAGGAAATGTCCAGAGGTTCTCAGGGAGGGGAGAGAGAGCCAGCAAGGATCCATGTGAACGCCATGTCTTGTGTTGGGTAACGCAGAAGCTGGCTGCATCACCTCTCGCTTTCTCATAAGTTGGCATAAAGTGAAGCTTCGGAGCAGTTTGGTTGTGAGACCTTCAAAATAGAAAAGACAGCAGCCTCGCTCTCCTGGCACCGTGGATGGAGACCAATGACAGCCGCAGCAGAGCTATGGGAAAATGCCAGCCTCAATGTGGGGGGGTTTAGTTTGCCCTCAAACAGGCCATGACTCAGCCCCGAAGAGCTTGCACAGCGAGAAAGCTTCTGCAGGATCTGAACTCACCTTAACTCTGCCCAGTTCATCAGTGTTGACATCTGCAGGGAGAACCTGCGTTAGTGTCACACCATCAGCAGGACACTGGAGACAACACCACAGCCCAGGATTGTAAGGGAGAAGCCCCAGGTTTCAATCATAGATATCAGGCTCTGACTGGGACGATTTAGTGAGAAGAGAATTTACCGAGATTGAACTTCTTGGGTATCTATAAGAATGTTTTGGAGACTACTGCGGACTGGAGCAGCTGTGCATTGCAAGCGGGGCAGGAAGCCAAAGCAGAAGGACATTGCGGCCGGTGCCAGGAGGGGGAGGGTGCAGGGGGACTTGTTACACTTACAGCAACTCCGGTCATCAGCAGAAGAGTCCTCAGCGCTACCAGCATCACCGAGCAGTGGTGAGAGAGCAAGGAGAAGGGGTGTTGAGGGTCTATGGCCCCACTGCCATCCCGCAGCAATGGGACCTTTTGGGTCATTCCCAGGGATGATGCTTTCTTGCATCGGGTCCACAGCTGGAGTGAAGCCCAGGCAAACCCTGCTCCTCCCTGCTTCAACCCGAGGGGGGAGCTACCCACGGACACAGACCAAGGTGCTCCTTGCCAAGAACCACCCCAGGCCACACGGGATGCCCTTCTCCCTCCCCCCAGCCCCACAGCCTGGAGGGATTGCTGCTCACCTTTGGCACCTCTCTCTGCAGGCCCCTGCAAGGAAAGGAAAGGGTGAGGCGGGAGCGCAGAGTTACTGCCCAGCCCTGGCTTTCCCTGCTCTGGGCTGCACCCTGGAGATGATGGGCTGAACCTCCACACCTCACTCACAGAGGCACTTTTCCAGCCTCTATTTGGAACTTTTAACCCTGTTTCGTAGACTGATTTCTCCCATGCTCTGAGGAGCTTTGGGCCAAGCTCAAAGAAGAGCAGGCACCGGACCAGCCACCAGCCCAAGTGTGTGAGCAGTGCTGGCTCCTCTGAGGCCACTTGGGAGACTCCCTTCTCGTGCCCAGAGCACTGGCAGCCAATGTATTCCTGGTAGACAGGTACATTTCGTCTTCCTCATCTGAGCACATTTGCTCTCCACGAGGTGATCAAGAAAAGTTTTTGGGGGCTCAGGTTCCCATGAAAAAGGGGTAAGGAGCTGCCCATCATTAACTGCCAGTGCTCACGCAACAGTAGCACCACATCAGGGTTCCTTTTTGGTCTCATGGTTAACCCTCAGTTTCCCAAATCACTCACCTTTCTTCACGGCACAGTAGGTGGCTGCAGCCAGGAGGAGGAGGGAGACGGCCGCCACTGCCAGCGCGATGCCTGTGGGGAAGGGGTGGACGAGGCGGGGATGGGGAGTTGGGAGAGACAGAAGGTGTTGGGGAAGAAGGGGTGTCATGGGGAGAGGAAGCCGAGAGCAGGAGGTGCCCTTAGAGCCAGGCCACATCCCGCCTGAGGATCCTGCCCGTATGCTGGTGCCGGCAGCCCAGCACCCCTCGGCCTTGTGCTGGGGGACACCGGGTGTGCGGGGAGGGAATCACTCACCTGCGATCGATGGCTCTGCCTGGGAGCTGGACCCGCTGCCTGCAAGGAGAAAGGCACAGGCTGAGAGTCTCCAGCTCTCCCACGTCCTGCCCAGAATCAGCACCTGTGGGGACCCCCTCATCCTCCATCTATCGACTGGTGTGACAAATCAATGAATGCCTCACACGGCTGTGGCTCTGGATGAGATGTGGCACCACCCCTCTGCCCTTTGCGTGATGCTGGGGGCAGGAGAGGAGTAGAATGCTCTCTCAGGACTGGGAGGAATCGCTGCAGTGGGAAAGACTGGGCTGAACTGCACCCTGACAACAACAGTCCAGAGTGCCCAGGGCCAAGTCATGGAGCAACACAGGGTCCCCGCCCTAATTTAGGGTCTGTTGGGCTCTACAGTGTTTCCTGCCCATGCCCAGTGTCACCTCTCACCTCTGACAGCCAGATGCTGGGGAGCACTGAGGGCAGAGCTCCTCACCCAGTTGCTCTCGTTCCTGTGCTGGTACCCACACGCGTACGTCCCTGCGCTCCCCGGGGTGATGTTCAGCAGGACAAAGTAGCTGAGCTGCCCCCGTTGGGCTTTCAGGCTGTACTCCTCCACCCCATCCTTGCAGAAGACGATTCGGGTTGCAGGTGAATCTGTCAGGAGGGAGCACCAGGCCAGAACTGTGTCGCCAGGCTGGGCAGAAGGTAAGTCGAGGCTCAGATGAGGAGCCGGGAGGTGACCTGGAAGGAAGGCAGTGATGCAGGATGCTGCAGGCAAGGCTTTGTGTTGGTGGGGCTGAAAATGCTCTAGATCAAGGAGGGCAGAATCTCTCCTCCAAGGGCTTGTACGCATGGAACAAAGCTCCTCTCTTTTCCGTGCCCCACTCCCTGTACCACTGCCTTTTCGGGATCCATCCCTGTGCTCCCCATCACCTGGGGAGCTGCAGATGTCCTGGGCGGTCACACTGGCACCTGCAGTGTGCAGAAGAGAGGGTGTTGGTTAGAGGGACAGCAACCCGGCTCGCCGGCCTCTCCCAGCCCAGCTCCCCACTGCCGAGTCCCTGCTGGGCAGCACCTTCCCACCCACCCATCTCTAACGTGTGTCTTATCCACCTCCACTCTCGAAATCACGCCAAGCCGATAATGGGTGGCATTGCTGTTACAGAAGCATCCCCCTGCTACCCCAATCCACTCCAGCGTGTACAAAGTCCCTGTTATGACCCAAACATCCTGAGAAAGATTTGAATATTATGCTCTTTCCCAGAGCTGCGTCGCGTCTGGAGGAAGCAACGGTCTTCCTGCCCCCACCCAAGACACTCTGTGCCCAGCACGGGCCCTGGCCTGCCCCGCTCAGCAGCCCTCCCGGCCTCAGCCCCACGCCAAAGCCATGCCCCAACTCACCCAGCAGCAGCAGCAAGGCAGGCCCACAAGGAGACAGCCTGCCCCAGGCCACCTGCCCCAGCATTTTGGGGGGCGCTGCGGCAACAGCCTCTCCTGGAAGCGTCTGCTTTGCTCTCAGCTGGGGACAGCGCTTCCAGAGCTGCCTGGCCCGTGGCTTGCAGCGCGCCTGGGGCTGCTCCTGCTGCATTGCTGTGGCTAGCAGAGCCTTCCCCACAGCCGGAGGCTGTGACCAACTGAGCGGGTGCCCTGCCTCAGCCCCCACTGCGCACGCTGCGCCTGCAGAGTCCCCGCCTGCATTTCCGGACACTCAGAGAGCGCATCACGAGGGGTGTTTGCCTGTGCCTGGGGAGGAGCATCCTCCCTGCCAAGGCCTCCTGCCCCTTGTCCCCCACCCTGCTTTGCATCCTCGGGGTCACAGCTACCCCGCCTGCTCATGGCCTGGGCTGTGCCCAGGCATGAAGAAATCATAATCCCTGGGAATGACCAAAAAGGCCCCATTGCTGCATATGGCAGTGGGGCCAAGCACCCTCAACACCTCTTCTCCCCGCTCTCTCCACACCTCTCGGTGATGCTGGTCGTGCTGCGGACCCTTCTGCTGACAACCAGAGTTACTGTACGTGCCAATTCCTCTTCCACTCTTCCCTCTCCTGCTACCGGCACAATGTCCTTTTGCTTCGGCGTACCTGCTTGCAAGGCAGAGCTGGTCCCATCATCACTGTTTTTAATGACAATTCTTTAAATTCCAATAAATTAATCTTAGTGAATTCTGTTCTCAATTAATAGTCCCAAATCCATCTTATGTCTACTCTTAAAGCCCGCAGCTCTCCCCTCCCAATCCTCTTCTTGTGTGTCTCCAGGGACGTACTGGTGGTTGTATACAAACTCTCCTTCTCCCTCCAGGTGCCAACACTGACAGATTGGTCAGAGTTGAGGTTCAGCTCTTGCAGAGGCTTTCAGGCCATGCAAGCTCTTCTTGTCTCCAAGATGTCCCATTGAAGGGGGGAGCACAAAGCCACGCTCCCCTGAGGCGGAGATTTTCCCATAACTCTGTAGTGGCTGTCACTGTCCTCCTTCCATGGTGCCATGCCAGCCCTCCAGCCCTCCAACCCTCCCCCTCCTAGTTTTGGTCCTGGCTTGGAGATTTGCAGCTGCTGCTGTTTGCAGTTCTGCTTCAAGCCCAGCTCCAGCCTAGCTCAAGCCCAGCTCAAGCCCTGCTCAAGCATGGTGGGGACACAGGTCTTTCTGAAGGAGCGGTTGGGTTGATGTTGAGGAACGAGAGGGACATCTCCTTTCTAAATAGAAGAGGTGCTGCTGTGCGCACAGAGGAGTTGTGTGGCCAAGGGGTGGTGTGGTCAACGGCTGAGCGTGCAGAACGAGCAGGAGGCGAATACCTTGCTGCTGAGAGAGCTGCTGTGGGAAAGGGAGGGCTTTTTTTAGAGCAAGGTGACGTGAGGCCCAGCAGCTGCAGCGAGGAGCAGTGTCTGGGCTGAGCTGAGATAGTGCTGAGATGGTCTGAGCCCCTCCTCCACATTGGAATCCCGAGTCCCTTAAGGAGCGGTCCCAAAGAGATCAGTGCACAGACATGTCTTACCTTAATCTTGATGCAGAGAAGCTGCGCATAAAGCCCTTGTGCATCTGCCCCTTTCAGGGTAGGGAATCAGATTCAAAAGACCACTGGCTCCATGTTTCCTTTTCGCAGACCCAAATCCCGTATTCTCGTCCCCTGGGTCGCAACAGAAGAAGGGTGATGGACGGCTGCTTTGGTTCTGCTTTATTTTTACTGAATTACTGCTCTTGTGCAGCAGTGAGGGGCAGAGGTGCTTGGATGAGGAGAGGAAGATGATTGCCTCCTCCAGCTACGGCGCTGCTCTAAGAAAAGGGCACTCTGTTGAGGGTGCCTGAGTCACCGTGTGAGACTGGGCAGATGCTGGAGTGCTTTAGGGAGCCATGGGCATCCACCTGGAACAACCCACCCACCCTAAACCGGCTTGGTGTTCCAGCATAGCAGGAGACCAAGGAGACACAGATGGGGACGCACGGGTGGGATGGGGCTGCCAGCAGTGGGGACCTGTGCAGGTGCACATGGGTGAATCTTGTCATTGCCCCTCCAGCAAAAACCCTCTCTGGTCCACATTTCAGGTGCCGGTGTGACTGCCCATGGGGTTCATTCGCCATATGCGAACCCGTGGAGAGGAGACTCGTGCCCTACCTTTGACCACTCTGTCAGGGCGTTTGACCACTCTGTCGTCACTAACGCTGGCCTGGGACATCCCTGTGCCATCTCTCCAGGTGACCTCCCGGCTCCTGCCCTCTTCCTGAACACCTTCAGCGCTCAGGAGCGGGAACGGGTTTTGTTCTGCTGTTCCATTGAACGCCGGTCTCCTGCAACCTGAATCATCTTCTGCAAGGATGGGGTGGAAGAGTACAGCCTGAAAGCCCAACAGGGACAGCTCAGCTACTTTTTGCTGCTGAATATCACCCTGGGGAGTGAATAGAATGGTTTGGGTTGGAAGTGACCTTTGAGATCATCCACTTCCAACCCCTCTGCCACGGGCACGGATACCTTCCACTAGACCAGATTGCTCAATGCTAAGGCCACCGTGGCCTTGAACACTTCCAGCGATGGGGCAGCCACAAATCCTCTGGGTACCTCTTCCAGTGCCTCACCTCCCCCATAGTGAATAATTTCTTCCTCACACTTAAACTAAATCTTTTCTCTTCCTGTCTGAAGCCATTACCCCTCGTCCTATCGATACATGCACTTGCAAACTGTCCCTCTCCAGCTTTCTTGTAGACCCCCTTCACATACTGGAAGGCTGCCATAAGGTCTTCCTGGAGCCTTCTCTTCTCCAGGCTGAACAACCCCAACTCTCTCAGCCTGTCCTCATAAGAGAGCTGCTGCAGCCTTCTGATCATCTTCATTGCCCTCGTCTGGAGGTGCACTCCCTCCAGCAGAGGCTGTCTCTCTGCCTGCAGGCTTTGTGACCGAAACCTGGTTCATGGGGATCAAACCGGGACATAAAAATCCAGACAGCGTGGAAACCTGCAAATCTGTTCCTACTTATACCCTCACCACAAATGCAAACCAGGAGCTACGAACGGATGAGCATTTTGATGCAAGACCATGATCTGACACAGCACAGGCGGCCCCATCACCTTGCCTGCTCTTTTAATATTCCAATTGCATGGAGCCTTTTGGGTGTGGTGAAGGCAACAAAGGAGTCTTGTCTGGGATTTCCGGTTGGGAAGGCGAGCTTGGCCAGGAAGGGACAGGCAGGAGCAGAATGCCAAGATGAAGCTTTTAGAGTCTGGTGATGTCTCAGCTGAGCTCAGGCAAGAGACAGCTCCCCTTTCCATCCCTCTGTCTCTCTACAGTCCCTTCATAGCTCTACAGACACCCCTTTGGGTCTCTAGGGATGTCTTTGGGCAGCTGAAACCCATTCCTTAGGGGACTGTGTAAGACAGAGATATAATTGAGGATACAAATTCATAGATGTTTATTGCTCATTTGAGCAAAACCACATCATCATTGCTCATAGGTTTTAACAAGGATGTATGAGCACCTCAGTGCATATGCATCTTTGTACCCGTTTGTAGAGATGTGAATCATTGTGGGGAGATATCACAGCACACTCATAGCTGTATCATAAAGTTTATTTAAACACATCTTCCTTAACACAGGAGGAAGGAGATGTCTTTACGTATACATTCACAATGTATGTAATGTACTGTATATGCATTTTGGTGTAATAGGTTGTAATTGTAAGTGCGAGTCATAGATATCCTGTTGGTGGAAGTCATCCAGAAGACATTTCTGATGTGTGTGGAAGGGCTGGTGAGGGTGGAAGGGTTGGGTGCGCACAGGGTGGCATGGAGAGGGCTTGTGGGCAGGCGTTGCCCTGCCAAGCCCAGCGCTGGCAATTGCCCAGCAAGAGCTGGTGGAGAGAAAAGGCCAAGGTGGGCACGGCTCCCCGTGCGCTCTCCATGCTGCAGCGCTATCTGGGCTGGCTGCGAGAGCGGCTCACCGTGGCATACGTTGTGGTGGTGTCCATCTCTTGCACGCGAGGCTTGAGAGGGAAAACGAAAGCATGTTATTTCAGCTGCTGGCTCCGAGACCAGTGTGCCACAAGGCAGGAAAAAAGAGAGCAGATGTGGGGCAGGACTGTGTTTTCAGTTCGCCCCTTTTTTCTTCTTTGTTCTTGTTTTTACAAGTTTATTGTTTTTTTTTTTCCAGGTCTCTTCAAAAACTCCATATTTGAAAACATTTAAGGATGTGTGATTTCTTCCCCTTGTGAGAGTAATTTTGACCGCAGCAGCTGAAATACTTTTAAAAGGGAATTAATTTTTGTTTGAAAATACAAAGAAAAAAATAATTTCTTGGTAGAAAAAACCTTGTGTTTTTGGAGAATTGTCACCCATAAAGGGGAATGAGGTGTGGCAAGATGTGGGCAGGTGGTCACAGAAATATATGTCTTCTTCTGCAAGTGCATCTCTTGGGTCCTCGGTGGGAAGAGCCCCATGGGACTCCCCAGGCCAAGGCATGGGCAGGGACCCCCACCAGCACAGCCCCTCCCTGGGGACCCGCTCCCTCCCTGGGGACCTGCTCCCTCCTCTGGCACCAAAGCTGTGCCACCACTCACCCTGGTGCGTCCAACATGGGCGATGGTGGAGTCTGTTGGGGGGCAAAAAGCACCTGGTTAGCCCTTGCTTCCCCTGCTGGGTCTGGGTGAGACCCACCCCGCCTTTGATGAGCACATGCCCCGGGCTCAGGACGCAATGCCCTGCCCTCTTTCCCCCACCTTTCACCCCGCTCTGGGCAGCAGAGCACCGTGCCCTTCCACCCGTGCGTGTGGAGCAGGGATGCTCGGGTTTGGCTGCATTTCCCCCACCCCGCGGCATTTTCCCTCTGTGTCCAACCAGCACACTGGTCGTCCACTCTAGAGTGGTGGAGGTGTGGAGAAAGAGAGGGTGGGAAGTGGTTTTGGGGCACAGCCCTGTGAGTCTGTGTAGGTCCTGAGGCGGCGACATGGCCGGTTGAGGGGATGAGGGTGGCTGGCGGTGCCGGAGGGCAGCCAGCCCACATGAAGGGGATGCCCAAGAGGGGACCATGGCTCATGCGGAGGGAGGAAGCAGTACTCACAGTGAATAGCGTTGTTGGTGGTGGCTTCAGCCTCCTGGCTGGGAAGTTGCTGCTGCCTGGAGAGGAGAGGGGAAAGGGTTTTGGGGTATGTGTCCGGGCTGTGATGAGACCATTTGGGTCATTCCCAGGGATGATGCTTTCTTGCATTTGGTCCACTGCTGGAAGCAAGCCCAGGGCAAGCCCTGCTCCTCTCTGCCTCCGTGCCAGGGGAAGTCACCCACCAACAAAGACTACGTTCTCCCAGGCCAACGACTACTCCAGAGGACCCACAACTACCTCAGAGCACCCACCCCATCTCCATCACAGCTGGACTCAAACTCTGCTCTTCTCTGCCTCTATGCCAGGGGAAACCACCTTTCGACACAGACCATGCTGCCCCATACAGATGACTACCCCAGGCAACCCACCATGCCCCTGTCTCCATCCCCCCCAGCCCCACAGCCAGGAGGGATTGCTGCTCACCTTTGGCACCTCTCTCTGCAGGCCCCTGCAAGGAAAGGAAAGGGTGAGGCGGGAACGCAGAGTTACTGCCCAGCCCTGGCTTTCCCTGCTCTGGGCTGCACCCTGGAGATGATGGGCTGAACCTCCACACCTCACTCAGGGATGGGGTTTTCCAGCCCAGGCTATGTAACCGTGAGTCCAGTTTGCAAAATTGGAAAGCCCAACTGCTGAGGACCATGCTTCTCCACTCAGGAAACTTAGAGAAGACATACTTGTGCTGGGAACAAACGCCTGCCTGGGAGAGGAATGCATTCGCTATCTCCCTCCCAACTTTAGCATGTAAGCACAACCACCCTGGAGGAAAAGTCTTCTTCATCTCCGCACCTTTGCTCCCCTCAGGTGACAAAGGAAAGGCCTGAGAGCTTCAGCTTCCCATGAAACGGAGGAAAGGTGCTGGTTCTCCTAAACTGGCATGGGTCAGACAGCAGCAGCCCTACAACAGGGTGCAATTATGGCCTCCAGATTAACCCTGCATTTCCCCAAATTCATCTTCCTGTGAAACAGGGTAAGGGACTGGCGATGCCAAAGTGCTATGTTTCGTTATGACTTCCCTGTGGGTTTTACCTCATTGTTTACCCTGAATTTCCCCAAATCGCTCACCTTTCTTCGCGGCACAGTAGGTGGCTGCAGCCAGGAGGAGGAGGGAGACGGCCGCCAATGCCAGCGCGATGCCTGTGGGGAAGGGGTGGACGAGGTGGGGATGGGGAGCTGGGAGAGACAGAAGGTGTTGGGGAAGAGGAGGTGTCATGGGGAGAGGAAGCCGAGAGCAGGAGGTGCCCTTAGAGCCAGGCCACATCCCGCCTGAGGATCCTGCCCGTATGCTGGTGCCGGCAGCCCAGCACTCCTCGGCCTCGTGCTGGGGGACACCGGGTGTGCGGGGAGGGAATCACACACCTGCGGTCGATGGCCCTGCCTGGGAGCTGGACCCGCTGCCTGCGAAGAGAAAGGCACAGGCTGAGAGTCTCCAGCTCTCCCAGGTACGCACAGACAAAGGACCTTGGGGAGCCCTTATCCACCATCTATCAAGTTCTGTGACAAATCAATGAATGCCTCACACGGCTGTGGCACTGGATGAGATGTGGCACCACCCCTCTGCCCTTTGCGTGATGCTGGGGCAGGAGAGGAGCAGGATGCTCTCCTGGGACTGGGAGGAGTTGCCGAAGTAAAGAAGGCTGAGTTTCGCTGCATGCCGACCCCCAGTGTCCCAGCTACCCAGGGATACGCTATGGGGCACAGCAGAGTCCTCACTGTCATCTGGGATCTATGGACCAAGATGCCTGTGCCTCAGCACCACGTCCCACCTGTGAGAATCAGGAACTGGGGAGCGCTGAGGGCAGAGTTCCTCACTGGGCTGAACTCAGTCTTGTGCTGGTATGCACACCTGTATGTTCCCACAATCCCCGTGGACATGATCAAGAGAACGGAGTAGGTCAGCTCTCCTGATTCGGCTTCCAGGCTGAAGTCCTCCACCCCGTCCTTGCAGAAGACGATTCGGCTAGCAGGATAGTGCTGGTGAATAGAACAGCGAACCAGAATCTTTTCTCCCTCCTGAGCGTTGGAGGTGTTCAGGAAGAGGTCAGGAGGTGGTAGGTCACCTGGAGAGATGGCACGGGGATGCCCCGGGCCCAGAGATACTCTTGTGGGGGCTGCAAAACACCTTGGATGTGGGACGGGAAGACTCCCCTTTCAGAGGCTTCATCCATGAGGAACACCCCTCTCTCCCATCCCATCTCCACCCATGCACACCTCCCTTGTCTGGCCCATCCCTGTGCTCACCAGCAACTGAGGAGCTGCAGATATCCTGGGCAGTCACACTGGCACCTGCAGCGTGGAGACGACAGGGTTTTGGTTAGGGGGGCGTGGACCCAGCTCATCTACATGCCCCTGCCCAGGTCACCACGACTGACTCCTTGCTGGGTCGGCAGCTTCTCAACACATGTGTCTCCACCCTGCGTTTCTTCAGCCTCCTTGCTTCAAAACCCGAGCCCCTTTTCCATGGGGTTGCTGTAACAGGTGGATGCCTCAGCTCCCTAAAGCATTCCAGCATCTGCCCAGTCTCCTGCTAACACCCAAATCCCCTTAAGGTGTTGGAGGAATACCTGCTCTAGTCAGAGCCCTGCCAGAGCTGGAGGAAGCAACGGTCTTCCTGCCCCCACCCAAGACACTCTGCCCCTCAGCGCTGCACGGCGGCTGCGCACAGCCTTTGCCCACCCTCCCCTGTGCCCAGCACGGGCCCTGGCCTGCCCCGCTCAGCAGCCCTCCCGGCCTCAGCCCCACGCCAAAGCCATGCCCCAACTCACCCAGCAGCAGCAGCAGCAGCAGCAGGAAGGCAGGCCCACAAGGAGACAGCCTGCCCCAGGCCACCTGCCCCAGCATTTTGGGGGGCGCTGCGGCAACAGCCTCTCCTGGAAGCGTCTGCTTTGCTCTCAGCTGGGGACAGCGCTTCCAGAGCTGCCTGGCCCGTGGCTTGCAGCGCGCCTGGGGCTGCTCCTGCTGCATTGCTGTGGCTAGCAGAGCCTTCCCCACAGCTGGAGGCTGTGACCAACTGAGTGGGGGCCCTGCCTCAGCCCCCACTGCGCACGCTGCGCCTACAGAGTCCCTGCTTTCATTTCCGGACACTTAGATACTGGAGCATGAGCCGTGTTTACCTCCAGAGCAGCATCCTCCCTGCCAAACCCTCCTGACCCTTCTCCCCCACTCTTCTTTTCCCTTTTCTGACTGCTGCTCCCAGCTCTCCTTCAATGTGGACGTCATCCTCCAGGGAAACATGGGCAGAGTCAAAATTTGCTGCAGAGTTCTGGCCGTGGTAGTCAAGGGCACGGGGTCCCAGCTGGTGTTCTCCTCAATCCTTCTGTCGAGGTGTGCAAGGGTGTGAGGAGGAAGGTACTGATATCATCGGTCAATGGGCTGTGAAGGTGGTTTGGGCAGCAGGGTTCTGTGGCTATG
The DNA here is from genome assembly GCF_965231255.1 of Vanellus vanellus. NCBI lineage: Eukaryota > Metazoa > Chordata > Aves > Charadriiformes > Charadriidae > Vanellus > Vanellus vanellus. Next base: position 489,124 of record NC_138934.1, read on the forward strand.
AGCAATGAACCCTATTTGTGGATGAGCATCCACTCGGGAGTGATGGGACCCACCGCTCCAAGCAGGGCAGAGGTGCTTTTGCCAATGGGATGTCTGAGCCCATAAGGAGGGTTTTAAACTGAGGATGATGGCGGTAGGTGGAGGGGAGTCTCTGTGGCAGTGCTGTGAGGGAGTGACAGATGAGGTTGATGAGCAAAGGCCATGGGGTGATGTGAGAGGAATGAAACACAGACTCAAAAAAATGAGGCTTAAGCGGGGTGACCTCCAGCACTTGCATTTCAACAAGGAAGTGTCTACAAGTCACCGTTTTGGAAAACTCACCCACCACATCAACCTTGTCTCCTACTGACACTCTTCCCACCAAGACACCTCTTTCAAGGGGCACCATAAGCAGCGGTCCACTGCCCAGGAACTCACCCTTGACCGCTCTCCTATCAAGCCTGACTTTTTTGGCGCTTTGCTCCTGCAGCGCTCCATTTGGACCTCCAAGGCGAAGGCAGGACGCTGGTTACTGAGAAGCAGAGGAGTCTCTGTTGTGTCCCCCTGTTGGGTGATTGAGTGTATGTAAGTGGAGACAGGGCTTTGCTGCAGATACTGCATAGCCTGGAGCTGCAGATCATGCACCCGTGTGTGGCAGGTGGCACACGAGAGGCCAGGTCTGCAGGAGCACCCTGTGGTGATTGCCCTGGGAGAAGAAAGCCAGATTTGGGGCAGCCTGCACCCATCCTTGGGGCACGAAACGGACACACTTCAGAGCCCAGTGGCTAATTAGTTATTGCGCGGCATAGAGGAACAGAGAGCAAAAGCGGTGGTGCAAACCAGAGTGCAGACACTGTTCAGAGCAATGACCATCAAAACCTGAAAGCAATTATGAGAACCTTCATCAGAGACAGCCCTGGCTTTTTATATCTTCAGCTAGTGCAGAGATCTCCCATCTGATAACTAACGCTACACGGCCATTTTAGACCACTTCCTCACGTGTACCGATAACGTACGTCCTTTCCCTCAAAACAAAAGAGCTGCTTATTAATAGTCTGAGTTCAGAGGTCAGGAATGCTCATGGTGAGTAATTGTTACTGTGGCTTTTAACAGCTAAATTAACATTGGAGCAGGATTCCCTAACCTGTCTACAAGCCATCTCCAGCTGGATGAGCAAATCCTGTTCTACATCCTGGGTATATGTGCACAGCGTGACTTTATTTTTGTTTCTTGGGACATCTCTCATTGTGTCCCACTCAGCTTCCCATTGTCTTGAAAAACGTTGTTTTCAGATTTACGCACTATCCGCAGTCCTCTAATTTGTTTAATTGCGTACCTCTCTAATTTGTGGTCTCAGTCTGTAGAAGTACAGCTGGAACTTGGTTTCAGCTCTCATAGTCTTGACAAACTGTGGCATGACATTGATTATGGTAATAATGCACTGGCAAGAGGCAATGGCTTCTCATTTTTATTCACATTCTCCTCTTTAGCCTGTAGCAATAAGGAAAAAACCAAAACCAGCAAAACCAAGAAACAGAAAATAATTTAGGTCGGAAGGGACCTCTGGAGGTCGTCTAGTCCAATGTAGCAAGGACGTTGGGCTCCAAACTGGTCCCGGAGACTTACAGACATTGTTCCTCGGGGAGGCTGTGCAGTTTCCATCCCTGAAACTATTCCAAAGCCCTCTGGACAGGGCCCTGGACAACAGGCTCCAGGTGGCCCTGCTGAGCAGGGGGTTAGACAAGACGACCTTTGGAGGTCTCTTCCAACCTCAGCTAGTCTGTGCTTCTGTGATTCTGTACAGACGACCTCACATCTGAAACCACAAGTTTCAAAATGGAGAAAGTCAGATTGGAGCTGTAGATGTAACCAATTACCGTGTGTGTTTTAATTTTCACTTCCTCTCTGCTGTTTCATCATCACAAACGTGGTGATAGAGAGTGTATAAGAAGATGAGCTGTGTGATAGAGAGGCACAGAAGACTTCCTTCTTCCTCTGAGTTGGTGGAGTAGGTAGGTGAAGATTGAGTACCAGACCACCTGAGGAACCTGAAGGGGCACCTTGTATCCATGGGACCTGATGAGATACATCTGTGGGTCCTGAGGGAACTGGCAGAGGAACTTGCTAAGCCACCTGCCATCAAATTTGAGAAGTCGTGGCAGTCTGGTGAGGTTCCTGCCGACTGGAAAAGGGGAAACAGAACCCCTATTTTTGAAAAGGGAAATAAGGAAGACCCGGGGAAGTACACGCCGGTCAGTCTCACCTCTGTGCCAGACAGCATCATGGAGCAGATCCTCCTGGAAACTCTGCTACGGCACGTGGAAACTAAGGAGGTGATTGGTAGCAGCCAACATGGCTTCACCAAGGGCAAGTCATGCCTGACAAATTTGGTGGCCTTCTACAAAGGGGTCACAGCAGCAGTGGACAAGGGAAGAGCAAATGATGTCATCTACCTGACTTGTGCAAAGCGTTTGACGCTGTCCCACACGATATCATTGTTTCTAAATTGAAGAGACATGGCTTCGACAAATGGGCCACTCCATGGATAAAGAACTGGCTGGATGGGCGCATGCAAAGAGTTGCATTCAAGGGTTCAATGTCCAAGTGGAAACCAGTGATGAGTGGCATTCCTCAGGGGTTGGTACTGGGACCTGTGCTGTTCAACACCTTTCTTGGTTACATGGACATGAGATCCAGTGCACCCTCAGCAAGTTTGCCGATGACACCGAGCTGTGTGTGAGGTAGACAATTTTTCACTTTGAGACTCGTGTGGACCTGGAAGAGGTTGCCCAGAGAAGCTGTTGCTGCCCCATCCCTGGTGGTGTTCAAGGCCAGGTTGGACGGGGCTTTGAGCAATGTTGGAGGTGTCCCTGCCTCTAGCAGCGGGGTGGAACTTGCTGATCTTCAAGGTCCCTTCCAACCTAAACCATGTTATGATTCTATGTTTCTATGATCACCTCCAGCTCTGCCTCTGAGCATCTGGCTGTGCAATTGGCTCCCACCCTCCTTCCCCTTTCCTCACCATGGAGCCGTGCTGCCTTGTGCTTCCCAGCCAAGGTGCTCCTCTCCTGCCTCCACCCAAGCTTGCCCCTGAGCTCCCTGGGGCACACCAAGGGCCCGGAGTCCGGCGTCTGCTGTTGCACACGGGGGAGACACTTTGTTCCTGGGCCAGTGATGAGAGGCGTTGGTGTGGGAGACTTGAGACTCTGCTTGGGGAAGGTTGCCTGAGGTGCATGTGGGGGCTGCTGATGCCGAGACCCCATCTGCATCTCTCGCACAGTTGGACACTCTCAGTCCTGTCTCGCAGGGGAGGTTTTCATCTTATTCCCCCTTTCCCAGAGATGGGTGTGTGTGGGGTTCAGTCAGCCAGGATGGACAACCCCTTGGACCCCGTGGACAATGGGCTGTGGCACCCTCACTTTGGCACTTTGCCAGGACACATGTGCCAGGCTGATGCCAACAGGGAGGGAAACCCTCGCAGCACCAGGCGCAGGGGACGGCAGCTCTGTCCTGGGACACATGGTCCCACCAGCCAGGAGGAAAGGAGCTCTCCCCGCTCTCTTCAGAGGACTCACTCAAAGACAGAGGAGACGCATCAGCTCTCCACTTCTCAACAAATCCTTTATATCTCGCCTCCCACAGACCCTCTGCCAAACAAGGTGCTTTTGCACGGGGCGTCATAACCATTCGGCCGCTGCCCAATGACCTGCCCAGCAATGTGCCCTTGTCGCCATGAAGGCCAATGGAATCCTGGGCTGCATAGGGAAGAGCGTGGCCGGTAGGTCGAGGGAGGTCATTCTCCCCCTCTACTCTGCTCTGGTGAGGCCACAACTGGAATACTGCGTCCTGTTCTGGGCTCCCCAATGCAAGAGAGATGGGGAACTGCTGGACCAAGTCCAGCGTAGGGCAACTAAGATGACTCAGGGATTGGAGCATCTCCCTTCTGAGGAAAGGCCGAGAGAGCTGGGACTCTTTAGCCTGGAGAAGAGAAGGCTGAGGGGAGACCTTATTATTGTGTACACGTATCTAAAGGGTGGGTTGAAGGAGGATGGAGCCAGGCTCTTTCCAGTGGTTCCCAGTGACAGGAGGAGGGGCAATGAACACAAGTTGGAACATTGGAAGTTCCGTTCAAATACAAAGACAAACTTTATGGTGAGGGTGACAGAGCACTGGCACAGGCTGCACAGGGAGGTGGTGGAGTCCCCTTCTCTGGAGATTTTCAAGACGCGCCTGCATGCAGTCCTGAGGAATGTCGCTTATGCGGTCCTGCTTTAGCAGGGGAGTTGGACTAGATGATCTCTAGAGGTCCCTTCCAACTCCACAAATTCAGTGATTCCGTGCGCTTTCCTGCCACCACAACATGGTGGATGGGAAGTGCTGGAGGGACGCAGGACCTGGAAAGCATCTTTGTCGGAGGCTGCAGTGAGGACAGCAGGGAGCCTGGGGCAGCAAGAGACATCAGAGGGCAGTGGGGATGGGGACGTCTCCAGGCTGACCATCGGCAGTGGCACAGTGGCTGCATGTTTCCAGGATGAGGGTGATGATGGGGGCGGAAGTGAGGAGGAGCAGGGTGAGGGCAGAGCGCAAGATCCAGACCCAGAGGGGAACGGCTGGTCCTGGAAAAGAGGAGGGTCACAACGAGAACAAGACAAGTCCTGAAGGAAGGACGTGGTAGGAAGGGCTCACAAGCAACGGCTCACCTGTGGGTGGGAGCACTGTTCGCGGCGAGGGACTTGTGCCTGCCAGAGAAATGCAGACCTTGTGATTGCCACTGTCCTGTGCTGGCACCATCCCAGACATGGAGCAGACCCCCAGCTCATGTCCAATTTCATGACACTCCCAGTGAAACCCCCAGCTCATGCAAATCTCCCCATTTTCCTTGATGTCGGCTCTCAGAGGGAGAGGGGACACAGCTTGGAGCATCCCTGGCACAGCCCAGGCTCTGTCGGCAGCCCCAGCCCTGCCTTTGTGATCCGGGGCTCTGCCGAGTCCCACGTCTGCAGCAGAGGTGTGGGCTGGAGGGAGAGGGGCACCCCTGAGGAGGGCATCTCTCTCTGGTGCATCCATCAGTGGAGGAAAGACTCTGAGTGGGGAAGGACTTCAGTGCGATGCCCTGCCTGCCCCACAACACAGCTCTGTCCTCTGCAGCACAACATGGTGGCAAGTGCCCCGTCCCTTCTGCTCACACCACCGTGCTGTGTCTCACCTGTGACAGCCAGATGCTGGGGAGCACTGAGGGCAGAGCTCCTCACCCAGTTGCTCTTGGTCCTGTGCTGGTACCCACAAGTGTACATCCCTGCGCTCTCCAGGGTGATGTTCAGTAGCACAGAGTAGCTGAGCTGCCCCCGTTGGGCTTTCAGGCTGTACTCCTCCACCCCATCCTTGCAGAAGATGATTCGTGTTGCAGGTGACCCTGTCAGGAAGAAGCACCCGGCCAGAACTGTGTCGCCAGGGTGAGCATATGATAAATTGAGGGTGAGATGAGGAGCCGGGAGGTCCCCTGGAAAGTAGCGATGCAGGGATGCTGTGGGCAAGTGTTCCTCATGGCGGGGCTGCAAAACAGCCCGGCTCAGAGAGGGCAGAATCTCTCCTCCAAGGGTTTGTATCAGGGCAACAAAACCCCTCTCCACCCTCTGCCCACCTCCATTTCTGAACCCATCCCTGTGCTCCCCATCCCCTGGGGAGCTGCAGATGTCCTGGGCGGTCACACTGGCACCTGCGCCATAGGGCAGAGAGGGTTTAGTTAGATGGACCGTGACACGGCTCATCCAGCTGACAGTGACCTGGTCCCCTCTGCTGAGCCCTTGCTGTGCACCTTTGAGTGTCCATGAAGCAACTCCTCAGTCTTTTTTGTGGTTTGTGGTTGCAGGTGGGTGACCCTGTCTCACCCACGGCCCCACAGCCTCACCGTATCAGGCAGGGCACCTCTTCTGAGCTCTCCCCACTTTCAGCAGCTCTCTTGGTGCTTTTGTCTCCGAGCTCTCCCTCACCTTACCAATTTCAGAGCTCTGCATTTCGGCACTGAAGGGCCCACAATGAAGAGCCACGCAATGTTCCAAGTGACACCTCTCCCTCTGCACCCCTCAGAGAGCACCAAAGGCAGAAAGCTTCTTTGGGCCCAACGTGACAGTTGTCATCACCACCAGGAAAGGAATTTTCATTTCAATTCAGTACAATAAAAACGACTAAGCTCTGTCGCTCCGTCGTCCCAATGTCCATGTCCCATAAGACCGTTTCTCTGGGAGCCCCATACAGAACATGACCAGTAATTCAGTTAAAAAAAAAAAAAAGGAAATAAAAAAGCGGTTAAAAAGGAGCCATACAGCCACCGTTTTGGTAAAACATAGAGGATATGAATACAGTATTTGAGTCTGCTAAAAGCACCATGGAGCCAGTGGTCTGTTCAGGCTGGGGAAGTACCCCGAGAGGTGTTCCTCGCACAGCTTCTGGGCATAAAAATCAAGGTCAGACACAACTGTGCACACATCTTTGCACAACGGAATGCACTACATCTTCTTTGCAACTCCTCCTCTCATTTCTCCCAGCTCTCCACCAAGCCAAGTCCCCTTGGATGGGCCTGGCAGCCCCATCCCCGTCCCGCAGACGTGCCCGGCTCCCACTCACCCAACAGCAGCAAGGCCATGCTGGGCAGATGCAGCACGGGCGCCCAACCTGCCCTCCGCGCCGGCCCCTTGCCCATCCCTGCCTGCCCGCAGCTGGCAGGCTCTGCTTTCTGAGCAGCTGAGAGCGCTGCACAAGAGGTGTCTGCTCTGGGCTTTGCTGCGCCTGGGAACAACCCACATGTGGCCGGAGGCGCCGTCCCACAAAGAGGAGCCTATCGGAGGTCCCCTGCTGTCCCCTGCGCATCATCTCAGGCTTTTCTTTGTGCCTGTCCTGGCTCGTTCTCCTGCTGTGCGTTGGCTGCACAGCCTGAGGTCATCTTTTGCCATGGGATCTGAGGGGCTGCCAACAAGTGGCCTCTCCCGCTCTCCCTGCTTTGGCAAGAGACACGTCTGGGACCACTTTCCCCATGGGTCCTCTCCCACCCCACCACTACACATCTCACTCTGCAAGTAGAGTGGTCTGGTGGGTCTGGGAAGACGCAACTGTCTATGTTAGGAGCCTGGCAACTAGGAGGGCAGCAGAGGAAGAGCGTGTACAAGAGGGTTTTATGCAGGTGGAGCTGTTGGAGAGCAGGCGTGATGGCCAAGCCAAGTTGGTGGAAAAGGACTATGATGGCAGGCTGTGTGTGTGCATGGGGGAGGGAGGGATTAAGCCACCAGGACTGAGTTTCTTGGCTCATGGAGATCAACAGCAGCATCTGATAAGCCACAATGCAATGTGCTGTACCAGGCTTTTAGCTGTGCATGGCACATGGTCAAGTGGATCTGCATAGGAGAAGACAGATGGGAATTAGGAGGCCTCTTGCTTTTGAGATGGATCCAGAAAGAAAAAACATTCAAAAATGTGGGTGCAAATAAAAGCTCATGGCTTTTCAACAGGTCATCAGGGACCCGGCTTTTTGGGACTTCCCCTTAGAGAAAAGTGGATCCCTCCATGTACATTTGGCTCAGCCGAGCTCAGCACCATCTCAGCTCAGCCCAGACACTGCTCCTCGCTGCAGCTGCTGGGCTCAGAGTAATAGTGCTCTAAAAAAAGCCCTTCCTTTCACACAGCAGCTCTCTCAGCAGCAAGGTGTTCATCTCCTGCTCACTCTGCATGCTCAGACGTCGACAACACCACCGCTTGGCCACACCACTCCTCTGTGTGCGCAGCAGTGGCTGTTTTTTTTAGAAATGAGATTTCCTTTCCCTCCTACACACCAGCCCAATTGCTCCTTCAGAAAGACCTGTGTCCCCAGCAGCTGCCAATCTGCAAGCCAGGGGCCAAAATTAGGTGATGGAGGGCAGAAGTCCGGAGACTGGAGCAGCTCTTTGCATGGCAATTTCAGCACAGCCAGGGAAGTTTGCAGTGCCAGCACCCAAATTACCCCTTGTAAAGCACCAATCCACTGTGCACACCCTGTGTGGATGAGGTGCAGGTGAAGGTGGCTGCATGTCTCACATGTCGCATTCCCTGGGGCATCTCTGCTGGTGGAGGAGCAACCTGCTCCTCCTGGCACCCACCCCCTCAGCACCCTCACCCTGGAGAGATGCAGCCACTGAGCCAGAGGGGCCAGCCAGCCTGGAGACATCCCTGTCCCCACTGACCTCTGATGCCCTCACTGCCCTGCGCTCCCTGCAGTCTCCACTCTTCTCCACCATAAGAGGACCTGAGCCATGCCGGCCCTGGGCTGCCAGTTGGGGTCAGGCCAATTGGAGGGGATACCACCATTGCTCTGCTCTCCTTTGCTCTGCCCCTGCTCTCTCCTCACATGAAAGCCAGTTGAACCTCCCACCATCCCAGGTGTCTTTCATCCCTGCCGATGTCCCTCCTGCTCACAGAAAGCAGCATCTGCATTGCCAGGTGAATGCCTGCAGCCCAGGAGGACACAGAAGGAGACTTGGATGGCTGCAGCCTCAGACAGCCATGCTCTCCAGCTCCGCCATCTCCAGTGTTTCCCACAAACTGGGGTTGGAGAGATATAAAGGATTTGTCTGGAAGTGCAGTTGATGCTCCACAGCTCCTGCTGCCACAGCAAAGATGCATCTCCTCTGTCTTTGAGTGTCTCCTCTGAAGAGAGCTGGGAGAGCTGCTTTCCTCCTGGCTGGTGGGTCCACGTGTCCTGGAAGGGAACTGCTGTCCCCTGCACCTGGTGCTGCCAGGTTTTCCCTCCCTGCTGTCATCAGCATGGCACATGTGTCTTGGCAAAGTGCTGATCTGAGGGTGGCAGAGGCCAACAATGAAAACTCATGTCCAAGGGGTGGTCGATCCTGCCCTTCTTTAGCCCACACCCACCCATGGGTGGTGCTGGGGGACTGGGCTGAAGAACTCAGCCAGGAAAAGAACCCAGGTGGGTTTCTGGCTCCAGGCAAATGAGGGTGGGCTCTACACATCATCAGTCCCCAACACACACCCCGCGATCAAGGGTCCACCCACGCAGTCTTAAACTTCAGACACCAACGGCTCTTACCACTGGGCTGAGACACAATGGTGTGTGAGAGGGGCTGATGCTGTTTGCACAGCCCAGGCCATGAGCAGGTGGGGTAGCTGTGACCCCGAGGATGCAAAGCAGGGTGGGGGACAAGGGGCAGGAGGCCTTGGCAGGCAGGATGCTCCTCCCCGGGCACAGGCAAACACCCCTCGTGATGCGCTCTCTGAGTGTCCGGAAATGCAGGCGGGGACTCTGCAGGCGCAGCGTGCGCAGTGGGGGCTGAGGCAGGGCCCCCGCTCAGTTGGTCACAGCCTCCGGCTGTGGGGAAGGCTCTGCTAGCCACAGCAATGCAGCAGGAGCAGCCCCAGGCGCGCTGCAAGCCACGGGCCAGGCAGCTCTGGAAGCGCTGTCCCCAGCTGAGAGCAAAGCAGACGCTTCCAGGAGAGGCTGTTGCCGCAGCGCCCCCCAAAATGCTGGGGCAGGTGGCCTGGGGCAGGCTGTCTCCTTGTGGGCCTGCCTTGCTGCTGCTGCTGCTGCTGCTGCTGCTGTTGGGTGAGTTGGGGCATGGCTTTGGCGTGGGGCTGAGGCCGGGAGGGCTGCTGAGCGGGGCAGGCCAGGGCCCGTGCTGGGCACAGGGGAGGGTGGGCAAAGGCTGTGCGCAGCCGCCGTGCAGCGCTGAGGGGCAGAGTGTCTTGGGTGGGGGAGGAAGACCGTTGCTTCCACCAGCTCTGGCAGGGCTCTGACTAGAGCAGGTATTCCTCCAACACCTTAAGGGGATTTGGGTGTTAGGAGGAGACTGGGCAGATGCCGGAGTGCTTTAGGGAGCTGAGGCATCCACCTGTTACAGCAACCCCATGGAAAAGGGGCTCGGGTTTTGAAGCAAGGAGGCTGAAGAAACGCAGGGTGGAGACACATGTGTTGAGAAGCTGCCGACCCAGCAAGGAGTCAGTCGTGGTGACCTGGGCAGGGGCATGTAGATGAGCTGGGTCCACGCCCCCTAACCAAAACCCTGTCGTCTCCACGCTGCAGGTGCCAGTGTGACTGCCCAGGATATCTGCAGCTCCTCAGTTGCTGGTGAGCACAGGGATGGGCCAGACAAGGGAGGTGTGCATGGGTGGAGATGGGATGGGAGACAGGGGTGTTCCTCATGGATGAAGCCTCTGAAAGGGGAGTCTCCCACATCCAAGGTGTTTTGCAGCCCCCACAAGAGTATCTTTGGGGCCGGGGCATCCCGTGCCAACTCTCCAGGTGACCTACCACCTCCTGACCTCTTCCTGAACACCTCCAACGCTCAGGAGGGAGAAAAGATTCTGGTTCGCTGTTCCATTCACCGGCACTCTCCTGCTAGCCGCATTGTGTTCTGCAAGGACGGGGTGGAGGAGTTCAGCCTGGAAGCCGAATCAGGAGAGCTGACCTACTCCGTTCTCTTGATCATGTCCACGGGGATTGTGGGAACATACAGGTGTGCATACCAGCACAAGACTGAGTTCATCCCAGTGAGGAACTCTGCCCTCAGCGCTCCCCAGTTCCTGATTCTCACAGGTGGGATGTGGTGCTGAGGCACAGGCATCTTGGTCCATAGATCCCAGATGACAGTGAGGACTCTGCTGTGCCCCATAGCGTGTCCCTGGGTAGCTGGGACACTGGGGGTCGGCATGCAGCGAAACTCAGCCTTCTTTGCTTCGGCAACTCCTCCCAGTCCCGGGAGAGCATCCTGCTCCTCTCCTGCCCCCAGCATCACGCAAAGGGCAGAGGGGTGGTGCCACATCTCATCCAGAGCCACAGCCGTGCGAGGCATTCATTGATTTGCCACGACTGTCAATAGATGGAGGATGAGGGGGTCCTCACAGGTGCTGAGTCTGGGCAGGACGTGGGAGAGCTGGAGACTCTCAGCCTGTGCCTTTCTCCTCGCAGGCAGCGGGTCCAGCTCCCAGGCAGAGCCATCGACCGCAGGTGAGTGATTCCCTCCCCGCACACCCAGTGTCCCCCAGCACGAGGCCGAGGGGTGCTGGGCTGCCGGCACCAGCATAGGGGCAGGATCCTCAGGCGGGATGTGGCCTGGCTCTAAGGGCACCTCCTGCTCTCGGCTTCCTCTCCCCATGACACCTCCTCTTCCCCAACACCTTCTGTCTCTCCCAGCTCCCCATCCCCGCCTCGTCCACCCCTTCCCCACAGGCATCGCGCTGGCAGTGGCGGCCGTCTCCCTCCTCCTCCTGGCTGCAGCCACCTACTGTGCCACTGTGCCACAGCCACTGCCGCGTGCACAGAGGAGTGGTGCGGCCAAGCTTTTCCGTGGTCAACATCTGAGCATGCAGAGTGAGCAGGAGGCTACTACCTTGCTGCTGAGAAAGCTGCTGTGGGAAAGGGAGGGCTTTTTTCAGGGCAAGGTGATGCAAGGCCCAGCAGCTGCAGCGAGGAGCAGTGTCTGGGCTGAGCTGAGATGGTGCTGAGCTCTGCTGAGCGAATTGCACATGGTGGGAATCAGTGTCTTCTAACGGCAAGTCCTGAGAGGCTGCGGTGTGTTAGAATATGTCTCCAAATTTTGATCTGTCTTCTCCTAGGCAGACAGACACAGCCATGTGCCATGCACAGCTAAAAGCCTGGTACAGCACATTGCATTGTGGCTTATCAGATGCTGCTGTTGATCTCCATGAGCCAAGAAACTCAGTCCTGGAGGCTAAATCCCTCCCTCCCCCATGCACACGCACAGGCTGTCACCACAGTGCTTCTCCACCAACTTGGCTTGGCCATCATGCAGCTCTCCAACAGCTCCACCTGCACAAAACCCTCTTGCAGATGCTCTTCCTCTGCTGCCCTCCTAGTTCCCAGGCTCCTAACATAGACATGTGCCTCTTCCCAGACCCACCAGTCCATTCTACTTGTAGAGTGAGATCTGTATCTCTGGATGGGAGAGGACCCAAGGGAAAAGTGGTCCCAGACGTTTTTCTTGCCAAGGCAGGGAGAGCGGGAGAGTGCGCTTGTTGGCAGCCCCTCATATCCCATGGCAAGAGATGACCTCAGGCTACGCAACCAACGCACAGCCAGGAGAAAGAGCCAGGACAGGAACAAACAAAAGCCTGAGACGATGAACAGGGGTCAGCAGGGGACCGGCAATAAGCTCTCCTTTGTGGGACGGCGCCTCTCTGACGGAGCCTGGGCTGTGCCAGGGATGCTCCAAGCTGTGTCCCCTCTCCCTCTGAGAGCCGACATCAAGGAAAATGGGGAGATTCGCATGAGCTGGGGGTTTCTCCAGGAGTCTGATGAAGTGAGACATGAGCTGGGGGTCATCTCCATGTCTGGGATAGTGCCAACACAGGACACTGGCACTCACAAGGTCTGCATTTCTCTGGCAGGCACAAGTCCCTCGCCGGGAACAGTGCTCCCACACACTTGTGAGCCATTGCTTGTGAGCCCTTCCTACCACGTCCTTCCTTCAGGACTTGTCTTGTTCACGTTGTGACCCTCCTCTTTTCCAGGACCAGCCGTTCCCCTCTGGGTCTGGATCCTGCGCTCTGCCCTCACCCTGCTCCTCCTCACCTCCGCCCCCATCATCACCCTCATCCTGGAGACATGCAGCCACTGTGCCACTGCCGATGGTCAGCCTGGAGACGTCCCCATCCCCACTGCCCTCTGATGTCCCTTGTTGCCCCAGGCTCCCTGCTGTCCCCCCTCCAGCCTCCAACAAAGATGCTTTCCAGGTCCTGCATCCCTCCAGCACTTCCCATCCACCATGTTGTGGTGGCAGGAAAGCGCACGGAACCACTGAATTTGTGGAGTTGGAAGGGACCTCTAGAGATCATCTAGTCCAACTCCCTTGCTAAAGCAGGACCGCATAAGGCACATTCCTCAGGACTTCATCCAGGCGGGTCTTGAAAATCTCCAGAGAAGGGGACTCCACCACCTCCCTGGGCAGCCTGTGCCAGTGCTCTGTCACCCTCACCATAAAGAAGTTTGTCTTTGTATTTGAACGGAACTTCCTATGTTCCAACTTGTGTTCATTGCCCCTCCTCCTGTCACTGGGAACCACTGGAAAGAGCCTGGCTCCATCCTCCTTCAACCCACCCTTTTGATACGAGTACACAATAATAAGGTCTCCCCTCAGCCTTCTCTTCTCCAGGCTAAAGAGTCCCAGCTCTCTCGGCCTTTCCTCAGAAGGGAGATGCTCCAATCCCTCAATCATCTTAGTTGCCCTATGCTGGACTTGGTCCAGCATTTCCCCATCTCTCTTGAATTGGGGAGCCCAGAACTGGACACAGTATTCCAGTTGTGGCCTCACCAGAGCAGAGTAGAGGGGGAGAATGACCTCCCTCGACCTACCGGCCACGCTCTTCCCTATGCAGCCCAGGATTCCATTGGCCTTCATGGCGACAAGGGCACATTGCTGGGCAGGTCATTGGGCAGCGGCCGAATGGTTATGACGCCCCGTGCAAAAGCACCTTGTTTGGCAGAGGGTCTGTGGGAGGCGAGATATAAAGGATTTGTTGAGAAGTGGAGAGCTGATGCGTCTCCTCTATCTTTGAGTGACTCCTCTGAAGAGAGCGGGGAGAGCTCCTTTCCTCCTGGCTGGTGGGACCATGTGTCCCAGGACAGAGCTGCCGTCCCCTGCGCCTGGTGCTGCGAGGGTTTCCCTCCCTGTTGGCATCAGCCTGGCACATGTGTCTTGGCAAAGTGCCAAAGTGAGGGTGCCACAGCCCATTGTCCACGGGGTCCAAGGGGTTGTCCATCCTGGCTGTCTGAACCCCACACACCCCCATCTCTGGGAAAGGGAGAATAAGATGAAAACCTCCCCTGTGAGACAGGACTGAGAGTGTCCAACTGTGCGAGAGATGCAGATGGGGTCTCGGCATCAGCAGCCCCCACATGCACCTCAGGCAACCTTCCCCAAGCAGAGTCTCAAGTCTCCCACACCAACGCCTCTCATCACTGGCCCAGGAACAAAGTGTCTCCCCCGTGTGCAACAGCAGACGCCGGACTCCGGGCCCTTGGTGTGCCCCAGGGAGCTCAGGGGCAAGCTTGGGTGGAGGCAGGAGAGGAGCACCTTGGCTGGGAAGCACAAGGCAGCACGGCTCCATGGTGAGGCAAGGGGAAGGAGGGTGGGAGCCAATTGCACAGCCAGATGCTCAGAGGCAGAGCTGGAGGTGATCATAGAAACATAGAATCATAACATGGTTTAGGTTGGAAGGGACCTTGAAGATCAGCAAGTTCCACCCCGCTGCTAGAGGCAGGGACACCTCCAACATTGCTCAAAGCCCCGTCCAACCTGGCCTTGAACACCACCAGGGATGGGGCAGCAACAGCTTCTCTGAGCAACCTCTTCCAGGGCCACACGAGTCTCAAAGTGAAAAATTGTCTACCTCACACACAGCTCGGTGTCATCGGCAAACTTGCTGAGGGTGCACTGGATCTCATGTCCATGTCACCAAGAAAGGTGTTGAACAGCACAGGTCCCAGTACCAACCCCTGAGGAATGCCACTCGTCACTGGTTTCCACTTGGACATCGAACCCTTGAATGCAACTCTTTGCATGCGCCCATCCAGCCAGTTCTTTATCCATGGAGTGGTCTATTTGTCGAATCCATGTCTCTTCAATTTAGAGACCAGGATGTTGTGTGGGACAGTGTCACACTCTTTGCACAAGTCCAGGTAGATGACATCAGTTGCTCTTCCCTTGTCCACTGCCGCTGTAACCCCTTTGTAGAAGGCCACCAAATTTGTCAGGCATGACTTGCCCTTGGTGAAGCCATGGTGGCTGCTACCAATCACCTCCTTAGTTTCCACGTGCCGTAGCAGAGTTTCCAGGAGGATCTGCTCCATGATGCTGTCTGGCAGAGAGGTGAGACTGACCGGCGTGTACTTCCCCGGGTATTCCTTATTTCCCTTTTCAAAAATAGGGGTTCTCTTTCCCCTTTGCCAGTCGGCAGGAACCTCACCAGACTGCCACGACTTCTCAAATATGATGGCAGGTGGCTTAGCAAGTTCATCTGCCAGTTCCCTCAGGACCCACAGATGTATCTTATCAGGTCCCATGGACTTGTGCCCCTTCAGGTTCCTCAGGTGGTCTGGTACTCAATCTTCACCTACCTACTCCACCAACTCAGAGGAAGAAGGAAGTCTTCTGTGCCTCTCTATCACACAGCTCATCTTCTTATACACTCTCTATCACCACATTTGTGATGATGAAACAGCAGAGAGGAAGTGAAAATTAAAAAAATTAATTAATTGGTTACATCTACAGCTCCAATCTGACTTTCTCCATTTTGAAACTTGTGGTTTCAGATGTGAGGTCGTCTCTACAGAATCACAGAAGCACAGACTAGCTGAGGTTGGAAGGGACCTCCAAAGGTCGTCTCGTCTAACCCCCTGCTCAGCAGGGCCACCTGGAGCCTGTTGTCCAGGACCCTGTCCAGAGCGCTTTGGAATAGTTTCAGGGATGGGAAGTGCACAGCCTCCCCGAGGAACAATGTCTGTAAGGCTCCGGGACCAGTTTGGAGCCCAACGTCCTTGCTACATTGGACTAGACGAGCTCCAGAGGTCCCTTCCGACCTAAATTATTTTGTGTTCCTTGGTTTTGCTGGTTTTGGTTTTCTCCTTCTTGCTACAGGCAAAAGAGGAGAATGTTAATAAAAATGAGAAGCCATTGCCTCTTGCCAGTGCATTTTTACCATAATCAATGTCATGCCACAGTTTGTCAAGACTATGAGAGCTGAAACCAAGTTCCAGCTGTACTTCTACAGACTGAGACCACAAAATAGAGACATATGCAATTAAGAAATTAGAGGACTGCTGTTAGTGCGTAAATCTGAAAACAACGTTTTTCAAGACAATGGGAAGCTGAGTGGGACGCAATGAGAGATGTCCCGAAAAAAAAATAAAGTCATGCTGTGCCCATATACCCAGGATGTGAAACGGGATTTGCTCATCCAGCTGGAGCTGGCTTGTAGACAGGTTAGGGAATCCTGCTCCAATGTTAATTTAGCTGTTAAAAGCCACAGTAACAATTACTCACCATGAGCATTCCTGACCTCTGAACTCAGACTATTAATAAGCAGCTCTTTTGCCCTGAGGGAAAGGACGTACGTTATCGGTACATGTGAGGAAGTGGTCTAAAACGGCCGTGTAGGGTTAGTTATCAGATGGGAGATCTCTGCACTAGCTGAAGATATAAAAAGCCAGGGCTGTCTCTGATGAAGGTTCTCATAATTGCTTTCAGGTTTTGATGGTCATTGCTCTGAACAGTGTCTGCACTCTGGTTTGCACCACCGCTTTTGCTCTCTGTTCCTCTATGCCGCGCAATAACTAATTAGCCACCGGGCTCTGAAGTGTGTCCGTTTCGTGCCCCAAGGATGGGCGCAGGCTGCCCCAAATCTGGCTTTCTTCTCCCAGGGCAATCACCACAGGGTGCTCCTGCAGACCTGGCCTCTCGTGTGCCACCTGCCACCCACGGGTGCATGATCTGCAGCTCCAGGCTATGCAGTATCTGCAGCAAAGCCCTGTCTCCACTTACATAAAGTCAACCACCCAACAGGAGGACACAACAGAGCCTCCTCTCCTTCTCAATAACCAGCCTCCTGCCTTCGCCTTGGAGGTCCAAATGGAGCGCTGCAGGAGCAAAGCGCCAAAAAAGTCAGGCTTGATAGGAGAGCGGTCAAGGGTGAGTTCCTGGGCAGTGGACCGCTGCCAATGGTGCCCCTTGAAAGAGGTGTCTTGGTGGGAAGAGTGTCAGTAGGAGACAAGGTTGATGTGGTGGGTGAGTTTTCCAAAAGGGTGACTTGTAGACACTTCCTTGTTGAAATGCAAGTGCTGGAGGTCACCCCGCTTAAGCCTCATTTTTTTGAGACTGTGTTTCATTCCTCTCACATCACCCCATGGCCTTTGCCATCAACTCCATCTGTCACTCCCTCACAGCACTGCCACAGAGACTCCCCTCCACCTACCGCCATCATCCTCAGTTTAAAGCCCTCCTTATGGGCTCAGACATCCCATAGGCAAAAGCAGCTTTGCCCTGCTTGGAGCGGTGGGTCCCATCACTCCCCAGTGGACGCTCATCTGCAAATAGGGTTCATTGCTCATAGCCACAGAACCCTGCTGCCCAAACCACCTTCACAGCTCATTGACCGATGATATCAGTACCTTCCTCCTCACACCCTTGCACACCTCGACAGCAGGATTGAGGAGAACACCAGCTGGGACCTCGTGCCCTTGACTACCACGGCCAGAACTCTGCAGCAAATTTTGACTCTGCCCAGGTTTCCCCTGGAGGATGACATCCACATTGAAGGAGAGCTGGGAGCAGCAGTCAAAAAAGGGAAAAGAGTGGGGGACAAGGGGTAGGAGGACTTCGCAGGGAGGATGCTGCTCTGGAGGCAAACACTGCTCGTGCTCCACTATCTAAGTGTCCGGAAATGAAAGCGGGGACTCTGCAGGCGCAGCGTGCGCAGTGGGGGCTGAGGCAGGGCACCCGCTCAGTTGGTCACAGCCTCTGGCTGTGGGGAAGGCTCTGCTAGCCACAGCAATGCAGCAGGAGCAGCCCCAGGCGCGCTGCAAGCCACGGGCCAGGCAGCTCTGGAAGCGCTGTCCCCAGCTGAGAGCAAAGCAGACGCTTCCAGGAGAGGCTGTTGCCGCAGCGCCCCCCAAAATGCTGGGGCAGGTGGCCTGGGGCAGGCTGTCTCCTTGTGGGCCTGCCTTGCTGCTGCTGCTGCTGCTGCTGCTGGGTGAGTTGGGGCATGGCTTTGGCGTGGGGCTGAGGCCGGGAGGGCTGCTGAGCGGGGCAGGCCAGGGCCCGTGCTGGGCACAGGGGAGGGTGGGCAAAGGCTGTGCGCAGCCGCCGTGCAGCGCTGAGGGGCAGAGTGTCTTGGGTGGGGGCAGGAAGACCGTTGCTTCCTCCAGACGCGACAAAGCGCTGAGCAAAAAGTGTATTTTTCGAACGCCACAAGTGGGTTCGAGTCGCAGGGTGAGACTTTGTACATGCTGGAGTGCTGTAGGGATCCATGCTCACCCACCTGCAAGAGCAAACCCATCCAAAATGGGCTTGGGGTTTTGTCAAGCCAGGAGACTGAGGACATGCAGGCTGGAGACACATGGGTGAGAAGGTGCTCGCCCAGCATAATCTCAGCGCTGGGGACCAGTGCATGTGGGTGAGTCAGGTCATTGCCCCTGTAAAGAAAAGCCTCTTTTCTGCATGGAACAGGTGCCGGCGTGACTCCCCAGGACATCTGCAGCTCCCCAGGGGATGGTGAGCACGGGGATGGGTCCTTAAAAAGGAGTGGTGAAGGAGTGGAGATGGGAAGGGAGAGGGGATTGATTCCCCTGGTGTGAACCCCTGGAGGGGAGACTCCTGCCCTGCATTTTGTAGCTCCCACAACAGTAACTGTGGCCTGGGGCATCCCCGTGCCATCTCTGCAGGTGACCTCCCGCCTCCTGACCTCTTCCTGAACACCTCCAATGCTCAGGAGGGGGAACAGGTTTTGCTTCACTGCTCCATTGATGGGCACTCTCCTGCTACGCGAATCGTCTTTTGCAAGGATGGGGTGGAGAAGTACAGCCTGAAAGCCGAAAAGAGAAAGCTTACCTACTCCGTGCTTGTGACTGTGACGATGGAGAGCACGGGGACATACAGATGTGGTTACCAGCAGAAGACTGAGCACTACAGAATGAGGAGCTCTGCGCTCAGCACTCCACAGAACCTGACTGTCACAGGTGAGGCGTCCCATGGTACCCAAGCAGGCTCCGCTGCAGAGCCTCAATGACCCCAGTTGAGGCTGGGAACCCCTCTGTGCCCCATTGTCCTGAGCAGTGGGGATTCTCAGACAAGCCTTTGCCACTGGGTGACCTTGTACCAGTCCCGGGAGTGCATCCTGCTCCTCTCCTGCCCCAGCATCACGCAAAGGGCAGAGGGGTGGTGCCACATCTCATCCAGAGCCACAGCCGTGTGAGGCATTCATTGATTTCTCACGACTGTCGATAGATGGATGATGAGGGGGTCCTCACAGGTGCTGATTCTGGGCAGGACGTGGGAGAGCTGGAGACTCTCAGCCTGTGCCTTTCTCCTCGCAGGCAGTGGGTCCAGCTCCCAGGCAGGGCCATTAGCAGAATCGGGCCGAGGGATGCTGGGGCTTACGGGCAGGATCCTCAGGCAGGATGTGGCCTGGCTCTAAGGGCACCTCCTGCTCTCGGCTTCCTCTCCCCATGACACCCCCTCTTCCCGAACACCTTCTGTCTCTCCCAGCTCCCCATCCCCGCCCCGTCCACCCCTTCCCCACAGGCATCGCGCTGGCAGTGGCAGCCGTCTCCCTCCTCCTCCTGGCTGCAGCCACCTACTGTGCTGTGAAGAAAGGTGAGCGATTTGGGGAAATTCAGGGTAAACAATGAACTAAAACCCACAGGGAAGTCATAACGAAACATAGCACTTTGGCATCGCCAGTCCCTTACCCTGTTTCACAGGAAGATGAAGGAACTATTCCTTTTTCAAGTGCAAAGAGCAAATGTGCTGAGATGGGGAAGACTAAATGCATCCCTACCGCAGGCAAACATTTGTTCCCAGAGCACTTTGTCAAAGAAGGCAGTGTCCGAGCTGGCCTGAAAGGATTAAAAAAGGCTCCTCACACTTGGGCTGCCCACAGCTGCTGAGAGCTTGGGAGAAGCCAGTCTGGGAAACAGGACTCATGGTTGCATAGTTGGAAAACCCCATCCCTGAGTGAGGTGTGGAGGTTCAACCCATCATCTCCATGGTGCAGCCCAGAGCAGGGAAAGCCAGGGCTGGGCAGTAACTCTGCGTTCCCCCTCACCCTTTCCTTTCCTTGCAGGGGCGTGCAGAGAGAGGTGCCAAAGGTGAGCAGCAATCCCTCCAGGCTATGGGGCTGGGGGGGATGAAGAGGGAGGCATTCCAGCTTCCCTGTGGTGGTCCTGGGCTTGTCCTTTGCACAGGGCAGAGTGGTCTTTGTCCATGGGTAAAATCCCTCTCAGGTGGAGGCAGAGAGGAGCAGGGCTTGCCCTGGGCTTCCTTCCAGCCATGGACCTGATGCTAGAAAGCATCATCCCTGGGAATGACCCGAATGATGTCATCACAGCCTGGACATGCACCCAAAAACCCTTTCCCCCCCCCTCTCCAGGCAGCACCAACTTCCCAGACATGAGGCTGAAGTGACCGATGAGAACGAAATACAGTGTGAGTACCACCTCCTCTCTCCGGGTGACCCATGGACCCCTCTTGGAAAATTAGTTCTTCTGGACTGTTTTCCCTCTCTGAATTTTCACTTCACCATGATTTCTGCTATCAAGCAGAGGGCAACACCTGAGGATGTGGGTCCATTGGTGAGGGCTGGTGGGGAAAACATCTCCTTGCTCCCTCTGACACCACAGGCTGCAGCAAAGGGGGGGTGTGGTGTGTGGGGTAAGGAGGAGGTGGTCCGTGTGCCTCCGTCTATGTTCAGGGTGACTTTGGTTTCACAGGTGGGCGCAGAGCGGCAGATACAGGTCTGCTGGTTGGGCAGAGAGGGACAATGCCGCGGGGTGGGGGAAATGCAGCCAAACCCCAGCATCCCTGCTCCACACGCACGGGTGGAAGGGCACGGTGCTCTGCTGCCCAGAGCGGGGTGAAAGGTGGGGGAAAGAGGTCAGGGCATTGCGTCCTGAGCCCGGGGCATGTGCTGATCAAAGATGCGGTGGGTCTCACCCAGACCCAGCAGGGGAAGCAAGGGCTAACCAGGTGCTTTTTGCCCCCCAACAGACTCCACCATCGCCCACGTTGGACGCACCAGGGTGAGTGGTGGCACAGCTTTGGTGCCAGAGGAGGGAGCGGGACCCCAGGGAGGGGCTGTGCTGGTGGGGGTCCCTGCCCATGCCTTGGCCTGGGGAGTCCCACGGGGCTCTTCCCACTGAGAACCCAACCGATGCACTTGCAGAAGAAGACGTATGTTTCTGTGCCCACCTGCCCACATCTTGCCACACCTCATTCCCCTTTATGGGTGACAATTCTCCAAAAACACAAGATTTTTTCTACCAAGAAATTTGTTTTTTCTTTCTATTTTCAAAAAGAAAAAGTTCCCTCTTAACAGTATTTCAGCTGCTGCGGTCAAAATTACTCTCACAAGGGGAAGAAATCACACATCCTTAAATGTTTTCAAATATGGAGGTTTTGAGGAGACCTGGGAAAAAAAAAGAACTTGTAAAAAGAAGAACGAAGAAGAAATAAGGGGCAACCTCAGAACACAGTCCTGCCCCACATCTGCTCTCCTTTTTCCTGCCTTGTGGCACACTGGGGTTGGGGCCCGCGGGTGAAATAACATGCTTTCATTTTCCCTCTCAAGCCTCGCATGCAAGAGATGGACACCACCACAACGTATGCCACGGAGAGCCGCTCTCGCAGCCAGCCCAGATAGCGCTGCAGCATGGCGAGCGCACGGGGAGCCGTGCCCACCTTGGCCTTTTCTCTCCACCAGCTCTTGCTGGGCAATTGCCAGCGCTGGGCTTGGCAGGGCAACGCCTGCCCACAAGCCCTCTCCATGCCACCCTGTGCGCACCCAACCCTTCCACCCTCACCAGCCCTTCCACACACATCAGAAATGTCTTCTGCATGACTTCCACCAACAGGATATCTATGACTCGCACTTACAATTACAACCTATTACATCTAAATGCATATACAGTACATTACATACATTGTGAATGTCTACGTAAAGACATCTCCTTCCTCCTGTGTTAAGGAAGATGTGATTAAATAAACTTCATGATACAGCTATGGGTGTGCTGTGATATCTCCCCACAATGATTCACATCTCTACATACGGGTACACAGATGCATATGCACTGAGGTGCTCATACATCCTTGTTAAAACCTATGAGCAATGATGATGTGCTTTTGCTCAAATGAACAATACACTTTTATGAATTTGTATCCTCAATTATATCTCTGTCTTACACAGTCTCCTAAGGAATGGCACTGAGCTGCCCAAAGACATCCGTAGAGACCCAAAGGGGTGTCTGTAGAGCTATGAAGGGACTGTAGAGAGACATGGGGATGGAAAGGGGAGCTGTCTCTTGCCTGAGCTCAGCCGAAACATCACCAGACTCTCAAAGTTTCATCTTGGCATTCTGTTCCTGCCTCTCTCTTCCTGGCCAAGCTCTCCTTCCCAAACGGAAATCCCAGACAAGACTCCTTTGTTACCTTCAACAGACCCTATATGCTCCATGCAATTGGAATAGTAAAAGAGCAGGCAAGGTGATGGGGCCGCCTGTGCTGTGTCAGATCATGGTCTTGCGTCATAATTCTCATCCGTTTGTAGCTCCTGGTTTGCATTTCTGCTCAGGCTTTAGCCAGAAAAAGCTTTGCAGGTTTTCACGCTCGATAGCATATGAAGTCCCCATGTCAGCCCCATGATCCAGGTTTCGGTCACAACCCCTGAGAAAGACAGACAGCCGCTCTCAGGGAGACTTCTCACCTGACACCTCTCTACAGATAAGGCAATAAAAAAACCTTCTTTCTCTTTGTGGTGTACCTTCATGCTTTTATTTACAGCTCACAGATCCCCCACGCCATCCCCTTTTCCCAGTGCCTCTCTCAGAGGACTTGTGTGGACACCTCCTCCACCTGCACAACATGATCTCCACAAAGCTGGCAGCAGGCTGGTTTAGTGGAGAGAGCTCTTGGGTTTTCTGAGGTCGCTCCAAGCAATCATCTTCTGCAGAAGAGCTAACGCCCGGAATTGGTGGGGAACGGCAGAGTTGCAACCCATGAAGGAGCCATCCTGAGCCCCAAAAGGAACATCCAGGAAATGTCCAGAGGTTCTCAGGGAGGGGAGAGAGAGCCAGCAAGGATCCATGTGAACGCCATGTCTTGTGTTGAGTAACGTAGAAGCTGGCTGCATCACCTCTCGCTTTCTCATAAGTTGGCATAAAGGGAAGCTTCGGAGCATTTTGGTCGTGACACCTTCAAAATAGAAAAGACAGCAGCCTTGCTCTCCTGGTGCCCATCACGGCCACAGACCCTGGGGCTGGGATGGCACCTTGAAAGGAGACCAATGACAGCCGCAGCAGAGCTATGGGAAAATGCCAGCCTCAAGGGGGGGGGGAGTAGTTTGCCCTCAAACAGGCCATGACGCAGCCCCAAAGAGCTTGCACAGCGAGAAAGCTTCTGCAAGAGCTGAACTCACCTTAACTCTGCCCAGTTCATCAGTGTTGACATCTGCAGGGAGAACCTGCGTTAGTGTCACACCATCAGCAGGACACTGGAGACAACAACACAGCCCAGGATTGTAAGGGAGAAGCCCCAGGTTTCAATCATAGATATCAGGCTCTGACTGGGACGATTTAGTGAGAAGAGAATTTACCGAGATTGAACTTCTTGGGTCTCTATAAGAATGTTTTGGAGACTACTGCGGACTGGAGCAGCTGTGCATTGCAAGCGGGGCAGGAAGCCAAAGCAGAAGGACATTGCGGCCGGTGCCAGGAGGGGGAGGGTGCTGGGGGGACTTGTTACACTTACAGCAACTCCGGTCATCAGCAGAAGAGTCCTCAGCGCTACCGGCATCACCGAGCAGTGGTGAGAGAGCAAGGAGAAGGGCTGTTGAGGGTCTATGGCCCCACTGCCATCTCGCAGCAATGGGGCCTTTTGGGTCATTCCCAGGGATGATGCTTTCTTGCATCGGGTCCACAGCTGGAGTCAATGCCAGGCAAACCCTGCTCCTCCCTGCTTCAACCCGAGGGGGGAGCTACCCACGGACACAGACCACGGTGCTCCTTGCCAAGAACCACCCCAGGCCACACGGGATGCCCTTCTCCATCACCCCTAAGCCCTTCAGCCAGGACGGATTGCTGCTCACCTTTGGCATCTCTCTCTGCAGGTCCCTGCAAGGAAAAGAAAGGGAGATGTGGGGAATGGTCAATGTGGCTTCACCAAGGGGAAATCACGCTTGACCAATGTGATAGCCTGCTCGGATGGCATGCCTGGCTGGGTGGGTGAGGGCAGAGCCGTGGGCGTTGTCCACCTCGACTTCAGCAAGGCTTTTGACGCTGTCTCCCAGAACATCCTCCTAGGGAAGCCTAGGAAGTGTGGGTTAGATGAGTGGGCAGTGGGGTGGATGGAGAAGGGGCTGAATGCGGTGAATGACTTGTGGTGTTCCCCAGGGGTCAGTACTGAGTCCAGTCTTGTTCAACGTATCCGTCAATGAGCCAGACAAGGGAACAGAGTGTACCCGCAGCAAGTTTGCTGGTGACTCAAAGCTGGGAGCAGTGGCTGACACAGCAGTCGGCTGTGCCACCGTACAGCGAGACCTGGAGAGGCTGGAGAGTTGGGTGGAGAGGGACCAAATGAAGTTCAAGAAGGGCAAGTGCAGGGTCCTGCAGCTGGGGAGGAATAACTCCATGCAGCAGTAAGGATTCGGGCTTGACCTCTTGGAAAGCAGCTACACAAGAGGGGGAGCTGGGAGTGCTGGTGGACAAGAAGTTGACCACGAGACAGCAATGTGCCCTTGTGGCCAAGAAGCCCAATGGTCTCCTGGGATGCATTAGAAAGAGCGTGGCCAGCAGGTCGAGGGAGGTCATCCTCCCCCTCTGCTCTGCCCTGGGGAGGCCACATGTGTATGAGCACTGTGTCCAGTTCGGGGCTCCCCAGTTCAAGAAAGACAGGGAACTACTGGAAAGAGTCCAGCAGAGGGCTACCAAGATGATGAAGGGCAGGAGCATCCCTCTGATGAGGCAAAGCTGGAGAGCCGGGTCTATATAGGCCAGAGAAGAGAAGGCTGAGAGGGGATCTCATCAATGCTGAGCAATATCTAAAGGGCGGGTGTCAATAGGATGGGGCCAGACTCTTTCCAGTGGTGCCCGTTGACAGGACCAGGAGCAATGGGAACAGGCTGGAACACAGGAAGTTCCTTCTCAACATGAGGTAAAACTTTATGACTTTGAGGGTGGTAGAGCATAGCAGCAGGAAAATGTCTGTGAGGGGCAGGGATGTATTTGGTATCTCCCCCTCAACTTTGGTATCCAAACCATCTCACAAGGCAGGAAGTTTTCCCCCTCTCTGAAAGTTTGCTACCTCTAGGTGATGAAGGAAAGTTTTGAGGGGCTCAGCTTCCTCTGAAACAGGAGTAAAGAGCTGCCCATCCTAAAGTGGCATTGCTCATGCAGCAACAGCCCCACATCAGGGTGCCATTTTGGCCCCACTGTTTACCCTGAATTTCCCCAAATCGCTCACCTTTCTTCACGGCACAGTAGGTGGCTGCAGCCAGGAGGAGGAGGGAGACGGCCACCACTGCCAGCGCGATGCCTGTGGGGAAGGGGTGTACGAGACAGGGATGGGGAGCTGGGAGAGACAGAAGGTGTTGTGGAAGAGGGGGTGTCATGGGGAGAGGAAGCCGAGAGCAGGAGGTGCCCTTAGAGCCAGGCCACATCCCGCCTGAGGATCCTGCCCGTATGCTGGTGCCGGCAGCCCAGCACCCCTCGGCCTCGTGCTGGGGGACACTGGGTGTGCGGGGAGGGAATCACTCACCTGCAGTCGATGGCTCTGCCTGGGAGCTGGACCCGCTGCCTGCGAGGAGAAAGGCACAGGCTGAGAGTCTCCAGCTCTCCCACGTCCTGCCCAGACTCAGCACCTGTGGGACCCCCTCTTCCTCCACATATTGACAGTCGTGACAAATCAATGAATTTCTCGCACGGCTGTGGCTCTGGATGAGATGTGGCACCACCCCTCTGCCCTTTGCGTGATGCTGGGGGCAGGAGAGGAGCAGGATGCTCTCCCGGGACTGGGAGGAGTTGCGCCAGTGGCAAAGGCTTCTCTGAGCATCCCCACTGCCCAGGAAAATACCATGGGGCACAGAGGGGTTCCCAGCCTCAACTGGGGTCATTGAGGCTCTGCAGCGGAGCGTGCTTGGGTACCATCGGACGCCTCACCTGTGACAGTCAGGTTCCGTGGAGTGCTGAGGGCAGAGCTCCTCAGTGGATATTGCTCATTTTTGTGCTGGTACCCACATCTGTACATCCCCGTGCTCCCCACCGTTATGTTCAAGAGCACTGAGTAGGTCAACTGTCCCCATTCGGCTTCCCGGCTGAACTCCTCCACCCCATTCTTGCAGAAGAAGATTCGGGTAGCAGGAGAGTGCCCGTCAATGGCACAGCGAAGCACAACCTGTTCTCCCTCCGGTGCGTTGGAGGTGTTCAGGAAAAGTTCAGGAGGCGGGAGGTCACCTGGAGAGATGGCACAGGGATGTCCCAGGCAAGAGATGCTATTTTGGGGGCTTCAAAATGCAGGGCAAGAGTCTCCTCTTGGGGGGTTCACAAATGGGAATCAACACCCTCTCCCTTCCCATCTCCAGTCCTTCGCCCTTTCTTTTTCTGCAAACATCCCTGTGCTCACCATCCCCTGCGGAGCTGCAGATGTCCTGCGCGGTCACACTGGCACCTGCACCATGGGGCAGAGAGGGGGTTGGTTAGAGGTACAGTGACCCGGCTCATCCAGCTGACCGTGCTTGTCTGCACAGCTGAGTCATTACTGGGTGAGCACCATCCGACCCTTGAGTGTCCATGAGGCAACTCCTCAGTCTCCTTCTTTGAAACCTCCCGCAGCCCATTTTTTGTGGGTTTGGCGATCCAGCTGTCTTTGCCTCTTTTGTCTCAAATCTCTGCCCCACCGTACCCATTTCTGCTCCAGCTCGGAATCATGGCACTGAAGGGACGCAAATGAAGAGCTACACAACATCGCGTGCGCTACCTGTCTCTCTGCTCCCGTCACAGAGCACCACAGGCAGAAAGCATCTTCTATCCCCACATGACAGTTGTCATCACCACCAGGAAAGGCATTTTCATTTTAATTCAGCACAATACAAATGACAAAGCTCTGTCCCTCCACCCTCCCTGTGATCATGTCCCTGAAGACAGTTTCTCTCGGTGCGCAATACAGAACATGAACAGTAATTCAGTTACAAAGAAAAGAAAACAAAGCAGTTGTACATCCCCCCATTTTGTTGCAACATAGGGGATGTGAACACACAATTTGAGTCTGATGAAAGCACCATGGAGCCAGTGGTCTGTTGAAGCTGGGGAAGTACCCCGAGAGGTGTTCCTCGCACAGCTTCTGGGCATAAAAATCACGGTCAGACACAACTGTGCACACATCTTTGCACAACGGAATGCACTACATCTTCTTTGCAACTCCTCCTCTCATTTCTCCCAGCTCTCCACCAAGCCAAGTCCCCATGCCCCGCTCCCAAAGCCTGGCAGCCCCATCCCCGTCCCGCAGACGTGCCCGGCTCCCACTCACCCAACAGCAGCAAGGCCATGCTGGGCAGATGCAGCACGGGCGCCCAACCTGCCCTCCGCGCCGGCCCCTTGCCCATCCCTGCCTGCCCGCAGCTGGCAGGCTCTGCTTTCTGAGCAGCTGAGAGCGCTGCACAAGAGGTGTCTGCTCTGGGCTTTGCTGCGCCTGGGAACAACCCACATGTGGCCAGAGGCGCCGTCCCACAAAGAAGAGCCTATTGGCGGTCCCCTGCTGACCCCTGCGCATCATCTCAGGCTTTTCTTTGTGCCTCTCCTGGCTCGTTCTCCTGCTGTGCGTTGGCTGCACAGCCTGAGGTCATCTGTTGCCATTGGGATCTGAGGGGCTGCCAACAAGCGCCCTATGCCTCACTCTCTATCTTGCAAGACACACGTCTGGGACCACTTCCGCCATGGGTCCGCTCCCACCCCAGTACTACACATCTCACTCTGCAAGTAGAGTGGTCTGGTGGGTCTGGGAAGACGCAACTGTCTAAGGAGCCTGGGAACTAGGAGGGCAGCAGAGGAAGAGCATCTGCAAGAGGGTTTTGTGCAGGTGGAGCTGTTGAAGAGCAGGCGTGATGGCCAAGCCAAGTTGGTGGAGAAGGACTGTGGTGGCAGGCTGTGTGTGTGCATGGGGGAGGGAGGGATTTAGCCTCCAGGACTGAGTTTCTTGGCTCATGGAGATCAACAGCAGCATCTGATAAGCCACAATGCAATGTGCTGTACCAGGCTTTTAGCTGTGCATGGCACATGGTTAAGTCAATCTGAAGAGAGATAGAAATTAGGAGGCCTCTTCCATTTGAGATGGATCCAGAAAGAAAAAACATGCAAAAATGTGGGTGCAAATAAAAGCTCATGGCTTTTCAACAGGTCATCAGGGACCCGGACTTTTGGGACTTCCCCTTAGAGAAAAGTGGATCCCTCCATGTACAATTGTCTCAGCCGAGCTCAGCACCATCTCAGCTCAGCGCAGACACTGCTCCTCGCTGCAGCTGCTGGGCTCAGAGTGATAGTGCTCTAAAAAACCCCTTCCTTTCCCACAGCAGCTCTCTCATCAGCAAGGTGTTCATCTCCTGCTGTCACTGTTCGTCACTCTGCAATGCTCAGACGTCGACAACACCACCGCTTGGCCACACCACTCCTCTGTGTGCACAGCAGTGGCTGTTTTTTTTAGAAATGAGATTTCCTTTCACTCTTACATACCAGCCCAATCGCTCCTTCAGAAAGACCTGTGTCCCCAGCAGCTGCCAATCTGCAAGCCAGGGGCCAAAAATAGGTGATGGATAAGAGAGGGCTGGAGACTGGAGCAGCTCTTTGCATGGCTCTGAGCCCAGCTGGCTGTGTTCTGCCCTGGCTGATGAAGAAGACAGGCTGCTTCTTTCCACCCTGCTTCGGAAGGCATTTTCAGCACAGCCAGGGAGGTTTGGAGTGCCAGCACCCAAATTACCTCTTCTCAAGCACCATGCAACATGGTGGATGATGTGCAGGTGAAGGTGGCTGCATATCACACCCCCCCCCCATCCCCTGAAACATCTCTGCTGGTGGGGGAGCAACCGGCTCCTCCTGGCACCCACCCCCTCAGCACCCTCACCCTGGAGAGATGCAGCCACTGAGCCAGAGGGGCCAGCCAGCCTGGAGACATCCCTGTCCCCACTGCCCTCTGATGACCTCACTGCCCTGCGCTCCCTGCAGTCCCCACTCCTCTCCACCACAAGAGGACCTGAGCCATGCCGGCCCTGGGCTGCCAGTTGGGGTCAGGCCAATTGGAGGGGATACCACCATTGCTCTGCTCTCCTTTGCTCTGCCCCTGCTCTCTCCTCACATGAAAGCCAGTTGAACCTCCCACCATCCCAGGTGTGTTTAATCCCTGCCGATGTCCCTCCTGCTCACAGAAAGCAGCATCTGCATTGCCAGGTGAATGCCTGCAGCCCAGGAGGACACAGAAGGAGACTTGGATGGCTGCAGCCTCAGACAGCCATGCTCTCCAGCTCCTGCCCCGCCAGCGTTTCCTACAAATTGGGGTTGGAGAGATATAAAGGATTTGTCCGGAAGTGGACAGTTGATGCGTCTCCTCTGTCTTTGAGTGTCTCCTCTGAAGAGAGCTGGGAGAGCTGCTTTCCTCCTGGCTGGTGGGTCCACGAGTCCTGGAAGGGAACTGCTGTCCCCTGCACCTGGTGCTGCCAGGTTTTCCCTCCCTGCTGTCATCAGCCTGGCACATGTGTCTTGGCAAAGTGCTGATCTGAGGGTGGCAGAGGCCATCAATGAAAACTCATGTCCAAGGGGTGGTCGATCCTGCCCTTCTTTAGCCCACACCCACCCATGGGTGGTGCAGGGGGACTGGGCTGAAGAACTCAGCCAGGAAAAAAACCCAGGCGGGTTTCTGGCTCCAGGCAAATGAGGATGGGCTCTACACATCATCAGTCCCCAACACACACCCCACGATCAAGGGTCCACCCACGGAGTCTTAAACTTCAGACACCAACGGTTCTTACCACTGGGCCGAGACACAATGGTGTGTGAGAGGGGCTGATGCTGTTTGCACAGCCCAGGCCATGAGCAGGTGGGGTAGCTGTGACCCCGAGGATGCAAAGCAGGGTGGGGGACAAGGGGCAGGAGGCCTTGGCAGGGAGGATGCTCCTCCCCAGGCACAGGCAAACACCCCTCGTGATGCGCTCTCTGAGTGTCCGGAAATGCAGGCGGGGACTCTGCAGGCGCAGCGTGCGCAGTGGGGGCTGAGGCAGGGCCCCCGCTCAGTTGGTCAGAGCCTCCGGCTGTGGGGAAGGCTCTGCTAGCCACAGCAATGCAGCAGGAGCAGCCCCAGGCGCGCTGCAAGCCACGGGCCAGGCAGCTCTGGAAGCGCTGTCCCCAGCTGAGAGCAAAGCAGACGCTTCCAGGAGAGGCTGTTGCCGCAGCGCCCCCCAAAATGCTGGGGCAGGTGGCCTGGGGCAGGCTGTCTCCTTGTGGGCCTGCCTTGCTGCTGCTGCTGCTGCTGCTGCTGCTGTTGGGTGAGTTGGGGCATGGCTTTGGCGTGGGGCTGAGGCCGGGAGGGCTGCTGAGCGGGGCAGGCCAGGGCCCGTGCTGGGCACAGGGGAGGGTGGGCAAAGGCTGTGCGCAGCCGCCGTGCAGCGCTGAGGGGCAGAGTGTCTTGGGTGGGGGAGGAAGACCGTTGCTTCCTGCAGATACGACGCAGCTCTGAGCAAAGCTCAGATTTTTCCAACTCCTCCGAGGGGTTCAGGCCATAGCCTGAGAGCTGAAAGATGCTAGAGCACATTTGGGAGCATTGGCCACCAACCGGGAACAACTCACACATGGAAAATCGGCTTGGGGTGCTGTCATACCGGGAGAGAAAGGAGATGCAGCTAGAGCTGCATGGGTGGGAAGGTTTTTGCCCACTAACGACTCAGCACGTGGAACCTGGGAAGTAGAAGGTGGCTGAGCCAGGTCGCTGCCTGTCTAACCAAAACCTTCTCTGCCCCATGCTGCAGGTGCCGGCTCAACCTCCCAGGAGATCTGCAAATCCTCGAGTGATGGTAAGCACAGGGATAGGTTCAGAAAAAGGAGTGGTGAAGGTAGAATGCGTGTGTTCCCTATGTGAACCCCTGGAGAGGAGCCTGGACAACAGTAAACTCTGTCCCGGGGCCATCTCTCCAGGTGACCTCCCACCTCCCGACCTCTTCCTGAACACCTCCACTGCTCAAGAGGGAGAACAAGTTTCTTTTCGCTGTTCCATCGATGCGCGCTCTCCTGCTACCCAAATTGTCTTCTGCAAGGATGGCGTGGAGCATTTCAGCGTGAAAGTCCAAAGGAGACATTCGATCTACTCCGTGCTCTTGACCATGACGATGGAGAGCACGGGGACCTACAGATGTGGGTACCAGCACAAGATTGCCTTCAACCGAGTGAGGAACTTCTTCCTCAGCGTTCCCCAGTTCCTGACTGTCAGAGGTGAGGCGTTGCACTGGGTCACAGGCAGGAAGCATTCCTGGGCCCCACAGCCCTCAGATGGCAGTGAGGACCCTGTTGTTCCCCATAGCGTGTCCCTGGGTAGTGCGCATACTGGGGTCAGCGTGCAGTGAACTGCCCAGTCTTTGCCACCGGGGCAACTCCTCCCAGTCCCGGGAGAGCATCCTGCTCCTCTCCTGCCACAGCATCACGCAAAGGGCAGAGGGGTAGTGCCACATCTCATCCAGAGCCACAGCCGTGCGAGGCATTCATTGATTTGTCACGACTGTCGATAGATGGAAGATGAGGGGATCCCCAGAGGTGCTGAGTCTGGGCAGACCGTGGGAGTGCTGGAGACTCTAAGCCTGTGCCTTTCTCCTCGCAGGCAGCGGGTCCAGCTCCCAGGCAGAGCCATCGATCGCAAGTGAGTGATTCCCTCTCCGCACACCCAGTGTCCCCCAGCACGAAGCCGAGGGGTGCTGGGCTGCCGGCACCAGCATACGGCAGGATCCTCAGGTGGGATGTGGCCTGGCTCTAAGGGCACCTCCTGCTCTCGGCTTCCTCTCCCCATGACACCCCCTCTTCCACAAAATCTTCTGTCTCTCCCAGCTCCCCATCCCCGCCTCGTCCACCCCTTCCCCACAGGCATCGCGCTGGCAGTGGCGGCCGTCTCCCTCCTCCTCCTGGCTGCAGCCACCTACTGTGCTGTGAAGAAAGGTGAGCGATTTGGGAAACTGAGGGTAAACAGTGGGGCCAAAATACCACCCTGATGTGGGGGTGCTACTGGGCGACCAATGCCACTTTAGGATGGGCAGCTCCTTACCCCTGTTTCTTTTGAAGGTGAGACCCCAAAAACTTTTCTTGATCACCTCATGGGGAGCAAATATGCTCAGATGAGGATGACGAAATGTACCTCTCTCCCAGGAATACATTGGCTGCCAGTGCTCTGGGCACGAGAAGGGAGTCTCCCAAGTGGCCTGAGAGCAGCCAGCTCTGCTCACACACTTGGGCTGCTCCGGAGGCTGCTCTTCTTTGAGCTTGGCTCAAAGCTGCTCAGGGCATGGGAGAAATCAGTCTACGAAACAGGGTTCAGAGTTCCAAATAGAGGCTGGAAAAGTGCCTCTGTGAGTGAGGTGTGGAGGTTCAGCCCATCATCTCCATGGTGCAGCCCAGAGCAGGGAAAGCCAGGGCTGGGCAGTAACTCTGCGTTCCCGCCTCACCCTTTCCTTTCCTTGCAGGGGCGTGCAGAGAGAGGTGCCAAAGGTGAGCAGCAATCCCTCCTGGCTGTGGGGCTGGGGGGGATGGAGACAAGGGCATGGTGGGTTGCCTGGGGTATTCCTCTGTACGGGGCAGCATGGTCTGTGTCGAAAGGTGGTTTCCCCTGGCATAGAGGCAGGGAAGAGCAGAGTTTGAGTCCAGCTGTGATGGAGATGGGGTTGGAGCTGTGAGGCAGTTGTGGGTCCTCTGGGGTAGTCCTTGGCCAGGGACAACATAGACTTTGTTGGTGAGTGGCTTCCCCTGGCATGGAGGTAGAGAGGAGCAGGGCTTGCCCTGGGCTTGTTTCCAGCAGTGGACCAAATGCAAGAAAGCATCATCCCTGGGAATGACCCAAACGGTCTCATCACAGCCTGGACACACAGCCCAAAACCCTTTCCCCTCTCCTCTCCAGGCAGCAGCAACTTCCCAGCCATGAGGCTGAAACAACCGGCAACAACGCTATTCACTGTGAGTACTGCTTCCTCCCTCCGCGTGAGCCATGGTCCCCTCTTGGGCATCCCCTTCATGTGGGCTGGCTGCCCTCCGGCACCGCCAGCCACCCTCATCCCCTCAACCGCCCATGTCGCCGTCTCAGGACCTACACAGACTCACAGGGCTGTGCCCCAAAACCACTTCCCACCCTCTCCTTCTGCACACCTCCACCACTCTAGAGTGGACGACCAGTGTGCTGGTTGGACACAGAGGGAAAATGCCGCGGGGTGGGGGAAATGCAGCCAAACCCCAGCATCCCTGCTCCACACGCACGGGTGGAAGGGCACGGTGCTCTGCTGCCCAGAGCGGGGTGAAAGGTGGGGGAAAGAGGGCAGGGCATTGCGTCCTGAGCCCGGGGCATGTGCTGATCAAAGGCGGGGTGGGTCTCACCCAGACCCAGCAGGGGAAGCAAGGGCTAACCAGGTGCTTTTTGCCCCCCAACAGACTCCACCATCGCCCACGTTGGACGCACCAGGGTGAGTGGTGGCACAGCTTTGGTGCCAGAGTAGGGAGCGGGTCCCCAGGGAGGGGCTGTGCTGGTGGGGGTCCCTACCCATGCCTTGGCCTGGGGAGTCCCACGGGGCTCTTCCCACCGAGGACCCAAGAGGTGCACTTGCAGAAGAAGACATATATTTCTGTGCCCACTTGCCCACATCTTGCCACACCTCATTCCCCTTTATGGGTGAAAATTCTCCAACAACACAAGATTTTTTCTACCAAGAAATTATTTTTTCTTTGTATTTTCAAACAAAAAAGAATTCCCTTTTAAAAGTATTTCAGCTGCTGCGGTCAAAATTACTCTCACCAGGGGAAGAAATCACACATCCTTAAATGTTTTTAAATATGGAGTTTTGGAAGAGACCTGGGAAAAAAAAACAAAAACAAACAAACTTGTAAAAAGAAGAACGAAGAAGAAATAAGGGGCCACCTCAGAACACAGTCCTGCCCCACATCTGCTCACCCTTTTCCTGCCTTCTGGCACACTGGGCTCGGAGCCCGCGGGTGAAATAACATGCTTTCATTTTCCCTCTCAAGCCTCGCGTGCAAGAGATGGACACCACCACAACGTATGCCACGGAGAGCCGCTCTCGCAGCCAGCCCAGATAGCGCTGCAGCATGGCGAGCGCACGGGGAGCCGTGCCCACCTTGGCCTTTTCTCTCCACCAGCTCTTGCTGGGCAATTGCCAGCGCTGGGCTTGGCAGGGCAACGCCTGCCCACAAGCCCTCTCCATGCCACCCTGTGCGCACCCAACCCTTCCACCCTCACCAGCCCTTCCCACACACATCAGAAATGTCTTCTGCATGACTTCCACCAACAGGATATCTATGACGCGTATTTACAATTACAACCTATTACACCAAAATGCATATACAGTACATTACATACATTGTGAATGTATCTGTTAATACATGTATATGTGAAGACATCTCAGTCCTACTGTGTAAAGGGAGATTTGTTTAAATAAACCTTGTGATACGACTATGGGTGTGCTGTGATATCTCCCTACAATGATTTACATCTCTACAAACGGGTACACAGATGCATATGCACTGAGGTGCTCATACATCCTTGTTAAAACCTATGAGCAATGATGATGTGCTTTTGCTCAAATGAACAATAAACTTCTATGAATTTGTATCCTCAATTATATCTGTCTTACACAGTACCCTAACGAATGGCATTGAGCTGCCCAAAGACATCCATAGAGACCCAAAGGGGTGTCTGTAGAGCTATGAAGGGACTGTAGAGAGACACGGGGATGGAAAGGGGAGCTGTCTCTTGCCTGAGCTCAGCTGAGACATCACCAGACTCTAAAAGCATCATCTTGGCATTCTGCTCCTGCCTGTCTCTTCCTGGCCAAGGTCTCCTTCCCAAACGGAAATCCCAGACAAGACTCCTTTGTTGCCTTCAACAGACCCAAAAGGCTCCATGCAATTGGAATAGTAAAAGAGCAGGCAAGGTGATGGGGCTGCCTGTGCTGTGTCAGATCATGGTCTTGCATCAAAATGCTCATCCGTTTGTAGCTCCTGGTTTACATTCCTGCTGAGGCTTTAGCCAGAAAAAGCTTTGCAGGTTTTCACGCTCGATAGCATATGAAGTCCCCATGTCAGCCCCATGATCCAGGTTTGGGTCACAACCCCTGAGAAAGACAGACAGCCGCTCTCAGGGGGACATTTCACCTGACACTTCTCCTGGGATAAGGCAATAAAAAAACCTTCTTTCTCTCTGGTCTGCACCTTCATGCTTTTATTTGCAGTTCACAGATCCCCCACGCTATCCCCATTTCCATGTGCCTCTCTCAGACAACTTGTGTGGACACCTCCTCCCCTCCACAACTTGATCTCCACAAAGCTGGCAGCAGGCTGGTTTAGTGGAGAGGGCTCTTGGGTTTTCTGAGGTCGCTCCAAGCAATCATCTTCTGCAGAAGACCTAAAGCCCGGAATTGTTGGGGAACGGCAGAGTTGCAACCCATGAAGGAGCCATCCTGAGCCCCAAAAGGAACATTCAGGAAATGTCCAGAGGTTCTCACGGAGGGGAGAGAGAGCCAGCAAGGATCCATGTGAGCGCCATGTCTTGTGTTGGGTAACGCAGAAGCTGGCTGCATCACCTCTCGCTTTCTCATAAGTTGGCATAAAGGGAAGCTTCGGAGCAGTTTGGTCGTGAGACCTTCAAAATAGGAAAGACAGCAGCCTTGCTCTCCTGGTGCCCATCACGGCCACAGGCGTTGGGCTGGGATGGCACCTTGGAAGGAGACAAATGACAGCCGCAGCAGAGCTATGGGAAAATGCCAGCCTCAACGGGGGTGGCCTTAGTTAGCCCTCAAACACGCCATGACGCAGCCCCGAAGAGCTTGCACAGCGAGAAAGCTTCTGCAAGAGCTGAACTCACCTTAACTCTGCCCAGTTCATCAGTGTTGACATCTGCAGGGAGAACCTGCGTTAGTGTCACACCATCAGCAGGACACTGGAGACAACACCACAGCCCAGGATTGTAAGGGAGAAGCCCCAGGTTTCAATCAGAGATATCAGGCTCTGACTGGGACGATTTAGTGAGAAGAGAATTTACCGAGATTGAACTTCTTGGGTATCTATAAGAATGTTTTGGAGACTACTGCGGACTGGAGCAGCTGTGCATTGCAAGCGGGGCAGGAAGCCAAAGCAGAAGGGCATTGCGGCCGGTGCCAGGAGGGGGAGGGTGCAGGGGGACTTGTTACACTTACAGCAACTCCGGTCATCAGCAGAAGAGTCCTCAGCGCTACCAGCATCACCGAGCAGTGGTGAGAGAGCAAGGAGAAGGGGTGTTGAGGGTCTATGGCCCCACTGCCATCCCGCAGCAATGGGGCCTTTTGGGTCATTCCCAGGGATGATGCTTTCTTGCATCGGGTCCACAGCTGTAGTCAATGCCAGGCAAACCCTGCTCCTCCCTGCTTCAACCCGAGGGGGGAGCTACCCACGGACACAGACCACGGTGCTCCTTGCCAAGAACCACCCCAGGCCACACGGGATGCCCTTCTCCATCACCCCTAAGCCCTTCAGCCAGGAGGGATTGCTGCTCACCTTTGGCATCTCTCTCTGCAGGTCCCTGCAAGGAAAAGAAAGGGAGATGTGGGGAATGGTCAATGTGGCTTCACCAAGGGGAAATCACGCTTGACCAATGTGATAGCCTGCTCGGATGGCATGCCTGGCTGGGTGGGTGAGGGCAGAGCCGTGGGCGTTGTCCACCTCGACTTCAGCAAGGCCTTTGACGCTGTCTCCCAGAACATCCTCGTAGGGAAGCCTAGGAAGTGTGGGTTAGATGAGTGGGCAGTGGGGTGGATGGAGAAGGGGCTGAATGCGGTGAATGACTTGTGGTGTTCCCCAGGGGTCAGTACTGAGTCCAGTCTTGTTCAACGTATCCGTCAATGAGCCAGACAAGGAAACAGAGTGTACCCGCAGCAAGTTTGCTGGTGACTCAAAGCTGGGAGCAGTGGCTGACACAGCAGTCGGCTGTGCCACCGTACAGCGAGACCTGGAGAGGCTGGAGAGTTGGGTGGAGAGGGACCAAATGAAGTTCAAGAAGGGCAAGTGCAGGGTCCTGCAGCTGGGGAGGAATAACTCCATGCAGCAGTAAGGATTCGCCCAATGGTCCCCTGGGGTGCATTAGAAAGAGCGTGGCCAGCAGGTCGAGGGAGGTCATCCTCCCCCTCTGCTCTGCCCTGGGGAGGCCACATGTGTATGAGTACTGTGTCCAGTTCGGGGCTCCCCAGTTCAAGAAAGACAGGGAACTACTGGAAAGAGTCCAGCAGAGGGCTACCAAGATGATGAAGGGCAGGAGCATCCCTCTGATGAGGCAAAGCTGGAGAGCCGGCTCTATATAGGCCAGAGAAGAGAAGGCCTTCTCTGAGAGGGGATCTCATCAATGCTGAGCAATATCTAAAGGGCGGGTGTCAAGAGGATGGGGCCAGACTCTTTCCAGTGGTGCCCGTTGACAGGACCAGGAGCAATGGGAACAGGCTGAAACACAGGAAGTTCCGTCTCAACATGAGGTAAAACTTCTTGCCTTTGAGGGTGGCAGAGCACAGCAACAGGCTGCCCAGAGACGGTGTGGAATCTCCTTCTCTGGACATATTCAAAACCCACCTGCATGCCTTCCTGTGCAACCTGCTCTAGGTGACCCTGCTTTGACAGGGGCATCCGACTAGATGATCTCCCAAGGTCCCTTCCAACCCTGACCATTGTGTGATTCTGTGATTGTGTGAGGCAGAGTTACTGCCCAGCCCTGGCTTTCCGTGCTCTGGGCCGCACAATGAAGATGATGCACTGAAGCTCCACACCTCCCTCAGGGAGGGACTTTTCCAGCCCAGGCTATACAACCCTCAGTCCCCTTCCCCAGACTGCCTTCTCTCAAGCTCTCAGCAGCCATGGACATCCCACCGTAACAGGCCGTGCTTGCTCTGCTCAGGCCAGGTCAGGGAAGCCCTTCTTGTCCTGAGAGGGCTGGGAGCAAATGTCTGTGTGGGACAGGGATGTATTTGCTGCTACCTCCCCACTTTGGTATCCAAACCATCTCACAAGGCAGGAAGTTTTCCCCATCTCCGAAACTTTGCTCCCCCTAAGTGATGAAGGAAAGTTTTGAGGGGCTCAGCTTCCTCTGAAACAGGGGTAAGGAGCTGCCCATCCTAAAGTGGCATTGCTCACACAGCAACAGCCCCACATCAGGGTGCCATTTTGGCCCCACTGTTTACCCTGAATTTCCCCAAATCGCTCACCTTTCTTCACGGCACAGTAGGTGGCTGCAGCCAGGAGGAGGAGGGAGACGGCCACCACTGCCAGCGCGATGCCTGTGGGGAAGGGATGGATGAGGTGGGGATGGGGAGCTGGGAGAGACAGAAGGTGTTGTGGAAGAGGGGGTGTCATGGGGAGAGGAAGCCGAGAGCAGGAGGTGCCCTTAGAGCCAGGCCACATCCCGCCTGAGGATCCTGCCCCTATGCTGGTGCCGGCAGCCCAGCACTCCTCGGCCTCGTGCTGGGGGACACTGGGTGTGCGGGGAGGGAATCACTCACCTGCGGTCGATGGCTCTGCCTGGGAGCTGGACCCGCTGCCTGCGAGGAGAAAGCCACAGGCTGAGAGTCTCCAGCTCTCCCAGGTACTCACAGACAAAGGACCTTGGGGAGCCCTTATCCACCATCTATCAAGTTATGTGACAAATCAATGAATGCCTCGCACGGCTGTGGTTCTGGATGAGATGTGGCACCACCCCTCTGCCCTTTGCGTGATGCTGGGGGCAGGAGAGGAGCAGGATGCTCTCCCGGGACTGGGAGGAGTTGCCGAAGTAAAGAAGGCTGAGTTTCGCTGCATGCTGACCCCCAGTGTCCCAGCTACCCAGGGACACCCTATGGGGCACAGCAGGGTCCTCACTGTCATCTGGGATCTATGGACCAAGATGCCTGTGCCTCAGCACCACGTCCCACCTGTGAGAATCAGGAACTGGGGAGCGCTGAGGGCAGAGTTCCTCACTGGGCTGAACTCAGTCTTGTGCTGGTATGCACACCTGTATGTTCCCACAATCCCCGTGGACATGATCAAGAGAACGGAGTAGGTCAGCTCTCCTGATTGGGCTTCCAGGCTGAACTCCTCCACCCCGTCCTTGCAGAAGACGATTCGGCTAGCAGGATAGTGCTGGTGAATAGAACAGCGAACCAGAATCTTTTCTCCCTCCTGAGCGTTGGAGGTGTTCAGGAAGAGGTCAGGAGGTGGTAGGTCACCTGGAGAGATGGCACGGGATGCCCCGGCCCCAGAGATACTCTTGTGGGGGCTGGAAAACACCTTGGATGTGGGAGACTCCCCTTTCAGAGGCTTCATCCATGAGGAACACCCGTCTCTCCCATCCCATCTCCACCCATGCACACCTCCCTTGTCTGGCCCATCCCTGTGCTCACCAGCAACTGAGGAGCTGCAGATATCCTGGGCAGTCACACTGGCACCTGCAGCGTGGAGACGACAGGGTTTTGGTTAGGGGGCGGGGACGCAGATCATCTACATGCCCCTGCCCAGGTCACCACGACTGACTCCTTGCTGGGTTGGCAGCTTCTCAACACATGTGTCTCCACCCTGCGTTTCTTCAGCCTCCTTGCTTGAAAACCCGAGCCCCTTTTCCATGGGGTTGCTGTAACAGGTGGATGCCTCAGCTCCCTAAAGCACTCCGGCATCTGCCCAGTCTCCTGCTAACACCCAAATCCCCTTAAGGTGTTGGAAGAATACCTGCTCTAGTCAGAGCCCTGCCAGAGCTGGAGGAAGCAACGGTCTTCCCCCCCCACCCAAGACACTCTGCCCCTCAGCGCTGCACGGCGGCTGCGCACAGCCTTTGCCCACCCTCCCCTGTGCCCAGCACGGGCCCTGGCCTGCCCCGCTCAGCAGCCCTCCCGGCCTCAGCCCCACGCCAAAGCCATGCCCCAACTCACCCAGCAGCAGCAGCAGCAGCAGCAGCAAGGCAGGCCCACAAGGAGACAGCCTGCCCCAGGCCACCTGCCCCAGCATTTTGGGGGGCGCTGCGGCAACAGCCTCTCCTGGAAGCGTCTGCTTTGCTCTCAGATGGGGACAGCGCTTCCAGAGCTGCCTGGCCCGTGGCTTGCAGCGCGCCTGGGGCTGCTCCTGCTGCATTGCTGTGGCTAGCAGAGCCTTCCCCACAGCCGGAGGCTGTGACCAACTGAGCGGGGGCCCTGCCTCAGCCCCCACTGCGCACGCTGCGCCTGCAGAGTCCCCGCCTGCATTTCCGGACACTCAGAGAGCGCATCACGAGGGGTGTTTGCCTGTGCCTGGGGAGGAGCATCCTCCCTGCCAAGGCCTCCTGCCCCTTGTCCCCCACCCTGCTTTGCATCCTCGGGGTCACAGCTACCCCGCCTGCTCATGGCCTGGGCTGTGCAAACAGCATCAGCCCCTCTCAGATGCCATTGTGTCTCGGCCCAGTGGTAAGAGCCGTTGGTGTCTGAAGTTTAAGACTGCGTGGGTGGACCCTTGATCGCGGGGTGTGTGTTGGGGACTGATGATGTGTAGAGCCCATCCTCATTTGCCTGGAGCCAGAAACCCGCCTGGGTTTTTTTCCTGGCTGAGTTCTTCAGCCCAGTCCCCCTGCACCACCCATGGGTGGGTGTGGGCTAAAGAAGGGCAGGATCGACCACCCCTTGGATGTGAGTTTTCATTGATGGCCTCTGCCACCCTCAGATCAGCACTTTGCCAAGACACATGTGCCAGGCTGATGACAGCAGGGAGGGAAATCCTGGCAGCACCAGGTGCAGGGGACAGCAGTTCCCTTCCAGGACTCGTGGACCCACCAGCCAGGAGGAAAGCAGCTCTCCCAGCTCTCTTCAGAGGAGACACTCAAAGACAGAGGAGATGCATCTTTGCTGTGGCAGCAGGAGCTGTGGAGCATCAACTGCACTTCCAGACAAATCCTTTATATCTCTCCAACCCCAGTTTGTGGGAAACACTGGAGATGGCGGAGCTGGAGAGCATGGCTGTTTGAGGCTGCAGCCATCCAAGTCTCCTTCTGTGTCCTCCTGGGCTGCAGGCATTCACCTGGCAATGCAGATGCTGCTTTCTGTGAGCAGGAGGGACATCGGCAGGGATGAAAGACACCTGGGATGGTGGGAGGTTCAACTGGCTTTCATGTGAGGAGAGAGCAGGGGCAGAGCAAAGGAGAGCAGAGCAATGGTGGTATCCCCTCCAATTGGCCTGACCCCAACTGGCAGCCCAGGGCCGGCATGGCTCAGGTCCTCTTATGGTGGAGAGGAGTGGGGACTGCAGGGAGCGCAGGGCAGTGAGGGCATCAGAGGTCAGTGGGGACAGGGATGTCTCCAGGCTGGCTGGCCCCTCTGGTTCAGTGGCTGCATCTCTCCCAGGTGAGGGTGCTGAGGGGGGTGAGTGCCAGGAGGAGCAGGTTGCTCCCCCACCAGCAGAGATGCTTCATGGGATGGGGTGGGTGTGACATGCAGCCACCTTCACCTGCACATCATCCACCATGTGGCATGGTGCTTGAGAAGAGGTAATTTGGGTGCTGGCACTCCTAACCTCACTGGCTGTGCTAAAATGCCTTCCGAAGCAGGGTGGAAAGAAGCAGCCTGTCTTCTTCATCAGCCAGGGCAGAACACAGCCAGCTGGGCTCAGAGCCATGCAAAGAGCTGCTCCAGTCTCCAAACCTCTGCCCTCCATCACCTATTTTTGGCCCCTGGCTTGCAGATTGGCAGCTGCTGGGGACACAGGTCTTTCTAAAGGAGCGATTGGGCTGGTGTGTAGGAGTGAGAGGGAAATCTCATTTCTAAAAAAAACAGCCACTGCTGTGCACACAGAGGAGTGGTGTGGCCAAGCGGTGCTGTTGTCGACGTCTGAGCATGCAGAGTGAGCAGGAGATGAACACCTTGCTGCTGAGAGAGCTGCTGTGGGAAAGGAAGGGCTTTTTTTAGAGCACTATCACTCTGAGCCCAACAGCTGCAGCGAGGAGCAGTGTCTGGGCTGAGCTGAGATGGTGCTGAGCTCGGCTGAGACAATTCTACATGGAGAGATCCACTTTTGTCTAAGGGGAAGTCCCGAAAGTCCGGGTCCCTGATGACCTGTTAAAAAGCAATGAGCTTTCATTTGCACTCACATTTTTGCGTGTTTTTTCTTTCTGGATCCATCACAAATGGAAGAGGCCTCCTAATTTCCATCTCTCTTCTCCTATGCAGATCCACTTGACCATGTGCAATGCACAGCGAAAAGCCTGGTACAGCACATTGCATTGTGGCTTATCAGATGCTGCTGTTGAACTCCATGAGCCAAGAAACTCAGTCCTGGTGGCTAAATCCCTCCCTCCCCCATGCACACACACAGGCTGCCACCACAGTCCTTCTCCACCAACTTGGCTTGGCCATCATGCCTGCTCTCCAACAGCTCCACCTGCACAAAACCCTCTTGTAGACGCTCTTCCTCTGCTGCCCTCCTAGTTCCCAGGCTCCTAACACAGACAGTTGCCTCTTCCCAGACCCACCAGTCCACTCTACTTGCAGAGTGAGATGTGTAGTGGTGGGGTGGGAGAGGACCCATGGGGAAAGTGCTCCCAGACGTGTGTCTTGCCAAGGCAGAGAGTGAGGCATAGGGCGCTTGTTGGCAGCCCCTCAGATCCCA
This sequence comes from Vanellus vanellus, assembly GCF_965231255.1. Lineage (NCBI taxonomy): Eukaryota > Metazoa > Chordata > Aves > Charadriiformes > Charadriidae > Vanellus > Vanellus vanellus. The sequence goes on from NC_138934.1 coordinate 531,713, forward strand.
ATGGCAAAAGATGACCTCAGGCTGTGCAGCCAACGCACAGCAGGAGAACGAGCCAGGACAGGCACAAAGAAAAGCCTGAGATGATGCGCAGGGGTCAGCAGGGGACCTCCAATAGGCTCCTCTTTGTGGGACGGCACCTCTGGCCACATGTGGGTTGTTCCCAGGCGCAGCAAAGCCCAGAGCAGACACCTCTTGTGCAGCGCTCTCAGCTGCTCAGAAAGCAGAGCCTGCCAGCTGCGGGCAGGCAGGGATGGGCAAGGGGCCGGCGCGGAGGGCAGGTCGGGCGCCCGTGCTGCATCTGCCCAGCATGGCCTTGCTGCTGTTGGGTGAGTGGGAGCCGGGCACGTCTGCGGGACGGGGATGGGGCTGCCAGGCTTTGGGAGCGGGGCATGGGGACTTGGCTTGGTGGAGAGCTGGGAGAAATGAGAGGAGGAGTTGCAAAGAAGATGTAGTGCATTCCGTTGTGCAAAGATGTGTGCACAGTTGTGTCTGACCTTGATTTTTATGCCCAGAAGCTGTGCGAGGAACACCTCTCGGGGTACTTCCCCAGCTTCAACAGACCACTGGCTCCATGATGTTTTAGCAGACTCAAATAATGTATTCATATCCTCTATGTTTCAGCAAAACAGTGGATGTATGTGTCCTATCTAACCGCTTTTTTGTTTCCTTTTTTTTTTTAAACTGAATTACTGCTCATGTTCTGTATGGGGCTCCCAGAGAAACGGTCTTACAGGACATGGACATTGGGACGATGGAGCGACAGAGCTTAGTCCTTTTTATTGTACTGAATTGAAATGAAAATTCCTTTCCTGGTGGTGATGACAACTGTCACGTTGGGCCCAAAGAAGCTTTCTGCCTGCGGTGCTCTGTGAGGGGTGCAGAGGTAGAGGTGGCACTTGGGACATTGGGTGGCTCTTCATTGGGGGCCCTTCAGTGCCGACATGTAGACCTCTGAAATGGGTAAGGTGGGGGAGAGCTCAGAGACAAAGGAGCAAAGACAGGTGGTGAAAGTGGGGAGAGCTCAGAAGAGGTGCCCTGCCTGATACGGTGAGGCTGTGGGGCCGTGGGTGGGACACTTCATGGACACTCAAAGGTCAGCTGGTGCTTGCACAGCAAGGGCTCAGCAGAGGGGACCAGGTCACTGTCAGCTGGATGAGCCGTGTCACGGTCCATCTAACTAAACCCTCTCTGCCCTACGGCGCAGGTGCCAGTGTGACCGCCCAGGACATCTGCAGCTCCCCAGGCGATGGTGAGCACAGGGATGGGTTCAGAAATGGAGGTGGGCAGAGGGTGGAGAGGGGTTTTGTTGCCCAGATACAAACTCTTGGAGGAGAGATTCTGCCCTCTCTGAGCCAGGCTGTTTTGCAGCCCCGCCATGAGGAACACTTGCCCACAGCATCCCTGCATCGCTACCTTCCAGGAGACCTCCCGGCTCCTCATCTCACCCTCAACTTATCATATGCTCACCCTGGCGACACAGTTCTGGCCGGGTGCTTCTTCCTGACGGGGTCACCTGCAACCCGAATCATCTTCTGCAAGGATGGAGTGGAGGAGTACAGCCTGAAAGCCCAACGGGGACAGCTCAGCTACTCTGTGCTGCTGAACATCACCCTGGAGAGCGCAGTGATGTACACTTGTGGGTACCAGCACAGGAACGAGAGCAACTGGGTGAGGAGCTCTGCCCTCAGTGCTCCCCAGCATCTGGCTGTCACAGGTGAGACACAGCACGGTGGTGTGAGCAGAAGGGACGGGGCACTTGCCACCATGTTGTGCTGCAGAGGACAGAGCTGTGTTGTGGGGCAGGCAGGGCATCGCACTGAAGTCCTTCCCCACTCAGAGTCTTTCCTCCACTGATGGATGCACCAGAGAGAGATCCCACCCTCAGGGGTGCCCCTCTCCCTCCAGCCCACACCTCTGCTGCAGACGTGGGACTCGGCAGAGCCCCGGATAACAAAGCCAGGGCTGGGGCTGCCGACGGAGCCTGGGCTGTGCCAGGGATGCTCCAAGCTGTGTCTCCTCTCCCTCTGAGAGCCGACATCAAGGAAAATGGGGAGATTTGCATGAGCTGGGGGTTTCACTGGGAGTGTCATGAAATTGGACATGAGCTGGGGGTCTGCTCCATGTCTGGGATGGTGCCAGCACAGGATAGTGGCAATCACAAGGTCTGCATTTCTCTGGCAGGCACAAGTCCCTCGCCGGGAACAGTGCTCCCACCCACAGGTGAGCCGTTGCTTGTGAGCCCTTCCTACCACGTCCTTCCTTCAGGACTTGTCTTGTTCTCGTTGTGACCCTCCTCTTTTCCAGGACCAGCCGTTCCCCTCTGGGTCTGGATCCTGCGCTCTGCCCTCACCCTGCTCCTCCTCACTTCTGCCCCCATCATCACCCTCATCCTGGAGACTTGCAGCCACTGTGCCACTGCCGATGGTCAGCCTGGAGACGTCCCTATCCCCATTGCCCTCTGATGTCCCTTGCTGTCCCAGGCTCCCTGCTGTCCTCACTGCAGCCTCCAACAAAGATGCTTTCCAGGTCCTGCGTCCCTCCAGCACTTCCCATCCACCATGTTGTGGTGGCAGGAAAGCGCACGGAACCACTGAATTTGTGGAGTTGGAAGGGACCTCTAGAGATCATCTAGTCCAACTCCCTTGCTAAAGCAGGACCGCATAAGCGACATTCCTCAGGACTGCATCCAGGCGGGTCTTGAAAATCTCCAGAGAAGGGGACTCCACCACCTCCCTGGGCAGCCTGTGCCAGTGCTCTGTCACCCTCACCATAAAGAAGTTTGTCTTTGTATTTGAACGGAACTTCCTATGTTCCAACTTGTGTTCATTGCCCCTCCTCCTGTCACTGGGAACCACTGGAAAGAGCCTGGCTCCATCCTCCTTCAACCCACCCTTTAGATACGTGTACACAATAATAAGGTCTCCCCTCAGCCTTCTCTTCTCCAGGCTAAAGAGTCCCAGCTCTCTCGGCCTTTCCTCATAAGGGAGATGCTCCAGTCCCTGAGTCATCTTAGTTGTCCTACGCTGGACTTGGTCCAGCAGTTCCCCGTGTCTCTTGAATTGGGGAGCCCAGAACTGGACGCAGTATTCCAGTTGTGGCCTCACCAGAGCAGAGTAGAGGGGGAGAATGACCTCCCTCGACCTACCGGCAACGCTCTTCCCTATGCAGCCCAGGATTCCATTGGCCTTCATGGCGACAAGGGCACATTGCTGGGCAGGTCATTGGGCAGCGGCCGAATGGTTATGACGCCCCGTGCAAAAGCACCTTGTTTGGCAGAGGGTCTGTGGGAGGCGAGATATAAAGGATTTGTTGAGAAGTGGAGAGCTGATGCGTCTCCTCTGTCTTTGAGTGACTCCTCTGAAGAGAGCGGGGAGAGCTCCTTTCCTCCTGGCTGGTGGGACCATGTGTCCCAGGACAGAGCTGCCGTCCCCTGCGCCTGGTGCTGCGAGGGTTTCCCTCCCTGCTGGCATCAGCCTGGCACATGTGTCCTGGCAAAGTGCCAAAGTGAGGGTGCCACAGCCCATTGTCCACGGGGTCCAAGGGGCGGTGCATCCCGCCTGCCTGAACCCCACACACCCCCATCTCTGGGAAAGGGGAATAAGATGAAAACCTCCCCTGCGAGACAGGACTGAGAGTGTCCAACTGTGCGAGAGATGCAGATGGGGTCTCGGCATCAGCAGCCCCCACATGCACCTCAGGCAACCTTCCCCAAGCAGAGTCTCAAGTCTCCCACACCAACGCCTCTCATCACTGGCCCAGGAACAAAGTGTCTCCCCCGTGTGCAACAGCAGACGCCGGACTGCGGGCCCTTGGTGTGCCCCAGGGAGCTCAGGGGCAAGCTTGGGTGGAGGCAGGAGAGGAGCACCTTGGCTGGGAAGCACAAGGCAGCACGGCTCCATGGTGAGGCAAGGGGAAGGAGGGTGGGAGCCAATTGCACAGCCAGATGCTCAGAGGCAGAGCTGGAAGTGATCATAGAAACATAGAATCATAACATGGTTTAGGTTGGAAGGGACCTTGAAGATCAGCAAGTTCCACCCCGCTGCTAGAGGCAGGGACACCTCCAACATTGCTCAAAGCCCCGTCCAACCTGGCCTTGAACACCGCCAGGGATGGGGCAGCAACAGCTTCTCTGGGCAACCTCTTCCAGGGCCACACGAGTCTCAAAGTGAAAAATTGTCTACCTCACACACAGCTCTGTGTTATCGGCAAACTTGCTGAGGGTGCACTGGATCTCATGTCCATGTCACCAAGAAAGGTGTTGAACAGCACAGGTCCCAGTACCAACCCCTGAGGAATGCCACTCATCACTGGTTTCCACTTGGACATTGAACTCTTGAATGCAACTCTTTGCATGCACCCATCCAGCCAGTTCTTTATCCATGGAGTGGTCCATTTGTCGAAGCCATGTCTCTTCAATTTAGAAACAATGATATCGTGTGGGACAGCGTCAAACGCTTTGCACAAGTCAGGTAGATGACATCAGTTGCTCTTCCCTTGTCCACTGCTGCTGTAACCCCTTTGTAGAAGGCCACCAAATTTGTCAGGCATGACTTGCCCTTGGTGAAGCCATGTTGGCTGCTACCAATCACCTCCTTAGTTTCCACGTGCCGTAGCGGAGTTTCCAGGAGGATCTGCTCCATGATGCTGTCTGGCACAGAGGTGAGACTGACCGGCGTGTACTTCCCCGCGTCTTCCTTATTTCCCTTTTCAAAAATAGGGCTTCTGTTTCCCCTTTTCCAGTCGGCAGGAACCTCACCAGACTGCCACGACTTCTCAAATATGATGGCAGGTGGCTTAGCAAGTTCCTCTGCCAGTTCCCTCAGGACCCACAGATGTATCTCGTCAGGTCCCATGGACTTGTGCCCCTTCAGGTTCCTCAGGTGGTCTGGTACTCAATCTTCACCTACCTACTCCACCAACTCAGAGGACTAAGGAAGTCTTCTGTGCCTCTCTATCACACAGCTCATCTTCTTATACACTATCACCACGTTTGTGATGATGAAACAGCAGAGAGGAAGTGAAAATTAAAACACACGCGGTAATTGGTTACATCTACAGCTCCAATCTGACTTTCTGCATTTTGAAACTTGTGGTTTCAGATGTGAGGTCGTCTGTACAGAATCACAGAAGCACAGACTAGCTGAGGTCGGAAGGGACCTCCAAAGGTCGTCTCGTCTAACCCCCTGCTCAGCAGGGCCACCTGGAGCCTGTTGTCCAGGGCCCTGTCCAGAGGGCTTTGGAATAGTTTCAGGGATGGAAACTGCACAGCCTCCCCGAGGAACAATGTCTGTAAGGCTCCGGGACCAGTTTGGAGCCCAACGTCCTTGCTACATTGGACTAGACGACCTCCAGAGGTCCCTTCCGACCTAAATTATTTTGTGTTTCTTGGTTTTGCTGGTTTTGGTTTTTTCCTTATTGCTACAGGCTAAAGAGGAGAATGTTAATAAAAATGAGAAGCCATTGCCTCTTGCCAGTGCATTTTTACCAAAATCAATGTCATGCCACAGTTTGTCAAGACTATGAGAGCTGAAACCAAGTTCCAGCTGTACTTGTACAGACTGAGACCACAAATTAGAGAGGTACGCAATTAAACAAATTAGAGGACTGCTGTTAGTGCGTAAATCTGAAAACAAAGTTTTTCAAGACAATGGGAACCTGAAAGGGACGCAATGAGAGATGTCCCAAGAAACAAAAATAAAGTCACGCTGTGCCCATATACCCAGGATGTGAAACGGGATTTGCTCATCCAGCTGGAGATGGCTTGTAGACAGGTTAGGGAATCCTGCTCCAATGTTAATTTAGCTGTTAAAAGCCACAGTAACAATTACTCACCATGAGCATTCCTGACCTCTGAACTCAGACTATTAATAAGCAGCTCTTTTGTTTTGAGGGAAAGGACGTACGTTATCAGTACATGTGAGGAAGTGTTCTCAAACGGCCGTGTAGGGTTAGTTATCAGATGGGAGATCTCTGCACTAGCTGAAGATATAAAAAGCCAGGGCTGTCTCTGATGAAGGTTCTCATAATTGCTTTCAGGTTTTGATGGTCATTGCTCTGAACAGTGTCTGCACTCTGGTTTGCACCACCGCTTTTGCTCTCTGTTCCTCTATGCCGCGCAATAACTAATTAGCCACCGGGCTCTGAAGTGTGTCCGTTTCGTGCCCCAAGGATGGGCGCAGGCTGCCCCAAATCTGGCTTTCTTGTCCCAGGGCAATCACCTCAGGGTGCTCCTGCAGACCTGGCCTCTCGTGTGCCACCTGCCACACACGGGTGCATCATCTGCAGCTCCAGGCTATGCAAGATCTGCAGCTGTCTCCACTTACATACACTCAACCACCCAAAAGGGGGACACAACAGAGCCTCCTCTCCTTCTCAGTAACCAGCGTCCTGCCTTCGGCTTGGAGGTCCAAATGGAGCACTGTAGGAGCAAAGCACCAAAAAAGTCAGGCTTGATAGGAGAGCGGTCAAGGGTGAGTTCCTGGGCAGTGGACCGCTGCTCATGGTGCCCCTTGAAAGAGGTGTCTTGGTGGGAAGAGTGTCAGTAGGAGACAAGGTTGATGTGTTGGGTGAGTTTTCCAAAACGGTGACTTGTAGACACTTCCTTGTTGAAATGCAAGTGCTGGAGGTCACCCTGCTTAAGCCTCATTTTTTTGAGACTGTGTTTCATTCCTCTCACATCACCCCATGGCCTTTGCCATCATCTCCATCTGTCACTCCCTCACAGCACTGCCACAGAGACTCCCCTCCACCTACCGCCATCATCCTCAGTTTAAAGCCCTCCTTATGGGCTCAGACATCCCATTGGCAAAAGCAGTTCTGCCGTGCTTGGAGCGGTGGGTCCCATCACTCCCCAGTGGACACTCATCTGCAAATAGGGTTCATTGATCATAGCCACAGAACCCTGCTGCCCAAACCACCTTCACAGCTCATTGACCGATAATATCAGTAGCTTCCTCCTCACACCCTTGCACACCTCGACAGAAGGATTGAGGAGAACACCAGCTGGGACCCCGTGCCCTTGACTACCATGGCCAGAACTCTGCAGCAAATTTTGACTCTGCCCAGGTTTCCCCTGGAGGATGACGTCCACATAGAAGGAGAGCTGGGAGCAGCAGTCAGAAAAGGGAAAAGAGTGGGGGAGAAGGGTCAGGAGAGTTTCGCAGAGAGGATGCTGCTCTGGAGGCAAACACAGCTCGTGCTCCAGTATCTAAGTGTCCGGAAATGAAAGTTGGGACTCTGCAGGCGCAGCGTGCACAGTGGGGGCTGAGGCAGGGCCCCCGCTCAGTTGGTCACAGCCTCCGGCTGTGGGGAAGGCTCTGCTAGCCACAGCAATGCAGCAGGAGCAGCCCCAGGCGCGCTGCAAGCCACGGGCCAGGCAGCTCTGGAAGCGCTGTCCCCAGCTGAGAGCAAAGCAGACGCTTCCAGGAGAGGCTGTTGCCGCAGCGCCCCCCAAAATGCTGGGGCAGGTGGCCTGGGGCAGGCTGTCTCCTTGTGGGCCTGCCTTGCTGCTGCTGCTGCTGCTGCTGCTGGGTGAGTTGGGGCATGGCTTTGGCGTGGGGCTGAGGCCGGGAGGGCTGCTGAGCGGGGCAGGCCAGGGCCCGTGCTGGGCACAGGGGAGGGTGGGCAAAGGCTGTGCGCAGCCGCCGTGCAGCGCTGAGGGGCAGAGTGTCTTGGGTGGGGGCAGGAAGACCGTTGCTTCATCCAGACGCGACGCAGCTCTGAGCAAAAGGTGTATTTTTCGAACGCTACAAGTGGGTTCGAGTCGCAGTGTGAGACTTTGTACATGCTGGAGTGCTGTAGGGATCCATGCTCACCCACCTGCAAGAGCAAACCCATCCAAAGTGGGCTTGGGGTTTTGTCAAGCCAGGAGACTGAGGACATGCAGGCTGGAGACACATGGGTAAGAAGGTGCTCGCCCAGCAAAATCTCAGCGCTGGTGACCAGTGCATGTGGGTGAGTCAGGTCATTGCCCCTGTAAAGAAAAGTCTCTTTTCTGCATGGAACAGGTGCCAACGTGACTCCCCAGGACATCTGCAGCTCCCCAGGGGATGGTGAGCACGGGGATGGGTCCTTAAAAAGGAGTGGTGAAGGAGTGGAGATGGGAAGGGAGAGGGGATTGATTCCCCTGGTGTGAATCCCTGGAGGGGAGACTCCTGCCCTGCATTTTGTAGCTCCCACAACAGTAACTGTGGCCTGGGGCATCCCCGTGCCATCTCTGCAGGTGACCTCCCGCCTCCTGACCTTTTCCTGAAAACCTCGAACGCACGGGAGGGAGAACAGGTTGTGCTTCGCTGCTCCATTGATGGGCACTCTCCTGCTTACCGAATCGTCTTCTGCAAGGATGGGGTGGAGAAGTACAGTCTGAAAGCCCAACGGGGGCAGCTCAGCTACTTTGTGCTGCTGAACATCACCCTGGGGAGCGCAGGGACGTACACGTGTGGGTACCAGCACAGGAACGAGAGCAACTGGGTGAGGAGCTCTGCCCTCAGTGCTCCCCGGCACCTGGCTGTCAGAGGTGAGAGGTGGCACTGGGCATGGGCAGGAACCGCTGCAGATCCCAACAGACCCTATATTAGGGCGGGGACCCTGTGTTGCCCCATGACTTGGCCCTGGGCACTATGGATATTGTTGTCAGTGTGCAGTTCAGCCCAGTCTTTGCTACTGGGGCAAGTCCTCCCGGTCCCTGGAGAGCATCCTGCTCCTCTCCTGCCCCCAGCATTACGCAAAGGGCAGAGGGGTGGTGCCACATCTCATCCAGAGCCACAGCCGTGTGAGGCATTCATTGATTTGTCCTGATGGTCGCTAGATGGAGGATGAGGGGGTCCCCACAGGTGCTGATTCTGGGCAGGACGTGGGAGAGCTGGAAACTCTCAGCCTGTGCCTTTCTGCTCGCAGGCAGCGGGTCCAGCTCCCAGGCAGAGCCATCGACCGCAGGTGAGTGATTTCCTCCCCGCACACCCAGTGTCCCCCAGCACGAGGCCGAGGGGTGCTGGGCTGCCGGCACCAGCATACGGGCAGGATCCTCAGGCGGGATGTGGCCTGGCTCTAAGGGCACGTCCTGCTCTCGGCTTCCTCTCCCCATGACACCCCCTCTTCCCCAACACCTTCTGTCTCTCCCAGCTCCCCATCCCCGCCCCGTCCACCCCTTCTCCACAGGCATTGCGCTGGCAGTGGCGGCCGTCTCCCTCCTCCTCCTGGCTGCAGCCACCTACTGTGCCATGAAGAAAGGTGAGCGATTTGGGAAACTGAGAGCAAACAGTGGGGCCAAAATGCCGCCCTGATATGGGGTTGCTACTGGGCGACCAATGCCACTTTAGGATGGGCAGCTCCTTACCCCTGTTTCATGGGAAGCTGAGCCCCCAAAAACTTTTCTTGATCACCTCGTGGGGAGCAAATATGCTCAGATGAGGAAGATGAAATGTACCTCTCTCCCAGGAATACATTGGCTGCCAGTGCTCTGGGCACGAGAAGGGAGTCTCCCAAGTGGCCTGAGAGGAGCCAGCTCTGCTCACACACTTGGGCTGCTCCGGTGGCTGCTCTTCTTTGAGCTTGGCCCAAAGCTGCTCAGGGCATGGGAGAAATCAGTCAAAGAAACAGGGTTAAAAGTTCCAAATAGAGGCTGGAAAAGTGCCTCTGTGAGTGAGGTGTGGAGGTTCAGCCCATCATCTCCATGGTGCAGCCCAGAGCAGGGAAAGCCAGGGCTGGGCAGTAACTCTGCGCTTCCGCCTCACCCTTTCCTTTCCTTGCAGGGGCCTGCAGAGAGAGGTGCCAAAGGTGAGCAGCAATCCCTCCTGGCTGTGGGGCTGGGGGGGATGAGGAGGGAGGCATTCCAGCTTCCCTGTGGTGGTCCTGGGCTTGTCCTTTGCACGGGGCAGAGTGGTCTTTGTCCATGGGTAAAATCCCTCTCAGGTGGAGGCAGAGAGGAGCAGGGCTTGCCCTGGGCTTCCTTCCAGCCATGGACCTGATGCTAGAAAGCATCATGCCCGGGAATGACCCGAATGATGTCATCACATCCTGGACACGCACCCAAAACCCCTTTTCCCCCTCCTCTCCAGGCAGCACCAACTTCCCAGACATGAGGCTGAAGTGACCGACGAGAACGAAATACAGTGTGAGTACCACCTCCTCTCTCCGGGTGACCCATGGACCCCTCTTGGAGAATTAGTTCTTCTGGACTGTTTTCCCCCTCTGTATTTTCACTTCACCATGATTTCTGCTTCCAAGCAGAGGGCAGCAGGTGAGGATGTGGGTCCATTGGTGAGCGCTGGTGGGGAAAACATCTCCTTGCTCCCTCTGACACCACAGGCTGCAGCAAATGGGGGGTGTGGGATGGGTGTGGGAAGGGGGAGGTGGTCCGTGTGCCTCCGTCTATGTTCAGGGTGACTTTGGTTTCACAGGTGGGCGCAGAGCGGCAGATACAGGTCTGCTGGTTGGGCAGAGAGGGACAATGCCGCAGGGTGGGGGAAATGCAGCCAAACCCCAGCATCCCTGCTCCACACGCACGGGTGGAAGGGCACGGTGCTCTGCTGCCCAGAGCGGGGTGAAAGGTGGGGGAAAGAGGGCAGGGCATTGCGTCCTGAGCCCGGGGCATGTGCTGATCAAAGGCGGGGTGGGTCTCACCCAGACCCAGCAGGGCAAGCAAGGGCTAACCAGGTGCTTTTTGCCCCCCAACAGACTCCACCATCGCCCACGTTGGACGCACCAGGGTGAGTGGTGGCACAGCTTTGGTGCCAGAGGAGGGAGCGGGGCCCCTAGGGAGGGGCTGTGCTGGTGGGGGTCCCTGCCCATGCCTGGCCTGGGGAGTCCCACGGGGCTCTTCCCACCGAGGTCCCAAGCGATGCACTTGCAGAAGAAGACATATGTTTCTGTGCCCACCTGCCCACATCTTGCCACACCTCATTCCCCTTTATGGGTGACAATTCTCCAACAACACAAGATTTTTTCTACCAAGAAATTATTTTTTTCTTTTCATTTTCAAAAAGAAAAAATTCCCTTTTAACAGTGTTTCACTGGCTGCGGTCAAAATTACCCTCAGAAGTCAAAGAAATCACACATCCTGAAATGTTTTCAAATATGTAGTTTTTGAGCAGACCTGGGAAAAAAAAATATAGAACTTGTAAAAACAAGAACGAAGTAGAAATAAGGGTCCACCTCAGAACACAGTCCTGCCCCACATCTGCTCTCCTTTTTCCTACCTTGTGGCACACTGGGCTCGCAGCCAGCACCTGAAATAACATGCTTTCATTTTCCCTCTCAAGCCTCGCGTGCAAGAGATGGACACCACCACAACGTATGCCACGGTGAGCCGCTCTCGCAGCCAGCCCAGATAGCGCTGCAGCATGGCGAGCGCACGGGGAGCCGTGCCCACCTTGGCCTTTTCTCTCCACCAGCTCTTGCTGGGCAATTGCCAGCGCTGGGCTTGGCAGGGCAACGCCTGCCCACAAGCCCTCTCCATGCCACCCTGTGCGCACCCAACCCTTCCACCCTCACCAGCCCTTCCCACACACATCAGAAATGTCTTCTGCATGACTTCCACCAAAACTATATCTATGACTCGCACTTACAATTACAACCCATTACACCGAAATGCATATGCAGTACATTACATACATTGTGAATGTATACGTAAAGACATCTCCTTCCTCCTGTGTTAAGGAAGATGTGTTTAAATAAACTTCATGATACAGCTATGGGTGTGCTGTGATATCTCCCCACAATGATTCACATCTCTACAAACGGGTACACAGATGCATATGCACTGAGGTGCTCATACATCCTTGTTAAAACCTATGAGCAATGATGATGTGGTTTTGCTCAAATGAGCAATAAACATCTATGAATTTGTATCCTCAATTACATCTCTGTCTTACACAGTCCCCTAAGGAATGGGTTTAGCTGCCCAAAGACATCCGTAGAGACCCAAAGGGGTGTCTGTAGAGCTATGAAGGGACCGTAGAGAGACACGGGGTTGGAAAGGGGAGCTGTCTCTTGCCTGAGCTCAGCCGAAACATCACCAGACTCTCAAAGTTTCATCTTGGCATTCTGCTCCTGCCTGTCTCTTCCTGGCCAAGCTCTCCTTCCCAAACGGAAATCCCAGACAAGACTCCTTTGTTGCCTTCACCACACCCAAAAGGCTCCATGCAATTGGAATAGTAAAAGAGCAGGCAAGGTGATGGGGCTGCCTGTGCTGTGCTAAAAACCCCGCCTTGCATCAAAATGCTCATCCGTTTGTAGCTCCTGGTTTGCATTCATGCTGAGGCTTTAGCCAGAAAAAGCTTTGCAGGTTTTCACACTGGCTGGCATATGAAGTCCCCATGTCAGCCCCATGCACCAGCTTTGGGTCACAGCCCCTGAGAAAGACAGACAGCCACTCTCAGGGGGACATTTCACCTGACACCTCTCCTGGGATAAGGCAATAAATAAACCTTCTTTCTCTTTGCGGTGTACCTTCATGCTTTTATTTACAGCTCACAGATCCCCCACGCCATCCCCATTTCCCTGTGCCTCTCTCAGAGGACTTGTGTGGACACCTCTTCCCCTCCACAACATGATCTCCACAAAGCTGACAGCAGGCTGGTTTAGTGGAGAGGGCTCTTGGGTTTTCTGAGGTTGCTCCAAGCAATCATCTTCTGCAGAAGAGCTTAAACCCCGAATTGGTGGGGAACGGCAGATTTGCAACCCATGAAGGAGCCATCCTGAGCCCCCAAAGGAACATCTAGTTAATGTCCAGAGGTTCTCACAGTGGAGAGAGAGAGCCAGCAAGGATATATGTGAAAGCCATGACTATTTTGGATAACTCAGAAGCTGGCTGCATCACCTCTCACTTTCTCATAAGTTGGCGTAGATTGAAGTTTTGGAGCAGTTTGGTCGTGAGACTTCAAAATAGAAAGGACAGCAGCCTCGCCCTCCTGGTGCCCACCACGGCCACAGACCCTGGTGCTGGGATGGCACCTTGGATGGATGGAATGACAACCACAGCAGAGCAAAGCTTGTGCAAGAGCTGAACTCACCTCAAATCCGACCACTTCGTCAATGGTGACATCTGGAGGGAGAATCAGAGTTAGTGTCCAATGACCACCACATCGTTGGAGACATGCAAGTACAGGTTTTAAGAGGGGAGACACAGGTTTCAAGATGGCATGGGGACTACTTCTCACAAAATGGTTTCTTGAGATATAAATTAATGGGAATATAATGAATATTTTATAAGACCATAAAATATGGGACCAGCTCTGCATTGCAAGTGAGGACACTGAAGCAGAAGAATGTTGAGCCAAGTGGGTGCTGGGGGGTGAGGGGGCAGAGGGATTTCTTACACTTACAGTAACTCCCATTGTCACCAGAAGAGTCCGCAGCACTACCAGCATCACGGAGAGGTGTGGAGAGAGCGGGGAGAAAAGGTGTTGAGGGTCTGCGGCCCCACTGCCGTCCCACAGCAATGGGGCCTTTTGGGTCATTCTCAGGGATGGGATGATGCTTTCTTGCTGATGGGTCCATGGCAAGCCCTGGGCCTCCCTGCCTGCCACCCAGGGGATGCCACCCATGGACACAGACGATGCTTCCTCGTGCCAAGGACCACCCATGAGCACCGTGTATGCCCCTGTCTCCATCCCCCCCAGCCCCAGAGCCTGGAGGGATTGCTGCTCACCTTTGGCACCTCTCTCTGCACGCCCCTGCAAGGAAAGGAAAGGGTGAGGCGGGAACGCAGAGTTACTGCCCAGCCCTGGCTTTCCCTGCTCTGGGCTGCACAATGGAGATGATGGGCTGAACCTCCACACCTCACTCAGGGATGGGGTTTTCCAGCCCAGGCTACGTAACCGTGAGTCCAGTTTGCAAAATTGGAAAGCCCAACTGCTGAGGACCATGCGTCTCTGCTCAGGAAACTTAGAGAAGACATTCTTGTGCTGGGAACAAACGCCTGCCTGGGAGAGGAATGCATTCGCTATATCCCTGCCAACTTTGGCATGTAAGCGCAACCACCCTGGAGGAAAAGTCTTCTTCATCTCCGCACCTTTGCTCCCCTCAGGTGACAAAGGAAAGGCCTGAGAGCTTCAGCTTCCCATGAAACGGAGGTAAGGTGCTGGCTGTCCTAAACTGGCATGGGTCAGACAGCAGCAGCCCTACAACAGGGTGCCATTATGGCCTCCAGATTAACCCTGCATTTCCCCAAATCACTCACCTTTCTTCACGGCACAGTAGGTGGCTGCAGCCAGGAGGAGGAGGGAGACGGCCGCCACTGCCAGCGCGATTCCTGTGGGGAAGGGGTGGACGAGGTGGGGATGGGGAGCTGGGAGAGACAGAAGGTGTTGGGGAAGAGGGGGTGTCATGGGGAGAGGAAGCCGAGAGCAGGAGGTGCCCTTAGAGCCAGGCCACATCCCGCCTGAGGATCCTGCCCGTATGCCCCAGCATCCCTTGGCCCGATTCTGCCAATTGCCCTGCCTGGGAGCTGGACCCGCTGGCTGCGAGGAGAAAGGCACAGGCTGAGAGTCTCCAGCTCTCCCAGGTACGCACAGACAAAGGAACTTGGGGAGCCCTTATCCACCATCTATCAAGTTCTGTGACAAATCAATGAGTGCCTCGCACGGCTGTGGCTCTGGATGAGATGTGGCACTACCCCTCTGCCCTTTGCGTGATGCTGGGGGCAGGAGAGGAGCAGGATGCTCTCCCGGGACTGGGAGGAGTTGCCGAAGTAAAGAAAGCTGAGTTTCGCTGCACGCTGACCCTTAGTGTCCCAGCTGCCCAGGGACATGCTATGGGGAACAACAGGGTCCTCACTGTCATCTGGGGTCTATGGACCAAGATGCCTGTGCCTCAGCACCACGTCCCACCTGTGAGAATCAGGAACTGGGGAGCGCTGATGGCAGAGTTCCTCACTGGGATGAACTCATTCTTGTGCTGGTATGCACACCTGTATGTTCCCACAATCCCCGTGGACATGATCAAGAGAACGGAGTAGGTCAGCTCTCCTGATTTGGCTTCCAGGCTGAACTCCTCCACCCCGTCCTTGCAGAACACAATTTGGCTAGCAGGAGAGTGCCGGTGAATGGAACAGCGAACCAGAATCTTTTCTCCCTCCTGAGCGTTGGAGGTGTTCAGGAAGAGGTCAGGAGGTGGTAGGTCACCTGGAGAGATGGCACGGGGATGCCCCGGGCCCAGAGATACTCTTGTGGGGGCTGCAAAACACCTTGGATGTGGGAGGGGAAGACTCCCCTTTCAGAGGCTCCATCCATGAGGAACACCCGTCTCTCCCATCCCATCTCCACCCATGCACACCTCCCTTGTCTGGCCCATCCCTGTGCTCACCAGCAACTGAGGAGCTGCAGATATCCTGGGCACTCACACTGGCACCTGCAGCGTGGAGACGACAGGGTTTTGGTTAGGGGGCGTGGACGCAGCTCATCTACATGCCCCTGCCCAGGTCACCACGACTGACTCCTTGCTGGGTCGGCAGCTTCTCAACACATGTGTCTCCACCCTGCGTTTCTTCAGCCTCCCTGCTTCAAAACCCGAGCCCCTTTTCCATGGGGTTGCTGTAACAGGTGGATGCCTCAGCTCCCTAAAGCACTCCGGCATCTGCCCAGTCTCCTGCTGACACCCAAATCCCCTTAAGGTGTTGGAGGAATACCTGCTCTAGTCAGAGCCCTGCCAGAGCTGGAGGAAGCAACGGTCTTCCTCCCCCACCCAAGACACTCTGCCCCTCAGCGCTGCACGGCGGCTGCGCACAGCCTTTGCCCACCCTCCCCTGTGCCCAGCAGGGGCCCTGGCCTGCCCCGCTCAGCCGCCCTCCCGGCCTCAGCCCCACGCCAAAGCCATGCCCCAACTCACCCAGCAGCAGCAGCAGCAGCAGCAGCAAGGCAGGCCCACAAGGAGACAGCCTGCCCCAGGCCACCTGCCCCAGCATTTTGGGGGGCGCTGCGGCAACAGCCTCTCCTGGAAGCGTCTGCTTTGCTCTCAGCTGGGGACAGCGCTTCCAGAGCTGCCTGGCCCGTGGCTTGCAGCGCGCCTGGGGCTGCTCCTGCTGCATTGCTGTGGCTAGCAGAGCCTTCCCCACAGCCGGAGGCTGTGACCAACTGAGCGGGGGCCCTGCCTCAGCCCCCACTGCGCACGCTGCGCCTGCAGAGTCCCCGCCTGCATTTCCGGACACTTAGATACTGGAGCACAAGCCGTGTTTGCCTCCAGAGCAGCATTCTCCATGCGAAGTCCTCCTCCCCCTTGTCCCCCACTCTTTTCCCTTTTTTGACTGCTGCTCCCAGCTCTCCTTCAATGTGGATGTCATCCGCCAGGGGAAACCTGGGCAGAGTCAAAATTTGCTGCAGAGTTCTGGCCATGGTAGTCAAGGGCACGGGGGCCCAGCTGGTGTTCTCCTCAATCCTTCTGTCGAGGTGTGCAAGGGTGTGAGGAGGAAGGTACTGATATCATCGGTCAATGGGCTGTGAAGGTGGTTTGGGCAGCAGGGTTCTGTGGCTATGACCAATGAACCCTATTTGCAGATGAGCGTCCACTGGGGAGTGATGGGACCCACCGCTCCAAGCAGGGCAAAGCTGCTTTTGCCTATGGGATGTCTGAGCCCATAAGGAGGGCTTTAAACTGAGGATGATGGCGGTAGGTGGAGGGGAGTCTCTGTGGCAGTGCTGTGAGGGAGTGACAGATGGAGTTGATGGCAAAGGCCATGGGGTGATGTGAGAGGAATGAAACACAGTCTCAAAAAAATGAGGCTTAAGCGGGGTGACCTTCAGCACTTGCATTTCAACAAGGAAGTGTCTACAAGTCACCGTTTTGGAAAACTCACCCAACACATCAACCTTGTCTCCTACTGACACTCTTCCCACCAAGACACCTCTTTCAAGGGGCACCATAAGCAGCGGTCCACTGCCCAGGAACTCACCCTTGACCGCTCTCATATCAAGCCTGACTTTTTTGGTGCTTTGCTCCTACAGTGCTCCATTTGGACCTCCAAGGCGAAGGCAGGACGCTGGTTACTGAGAAGGAGAGGAGGCTCTGTTGTGTCCCCCTGTTGGGTGGTTGAGTGTACGTAAGTGGAGACAGGGCTTTGCTGCAGATCCTGCATAGCCTGGAGCTGCAGATGATGCACCCGTGTGTGGCAGGTGGCACACGAGAGGCCAGGTCTGCAGGAGCACCCTGAGGTGATTGCCCTGGGACAAGAAAGCCAGATTTGGGGCAGCCTGCGCCCATCCTTGGGGCACGAAACGGACACACTTCAGAGCCCGGTGGCTAATTAGTTATTGCGCGGCATAGAGGAACAGAGAGCAAAAGCGGTGGTGCAAAGCAGAGTGCAGACACTGTTCAGAGCAATGACCATCAAAACCTGAAAGCAATTATGAGAACCTTCATCAGAGACAGCCCTGGCTTTTTATATCTTCAGCTAGTGCAGAGATCTCCCATCTGATAACTAACCCTACACGGTCGTTTTAGACCACTTCCTCACATGTACTGATAACGTACGTCCTTTCCCTCAAAACAAAAGAGCTGCTTATCAATAGTCTGAGTTCAGAGGTCAGGAATGCTCATGGTGAGTAATTGTTACTGTGGCTTTTAACAGCTAAATTAACATTGGAGCAGGATTCCCTAACCTGTCTACAAGCCATCTCCAGCTGGATGAGCAAATCCCGTTTCACATCCTGGGTATATGGGCACAGCGTGACTTTATTTTTGTTTCTCGGGACATCTCTCATTGCGTCCCACTCAGCTTCCCATTGTCTTGAAAAACTTTGTTTTCAGATTTACGCACTAACAGCAGTCCTCTAATTTGTTTAATTGCGTACCTCTCTATTTTGTGGTCTCAGTCTGTACAAGTACAACTGGAACTTGGTTTCAGCTCTCATAGTCTTGACAAACTGTGGCATGACATTGATTATGGTAAAAATGCACTGGCAAGAGGCAATGACTTCTCATTTTTATTAACATTCTCCTCTTTTGCCTGTAGAAAGGAGAAAACCAAAACCAGCAAAACCAAGGAACACAAAATACTTTATGTCGGAAGGGACCTCTGGAGGTCGTCTAGTCCAATGTAGCAAGGACGTTGGGCTCCAAACTGGTCCCGGAGCCTTACAGACATTGTTCCTCGCGGAGGCTGTGCACTTTCCATCCCTGAAACTATTCCAAAGCGCTCTGGACAGGGCCCTGGACAAGAGGCTCCAGGTGGCCCTGCTGAGCAGGGGGTTAGACGAGACGACCTTTGGAGGTCCCTTCCAACCTCAGCTAGTCTGTGCTTCTGTGATTCTGTACAGACGACCTCACATCTGAAACCACAAGTTTCAAAATGGAGAAAGTCAGATTGGAGCTGTAGATGTAACCAATTACCGTGTGTGTTTTAATTTTCACTTCCTCTCTGCTGTTTCATCATCACAAACGTGGTGATAGAGAGTGTATAAGAAGATGAGCTGTGTGATAGAGAGGCACAGAAGACTTCCTTAGTCCTCTGAGTTGGTGGAGCAGGTAGGTGAAGATTGAGTACCAGACCACCTGAGGAACCTGAAGGGGCACAAGTCCATGGGACCT
This sequence comes from Vanellus vanellus, assembly GCF_965231255.1. Classification (NCBI taxonomy): domain Eukaryota; kingdom Metazoa; phylum Chordata; class Aves; order Charadriiformes; family Charadriidae; genus Vanellus; species Vanellus vanellus. The sequence goes on from NC_138934.1 coordinate 550,232, forward strand.
GATGAGATACATCTGTGGGTCCTGAGGGAACTGGCAGAGGAACTTGCTAAGCCACCTGCCATCATATTTGAGAAGTCGTGGCAGTCTGGTGAGGTTCCTGCTGACTGGAAAAGGGGAAACAGAACCCCTATTTTTGAAAAGGGAAATAAGGAAGACCCAGGGAAGTACACGCCGGTCAGTCTCACCTCTGTGCCAGACAGCATCATGGAGCAGATCCTCCTGGAAACTCTGCTACGGCACGTGGAAACTAAGGAGGTGATTGGTAGCAGCCACCATGGCTTCACCAAGGGCAAGTCATGCCTGACAAATTTGGTGGCCTTCTACAAAGGGGTCACAGCAGCAGTGGACAAGGGAAGAGCAACTGATGTCATCTACCTGGACTTGTGCAAAGCGTTTGACACTGTCCCACACAATATTCTTGTTTCTAAATTGAAGAGACATGGATTCAACAAATGGACCACTTCATGGATAAAGAACTGGCTGGATGGGCGCCCGCAAAGAGTTCAACAGTTAGATATCCAAGTGGAAACCAGTGACGAGTGGCATTCCTCAGGGGTTGGTACTGGGACCTGTGCTGTTCAACACCTTTCTTGGTGACATGGACATGAGATCCAGTGCACCCTCAGCAAGTTTGCCGATGACACCGAGCTGTGTGTGAAGTAGACAATTTTTCACTTTGAGACTCGTGTGGCCCTGGAAGAGGTTGCCCAGAGAAGCTGTTGCTGCCCCATCCCTGGTGGTGTTCAAGGCCAGGTTGGACGGGGCTTTGAGCAATGTTGGAGGTGTCCCTGCCTCTAGCAGCGGGGTGGAACTTGCTGATCTTCAAGGTCCCTTCCAACCTAAACCATGTTATGATTCTATGTTTCTATGATCACCTCCAGCTCTGCCTCTGAGCATCTGGCTGTGCAATTGGCTCCCACCCTCCTTCCCCTTTCCTCACCATGGAGCCGTGCTGCCTTGTGCTTCCCAGCCAAGGTGCTCCTCTCCTGCCTCCACCCAAGCTTGCCCCTGAGCTCCCTGGGGCACACCAAGGGCCCGGAGTCCGGCGTCTGCTGTTGCACACGGGGGAGACACTTTGTTCCTGGGCCAGTGATGAGAGGCGTTGGTGTGGGAGGCTTGAGACTCTGCTTGGGGAAGGTTGCCTGAGGTGCATGTGGGGGCTGCTGATGCCGACACCCCATCTGCATCTCTCGCACAGTTGGACACTCTCAGTCCTGTCTCGCAGGGGAGGTTTTCATCTTATTCCCCCTTTCCCAGAGATGGGGGTGTGTGGGGTGCAGGCAGCCGGGATGGACCACCCCTTGGACCCCATGGGACGATGGGCTCTGCCCTTTTCAGATTGATACCTTTCCAGGACCTATCTGCTCGGGACATACCAGCAGGGAGGGAAACCCTCACAGCACCAGGTGCGGGGGACGGCAGGTCCCTCACAGGACACATGGCCCCATCAACCAGGAGGAAGGCAGCTCTCCCAAGTCTCTTCAGAGGAGTCACTCAAAGACAGAGGAGACACATCATCTATCAACTTCTTAACAAATCCTTTATGTCTCGCCTGCCACAGACTCTGCCAAACAATATGCTTTTACACAGGGCGTCATAAGCAGCCGACCGCTGCCCTTTCCTGCCACCACCACATGGTGGGTGGGAAGTGCTGGAGGGATGCAGGACTGGGAGACCATTTTTGTCGGAGGCTGGAGTGAGGACAGCAGGGAGCCCGGGGCAGCAAGGGACATCAGAGGGCAGTGGGGATGGGGATGTCTCCAGGCTGACCATCGGCAGTGGCACAGTGGCTGCATGTCTCCCGGATGAGGGTGATGATGGGGGCGGAGGTGAGGAGGAGCAGGGTGAGGGCAGAGCGCAGGATCCAGACCCAGAGGGGAACAGCTGGTCCTGGAAAAGAGGAGGGTCACAACGAGAACAAGACAAGTCCTGAAGGAAGGACATGGTAGGAAGGGCTCACAAGCAATGGCTCACCTGTCGGTGGGAGCACTGTTCCCGGCGAGGGACTTGTGCCTGCCAGAGAAATGCAGACCTTGGGAGTGCCACTGTCCTGTGCTGGCACCATCCCAGACATGGAGAAGACCCCCAGCTCATGTCCAATTTCATCACACTCCCAGGGAAACCCCCAGCTCATGCAAATCTCCCCATTTTCCTTGATGTCGGCTCTCAGAGAGAGGGGGGACACAGCTTGGAGCATCCCTGGCACAGCCCAGGCTCCGTCAGCAGCCCCAGCCCTGCCTTTGTGATCCGGGGCTCTGCCGAGTCCCACGTCTGCAGCAGAGGAGTGGGCTGGAGGGAGAGGGGCACCCCTGAGGGTGGGATCTCTCTCTGGTGCATCCATCAGTGGAGGAAAGACTCTGAGTGGGGAAGGACTTCAGTACGATTCCCTGCCTGCCCCAAAACACAGCTCTGTCCTCTGCAGCACAACATGGTGGCAAGTGCCCCGTCCCTTCTGCTCACACCACCGTGCTGTGTCTCACCTGTGACAGCCAGATGCTGGGGAGCACTGAGGGCAGAGCTCCTCACCCAGTTGCTCTCGGTCCTGTGCTGGTACCCACAAGTGTACATCCCTGCGCTCTCCAAAGTGATATTCAGTAGCACAGAGTAGCTGAGCTGCCCCCGTTGGGCTTTCAGGCTGTACTCCTCCACCCCATCCTTGCAGAAGATGATTCGGGTTGCAGGTGACCCCGTCAGGAAGAAGCACCCGGCCAGAACTGTGTCGCCAGGGTGAGCATATGATAAATTGAGGGTGAGATGAGGAGCCGGGAGGTCTCCTGGAAGGTAGTGATGCAGGGATGCTGTGGGCAAGTGTTCCTCATGGCGGGGCTGCAAAACAGCCCGGCTCAGAGAGGGCAGAATCTCTCCTCCAAGGGTTTGTATCTGGGCAACAAAACCCCTCTCCACCCTCTGCCCACCTGCATTTCTGAACCCATCCCTGTGCTCCCCATCCCCTGGGGAGCTGCAGATGTCCTGGGCGGTCACACTGGCACCTGCGCCATAGGGAAGAGAGGGTTTAGTTAGTTGGACCGTGACACGGCTCATCCAGCTGACAGTGACCTGGTCCCCTCTGCTGAGCCCTTGCTGTGCAAGCACCAGCCCACCTTTGAGTGTCCATGAAGCAACTCCTCAGTCTTTTTTTGACACCTCCCTGAGCCCAGTTTGGGTGGGTTTGTGGTTGCAGGTGGGTGACCCTGTCCCACCCACGGCCCCACAGCCTCACCGTATCAGGCAGGGCACCTCTTCTGAGCTCTCCCCACTTTCACCAGCTGTCTTTGCTCCTTTGTCTCCGAGCTCTCCCCCACCTTACCCATTTAAGAGGTCTACATGTCGGCACTGAAGGGCCCCCAATGAAGAGCCACCCAATGTCCCAAGTGACACCTCTCCCTCTGCACCCCTCACAGAGCACCGCAGGCAGAAAGCTTCTTTGGGCCCAACGTGACAGTTGTCATCACCACCAGGAAAGGAATTTTCATTTCAATTCAGTACAATAAAAAGGACTAAGCTCTGTCGCTCCATCGTCCCAGTGTACATGTCCCGTAAGACCGTTTCTCTGGGAGCCCCATACAGAACATGAGCAGTAATTCGGTTTAAAAAAAAAAGGAAACAAAAAAGCGGTTAGATAGGACACATACATCCACCGTTTTTGTGAAACATAGAGGATGTGAATACATTATTTGAGTCTGCTAAAAGCACCATGGAGCCAGTGGTCTGTTGAAGCTGGGGAAGTACCCCGAGAGGTGTTCCTCGCACAGCTTCTGGGCATAAAAATCAAGGTCAGACACAACTGTGCACACATCTTTGCACAACGGAATGCACTACATCTTCTTTGCAACTCCTCCTCTCATTTCTCCCAGCTCTCCACCAAGCCAAGTCCCCATGCCCCGCTCCCAAAGCCTGGCAGCCCCATCCCCGTCCCGCAGACGTGCCCGGCTCCCACTCACCCAACAGCAGCAAGGCCATGCTGGGCAGATGCAGCACGGGCGCCCAAGCTGCCCTCCGCGCCGGCCCCTTGCCCATCCCTGCCTGCCCGCAGCTGGCAGGCTCTGCTTTCTGAGCAGCTGAGAGCGCTGCACAAGAGGTGTCTGCTCTGGGCTTTGCTGCACCTGGGAACAACCCACATGTGGCCGGAGGCGCCGTCCCACAAAGAGGAGCCTATTGGAGGTCCCCTGCTGACCCCTGCGCATCATCTCAGGCTTTTCTTTGTGCCTGTCCTGGCTCGTTCTCCTGCTGTGCGTTGGCTGCACAGCCTGAGGTCATCTTTTGCCATGGGATCTGAGGGGCTGCCAACAAGTGGCCTCTCCCGCTCTCCCTGCTTTGGCAAGAGACACGTCTGGGACCACTTTCCCCATGGGTCCTCTCCCGCCCCACCACTACACATCTCACTCTGCAAGTAGAGTGGTCTGGTGGGTCTGGGAAGACGCAACTGTCTATGTTAGGAGCCTGGGAACTAGGAGGGCAGCAGAGGAAGAGCGTGTACAAGAGGGTTTTATGCAGGTGGAGCTGTTGGAGAGCAGGCGTGATGTCCAAGCCAAGTTGGTGGAGAAGGACTGTGGTGGCAGGCTGTGTGTGTGCATGGGGGAGGGAGGGATTAAGCCACCAGGACTGAGTTTCTTGGCTCATGGAGATCAACAGCAGCATCTGATAAGCCACAATGCAATGTGCTGTACCAGGCTTTTAGCTGTGCATGGCACATGGTCAAGTGGATCTGCATAGGAGAAGAGAGATGGAAATTAGGAGGCCTCTTGCTTTTGAGATGGATCCAGAAAGAAAAAACATTCAAAAATGTGGGTGCAAATAAAAGCTCATGGCTTTTCAACAGGTCATCAGGGACCCGGCTTTTTGGGACTTCCCCTTAGAGAAAAGTGGATCCCTCCATGTACATTTGGCTCAGCCGAGCTCAGCACCATCTCAGCTCAGCCCAGACACTGCTCCTCGCTGCAGCTGCTGGGCTCAGAGTAATAGTGCTCTAAAAAAAGCCCTTCCTTTCCCACAGCAGCTCTCTCAGCAGCAAGGTGTTCATCTCCTGCTCACTCTGCATGCTCAGACGTCGACAACAGCACCGCTTGGCCACACCACTCCTCTGTGTGCGCAGCAGTGGCTGTTTTTTTTAGAAATGAGATTTCCTTTCCCTCCTACACACCAGCCCAATTGCTCCTTCAGAAAGACCTGTGTCCCCAGCAGCTGCCAATCTGCAAGCCAGGGGCCAAAATTAGGTGATGGAGGGCAGAAGTCCGGAGACTGGAGCAGCTCTTTGCATGGCAATTTCAGCACAGCCAGGGAAGTTTGCAGTGCCAGCACCCAAATTACCCCTTCTCAAGCACCAAGCCACTGTGGACACCCTGTGTGGATGAGGTGCAGGTGAAGGTGGCAGCATGTCTCACATGTCGCATTCCCTGGGGCATCTCTGCTGGTGGGGGAGCAACCTGCTCCTCCTGGCACCCACCCCCTCAGCACCCTCACCCTGGAGAGATGCAGCCACTGAGCCAGAGGGGCCAGCCAGCCTGGAGACATCCCTGTCCCCACTGACCTCTGATGCCCTCACTGCCCTGCGCTCCCTGCAGTCTCCACTCTTCTCCACCATAAGAGGACCTGAGCCATGCCGGCCCTGGGCTGCCAGTTGGGGTCAGGCCAATTGGAGGGGATACCACCATTGCTCTGCTCTCCTTTGCTCTGCCCCTGCTCTCTCCTCACATGAAAGCCAGTTGAACCTCCCACCATCCCAGGTGTCTTTCATCCCTGCCGATGTCCCTCCTGCTCACAGAAAGCAGCATCTGCGTTGCCAGGTGAATGCCTGCAGCCCAGGAGGACACAGAAGGAGACTTGGATGGCTGCAGCCTCAGACAGCCATGCTCTCCAGCTCCGCCATCTCCAGTGTTTCCCACAAACTGGGGTTGGAGAGATATAAAGGATTTGTCTGGAAGTGCAGTTGATGCTCCACAGCTCCTGCTGCCACAGCAAAGATGCATCTCCTCTGTCTTTGAGTGTCTCCTCTGAAGAGAGCTGGGAGAGCTGCTTTCCTCCTGGCTGGTGGGTCCATGTGTCCTGGAAGGGAACTGCTGTCCCCTGCACCTAGTGCTGCCAGGTTTTCCCTCCCTGCTGTCATCAGCCTGGCACATGTGTCTTGGCAAAGTGCTGATCTGAGGGTGGCAGAGGCCATCAATGAAAACTCACGTCCAAGGGGTGGTCGATCCTGCCCTTCTTTAGCCCACACCCACCCATGGGTGGTGCTGGGGGACTGGGCTGAAGAACTCAGCCAGGAAAAGAACCCAGGTGGGTTTCTGGCTCCAGGCAAATGAGGATGGGCTCTACACATCATCAGTCCCCAACACACACCCCGCGATCAAGGGTCCACCCACGCAGTCTTAAACTTCAGACACCAACGGCTCTTACCACTGGGCCGAGACACAATGGTGTGTGAGAGGGGCTGATGCTGTTTGCACAGCCCAGGCCATGAGCAGGCGGGGTAGCTGTGACCCCGAGGGTGCAAAGCAGGGTGGGGGACAAGGGGCAGGAGGCCTTGGCAGGGAGGATGCTCCTCCCCGGGCACAGGCAAACACCCCTCGTGATGCGCTCTCTGAGTGTCCGGAAATGCAGGCGGGGACTCTGCAGGCGCAGCGTGCGCAGTGGGGGCTGAGGCAGGGCCCCCGCTCAGTTGGTCACAGCCTCCGGCTGTGGGGAAGGCTCTGCTAGCCACAGCAATGCAGCAGGAGCAGCCCCAGGCGCGCTGCAAGCCACGGGCCAGGCAGCTCTGGAAGCGCTGTCCCCAGCTGAGAGCAAAGCAGACGCTTCCAGGAGAGGCTGTTGCCGCAGCGCCCCCCAAAATGCTGGGGCAGGTGGCCTGGGACAGGCTGTCTCCTTGTGGGCCTGCCTTGCTGCTGCTGCTGCTGCTGCTGCTGGGTGAGTTGGGGCATGGCTTTGGCGTGGGGCTGAGGCCGGGAGGGCTGCTGAGCGGGGCAGGCCAGGGCCCGTACTGGGCACAGGGGAGGGTGGGCAAAGGCTGTGCGCAGCCGCCGTGCAGCGCTGAGGGGCAGAGCGTCTTGGGTGGGGGAGGAAGACCGTTGCTTCCTCCAGCTCTGGCAGGGCTCTGACTAGAGCAGGTATTCCTCCAACACCTTAAAGGGATTTGGGTGTTAGCAGGAGACTGGGCAGATGCCGGAGTGCTTTAGGGAGCTGAGGCATCCACCTGTTACAGCAACCTCATGGAAAAGGGGCTCGGGTTTTGAAGCAAGGAGGCTGAAGAAACGCAGGGTGGAGACACATGTGTTGAGAAGCTGCCGACCCAGCAAGGAGTCAGTCGTGGTGACCTGGGCAGGGGCATGTAGATGAGCTGGGTCCACGCCCCCTAACCAAAACCCTGTCGTCTCCACGCTGCAGGTGCCAGTGTGACTGCCCAGGATATCTGCAGCTCCTCAGTTGCTGGTGAGCACAGGGATGGGCCAGACAAGGGAGGTGTGCATGGGTGGAGATGGGATGGGAGACAGGGGTGTTCCTCATGGATGAAGCCTCTGAAAGGGGAGTCTCCCACATCCAAGGTGTTTTGCAGCCCCCACAAGAGTATCTTTGGGGCCGGGGCATCCCGTACCAACTCTCCAGGTGACCTACCACCTCCTGACCTCTTCCTGAACACCTCCAATGCTCAGGAGGGAGAAAAGATTCTGGTTCGCTGTTCCATTCACCGGCACTCTCCTGCTAGCCGAATCGTCTTCTGCAAGGACGGGGTGGAGGAGTTCAGCCTGGAAGCCGAATCAGGAGAGCTGACCTACTCCGTTCTCTTGATCATGTCCACGGGGATTGTGGGAACATACAGGTGTGCATACCAGCACAAGACTGAGTTCATCCCAGTGAGGAACTCTGCCCTCAGCGCTCCCCAGTTCCTGATTCTCACAGGTGGGATGTGGTGCTGAGGCACAGGCATCTTGGTCCATAGATCCCAGATGACAGTGAGGACCCTGCTGTGCCCCATAGCGTGTCCCTGGGTAGCTGGGACACTGGGGGTCGGCATGCAGCGAAACAGCCTTCTTTGCTTCGGCAACTCCTCCCAGTCCCGGGAGAGCATCCTGCTCCTCTCCTGCCCCCAGCATCACGCAAAGGGCAGAGGGGTGGTGCCACATCTCATCCAGAGCCACAGCCGTGCGAGGCATTCATTGATTTGTCACATAACTTGATAGATGGTGGATAAGGGCTCCCCAAGGTCCTTTGTCTGTGCGTACCTGGGAGAGCTGGAGACTCTCATCCTGTGCTTTTCTCCTCGCAGGCAGCGGGTCCAGCTCCCAGGCAGAGCCATTGACCGCAGGTGAGTGATTCCCTCCCCGCACACCCAGTGTCCCCCAGCACGAGGCCGAGGGGTGCTGGGCTGCCGGCACCAGCATACGGGCAGGATCCTCAGGCGGGATGTGGCCTGGCTCTAAGGGCACCTCCTGCTCTCGGCTTCCTCTCCCCATGACACCCCCTCTTCCACAACACCTTCTGTCTCTCCCAGCTCCCCATCCCCACCTCGTCCACCCCTTCCCCACAGGCATCGCGCTGGCAGTGGCGGCCGTCTCCCTCCTCCTCCTGGCTGCAGCCACCTACTGTGCCATGAAGAAAGGTGAGTGATTTGGGAAACTGAGAGCAAACAGTGGGGCCAACATGGCGCCCTGATGTGGGGTTGCTACTGGACAAGCAATGCCACTTTAGGATGGGCAGCACCTTACCCCTCTTTCATGGGAAGCTGAGCCCCCAAAAACTTTTCTTGATCACTTAGTGGCGAGCAAATACGCTCAGATGAGGAAGACGAAATGTACCTCTCTCCCAGGAATACATTGGCTGCCAGTGCTCTGGGCACGAGAAGGGAGTCTCCCAAGTGGCCTGAGAGGAGCCAGCTCTGCTCACACACTTGGGCTGCTCCGGTGGCTGCTCTTCTTTGAGCTTGGCCCAAAGCTGCTCAGGGCATGGGAGAAATCAGTCTACGAAACAAGGTTAAGAGTTCCAAATAGAGGCTGGAAAAGTGCCTCTGTGAGTGAGGTGTGGAGGTTCAGCCCATCATCTCCATGGTGCAGCCCAGAGCAGGGAAAGCCAGGGCTGGGCAGTAACTCTGTGCTCCCGCCTCACCCTTTCCTTTCCTTTCAGGGGCGTGCAGAGAGAGGTGCCAAAGGTGAGCAGCAATCCCTCCAGGCTGTGGGGCTGGGGGGTATGGAGAGGGAGGCATTCCAGCTTCCCTGTGGTGGTCCTGGGCTTGTCCTTTGCACGGGGCAGAGTGGTCTTTGTCCATGGGTAAAATCCCTCTCAGGTGGAGGCAGAGAGGAGCAGGGCTTGCCCTGGGCTTCCTTCCAGCCATGGACCTGATGCTAGAAAGCATCATCCCCGGGAATGACCCGAATGATGTCATCACAGCCTGGACATGCACCCAACAACCCCTTTTCCCCCTCCTCTCCAGGCAGCACCAACTTCCCAGACATGAGGCTGAAGTGACCGACGAGAACGAAATACAGTGTGAGTACCACCTCCTCTCTCCGGGTGACCCATGGACCCCTCTTGGAGAATTAGTTCTTCTGGACTGTTTTCCCCTCTCTATTTTCACTTCACCATGATTTCTGCTTCCAAGCAGAGGGCAGCATCTGAGGATATGGGTCCATTGGTGGGCGCTGGTGGGGAAAACATCTCCTTGCTCCCTCTGACACCACAGACTGCAGCAAAGGGGGTGTGCAATGGGTGGGGTAAGGGGGAGGTGGTCTGTGTGCCTCCGTCTATGTTCAGGGTGACTTTGGTTTCACAGGTGGGCGCAGAGCGGCAGATACAGGTCTGCTGGTTGGGCAGAGAGGGACAATGCCGAGGGGTGGGGGAAATGCAGCCAAACCCCAGCATCCCTGCTCCACACGCACGGGTGGAAGGGCACGGTGCTCTGCTGCCCAGAGCGGGGTGAAAGGTGGGGGAAAGAGGGCAGGGCATTGCGTCCTGAGCCCGGGGCATGTGCTGATCAAAGGCGGGGTGGGTCTCACCCAGACCCAGCAGGGCAAGCAAGGGCTAACCAGGTGCTTTTTGCCCCCCAACAGACTCCACCATCGCCCAGTTTGGACGCACCAGGGTGAGTGGTGGCACAGCTTTGGTGCCAGAGGAGGGAGCGGGACCCCAGGGAGGGGCTGTGCTGGTGGGGGTCCCTGCCCATGCCTTGGCCTGGGGAGTCCCACGGGGCTCTTCCCACCGAGGACCCAACCGATGCACTTGCAGAAGAAGACATATGTTTCTGTGCCCACCTGCCCACATCTTGTCACACCTCATTCCCCTTTATGGGTGACAATTCTCCAAAAACACAAGATTTTTTCTACCAAGAAATTTGTTTTTTCTTTCTATTTTCAAAAAGAAAAAGTTCCCTCTTAACAGTATTTCAGCTGCTGCGGTCAAAATTACTCTCACAAGGGGAAGAAATCACATATCCTTAAATGTTTTCAAATATGGAGTTTTTGAGGAGACCTGGGAAAAAAAAAGAACTTGTAAAAAGAAGAACGAAGAAGAAATAAGGGGCCACCTCAGAACACAGTCCTGCCCCAAATGTGCTCTCCTTTTTCCTACCTTGTGGCACACTGGGGTTGGGGCCCGCTGGTGAAATAACATGCTTTCATTTTCCCTCTCAAGCCTCGCGTGCAAGAGATGGACACCACCACAACGTATGCCACGGTGAGCCGCTCTCGCAGCCAGCCCAGATAGCGCTGCAGCATGGCGAGCGCACGGGGAGCCGTGCCCACCTTGGCCTTTTCTCTCCACCAGCTCTTGCTGGGCAATTGCCAGCGCTGGGCTTGGCAGGGCAACGCCTGCCCACAAGCCCTCTCCATGCCAGCCTGTGCGCACCCAACCCTTCCACCCTCACCAGCCCTTCCACACACATCAGAAATGTCTTCTGGATGACTTCCACCAAAACTATATATATGACTCGCACTTACAATTACAACCTATTACATCTAAATGCATATACAGTACATTACATACATTGTGAATGTATACGTAAAGACATCTCCTTCCTCCTGTGTTAAGGAAGATGTGATTAAATAAACTTCATGATACAGCTATGGGTGTGCTGTGATATCTCCCCACAATGATTCACATCTCTACATACGGGTACACAGATGCATATGCACTGAGGTGCTCATACATCCTTGTTAAAACCTATGAGCAATGATGATGTGCTTTTGCTCAAATGAACAATACACTTTTATGAATTTGTATCCTCAATTATATCTCTGTCTTACACAGTCCCCTAAGGAATGGGTTTCAGCTGCCTAAAGACATCCATAGAGACCCAAAGGGGTGTCTGTAGAGCTATGAAGGGACTGTAGAGAGACAGAGGGATGGAAAGGGGAGCTGTCTCTTGCCTGAGCTCAGCCGAAACATCACCAGACTCTCAAAGTTTCATCTTGGCATTCTGTTCCTGCCTGTCTCTTCCTGGCCAAGCTCTCCTTCCCAAACGGAAATCCCAGACAAGACTCCTTTGTTCCCTTCAACAGACCCAATATGCTCCATGCAATTGGAATAGTAAAAGAGCAGGCAAGGTGATGGGGCTGCCTGTGCTGTGTCAGATCATGGTCTTGCGTCAAAATGCTCATCCGTTTGTAGCTCCTGGTTTACATTTCTGCTCAGGCTTTAGCCAGAAAAAGCTTTGCAGGTTTTCACGCTCGATAGCATATGAAGTCCCCATGTCAGCCCCATGATCCAGGTTTCGGTCACAACCCCTGAGAAAGACAGACAGCCGCTCTCAGGGAGACTTCTCACCTGACACCTCTCTACAGATAAGGCAATAAAAAAACCTTCTTTCTCTTTGTGGTGTACCTTCATGCTTTTATTTACAGCTCACAGATCCCCCACGCCATCCCCATTTCCCTGTGCCTCTCTCAGAGGACTTGTGTGGACACCTCCTCCGCCTGCAAAACATGATCTCCACAAAGCTGGCAGCAGGCTGGTTTAGTGGAGAGAGCTCTTGGGTTTTCTGAGGTCGCTCCAAGCAATCATCTTCTGCAGAAGAGCTAACGCCCGGAATTGGTGGGGAACGGCAGAGTTGCAACCCATGAAGGAGCCATCCTGAGCCCCAAAAGGAACATCCAGGAAATGTCCAGAGGTTCTCACGGAGGGGAGAGAGAGCCAGCAAGGATCCATGTGAATGCCATGTCTTGTGTTGAGTAACGTAGAAGCTGGCTGCATCACCTCTCGCTTTCTCATAAGTTGGCATAAAGGGAAGCTTCGGAGCATTTTGGTCGTGACACCTTCAAAATAAAAAAGGCAGCAGCCTTGCTCTCCTGGTGCCCATCACAGCCACAGGCATTGGGCTGGGATGGCACCTTGGAAGGAGACCAATGACAGCCACAGCAGAGGTATGGGAAAATGCCAGCCTCAATGTGGGGGGGCTTAGTTTGCCCTCAAACAGGCCATGACACAGCCCCAAAGACCTTGCACAACGAGAAAGCTTCTGCAAGAGCTGAACTCACCTTAACTCTGCCCAGTTCATCAGTGTTGACATCTGCAGGGAGAACCTGCGTTAGTGTCACACCATCAGCAGGACACGGGAGACAACAACACAGCCCAGGATTGTAAGGGAGAAGCCCCAGGTTTCAATCATAGATATCAGGCTCTGACTGGGACGATTTAGTGAGAAGAGAATTTACCGAGATTGAACTTCTTGGGTATCTATAAGAATGATTTGGAGACTACTGCGGACTGGAGCAGCTGTGCATTGCAAGCGGGGCAGGAAGCCAAAGCAGAAGGACATTGCGGCCGGTGCCAGGAGGGGGAGGGTGCTGGGGGGACTTGTTACACTTACAGCAACTCCGGTCATCAGCAGAAGAGTCCTCAGCGCTACCGGCATCACCGAGCAGTGGTGAGAGAGCAAGGAGAAGGGCTGTTGAGGGTCTATGGCCCCACTGCCATCTCGCAGCAATGGGGCCTTTTGGGTCATTCCCAGGGATGATGCTTTCTTGCATCGGGTCCACAGCTGGAGTCAATGCCAGGCAAACCCTGCTCCTCCCTGCTTCAACCCGAGGGGGGAGCTACCCACGGACACAGACCACGGTGCTCCTTGCCAAGAACCACCCCAGGCCACACGGGATGCCCTTCTCCATCACCCCTAAGCCCTTCAGCCAGGAGGGATTGCTGCTCACCTTTGGCATCTCTCTCTGCAGGTCCCTGCAAGGAAAAGAAAGGGAGATGTGGGGAATGGTCAATGTGGCTTCACCAAGGGGAAATCACGCTTGACCAATGTGATAGCCTGCTCGGATGGCATGCCTGGCTGGGTGGGTGAGGGCAGAGCCGTGGGCGTTGTCCACCTCGACTTCAGCAAGGCTTTTGACGCTGTCTCCCAGAACATCCTCGTAGGGAAGCCTAGGAAGTGTGGGTTAGATGAGTGGGCAGTGGGGTGGATGGAGAAGGGGCTGAATGCGGTGAATGACTTGTGGTGTTCCCCAGGGGTCAGTACTGAGTCCAGTCTTGTTCAACGTATCCGTCAATGAGCCAGACAAGGGAACAGAGTGTACCCGCAGCAAGTTTGCTGGTGACTCAAAGCTGGGAGCAGTGGCTGACACAGCAGTCGGCTGTGCCACCGTACAGCGAGACCTGGAGAGGCTGGAGAGTTGGGTGGAGAGGGACCAAATGAAGTTCAAGAAGGGCAAGTGCAGGGTCCTGCAGCTGGGGAGGAATAACTCCATGCAGCAGTAAGGATTCGGGCTTGACCTCTTGGAAAGCAGCTACACAAGAGGGGGAGCTGGGAGTGCTGGTGGACAAGAAGTTGACCACGAGACAGCAATGTGCCCTTGTGGCCAAGAAGCCCAATGGTCTCCTGGGATGCATTAGAAAGAGCGTGGCCAGCAGGTCGAGGGAGGTCATCCTCCCCCTCTACTCTGCCCTGGGGAGGCCACATGTGTATGAGTACTGTGTCCAGTTCGGGGCTCCCCAGTTCAAGAAAGACAGGGAACTACTGGAAAGAGTCCAGCAGAGGGCTACCAAGATGATGAAGGGCAGGAGCATCCCTCTGATGAGGCAAAGCTGGAGAGCCGGGTCTATATAGGCCAGAGAAGAGAAGGCTGAGAGGGGATCTCATCAATGCTGAGCAATATCTAAAGGGCGGGTGTCAAGAGGATGGGGCCAGACTCTTTCCAGTGGTGCCCGTTGACAGGACCAGGAGCAATGGGAACAGGCTGGAACACAGGAAGTTCTGTCTCAACATGAGGTAAAACTTTATGACTTTGAGGGTGGTAGAGCATAGCAGCAGGAAAATGTCTGTGTGGGGCAGGGATGTATTTGGTATCTCCCCCTCAATTTTGGTATCCAAACCATCTCACAAGGCAGGAAGTTTTCCCCCTCTCTGAAAGTTTGCTACCTCTAGGTGATGAAGGAAAGTTTTGAGGGGCTCAGCTTCCTCTGAAACAGGAGTAAAGAGCTGCGCATCCTAAACGGGCATTGCTCACACAGCAACAGCCCCACATCAGGGTGCCATTTTGGCCCCACTGTTTACCCTGAATTTCCCCAAATCGCTCACCTTTCTTCACGGCACAGTAGGTGGCTGCAGCCAGGAGGAGGAGGGAGACGGCCGCCACTGCCAGCGCGATGCCTGTGGGGAAGGGGTGGACGAGGCGGGGATGGGGAGCTGGGAGAGACAGAAGGTGTTGGGGAACAGGGGTTGTCATGGGGAGAGGAAGCCGAGAGCAGGATGTGCCCTTAGAGCCAGGCCACATCCCGCCTGAGGATCCTGCCCGTATGCTGGTGCCGGCAGCCCAGCACCCCTCGGCCTCGTGCTGGGGGACACTGGGTGTGCGGGGAGGGAATCACTCACCTGCGGTCGATGGCTCTGCCTGGGAGCTGGACCCGCTGCCTGCGAGGAGAAAGGCACAGGCTGAGAGTCTCCAGCTCTCCCACGTCCTGCCCAGACTCAGCACCTGTGGGACCCCCTCTTCCTCCACATATTGACAGTCGTGACAAATCAATGAATTTCTCGCACGGCTGTGGCTCTGGATGTGATGTGGCACCACCCCTCTGCCCTTTGCGTGATGCTGGGGGCAGGAGAGGAGCAGGATGCTCTCCCGGGACTGGGAGGAGTTGCGCCAGTGGCAAAGGCTTCTCTGAGCATCACCACTGCCCAGGCAAATACCATGGGGCACAGAGGGGTTCCCAGCCTCAACTGGGGTCATTGAGGCTCTGCAGCGGAGCGTGCTTGGGTCCCATGGGACGCCTCACCTGTGACAGTCAGGTTCCGTGGAGTGCTGAGGGCAGAGCTCCTCAGTGGATATTGCTCATTTTTGTGCTCATACCCACATCTGTACATCCCCGTGCTCCCCACCGTTATGTTCAAGAGCACTGAGTAGGTCAACTGTCCCCATTCGGCTTCCCGGCTGAACTCCTCCACCCCATTCTTGCAGAAGACGATTCGGGTAGCAGGAGAGTGCCCGTCAATGGCGCAGCGAAGCACAACCTGTTCTCCCTCCCGTGCGTTGGAGGTGTTCAGGAAAAGTTCAGGAGGCGGGAGGTCACCTGGAGAGATGGCACAGGGATGTCCCAGGCAAGAGATGCTATTTTGGGGGCTTCAAAATGCAGGGCAAGAGTCTCCTCTTGGGGGGTTCACAAATGGGAATCAACACCCTCTCCCTTCCCATCTCCAGTCCTTCGCCCTTTCTTTTTCTGCAAACATCCCTGTGCTCACCATCCCCTGCGGAGCTGCAGATGTCCTGCGCGGTCACACTGGCACCTACACCACGGGGCAGAGAGGGGGTTGGTTAGAGGTACAGTGACCCGGCTCATCCAGCTGACCGTGCTTGTCTGCACAGCTGAGTCATTACTGGGTGAGCACCATCCGACCCTTGAGTGTCCATGAGGCAACTCCTCAGTCTCCTTCTTTGAAACCTCCCGCAGCCCATTTTTTGTGGGTTTGGCGATCCAGCTGTCTTTGCCTCTTTTGTCTCAAATCTCTGCCCCACCGTACCCATTTCTGCTCCAGCTCGGAATCATGGCACTGAAGGGACGCAAATGAAGAGCTACACAACATCGCGTGCGCTACCTGTCTCTCTGCTCCCGTCACAGAGCACCACAGGCAGAAAGCATCTTCTATCCCCACATGACAGTTGTCATCACCACCAGGAAAGGCATTTTCCTTTTAATTCAGCACAATACAAATGACAAAGCTCTGTCCCTCCACCCTCCCTGTGATCATGTCCCTGAAGACGGTTTCTCTCGGTGCGCAATACAGAACATGAAAAGTAATTCAGTTACAAAGAAAAGAAAACAAAGCAGTTGTACATCCCCCCATTTTGTTGCAACATAGGGGATGTGAACACACAATTTGAGTCTGATGAAAGCACCATGGAGCCAGTGGTCTGTTGAAGCTGGGGAAGTACCCCGAGAGGTGTTCCTCGCACAGCTTCTGGGCATAAAAATCAAGGTCAGACACAACTGTGCACACATCTTTGCACAACGGAATGCACTACATCTTCTTTGCAACTCCTCCTCTCATTTCTCCCAGCTCTCCACCAAGCCAAGTCCCCATGCCCCGCTCCCAAAGCCTGGCAGCCCCATCCCCGTCCCGCAGACGTGCCCGGCTCCCACTCACCCAACAGCAGCAAGGCCATGCTGGGCAGATGCAGCACGGGCGCCCAAGCTGCCCTCCGCGCCGGCCCCTTGCCCATCCCTGCCTGCCCGCAGCTGGCAGGCTCTGCTTTCTGAGCAGCTGAGAGCGCTGCACAAGAGGTGTCTGCTCTGGGCTTTGCTGTGCCTGGGAACAACCCACATGTGGCCGGAGGCGCCGTCCCACAAAGAGGAGCCTATTGGAGGTCCCCTGCTGTCCCCTGCGCATCATCTCAGGCTTTTCTTTGTGCCTGTCCTGACTCGTTCTCCTGCTGTGCGTTGGCTGCACAGCCTGAGGTCATCTTTTGCCATTGGGATCTGAGGGCTGCCAAGAAGCAGCCTCTGCCTGCCTCTCTACCTTGCAAAACACACGTCTGGGACCACTTTCCCCATGGGTCCTCTCCCACCCCACCACTACACATCTCACTCTGCAAGTAGAGTGGACTGGTGGGTCTGGGAAGACGCAACTGTCTATGTTAGGAGCCTGGGAACTAGGAGGGCAGCAGAGGAAGAGCGTCTATAAGAGAGTTTTGTGCAGGTGGAGCTGTTGGAGAGCAGGCATGATGGCCAAGCCAAGTTGGTGGAGAAGGACTGTGGTGGCAGGCTGTGTGTGTGCATGGGGGAGGGAGGGATTTAGCCTCCAGGACTGAGTTTCTTGGCTCATGGAGATCAACACCAGCATCTGATAAGCCACAATGCAATGTGCTGTACCAGGCTTTTAGCTGTGCATGGCACATGGTCAAGTGGATCTGCATAGGAGAAGAGAGATGGAAATTAGGAGGCCTCTTCCATTTGTGATGGATCCAGAAAGAAAAAACACACAAAAATGTGAGTGCAGATGAAAGCTCATGGCTTTTCAACAGGTCATCAGGGACCCGGACTTTCGGGACTTCCCCTTAGAGAAAAGTGGATCCCTCCATGTACAATTGGCTCAGCCGAGCTCAGCACCATCTCAGCTCAGCGCAGACACTGCTCCTCGCTGCAGCTGCTGGGCTCAGAGTGATATTGCTCTAAAAAACCCCTTCCTTTCCCACAGCAGCTCTCTCAGCAGCAAGGTGTTCATCTCCTGCTGTCACTGTTCGTCACTCTGCAATGCTCAGACGTCGACAACACCACCGCTTGGCCACACCACTCCTCTGTGTGCACAGCAGTGGCTGTTTTTTTTAGAAATGAGATTTCCTTTCACTCTTACATACCAGCCCAATCGCTCCTTCAGAAAGACCTGTGTCCCCAGCAGCTGCCAATCTGCAAGCCAGGGGCCAAAAATAGGTGATGGATAAGAGAGGGCTGGAGACTGGAGCAGCTCGTTGCATGGCTCTGATCCCAGCTGGCTGTGTTCTGCCCTGGCTGATGAAGAAGACAGGCTGCTTCTTTCCACCCTGCTTCGGAAGGCATTTTCAGCACAGCCAGGGAGGTTTGGAGTGCCAGCACCCAAATTACCTCTTCTCAAGCACCATGCCACATGGTGGATGATGTGCAGGTGAAGGTGGCTGCATATCACACACCCCCCCATCCCCTGAAACATCTCTGCTGGTGGGGGAGCAACCGGTTCCTCCTGGCACCCACCCCCTCAGCACCCTCACCCTGGAGAGATGCAGCCACTGAGCCAGAGGGGCCAGCCAGCCTGGAGACATCCCTGTCCCCACTGCCCTCTGATGACCTCACTGCCCTGCGCTCCCTGCAGTCCCCACTCCTCTCCACCATAAGAGGACCTGAGCCATGCCGGCCCTGGGCTGCCAGTTGGGGTCAGGCCAATTGGAGGGGATACCACCATTGCTCTGCTCTCCTTTGCTCTGCCCCTGCTCTCTCCTCACATGAAAGCCAGTTGAACCTCCCACCATCCAAGGTGTGTTTAATCCCTGCCGATGTCCCTCCTGCTCACAGAAAGCAGCATCTGCATTGCCAGGTGAATGCCTGCAGCCCAGGAGGACACAGAAGGAGACTTGGATGGCTGCAGCCTCAGACAGCCATGCTCTCCAGCTCCTGCCTCTCCAGCGTTTCCCACAAATTGGGGTTGGAGAGATATAAAGGATTTGTCTGGAAGTGCACAGTTGATGCATCTCCTCTGTCTTTGAGTGTCTCCTCTGAAGAGAGCTGGGAGAGCTGCTTTCCTCCTGGCTGGTGGGTCCACGAGTCCTGGAAGGGAACTGCTGTCCCCTGCACCTGGTGCTGCCAGGTTTTCCCTCCCTGCTGTCATCAGCCTGGCACATGTGTCTTGGCAAAGTGCTGATCTGAGGGTGGCAGAGGCCATCAATGAAAACTCATGTCCAAGGGGTGGTCGATCCTGCCCTTCTTTAGCCCACACCCACCCATGGGTGGTGCAGGGGGACTGGGCTGAAGAACTCAGCCAGGAAAAAAACCCAGGTGGGTTTCTGGCTCCAGGCAAATGAGGGTGGGCTCTACACATCATCAGTCCCCAACACACACCCCACGATCAAGGGTCCACCCACGGAGTCTTAAACTTCAGACACCAACGGTTCTTACCACTGGGCCGAGACACAATGGTGTGTGAGAGGGGCTGATGCTGTTTGCACAGCCCAGGCCATGAGCAGGCGGGGTAGCTGTGACCCCGAGGATGCAAAGCAGGGTGGGGGACAAGGGGCAGGAGGCCTTGGCAGGGAGGATGCTCCTCCCCGGGCACAGGCAAACACCCCTCGTGATGCGCTCTCTGAGTGTCCGGAAATGCAGGCGGGGACTCTGCAGGCGCAGCGTGCGCAGTGGGGGCTGAGGCAGGGCCCCCGCTCAGTTGGTCACAGCCTCCGGCTGTGGGGAAGGCTCTGCTAGCCACAGCAATGCAGCAGGAGCAGCCCCAGGCGCGCTGCAAGCCACGGGCCAGGCAGCTCTGGAAGCGCTGTCCCCAGCTGAGAGCAAAGCAGACGCTTCCAGGAGAGGCTGTTGCCGCAGCGCCCCCCAAAATGCTGGGGCAGGTGGCCTGGGGCAGGCTGTCTCCTTGTGGGCCTGCCGTGCTGCTGCTGCTGCTGCTGCTGCTGGGTGAGTTGGGGCATGGCTTTGGCGTGGGGCTGAGGCCGGGAGGGCTGCTGAGCAGGGCAGGCCAGGGCCCGTGCTGGGCACAGGGGAGGGTGGGCAAAGGCTGTGCGCAGCCGCCGTGCAGCGCTGAGGGGCAGAGTGTCTTGGGTGGGGGAGGAAGACCGTTGCTTCCTGCAGCTACCACGCAGCTCTGAGCAAAGCTCAGATTTTTCCAACTCCTCCAAGGGGTTCAGGTCATAGCGTGAGAGCTGAAAGATGCTAGAGCACATTTGGGAGCATTTGCCACCAACCGGGAACAACTGACGCATGGAAAATCGGCTTGGGGTGCTGTCATACCGGGAGAGAAAGGAGATGCAGCTAGAGCTGCATGGGTGGGAAGGTGTTTGCCCAGTAAGGCCTCAGCACGTGGAACCTGGGAAGGTGAAGGTGGCTGAGCCAGGTCGCTGCCTGTCTAACCAAAACCTTCTCTGCCCCATGCTGCAGGTGCCGGCTCAACCTCCCAGGAGATCTGCAACTCCTCGAGTGATGGTAAGCACAGGGATGGGTTCAGAAAAAGGAGTGGTGAAGGGAAAAGAATTTTATTGCCCATGTGCGCCCCTGGAGAGGAGCCTGGACAACAGTAACTCTGGCCTGGGGCCATCTCTCCAGGTTACCTCCCACCTCCCGACCTCTTCCTGAACACCTCCACCGCTCAAGAGGGAGAACAAGTTTCTTTTTGCTGTTCCATCGAGGCACGCTCTCCTGCTACCCAAATTGTCTTCTGCAAGGATGGCGTGGAGCATTTCAGTGTGAAAGTCCAAAGGAGACATTCGATCTACTCCGTGCTCTTGACCATGACGATGGAGAGCACGGGGACCTACAGATGTGGGTACCAGCACAAGATTGCCTTCAACCGAGTGAGGAACTCTTTCCTCAGCATTCCCCAGTTCCTGACTGTCAGAGGTGAGGCGTTGCACTGGGTCACAGGCAGGAAGCATTCCTGGGCCCCACAGCCCTCAGATGGCAGTGAGGACCCTGTTGTTCCCCATAGCGTGTCCCTGGGTAGTGCGGATACTGGGATCAGCGTGCAGTGAACTGCCCAGCCTTTGCCACCGGGGTAACTCCTCCCAGTCCCGGGAGAGCATCCTGCTCCTCTCCTGCCCCCAGCATCACGCAAAGGGCAGAGGGGTGGTGCCACATCTCATCCAGAGCCACAGCCGTGTGAGGCATTCATTGATTTGTCACGCCGGTCGATAGATGGAGGATGAGGGGGTCCCCACAGGTGCTGAGTCTGGGCAGGATGTGGGAGAGCTGGAGACTCTCAGCCTGTGCCTTTCTCCTCGCAGGCAGCGGGTCCAGCTCCCAGGCAGAGCCATCGACCGCAGGTGAGTGATTCCCTCCCCGCACACCCAGTGTCCCCCAGCACGAGGCCGAGGGGTGCTGGGCTGCCGGCACCAGCATACGGGCAGGATCCTCAGGCGGGATGTGGCCTGGCTCTAAGGGCACCTCCTGCTCTCGGCTTCCTCTCCCCATGACACCCCCTCTTCCCCAACACCTTCTGTCTCTCCCAGCTCCCCATCCCCGCCCCGTCCACCCCTTCTCCACAGGCATTGCGCTGGCAGTGGCGGCCGTCTCCCTCCTCCTCCTGGCTGCAGCCACCTACTGTGCCATGAAGAAAGGTGAGTGATTTGGGAAACTGAGAGCAAACAGTGGGGCCAAAATGCCGCCCTGATATGGGGTTGCTACTGGGCGACCAATGCCACTTTAGGATGGGCAGCTCCTTACCCCTGTTTCATGGGAAGCTGAGCCCCCAAAAACTTTTCTTGATCACCTCGTGGGGAGCAAATATGCTCAGATGAGGAAGACGAAATGTACCTCTCTCCCAGGAATACATTGGCTGCCAGTGCTCTGGGCACGAGAAGGGAGTCTCCCAAGTGGCCTGAGAGGAGCCAGCTCTGCTCACACACTTGGGCTGCTCCGGAGGCTGCTCTTCTTTGAGCTTGGCCCAAAGCTGCTCAGAGCATGGGAGAAATCAGTCTACGAAACAGGGTTGAAAGTTCCAAATAGAGGCTGGAAAAGTGCCTCTGTGAGTGAGGTGTGGAGGTTCAGCCCATCATCTCCATGGTGCAGCCCAGAGCAGGGAAAGCCAGGGCTGGGCAGTAACTCTGCGTTCCCGCCTCACCCTTTCCTTTCCTTGCAGGGGCGTGCAGAGAGAGGTGCCAAAGGTGAGCAGCAATCCCTCCTGGCTGTGGGGCTGGGGGGGATGAGGAGGGAGGCATTCCAGCTTCCCTGTGGTGGTCCTGGGGTAGTCCTTTGCACGGGCAGAGTGGTCTTTGTCCATGGGTAAAATCCCTCTCAGGTGGAGGCAGAGAGGAGCAGGGCTTGCCCTGGGCTTCCTTCCAGCCATGGACCTGATGCTAGAAAGCATCATCCCCGAGAATGACCCGAATGATGTCATCACAGCCTGGACACGCACCCAAAAACCCTTTTCCTCCTCCTCTCCAGGCAGCACCAACTTCCCAGACATGAGGCTGAAGTGACCGACGAGAACGAAATACAGTGTGAGTACCACCTCCTCTCTCTGGGTGACCCATGGACATCTCTTGGAGAATTAGTTCTTGTGAACGTTTTTCCCTCTCTGTATTTTCACTTCACCATGATTTCTGCTTCCAAGCAGAGGGCAGCAGCTGAGAATGTGGGTCCATTGGTGAGCGCTGGTGGGGAAAACATCTCCTTGCTCCCTCTGACACCACAGGCTGCAGCAAAGTGGGGCTGCGGTGTGTGGGGTAAGGGGGAGGTGGTCCGTGTGCCTCCGTCTATGTTCAGGGTGACTTTGGTTTCACAGGTGGGCGCAGAGCGGCAGATACAGGTCTGCTGGTTGGGCAGAGAGGGACAATGCCGCGGGGTGGGGGAAATGCAGCCAAACCCCAGCATCCCTGCTCCACACGCACGGGTGGAAGGGCACGGTGCTCTGCTGCCCAGAGCGGGGTGAAAGGTGGGGGAAAGAGGGCAGGGCATTGCGTCCTGAGCCCGGGGCATGTGCTGATCAAAGACGCGGTGGGTCTCACCCAGACCCAGCAGGGCAAGCAAGGGCTAACCAGGTGCTTTTTGCCCCCCAACAGACTCCACCATCGCCCACGTTGGACGCACCAGGGTGAGTGGTGGCACAGCTTTGGTGCCAGAGGAGGGAGCGGGACCCCAGGGAGGGGCTGTGCTGGTGGGGGTCCCTGCCCATGCCTTGGCCTGGGGAGTCCCACGGGGCTCTTCCCACCGAGGACCCAACCGATGCACTTGCAGAAGAAGACATATGTTTCTGTGCCCACCTGCCCACATCTTGCCACACCTCATTCCCCTTTATGGGTGACAATTCTCCAACAACACAAGATTTTTTCTACCAAGAAATTATTTTTTTCTTTTCATTTTCAAAAAGAAAAAATTCCCTTTTAACAGTGTTTCACTGGCTGCGGTCAAAATTACCCTCACAAGTCGAAGAAATCACATATCCTGAAATGTTTTCAAATATGTAGTTTTTGAGGAGACCTGGGAAAAAAAAAATATAGAACTTGTAAAAACAAGAACGAAGTAGAAATAAGGGTCCACCTCAGAACACAGTCCTGCCCCACATCTGCTCTCCTTTTTCCTACCTTGTGGCACACTGGGCTCGCAGCCAGCACCTGAAATAACATGCTTTCATTTTCCCTCTCAAGCCTCGCGTGCAAGAGATGGACACCACCACAACGTATGCCCCGGTGAGCCGCTCTCGCAGCCAGCCCAGATAGCGCTGCAGCATGGCGAGCGCACGGGGAGCCGTGCCCACCTTGGCCTTTTCTCTCCACCAGCTCTTGCTGGGCAATTGCCAGCGCTGGGCTTGGCAGGGCAACGCCTGCCCACAAGCCCTCTCCATGCCACCCTGTGCGCACCCAACCCTTCCACCCTCACCAGCCCTTCCCACACACATCAGAAATGTCTTCTGCATGACTTCCACCAAAACTATATCTATGACTCGCACTTACAGTTACAACCTCTTACATCGAAATGCATATACAGTACATTACATACATTGTGAATGTACACGTAAAGACATCTCCTTCCTCCTGTGTTAAGGAAGATGTGTTTAAATAAACTTCATGATACAGCTATGGGTGTGCTGTGATATCTCCCCACAATGATTCACATCTCTACGCACAGGTACACAGATGCATATGCACTGAGGTGCTCGTACATCATCGTTAAAAGCTCTGAACAATGATGATGTGGTTTTGCTCAAATGAACAATAAATTTTTATGAATTGTATCCCCAACCGCACCTCTGTCTTACAGAGTCCCCTAAAGGAATGGGTTTGAGCTGCCCAAAGACATCCGTAGAGACCTAAAGGGGTGTCTGTAGAGCTCTGAAGGGACTGTAGAGAGACACGGGGATGGAAAGGGGAGCTGTCTCTTGCCTGAGCTCAGCTGAGACATCTACCAGACTCTAAAAGCATCATCTTGGCATTCTGCTCCTGCCTGTCTCTTCCTGGCCAAGCTCTCCTTCCCAACCGGAAATCCCAGACAGGACTCCTTTGTTGCCTTCACCACACCCAAAAGGCTCCATGCAATTGGAATATTAAAAGAGCAGGCAAGGTGATGGGGCTGCCTGTGCTGTGTCAGATCATGGTCTTGCATCATAATTCTGATCCGTTTGTAGCTCCTGGTTTGCATTCATGCTGAGGCTTTAGCCAGAAAAAGCTTTGCAGGTTTTCACGCTGGATGGCATATGAAGTCCCCATGTCAGCCCCATGCACCAGGTTTGGGTCACAACCCCTGAGAAAGACAGACAGCCGCTCTCAGGGGGACATTTCACCTGACACTTCTCCTGGCATAAGGCAATAAAAAAACCTTCTTTCTCTCTGGGCTGTACCTTCACGCCGATCACGGCCAAAGACCCTGGGGCTGGGATGGCACCTTGGATGGATGGAATGACAACCACAGCAGAGCAAAGCTTCTGCAAGAGCTGAACTCACCTCAAATCCGACCACTTCGTCAATGGTGACATCTGGAGGGAGAATCAGAGTTAGTGTCCAATGACCACCACATCGTTGGAGACATGCAAGTACAGGTTTTAAGAGGGGAGACACAGGTTTCAAGATGGCATGGGGACTACTTCTCACAAAGTTGGTTTCTTGAGATATAAATTAATGGGAATATAATGAATATTTTATAAGACCATAAAATATGGGACCAGCTCTGCATTGCAAGTGAGGACACTGAAGCAGAAGAATGTTGAGCCTGGTGCGTGCCGAGGGGTGAGGGGGCAGAGGGCTTTCTTACACTTACAGTAACTCCCATTGTCAGCAGCAGAGTCTGCAGCACTACCAGTATCACGGAGAGGTGTGGAGAGAGCGGGGAGAAAAGGTGTTGAGGGTCTGCGGCCCCACTGCCGTCCCACAGCAATGGGGCCTTTTGGGTCATTCCCAGGGATGATGCATGCAGATGGGTCCATGGCAAGCCCTGATCCTCCCTGCCTGCCACCCAGGGGATGCCACCCATGGACACAGACGATGCTTCCTCGTGCCAAGGACCACCCATGAGAACCGTGTATGCCCCTGTCTCCATCCCCCCAGCCCCATAGCCTGGAGGGATTGCTGCTCACCTTTGGCACCTCTCTCTGCACGCCCCTGCAAGGAAAGGAAAGGGTGAGGCGGGAACGCAGAGTTACTGCCCAGCCCTGGCTTTCCCTGCTCTGGGCTGCACCATGGAGATGATGGGCTGAACCTCCACACCTCACTCAGGGATGGGGTTTTCCAGCCCAGGCTACGTAACCGTGAGTCCAGTTTGCAAAATTGGAAAGCCCAACTGCTGAGGACCATGCGTCTCTGCTCAGGAAACTTAGAGAAGACATTCTTGTGCTGGGAACAAACGCCTGCCTGGGAGAGGAATGCATTCGCTATATCCCTGCCAACTTTGGCATGTAAGCGCAACCACCCTGGAGGAAAAGTCTTCTTCATCTCCGCACCTTTGCTCCCCTCAGGTGACAAAGGAAAGGCCTGAGAGCTTCAGCTTCCCATGAAACGGAGGTAAGGTGCTGGCTGTCCTAAACTGGCATGGGTCAGACAGCAGCAGCCCTACAACAGGGTGCCATTATGGCCTCCAGATTAACCCTGCATTTCCCCAAATCGCTCACCTTTCTTCACGGCACAGTAGGTGGCTGCAGCCAGGAGGAGGATGGAGATGGCCGCCACTGCCAGCGCGATGCCTGTGGGGAAGGGGTGGACGAGGCGGGGTTGGGGAGCTGGGAGAGACAGAAGGTGTTGTGGAAGAGGGGGTGTCATGGGGAGAGGAAGCCGAGAGCAGGAGGTGCCCTTAGAGCCAGGCCACATCCCGCCTGAGGATCCTGCCCGTATGCCCCAGCATCCCTTGGCCCGATTCTGCCAATTGCCCTGCCTGGGAGCTGGACCCGCTGCCTGCGAGGAGAAAAGCACAGGCTGAGAGTCTCCAGCTCTCCCAGGTACGCACAGACAAAGGACCTTGGGGAGCCCTTATCCACCATCTATCAAGTTCTGTGACAAATCAATGAGTGCCTCGCACGGCTGTGGCTCTGGATGAGATGTGGCACCACCCCTCTGCCCTTTGCGTGATGCTGGGGGCAGGAGAGGAGCAGGATGCTCTCCCGGGACTGGGAGGAGTTGCCGAAGTAAAGAAAGCTGAGTTTCGCTGCACGCTGACCCTTAGTGTCCCAGCTGCCCAGGGACATGCTATGGGGAATAACAGGGTCCTCACTGTCATCTGGGGTCTATGGACCAAGATGCCTGTGCCTCAGCACCACGTCCCACCTGTGAGAATCAGGAACTGGGGAGCGCTGAGGGCAGAGTTCCTCACTGGGCTGAACTCAGTCTTGTGCTGGTATGCACACCTGTATGTTCCCACAATCCCCGTGGACATGATCAAGAGAACGGAGTAGGTCAGCTCTCCTGATTCGGCTTCCAGGCTGAACGTCTCCACCCCGTCCTTGCAGAAGACGATTCGGCTAGCAGGAGAGTGCCGGTGAATGGAACAGCGAACCAGAATCTTTTCTCCCTCCTGAGCGTTGGAGGTGTTCAGGAAGAGGTCAGGAGGTGGTAGGTCACCTGGAGAGATGGCACGGGGATGCCCCGGGCCCAGAGATACTCTTGTGGGGGCTGCAAAACACCTTGGATGTGGGAGGGGAAGACTCCCCTTTCAGAAGCTTCATCCATGAGGAACACCCGTCTCTCCCATCCCATCTCCACCCATGCACACCTCCCTTGTCTGGCCCATCCCTGTGCTCACCAGCAACTGAGGAGCTGCAGATATCCTGGGCACTCACACTGGCACCTGCAGCGTGGAGATGACAGGGTTTTGGTTAGGGGGGCATGGACGCAGCTCATCTACATGCCCCTGCCCAGGTCACCACGACTGACTCCTTGCTGGGTCGGCAGCTTCACAACACACGTGTCTCCACCCTGCGTTTCTTCAGCCTCCTTGCTTCAAAACCCGAGCCCCTTTTCCATGGGGTTGCTGTAACAGGTGGATGCCTCAGCTCCCTAAAGCACTCCGGCATCTGCCCAGTCTCCTGCTGACACCCAAATCCCCTTAAGGTGTTGGAGGAATACCTGCTCTAGTCAGAGCCCTGCCAGAGCTGGAGGAAGCAACGGTCTTCCTGCCCCCACCCAAGACACTCTGCCCCTCAGCGCTGCACGGCGGCTGCGCACAGCCTTTGCCCACCCTCCCCTGTGCCCAGCACGGGCCCTGGCCTGCCCCGCTCAGCCGCCCTCCCGGCCTCAGCCCCACGCCAAAGCCATGCCCCAACTCACCCAGCAGCAGCAGCAGCAGCAGCAGCAAGGCAGGCCCACAAGGAGACAGCCTGCCCCAGGCCACCTGCCCCAGCATTTTGGGGGGCGCTGCGGCAACAGCCTCTCCTGGAAGCGTCTGCTTTGCTCTCAGCTGGGGACAGCGCTTCCAGAGCTGCCTGGCCCGTGGCTTGCAGCGCGCCTGGGGCTGCTCCTGCTGCATTGCTGTGGCTAGCAGAGCCTTCCCCACAGCCGGAGGCTGTGACCAACTGAGCGGGGGCCCTGCCTCAGCCCCCACTGCGCACGCTGCGCCTGCAGAGTCCCCGCCTGCATTTCCGGACACTTAGATACTGGAGCACAAGCCGTGTTTGCCTCCAGAGCAGCATCCTCACTGCCAAACCCTCCTGACCCTTCTCCCCCACTCTTCTTTTCCCTTTTCTGACTGCTGCTCCCAGCTCTCCTTCAATGTGGATGTCATCCTCCGGGGAAACCTGGGCAGAGTCAAAATTTGCTGCAGAGTTCTGGCCATGGTAGTCAAGGGCACGGGGGCCCAGCTGGTGTTCTCCTCAATCCTTCTGTCGAGGTGTGCAAGGGTGTGAGGAGGAAGGTACTGATATCATCGGTTAATGAGCTGTGAAGGTGGTTTGGGCAGCAGGGTTCTGTGGCTATGACCAATGAACCCTATTTGCAGATGAGCGTCCACTGGGGAGTGATGGGACCCACCGCTCCAAGCATGGCAGAGCTGCTTTTGCCAATGGGATGTCTGAGCCCATAAGGAGGGCTTTAAACTGAGGATGATGGCGGTAGGTGGAGGGGAGTCTCTGTGGCAGTGCTGTGAGGGAGTGACAGATGGGGTTGATGAGCAAAGGCCATGGGGTGATGTGAGAGGAATGAAACACAGACTCAAAAAATGGGGCTAAAGCGGGGTGACCTCCAGCACTTGCATTTCAACAAGGAAGTGCCTACAAGACACCAGTTTGGAGAATTCCCCCCAACCCCTTTCTAGGCTGTCAACCTCCGGAGGTGCTTCATTGACATGTGTGCCCTCTAACGCAGGACGTATGGGGAACAGAGATGATGAGCTGGAGACCTGCGTGCAGTTTCAGGGCTACAAGCTTGTTGAGATGAGGGAGATGTGGCTTGAGATCTCAGCCATCCTCAGATCGGCACTTTTCCCAGTCCCATTGGCAGGTGCAATGCCATCACGGAGGGAAACCCTTGGGATGGCAGCTTCTTCCCAGCACACGTGGCCCCCCAGCCAGGAGTAAAGCAGCTCTCCCAGCTCTCCTCACAGGGTTACCTCAAAGACAGAGGAGACACATCAACCTTGACTACAACTGACACACTTCCCACCAAGATGCCTCTTCAAGGGACACCGCAACTGGCTATCCGGTGTCCAGGAACCCACCTTGACTGCTCTCATATCAAGCCTGGCTTTTTTTTATGGGCAGCACTTTGCTCCTCTGAGCACTGCAGTGGCCTATTTGGACCTCCAAGGTGTAGGCTGGTTATTGAGAAGGAGAGGAGGCTCTGTTGTGTCCCCCTGTTGGGTGGTTGAGTGTACGTAAGTGGAGACAGGGCTTTGCTGCAGATACTGCATAGCCTGGAGCTGCAGATCATGCACCCGTGTGTGGCAGGTGGCACACGAGAGGCCAGGTCTGCAGGAGCACCCTGTGGTGATTGCCCTGGGACAAGAAAGCCAGATTTGGGGCAGCCTGCGCCCATCCTTGGGGCACGAAACGGACACACTTCAGAGCCCGGTGGCTAATTAGTTATTGCGCGGCATAGAGGAACACAGAGCAAAAGCGGTGTTGTAAACCAGAGTGCAGACACTGTTCAGAGCAATGACCATCAAAACCTGAGAGCAATTATGAGAACCTTCATCAGAGACAGCCCTGGCTTTTTATATCTTCAGCTAGTGCAGAGATCTCCCATCTGATAACTAACCCTACACGGCCATTTTAGACCACTTCCTCACATGTACTGCTAACGTACGTCCTTTACCTCAATGCAAAAGAGCTGCTTATTAATAGTCTGAGTTCAGAGGTCAGGAATGCTCATGGTGAGTAATTGTTACTGTGGCTTTTAACAGCTAAATTAACATTGGAGCAGGATTCCCTAACCTGTCTACAAGCCATCTCCAGCTGGATGAGCAAATCCCGTTTCACATCCTGGGTATATGGGCACAGCGTGACTTTATTTTTCTTTCTCGGGGCATCTCTCATTGCGTCCCACTCACTTTCACATTTTCTTGACAAACTTTGTTTTCAGATTTACACACTATCCGCAGTCCTCTAATTTGTTTAATTGCATATGTCTCTATTTTGTGGTCTCAGTCTGTAGAAGTACAGCTGGAACTTGGTTTCAGCTCTCGTAGTCTTTACAAACTTAATGACATGACATTGATTATAGCAATAATGGACTGACAAGAAGCAATGGCTTCTCATTTTCATTTTCATTCTCCCCTTTAGCCTGTAGCCATAAGGAAAAAAATAGCAAAACCTGAGGAAACACAAAATAATTTAGGTCGGAAGGGACCTCTGGAGGTCATCTAGCCCAATGCCCTGATCAAACCAAGTCTAGTTAGATGAGGATACTTGAGTCTTGAACTCCTCCAAGGGTGGAATTTCCTCAGCTTTTTCTAATATTTGACCACCCTCATGATAAAAAGGTTCAAAAAAAAAATCTCCTCCTGTACTTCAGGAGGGCTAACTTTGATCTCTTCAAGAAACTGCTTGGAGAAATCTCATGGGTGAGGGCTCTAGAGGGTAGGGAGATGCAAGACAGCTGGCTGATATTTAAGCATCACTTCCTCTAAGCTCAGCATCGGTGCATCCCTACGAGCAAGAAATCAGGCACAGGAAGTATGAGACCTGCATGGCTCAGCAGGGAGTTTCTGAAAAAGCTCAGGTGGAAGAAGGAAGTTTACAGTATGTGGCAGAAGGGACTGACTGCTTGGGAAGACTACAAGAATTCTGTCAGGGTATGCAGGGATGAAACGAGGAAAGCCAAGGTAGCCTTGGAATTAAATCTGGCAAGGGATGGCAAAGTCAACAGGAAGGGTTTCTTTAGGTACATCAGAGGCAAATGGAAAACTAGGGAAAATGTGGTCCCACTGTTGAACAAGACAGGTGCTTTGGTGACAGATGATGCAGAGAAGGCGGAGTTGCTGAATGCCTTCTTTGCTTCTGTCTTCACTGCTCGGGCCAGCCCTCAGGAGGCCCAGACTTTGCAGGAAACAGAGAAAGTCTGGAGGAAGGCAGACTTTCCCTCGGTGGAGGAGAACAGTTAAGTAAACTGGCTACCCACAAGTCCATGGGGCCTGATGGGATGCATCTGTGAGGGCTAAGGAGGTGGTGGAAGTCATTGCTGGGCCACTCTCCATCATCTTTGATAGGTCCTGGAGAACAGGTGAAAGTGCCTGAGGACTGGAGGAAAGCCAATGTCACTCCAGTCTTCAAAAAGGGCAAGAAGGAGGATCTGGAAAACTACAGGCTGGTTTGCCTCACCTGCATCCCTGGAAAGATGATGGAACAGCTCATTCTGGATGTCATCTCCAAGCATCTGGAGGAAAGCAAGGTTGTCAGAAGTAGTCAACATGGATTCACCCAGGGGAAGTCATGTCTGACTAAGCTGATAGCCTTCTATGATAGCGTGACTGGATGGGTGGATGAGGGAAGGGCAGTGGATGTTGTCTACCTTGACTTCAACAAGGCTTTCGACATCATCTCGCACATCATCCTCACAGACCAGCTTAGGAAGCGTGGGTTAGATGAATGAACAATGGTGTGGATTGAACCCTGGCTGACAGAGCTCAGAGAGCTGTGGTTAGTGGTGGTCTAATTGGAGGTCAGTAACAAGTGGTGTCCCCCAGGGGTCAGTACTGGGTCCAGTCCTGTTCAAGATATTCATCGGTGACCTGGATGAAGGGATAAAGTGTACCGTCAGCAAGTTTGCTGATGACACCAAGCTTGGAGGAGCAGCTGACACACCAGAAGGAGTTTCCCAGTGCCAACCGGTGAAGTGATCATCATGCTAGGAGCTGGATATGGTTTTGTATATATTGTATTTGTATATAATATTGTGTATCTATATAGAGATATTGTGTATCTATATACATTGTGTATATATACTGTGTCTGTATTGGTATATATTGTATAATTCCATTATTCTTTATTATTTACATTGTTTCTTCTTATTATTTTATTATTAGTATTTCATTGGAGTAGTTTAGTTTCTTTTCAACTCATAAGTCTCTCTCTCTCTCTCATTTTCTCTCCTCTCCTCTGAAGGGAGATGCTCTCCCACCTCTGAACGGAGAGTAGTTAAAGAGAGCATCTGTCATTGGTTTTAGTGGCCAGCCCAGCCCAACCCAGGACATCATGAGATGGCAACATGCAGGCAACTTGATCAGGTACGAGATCCCTGACTAAACTGGAGTTGAAAAACCCTGGCTTCAATGTAGTCAGCCACGTGAATCCTACACTAAAAGATCCAGCCCCGTACAAGGAGGTTTCTAGTGGCACTTGGGTTGTCTGTGGCATCCACGAGATCTGCCCAGTTCCGAGAGGCATGACGCAAAGCTTACAGAAGACATGCAGTTTCCTGCAGCAGCTAAACATTGTGCTTGAAGCAGGAAAAGCCCTACAGCAAGGATGAGGGAGTGAAAAGATCTCGGCCAAGCCAAGCAGCACCGCATCTTTCAGCTCTCTTAATAATGCAGAGAGAGTGAATGTCCACTGCAGGCAGTAATGAGGGTTTGCTGTACCAAAGAGAGGAGTCCTCTGCTCTGCAAAGCACTTAGGATTGAATGCAGTTGGTCTTGGGGTACTGGAAGGAATCACTGGTCCAGTTGCCGCTCACCTTCTGGCTTGTTAGGGGAGCTATGGGATGGGAGGTTTTCAGAGAGGAGGTGCAGAGTTATCCGAAGGTCACCTGTAACACTAGAGGATCTGTTGCTTTCTTAGCTGAGGACATCGTAAATTGGGTGCAAGTGAGTGGGGGAGAGAAGAGGAGGAGAGCAAGCTTTGTCGCTCACCATGGCCAGGAAGCTCTGGTCTGAGAAAGGAGATGGCAAGGAAGAGTGTTTAGGTGTTACCTGAAGGCTGAAGTCTTGGAGGATTTCCTTTTCACATACTCATACCCACTGGGGCAATAACTCCCAGCGATCCCTTCTGCTGTTTTCCTTTCCTTCCTGGCCAACCGAGCTGGAAGACTGACAAGGAGAGCCAGGCTGAGCGAGGTTTTTGCCAAATGGAGCTGCATGCCTTGAGGACCCCGCAGGGACCTCAGCCTGCCTGTCCCTCTGTCCTGACACCAACTGAGAACAAGCTGGGAACACCAGCTGGGGTTCCAGGCACACAGGATTGAACGGAAAGGTTTCTAGAAGAGGGGGAAAGACAGAAGACAAGCTGACAACTGAGGCAGGATCGAGATGTGAGGGTGGTGGGCAAAGAAGGAACCACCCCAAACACCCGTGAAAGTACTTGGCATGGCCTTGGCAGAGCTCCAGGACTGCCTGTGTGCAGAGAAGCATGCACAATGTCCTTCATTTCTTAATTTCTGTCTTCATCTTCCATAATGTTTAGGAAAAATTTTGGACTTGAGAACCTACTTCTCCCTGCAGTTTCTCCTGCTCTATCTTGTCCTTCTTTGTTATAATAAAGGTTTCTACTTCTTTCTCTAGGTGGATCTTTGTGCATTTCATCTCATGAGTTTTAAGAGATACAGTCTTTTCTTATGGCTGCACCAACATGAAAAAATGGTGTAAATGGAATAAAGGCCAAAGAATAATGAGGTGGAAAACAATGCAAAAAGCTAAAGAGAAAGCAATTGCAAGTGGTCATTATTGATGGAATGCTTTAAAATTTCATTGCACTAACTGAACTTTTAAAATTTCCCAATGACTGAGGTCTGTTCACAAACTTTGATGTACTCAGTAATCTTCGGCATGATGAGATTTTGTAATGCTAACGTAAACCCATTCTTAACATATGAAAAACTCAGTCATTTTCTCTGACACTGACCTAACAATAACTTTTGGGCACTCTTTTTTTCAGAGTAAATCTCAGGATTTGAGAACTGAAGCAGGAGAGGTTCAGGCTGCATTGAAGGAAAAGGTTTATGAGGCCAGTCAAGCAGGAACAGAACACTGGGAACCGTTCAGGCAGTGAAACCGTGCAGTCACTGCTCGGGACAGAGGCAGAAGAAAAGCCACACCTTGGCCTTCTGACTGCAACTTTCCATTCTGTGGGTTCATTGATTGTGTACCACACAACTAAAAAACACCCAAACCCTCATTGACAGGGTTGTGTGAGTGTTTTGCTCAGAGCAAAAGCAGAGACAAACAAGCTCGGTCCCTTTCAGGAAGCGCTGCTTGCAAGCTGCTGAGCAGAGCACACCCTCGCTTTGGTGGTTTTCCTGCCCCCACGCACAAAGTCTGCACAAACACAGTGAAGAAGAGAAAAAACATCTGCAGGGTGCTCATCCTCCCCACCCCACTCTGTCCCAAGGTAATTCCTGGGGTGGGAAACTGTTTCACAGACCAGTTCAGACTGGAGGTACCTCTGGAGGTCATCTGCTCCAACCCCGCTGC
Source organism: Vanellus vanellus (assembly GCF_965231255.1). NCBI lineage: Eukaryota > Metazoa > Chordata > Aves > Charadriiformes > Charadriidae > Vanellus > Vanellus vanellus. Next base: position 584,147 of record NC_138934.1, read on the forward strand.
TCAAGTAGGGCCAATTGGAGACAGTTGATCATGTAAACCCAATATAGCTACTTACATGAAAAATAAAGTTTTGGGCATGCATGTGTGAATCTGCGGTGCTGGAAAATATCAGCAAATCCCCATCATCCCTAGGAGATAAGTCTGTTCTCACCTCAGAAAGGTGAGGGTGGCATCATAAGCCAACTGGACATGGGCCTACTTTGACCTGAGGAGCTTTGGCTCACACATTAGCAAAGTTATCATAGCAAGAAATTCCTGTAAGCGTAAAAACCCCTATGCCACAATTTGCTGCTGACTCTCGCACCATCCTGGAAATCTTCCCAGCAAGGCCTGGAGTGTGGCCTTAGTGGGGTCAGAGCACATTCTGGAGGAGAAGTGTCATTTCATTAGAACAAGAAATTTCTTAGAATGACTGCCTTAAGCTCCATTTATTACATTTTTCCCTGTGACTGGCATAACTGACCTGCTAGAGGCTCAGAACAGAGACAATGGAGATCCGTGGTACTCGCATTAGTGGGGAACTTCCCTTGTAAATTGGCAAAAGTCTCTGCTGAGCAGCTCCCAGAAAATTTGAGCTCAGCATGTTAATTTCTACTATTTTCAGTTGCTAACCAAATGAATTAAAAGAAGGTAAAGTCCTCACGTCTTAGTGCTCAACACAAGTCACTCAATCTCTTCCATCAGATTTAATACTCAACTTTTCCAACAGCATCTTCTATAGGAAAATGTAAGAACCTCCCCTGCTCTTAGTACGTGTCACTGTAGATGTTTCGTTTCATCCGCTCTTCATCCCATGTTGCGCCTAACACAAAGCCTTTACTGCATTATCCTTACAAGTAAACAGCATGCAGAAAGCAGGCAAAAACTACTTACATCAGCTACTTAGTTTGTAAAAATATTTGAGTAGGAATTACTGTACTTCCAATGTCCATTTAACATCTAACTCATTAATCATCAGAGTGACTAGGGTCCATATTGTGCTTGCTCTGCTTTTGGTCTGGTTGTGCTACCTGAGCTAATCATTTCCAAATATGTCTGCTATTTAGCAATGTGGAATAAAGGGCCTGTAAAAGACAAAGGGCCTGGGCAGCGGTTCTGCTCATCCAAAGGGAAGTTTCCAAAGCCTTGATTTGATTCTCTAAATGGGCCTTCTGGCATGCCTTGGGACATCGCTACTGTCACTAGAGGTTTGCACGGGAGCAGATGAGTCAAGCCCCCAGTGTCCTTATCATGAGCTCAGTACCACCACAGAAGATTAGGGTTAGGATTAAAACATCTTAACTTTTCCACTTTTAAGTTAAACCACACTTACTCAGATTGTTGGGGGGTTTTTGACTGTTTTCCTCTCCCACGATGTTCCCCGTATCAGCTGTGTACTGGGACGGAGGAAAGACTCTGGTCATTGCTAGTTGCAGCAGAATGACTTTTCTCTTGAAACACAACAATTATTGCAGCTGGACTACGATCAGAGCTGTTTGGCCCCTCCGTGAAGTGAAGTCCTTCCCCTTGAGAGAGCCTAATCTGATCTCACAGGTTGGAGAAGCTACACCAATGAGAAAATGAGCCATGCAAACCACAACTCTTCCAATGACAGAAGTTCATAGAGCTGTGGTTAATTCTCACAGCCGTATAATGTCCTCTCTGAGGACACTTGCTGTAAAAGCTGTCGGAACAGAGCAGGACACCCATTCATGGCCTGAGCAGCCAAAAAAGTCCACCAGCCCTTTCATGCCTCCCATAAAGTTGTACCCTGGTTTGTCCTAACGGCTGCATGTTCCCCAAAGTGGTACAGCTGGAAAAACCCAAGGGGTCTGTCATGCTTCCTCTGCATCTCCAGACCTCCCATGGTGCATAGAAGGGTGGGAAGACCAGTTCAGACCCGTGGGACAAGGGAAAACCCAAATAGTCTCCCTAGGAGACTGCTTCACACTGGCTTTCTTGTCAGCATGTGCACTTGTGTCTGCATTGTGCTCGGCAGAACTGCGGTTGGCTCCTGATATGGTGAATGCACTTGCGTTTGTGCTGCAGAGAAAGAGCAACTCCTTGGTTGCCTAAAGCAATCTGAGCAGGAAAGGATTTGGGTCCCCCTTCATCGGCATTTTAAATGTTACCTACAGGTCGCAGACAGTGAAAGTCAGCGCAACATCAGAGCACTTGAAAAAACATTGTTTCCTATTTTATTGTCAAATTAATGAAGAGAAACATAGAGTACAAACTCATGGGCTTGGTGAAACCAAGGAAAAGGTGGCTGCAGAAGCTGTGGGTACATCTCCTAGTTCCTGATGGCCTCCCTGGGGAAGGGATGGACCATGTGGCATTGCAAATGTCATGGGCAGGTGTGCTTCTTGGTCTCAGCGGATTTCCCAGTCCAGACTACCCTGACTCTCACTGTCAGAGTCTGGATGGAGCCAATGAGGCCTGCAATTGCTTGGCTCTGCTGCTCTGCTTCTCCGTCCTGTCTCCCTCTCTATGGTCTCCATGAGATTTAGTTCAGCTCAGGTCTGTTATACCTGTATAGTCTGGGGGAAGTCCCAGCCTGTGTTGTGGTTGATGGTGAGGGGTTTCCCCTTCTCTCCTGCCTCACCAAGGCCTGGCCTGAGGAATGGGTACAGCTTTGTTGACCCTTCCATGCCTTCCATGGAGACTTCCAGGATGCAGTCTGAAGAGCGAACGTTGTAGAAGGAGAGTGTGCTCAGCTCTAAGTCCAAATCCAGCCCAACCACTGGTAGTGGGATAGTCTTCCTGTGGATCTTGGAATTGGCCTCCTCAGGCCAGTACTCTCCATTCACTCTTCTCAGTGACCAGACACCACCCTCAGGGAGGTCCTCCCAGTTCCTCTTTATCAGTGTCCCCCTCACCGTCTCCGTCAGCACCCCCAGCTCCCAGTCCAGCCCATCCCCCACCTGCACCTCCCAGTAATGACGCCCAGAGGCAAAGCCCTCTCTCCCCACCACGATGGGGAGCTGGTGCTTGGTGATGGGGTGTTTGGTGATGAGCCACTTGGTAGATGCCTTGTGCTGGACTGTTCTCCGGTCAGAGGACATATCAAGCTCCCCGTGTTTCTGTACTTCATCCAGGGTGATGGGCACTGGGGAGAGAGAGGAGGAGCCATTAGTGACAACCAGGCGAGAGGGTCAGGAGCAGAGATGCTCATGAGACGAGGGACCAGATGACTTTTAGAGAACGAAAGGAGAGCTCCTGTTCCCAGGTCAGTCTGGAGCACAAGCATGACTTCTAGCCCAAAGATGATGCCACTTTCCTGGCAGGCAAAGAAGGATGGATTCATTCCCAAGCATGCTGCTCCCAGGTCTGTAGGTCTGCACTGTGAGACCTTGGCCATGGGTGTAGCTCCCACCAGGCCGCATCCAGCCCACGTCCATATGCCGCTGCTCAGAAGAGAGCAACAGTTTTGCCATATTGTTCCAGAAGGAACAAAGGAGACTTGCTCCCAGTGCCCATACCTTTCCTCTGCTTCCCGCCCTCCCGTCTGATTCCGCCTCCACAAACTTACCCATGTGGCTTCGAGCTCTCCTGAATTCTGTTAAAAAAGAAAACCCAAATCAAAAGCAAATACGCTGTGTTCAAAGGCCAAAACACCCATGTTGGGTCCGTGTCCCTTCCACATTGCTGGTGCGGTGCCCCCCTGCGCCCGAAAGATGGTGTCTCACAAGCAATGGAGAAAGCCTTGTGTCCTGCCTGGGTGTGGGAGAGGGAGGACTGCTGTGTGGACACGGCAGAGCTGAGGTCTGCCATGGAGGGAGGACTGTGGTGTGAGACAGAAGGGGAGCTCCTTGTCGACGGGGGCAGAACCGAGTGCGGCTTTTCCACATGGAGGTGGTGCTCTCGCCTCCAGGCTATGCATCACAAGTCCCCAGCTGCACCATGCGGAAATCCCAACACTTGCAGACAAACTCTCTGACCCGCCGTACTCACTCTGCTACCGGAGGAGCTGGGTCAGAGCTCATGACCATCTTGGAGTCACTGATGTCTCCTCCAGTAGGAGCTCACCCAAGTTCCCCATGGGGATGGGGCAGAAGGCCATGTTTGGACTCTGCTTTGCTAGAACTGTGGGGTGAAGGGAAGACGCCGCTCCCAACCACAGACAGACTTGTACACAAAGAGGCAGAGGAAAGGAAGATGTCTTGACTTACCTAGCTCTCTGTTCAGTGCATCTGAAACACAAACAGGGAGTGTTATGGGCTGCCGTTTGGTCAGTGAGAGGGCACTGCCTCTGCTGGACACAGACAGATACCCAGGGAGAAGAACAATGACCAGGGAGCAGGATAACTGGTCACCATCTCTCACTAAGTCCTGGGTACAGCGTCAGAGGCAGCTTGCACCTTTGCAATTCCAAGGGCAGCTGAGTTCTGTTCTCCACAATGGCAACAGCCTTTCCTTTTTCCACTGTTAATTCACTCTTACCTATTCGCCGCTTCAGCTCGTCCTGGTCTGCAACAGAAAGAGGAGAAAACCACCTTTGCTTTCCCTGTTAAGGATTTGAAGAAGGAATGTCAGCTCTCCCTGCATCAGATCTGCTTGAAGGGACTGCGGGGTGATTTCGCTCCGGAGGGTGGTGCCCTGGGGGAGCCAGATCAGCTCCTGCCCTCTCCGTTTGTGTGAGGTGAGTGCTGGTGATGGCTGCAGGTGTGGATTTTTTACTCAATTTCCCTATTGTGATGTGGTGATGGGAATGAACAAGAGGATGTGGAAGGAGAGGGCACCTTGGTGGAGGGCAGGAGTGATGAACAGGAGATGCCTGGGGTGGGAGGAAGGTTACATGATGATGGCTACATGTGCTTGGGAAAACCCAAGGGGGACTTTCTCAATGAGGAAACATTTGTTTTACTGTACCTGCATTCAGAGCGCCTTTCTCAAGTTCTGTACAGCAAGGGAAAAAAGACAAGAGTTAGTCAGTGAGTAATGGCTTGGCATCCACTACACACCCCACAGAACCCGCTGGACGATGGCAGCTGGTGGGAGATAGGTGGTTATGGCTACGACTGAGATCTGCCTTCAGGTTGCTCAGTGCTTTGGTCTTGGAGATGGACTGCTGATGGGGTTGTTCTTACATCCCCATTTGATGACCGTCCTGTCTCTTCTGTCCCGCACTAATGCAAGGAGGTGGTGTGTTCTCTCCGTGATTTGGATGTGGTGAGCTACCACGTCCTTCCCTGCCCATTGGGTTCCCGGGAAAAGGGCACTGAGCTCCCCCGAGGGTCATGCTCCTGCTGCTTGTGACAGAGGAAGGGATGAGAGCAGAGGGGATTTGAAGCTGCTTCATGGGGAAGTCTCCAGGGGAAGGAATAGGCATCTTCCTTTGCTGGAGGCTAGTGAGACAAAGGGGCTCTTAGGGCTGTGGCTTTATTCACATCTTCATGAACTTTTCAGCTGAGATGAGAGGATGAGTATCTTAGCTTTGCTCTGTGAATGCAAGGAAAGCTCTCTGCAGCTGAAGGAGGGGAGGTGCTTGTGAGTGGTCACCAAAGTGGGTACTCAGAGAAAGAGATGTGCCTTACCGTGCTGCTCTAAAATCTTTTCTTCATTGGATTTTCTCTTAGAAGACTTCTGTTTTGCTGGAATATTGAAAGAACCAATTGAAATAAGTACTGAAGCACGAAGGTAATATCAGGGTGGGGATCCTGGTGCCATATGTGGATTGGATGGGGAAAGCATCAGAATTCAACCAGGGCACGTCACAGCAATATCGGTGGCCATCATAGAATCATAGAATAGTTTAAGTTGGAAAGGACCTTGAAGATTATCCAATTCCAACCCCCCTGCCATAGGCAGGGACACTTCCCACGAAACCAGGTTGCCCAAGGCCATATCAAGCCTGGCCTTGAACGCCTCCAAGGATGGGGCCTCAACAACCTCGCTGGGCAACCTGTTCCAGTGCCTTACCACCCTCAAAGCGAAAAACTTCCTAATGTTCAATCTAAACCTGCCCTCTTCCAGTTTAAAGCCATTCCCCCTCATTCTATCACTACATGCCTGAGTAAAAAGTCCTTCCCCAGTTCTCCTGTAGGCCCCCTTTAGGCACTGGAAGGCCGCAATAAGATTTCCCTGGAGCCTTCTCTTCTCCAGGCTGAACAGCCCCAACTCTTTCAGCCTCTCCTCATAGGAGAGGTGCTCTAGCCCTTGGATCATCCTCGTGGCTCTCCTCTGGACACGCTCCAGCAGGTCCATGTCCTTCTTATTTTGAGGACTCCAGAGCAGGATGCAGTCCTCCAGGTGGGGTCTCACAAGAGTGGAGTAGAGAGGTAGAAGCACCTCCCTTGACCTGCTGGCCACACTTCTGATGCAGCCCAGGATATGGTTGGCCTTCTGGGCTGCGATCGCACATTGCTGGCTCATGTTGAGCTTCTCGTCAATCAGCACCTGCAGGTTCTTCTCCTCAGGGCTGCACTCCAACCATTCCCTGCGAGCCTGTATTTGTGCTTGGGATTGCCCAACCCACATGTAAACCTTGCACTTGGCCTTGTTGAAATGCGTGAGGTTGGCTTGGGCCCACCTCTCCAGCCTGTCCAGGTCCCTCTGGATGGCAGCCCTCCCCTCCAGCGTGTCTACCTTGCCAAAGAGCTTGGTATTCTCGGCAAACTTGCTGAGGGTGCACTCGACTGCACTGTCCATGTCGCCGACAAAGATGTTGAACAGTACAGGCCCCAGTACCGACCCCTGAGGAACGCCGCTTGTCACTGCTCTCCACTTGGACATCGATCCATTGACTGCAACTCTTTGAGTGCGACCATCCAGCCAGTTCTTTATCCACTGAGTGGTCCATTTGTCGAATCCATGTCTCTTCAATTTAGAAACACCAATATCGTGTGGGACAGTGTCAAACTCTCTGCACAAATCCAAGTAGATGACATCAGTTGGTCTTCCCTTGTCCACTGCCACTCTAACTCCTTCGTAGAAGGCCACCAAATTTGTCAGGCATGACTTGCCCTTGGTGAAGCCATGATGGCTGTCACCAATCACCTCCTTGTTTTCTATGTGCCTCAGCAGAGTTTCCAGGACGATCTGCCCCATGATCTTGCCAGGCACAGAGGTGAGACTGACTGGCCTGTAGTTCCCTGGGTCTTCCTTATTTCCCTTTTTTAAAATAGAGGTTAGGTTTCCCCTTTTCTAGTCGGCAGGAACCTTGCCAGACCACCACGACTTCTCAAATATGATGGCTAGTGGCTTAGCGACTTGATCTGCCAGTTCCTTCAGGACCTGCAGATGTACCTCATCAGGTCCCATGGACTTGTGCCCCTTTAGGTTCCTCAGGTGGTCTCGCATTTGATCTTAATCTACAGTGGGCAGTTCTCCATTTTCCCAGTCCTCGCCTTTGCATTCTGCGTCATGGGCAGTGTGGCTGCAGTCCTTGCCAGTGATGACTGAGGCAAAAAAGTCATTGAGTGCCTCAGCTCTGTCTCTGTCCCGGGTAACCAGTTCTTGCGTATCCTTCTGGAGAGGGCCCACAGTTTCCCTAGTCTTTCTTTTCTCACTGACATACTTAAAGAAGGATTTTTTTGTTTGTCTTAATGTCCCTGGCCAGATTTAGTTCTATCTGGGCTTTAGCTTGTCTAACCCGATCCCTGGCTGCTCGAACTATTCTTCTGTATACCTCCCAGGCTACCCGCCCCTGTTTCCACTCCCTAGAGGCCTCCTTTTTCCTTTTGGTCATGTCCAGGAGCTCCTTGTTCATCCCTGCAGGCCTCCTGCCTTTTCTGCCTGCCTTCCTCTTTGTAGGGATGCATCGCTCCTGAGCTTGGAGGAGGTGGTCCTTGAATATTACCAACTTTCTTGGACCCCCCTACCCTTCAGTGCTTCATCCCATGGCACCACACTAAGCAGATTCTTCAAGAGGCCAAAGTCAGCTCTCCCAAAGTCCAGGGTGGTCATCCTGCTGCGCACCTTCCTCGCTGCCTCCAGGATCTTGAACTCGACCATTTCATGGTCACTGCAGCCCAGGCTACCCTTGAGTTTGACACTATCTACCAGCCCCTCCTTGTTGGTGAGAACAAGGTCCAGCATAGCTCCTCTTCTCATTGGCTCCTCAACCACTTGGAGAAGGAAGTTGCCCTCAATGCAATCCAGGAACCTCCTGGATTGCCTATGCCTGGCTGTGTTACCCTTCCAACAGATTTCGGGGTGGTTGGAAGTCACCCATGAGAACCAGGGTCTGTGAACGTGATGTCGCCCCTATCTGTCTATAGAGGGCTTCATCCACTTGGTCTTCTTGGTTGGGTGGCCTGTAGCAGACCCCCACTGTAATGTCCCCTGCTCCCAATTCCCCTTTAATCCTGACCTATAGGCTCTCTTTTGGCTCTTTATCCATCCCTAGGCTGAGCTCCATGCATTCCAGTTGCTCCTTCACATATAAGGCAGCACCGCCTCCTCGTTTCCCTTGCCTGTCTCTCCTGAAGAGCCTCTAGCCCTCCATGGCAACATTTTAGTCATAGGAGTCATCCCACCAAGTTTCTACGATGCCAATGAGATTGTAGCCTTGGAGGCGTGCACACATCTCTAGCTCCTCCTGTTTGTTCCCCATGCTCCGTGCGTTTGCATAGAGGCACTTCAGCTGTGTCTTCATTGAGGCTGACTTGGCTGGGGCAGCTGTAGTTACTTTGCGCTGCTCTCCAGCCGCCATTCCTATGCCGTGTATTAACGGTGCCAGGTCAGGTCAGGGAGAGGATGTGAACACGTCATGCTGGGATGGGGCAGAAAATAGGAAGAACTTGCATTTGGTCCAACCCTGGTGCATTGTATGAAAAAGATGAGTTCTTTGTCCAGGTTTTGCCACTCTATCTCTGTTTATATTTTATCAGCAGCTTAGTTACTGAGTGCCATAAGGAATATTGGATGTCAGTAACCTCGTTAATCTTGCCATTCATGTTACAACAGCAGCCTCCATTCCCTACCTTGAACCCTGTCTGGTCTGAACCCTCTGGTTTGATGGCATTGGGTCAGGGCATGTGAGACAGAGGCCACTTTGCACAGCGGTGGGACTGTCCCCACACTGATAGCTGAGTGCAGGCTTCCTGCAGGTCTTGTGTCATATCTCCCCACCCTGCGTGGATATGTCCATCCCCACAGGCGCCTAGCACAGTGTGGAAGGAGGTCTGAGCTCTTTTGTCTTGATCAGTGAATCTTTCTCCTTCACAGGCAGTTTTTAATGTGGCAGATAACAAAGTCCCCTTACCTTTAAATACCAGAAAAGCGCCAGCAGCCAATGTGAGAAGAAATAAAGTGAATAGTATCCAGAAGGCAGGGACCCATGGAGACACACGTTGAAAAACAGCACCTTTGAAAAGAAAATATTGCACAATTTCTGCAGGCAAAACGGCTTCTCCAGTTCCCTCCTTCTACAGCCTGGAATCCAAGGCAGCCTGGGACCTCCTGCAGTTGCTGCAAGCATCCCTCCCATAGAAAGCCTCTTGCTACATCTGGGATTGGGTTGGAGCCTCTGCTTCCCCCTTAGCTGGGAGAGGTCCCACAAACTGCTTAGTTCACATAAGTAGACCCCAGGACAAGCATGATATGCTCATGACGCACCTGAGAGAGTGATGGAAAAATCTGCCCCTTTCTGTAGCAGTTTGTTGTGGATTTGGCAACCAATTTCTCCCATTTCCTCTCTTGAGACTGTGACACGACTCAGCACGCTAAAGAGTTGCTTGCTGTCCTGGTGTACTGTAGTGTCTGGAGACAGACTTTGCATGTTCTTGGTGACCCATTGGACAATGGGTTTGGGGAACCATCCTTGTGATCTGCACACCAGCTCCACCCCTTTCCCTTGGTCACCTAGCACATTGATGGACACAGTCCCAGAACCTAGAAGAAAAGAGGGTGAGGGAGAGACTTACTGCAAAGCGCATACCTTCATGAAAACAGGTCCATGCTGGAGTCAGACGTCCACCTGTGAAGCCAGAGCTCAGCCACAAAGCCTGAGGGTTTCTCCCAGGAGCTGAGAAACAGCTCTTTTGGGATGCAGCTCTCTGCAGGGTGAGCAAAATACCCTCTACCCCAGGCCCATCAGTGACCCTGGGCGGGAGGGAGGCATGGCCGCTGCATACAGGGAAGCACTGTCAGGTGGTGCCACATGCATGAGCCTCAGGACGATGGCAGGGTAGAGGTGGAGTAGTGCTGCACCATGGGTACCCTGTGGCTGTCCAGAGAGGTTGTGCAGTCTCCCACTCTGGAGACATTCAAAACCCAGTTGGACACCATCCTGTGCAACCTGCTGTAGGTCACCCTGCTCTGGCAGGGGGGTTAGACTGGATGATCTCCAAAGGTCCCTTCCAACCCTGACCATTCTGTGATTCTGTTAAGAGGACACATCCCCCCACCCGCACCTCATTGTACACCCTTTCCGCACAGTCTGGCCCTCAAATTCCCACCTGCAATGCGGAGTGTGGTGGTGATATCTCTTGCACCTTTGTTGGATATCACAATGCAGCTGTACTTGCCATCGTCGGCTGGCTGGACACCCTTCAGCAATAAAGACATGTTCCCAGTGGTAAATCCGTCCCTCCAAAGGGTTATGCGCCCTTGGTACTTCTCTCCCGGCTGGTGTCCAGCCAATTTTGTATATTTATGGACACTCTCTGTCTTCCAGTCAATGATTTTCACCCACCGCACTTCAGTGATCTCCAGTGGTTCTGTGGAGGGGATGTGGCAGGGCAATGTCACATCCTGGCCAACAACTGCCACCATCTCTAGATGAGACATGACTTGGAGCTTTCCTGGAAGAACCAAAGCTTTGTGAGTGTATGGCCTAAATAATTCCATCTGTTAACGGGCCTGGACAGCATGGCTGGAGAGGCATCTCCTCCCCCACCGTCAGGAGTGCCAGTTTCTACTAGTCACTAAGGAGCATTTTCTTTTGATAGCATGAAACAGTGGGGAAGAGGTGTGAAAAAACAATGGAGGGGAAAGCCTGGGTTTTCTTGGGACTCTGCAGCAAGTAAGCATGCATGGGCGGAGATGACTGGAGTCATAAAAAGTAGCAGTGAGGGATTTTGATTTAAACTGGGTTTTGTTTGGAAGACGTGAAAACACTGCAATTTTTTGAAAAAAAGAAGATGTGCTTGTACAAGGAGTGTTTAATCTTTTCTTATTCTTGGGGTTTTTTTCTGCAGAGTAGTGGCAAACAAAAGGTTGACAAAGGTAAGGCGAGAAACCGAGAGTTTGTTGGGTGGGGAGGAAGTGGAAAATGGGCAGGAGGAGGTCTTACCTGTGACGGGAAGGGCGAGGAGGAGAACCCCGGCGAGCAGGAGCCCTCCATTCTCCTGCATGCTTCTGATGGCTAAACAGCCCACTAGAAAGAGTGCAGAAGGGAAAAGATGGTTTCCTGTGTGGGTAGACTGTGGGGCTCAGAACACACCACACTGCTTTGGAGCGGTGACTGCCTGTCCTCACTCCAACAAACTGCCTCCCATTATGATGAGGGCAGAGATATATGCCAGGGGCATAACACCCTTTCCATTGCTCTGTTTATCTCCCTCAAAACCAGGCCCATACCTTTGATCAAGTGAAGGAGTTGTTAAACCAACAAGGTCTCAGCTGGCCATATTGCCAGCTTGGACACACACGGATCTGAAGGCATGCACCTACTTCAGTTGCTACAGCAACAGCTTTACTTTGAGGTGTTTTTGAGTGGCACCCACTCCAAAATAACCCTTCTGTCAAATTTAAGGTAGGGCGGCTGTAGGGACCTTTGAGTGCGACAGACTGCACCGCAGTGTCAGAAAGCTCCTCCAACCAGCAGCCACAAAATTTGGCCTTACCCACCTGATGGGGCTAGAAGGGATGTTGTCAGGGACCTATGACACCCATCATCTCAGTCTGTCCCCTTTCCTCCCCCCTGAGAGAATTCCTATCCTGAGGCTGCGTTAAGTCATTCAAGAAGAATTCAAGTCAAGAAAGGTGAGAAATGCTGTCTGGAAATTGCCCCGGTTCCCCCATTGCTTGCAAAGTAGACGTGGATGGCCAGTGAAGGTGAGTTCATGAGTATGGAAAGTCTGGCTTGCAGTAGGTGACTATTGCCCAGGGTACTCCTGGCAACGTTGCTGAGTCAAGTCTGTCATCCCAGCAGGCACAGGAAGCCACTGCTTTAAGACACATTCTTACTGCTGTGCAAGGAAAGGTTTGGAGAGGCCCAACTAGGTATGGGCAAGCCATGAGAGTTTCAAGCATCGGTACTACTGGCCAGACTTCATCAACCTTCTGTTATCCCCAGGCTACTGACCCCAGGAGGTTCCCTAGGCTCAGTGTCCCATTCAGAGTGGGAATACAGCCCTAGTCTCCTGCTCTGCAGCCTCCCCTTCAGAGTCACAGAATCACAGAATGATAGGGTTTGGAAGGGACCTCTGGAGATCATCTACTCAGACCCCCTGCCAGAGCAGGGTTACCTACAGCAGGTTGCACAGGATGGTGTCCAGGCAGATTTTGAATGTCTCCAGATTTGGAGGTTCCACAGCCTCTCTGGGCAGTCTGTGCCAGTGTTCTGCCATCCTCAAAGGAAAGAAGTCCCTCCTCAAGTTTAGATGGAACTTCCTATGTTCAGGTTTGTGCCCATTACCTCTTGTCCTATCACTGAGCACCACTGAACAAAGACAGTTCCCATCCCCCTGGAACCCTCCCTATAAGTATTTATAAACGTTGGTAGGATCCCCTCTCAGTCGTCTTTTCTCCAGACTAGAGACCCAAGTCCCTCAGCCTTTCCTCATAAGAAAGGTGCTCCAGTCCCCTCATTATCTTTGTAGCCCTGTGCTGGACCCTCTCCAGCAGTTCCCTGTCCTTACTGAACTGGAGAGCCCAGAACTGGACACAATACTGCAGATGCGATCTCACCAGGGCAGAGTAGAGGGGGAGGATGACCTCCCTCGACCTGCTGGCCACATTCTTCTTGATGTCCCCCAGGATGCCATTGGACTTCTTGGCCACCAGGCACACTGCTGGCTCAAGGTCATCCTGTTGTCCACCAGGACTTCCAGTTCCCCCTCTTGCAGAGCTGATTTCCAGCAGGTCAGCCCCTAACCTCTACTGATGCATGGGGTTATTCCTCCCCAGGTGCAGTACCCTACAGTCACCCTTTTTGAACTTCATAAGGTTCCTCTCTGCCCAACTCTCCAGCCTGTCCAGGTCTTGCTGAATGGCAGCACAGCCTTCCGGCTTGTCAGCCACTCCTCCCAGTTTTGTGTCATCAGCAAACTTGCTGATGGTACACTCAATCCTGCTGGAAAAACACAGCCAGCTCCGTACATCCAAGACAACAGAAAAACCCTTGTTGAAACAAAACCTAGCCCAGCTGGCCAGTTGATACCTCATTCCCCCCCCCCCCCCAGATGACCATTCTCCGTCACCTTTATTTTCCTCTCTAAGCCCTACTAAGAAGGGCTGCTGATGTCCCTGATTCCTTGCTCCCCGCACCTGAGATGTGAGGGTAATGAAGAGCCTGCTGGCCCATGTGTGCACAGCTCGGATGAAGGAAACAGCAGTTCCTTCCCACTGTGACAGCAGCACTGGGTCTCCTGGTTCTTTGGAAGAGAAAGACTTAAAAGAGACATGCTTACCTGGCTTGACAAATGAAGGTGAAGAATGTAAAAGGGTCTTCTTTCTGCTGTGCCGCAGAATTAAATACAGGATCTGCCTTCTGTAGGAGGGCAGTGTGCCTCACACCTTCAGAAAAGAAGCACCGAATTGTACAGAAGGAAAAGGAAAGCAACAATTGTAGATCCTGTCTTGTGTTCTTCAAGGGGAATTCATTGTGAAAGAGCACTCTAGGTGATCAGATGCAAAGGGATCTTGGATGGTTGTCTGAAAGAGGTTCAAGACAACAGCCCATTTGGTTGAATGTCCATTGCTTAGTGCCAAAAGCAAGTCCCACTTTCAAATGAAAACTGGATTTTGCCTTTTGTCAATCAGGAAATATCTTTACATCCTCCATCTATGGAAGAAAGTGTTTGAACTCTGAACAGTGCAACTGCAATGAGAAATAATATATTAAAGATTAACTCAGGGTGCAGCTCTGTCGGAAGATCACAGATGGAATGAGGACAGACTGTGTTTACGGGAACCAACTCCTCCTGGTGTTGAAACGACACTAGCACAGGATGGGAGATCTCCTCACTGAGAAATTAGGAGTCTGATGCTTTGAGAAGAATGGCAATTCTCCCCAACTGTACCCAAAATCAAATGAGCTCAAGAGATAGGAAGTAAGACCAACCCAACTGGCTAGCAGGTCTTGAACCACTGAGCTGCCATCAGGGTCACTGCAGAAGCTGCTGCAATTTGTCTTGGTGCTGCTTCCCTGAGGTGTCCCATCTCTTTCCCTGGGACACAGTCAGAATTCTCAGCTGAGCCAAAGGTCCCTTTCAACTCAACTTGTGAGGACACTGAACCTGCCAAGGACCACGTCCCTCCCAAGACTGACACCATCTCTATCACAGTTTGCATAGAAGAAGGAAGGGATGTGGCACGTTTCTCTCCACTGGATTGGTTGCCACCATTTTGGACATCTAAGTCTGAAGAAATCACCCATACCTTCTCTTGCCATCAACGGAGAGGAAGAACTTCACTGCAGAAGTAAAGCCATTGCCAGACACTCTGTTCTGAGAAGAAATCTGTGGTCTGAAACAGGTGGTGTTTCCCATCTGGAGGACGTGACGTCTTTAGTGGCTGAGGTTGAGGGAGAAGACTGACTTCATCCCACAGGCTGTTGGAAGTGTGCCAGTACTGCACGTCTGTTACAGATTGCCTCCTGCTGTTTGGCCTTTGTCAAAACACGGGCCTCACTGTTTGTGGTGGGTTGAACTTAGCTAGCTGTCAGATGCCCACCCACCTGATTTCTCGCTCCCTCTCCTCAAAAGGATAGGAGGTTATAATAAGATGAAAAAGCTCACGGGACAAGATAAAGACAAGATCATTTACCAATTACCATCACAGGCAAAACAGACTCAACCTGGGGAAAATTAATTTAATTTATTGTCAATTATAATAGATTTGTGTGGCAGCAAACAAAGACAAAATTAAAGCAACTCCTGTCGTCCACTTGCTGCCTTTCCCAGGCTCACCCTCACTTTGTCACCCCCAACTCCTACCCCAGTCTCCTCCACTGAGTGGCACAAGGGGAAGGGGAAGGGGGGTTGTGGTCAGTTCATAACAGTTCTCTGCTGCTGCTTCCTACTTCCACTTTTCTTCTGCTCCAGTATGTGTCCTCTTCATAGGCTGCAGTCCTTCAGGATAAATCTACTCCAATGTGGGCTCCTCCACGTGTCACAGTTCCTTCAGGAAAAATCCAACTGCTCCACTGTGGAGTCTTCCATGGCCGCCTTTGCTACTGCCTGCAGGTAAATACCTGCTTCTAGTCCTGCTCCTGGTGCTGGTCCTTTCCCTGTTCTCTTCTCACCCCTGCAACCTTCCCCTCCCCTCTTTCACTACCAAAACCTGGTGGTGCAGACAGTTTCCACCTCACTGAGTGATCCACCTCACTGCCCACTTATCTAAACCGTACTTTGTCAGCTTCTCTTTGGGGATGTTATTAGAGACATTCTCTAATACCTAATAAAGTTGAGACAAACAACATCCCTTGCTCTCCTTCCATCCACCAAGCTAGTCCCCTCATTGTAGAAGGCTATCAGATTGGTCAAGCATGTTTTGCCCTTCAGAAATCCATGCTGATGGCTCCCAATCACCTTTTTGTCCTCCATGTGTTTGGAAGTGGTTTCCAGGAGTATTTTCTCCACCAGCTTCCCAGGCACTGTGCTGAGGCTGCCTGGTCTGTAGTTACTTGGATCTTTCTCTTGCCCTTCTTGAAGTTAGGAGTGGCATTTGCTCTCTTCCACTCTTTAAGAACCTCGCCCAGTCACTGTGACCTTTCAAAGATCATCAAGAGTGGCCTTGCACTGGCAACATCCAGCTCGCACAGCATTTGTGGGGAAAACTTATGTCAAATTTGTTTAAGGCTCCCTAACCCGGTCCTCCTCCCACCATGGGTAACACCCTTCCTCCTCATTCCTCCCTTCTCTCTTTCATGGGGAGGATTCCCTTTTAATGTCTCCATGTCTCATCACCCCAAAAACTTCCCGGTACCTTGTAATTATTAGGGCAGGTAGGAATGCTTCTGGCTTAGTATTTCAAGGAAGAAACAGACGTGAAAAGTGATACTAAGAGGCAAGTGCAGTGAAAATCCAAGAGCACTTAACTCCAAAGACATGACCTTCTCCAAAGTCAGAATGACTCCCCTTTCAAGCTGATTTCTCTAAACGCTGTCTGTCAAGTCCCAGGGAAAAATGCCTTATTCTCAATGTAACCCGACAGCACAGTATCAGTCTTAGAGAAAGACGATGTGTGATCTTCACGTAGAGCCACACCCCAAGGTAATCTTTAATATTTCATTCTCCATTTCAATTTCACTGTTCAAAGGTAATCCCTCGATAAACTGATCAAAGTTCATCTTTGACCCACAGGTGGAAGATGTGGAGATCTTTCTGACCTGACAACAGGTAAAATCCAGCTTTAATTCTGAAATAAACTTCTTTTTTTTTCTGCTAAGGGGTGGGCATTATGCGTGTCGTGGTTGTCTTAAACCTCTCTGTAACTCTGAAGCTCCATTTGCACTTAATCGCCTTCAACAGAAAAATATCTTCCTCATATGGAAGTCAAGACATGACCTTCAGGCAGAGAAGTGGCTTTTAGGAAGAGAAATGCTGAATTTAAACTTCAGTACTCGATTCTTCTTTTCATTTCCCTTCCTTTCTGCAGGTGGAAGTGAAGTTTCTCTGGCAAGGAGGAAAAAACCAGCTGTTCTGCATCACTGTTCACCTTCGTTTATTACAGGAGGTAAGCATGTCTCTTTTAATTCTTTTGCTTCTGAACAAGCTGTGAATGCTGCGCTGCTGTTGGGGTGGATGGGAACCACTCTGTTTCCTTCATCGAAGCTGTGCACACAGAGGGCAGAGGATTTTTTTGTCCACAATGTCTCCTGAGGTGCAGACAAGAGGGAACTGGAGGCATCAGCAGCATGGCTGCTCCCGGTAGGGCTCCGAGAGGAAAATAAAAGTGAGAGAGAATGGTCATCTGGGGGAAAAAGCTGTGCTACCAAGTGGACATCTGTGTTCAGTTTTTGTTTCCCCCAGGATTTTTCTGTTGTTTTTTTTTTTTTTTTTTTTTTTGTTGTTGTTGTTGTACAGAGCTGGCTTTGCTTTCCCGGTAGAACTTTGAATGGGATGCCAAAGGGCAGGAGACACGGGCAGTATTTCCCCTCTGAAAGAGAGTGTTGGGCTAAAGTAAGGCTGACGAAGTGTACCCACTTGAAGGAATCTCCTCTTGAATGCTGAAAAAGTATGAAAGTCTCTTGATTTTATACTAACTCAGAGTGACAATAATTATCATAGCACCCAGGGGGTTAGTTGCATTTGCAGAAATGCTAATAAATTTAAAATTTCCTGATTAGTACCTTGAATGACTGAAGTTGTCAACATCAGGTCATCGTGACATCATCTTTGTTTACCAGTTAAATCATTTATATTATAATTCTAGCATATTCGATGATATTTGTGGATTTCATACATGTTGTGCTGTGTCAATGTTAACCCAACTCCATTATCTACCCTTCTAGTGTAACAACGATTATTATCTTAGTTAAAATATGTCACGGTATGTTTGTTTAGCAGTGCTAAACATGAAGGCCAAGGGGATTAAGAAACTCTGTCTTCCTGTCCAGATGTTCCTGTCTGTCTCTGGTCCTACTTTCTGCTCTCTGATGTATCCAGTTGCATCACTACAAGTTGTCTCAGGCTTGGGTAGAAGTTGTAAGTAGGTTGGAGGGATGGGACTCTCCTGGATTCCCAGGGGGCCTGTAAGATTTAACGGACAGTGAACTCATTTGGGAGAAGTCTAAGCACAGGTGTCTTGTGACAGTTTGCATTTCTAAGCCTCCAGCTGTTGATCCAGAAGGGAATAGGTTTCTACAAGTCCTTGTGTGACATCTGCCTTGCCCCCTCACAAATGCCTCTTTTAGTATCCCAACCCAAATAATATCACAGAATTAGAGAATCATCAAGGTTGGAAGGGACCTTGAAGATCATCGAGTCCAACTATCAACCTAACACTGCCAAAACCACCTTTAAACTATGTCCCTCAGCACCACATCTACTCATCTTTTAAATACCTCCAGGGATAGTGATTCCTCCACTTCCCTGGGCAGCCTGTTCCAATGTGTGATAACCCCTTCGGTGAAGAAATTTTTCCTAACATCCAATCTAAACCTCCCCAGCACAACTTGAGGCCATTTCCTCTTGTCCTCTCACTTGTTACATGGGAGAAGAGACTCCTTTCAGGGAGCTGTAGGGAGCAATAAGGTCTCTCCTCAGCCTCCTTTTCTCCAGGCTGAACAACCCCAGTTCCCTCAGCCTCTCCTCGTAAGACTTGTGCTCCAGACCCCTCAGCAGCTTTGTTGCCCTTCTCTGGACACACTCCAGCACCTCAATGTCTGTCTTGTCATGAGGGGCTCAGAAATGAACACAGCATTCGAGATGAATATCTGAAACAGCCCTAGAACAACCCCCTAATCTCTAAGGTAGATTAATCCCTTTCCCATATTAGATCTCCGAATTAATGTCTCTGACAAAATTTCATATGGCCTCATGTGATAATTACCTGCACAGCACCAAATTAGCGCATGTCCAAAGCCATAGAAACTCCTGGAGAGTCGAAAGAGTAGAATTTAGCACAACAGTTTTATAAAATTTAGTGCCAGTTGCTGTGTCACATTTGATGCCCTGACCTACCTGCCTAGTGTGTGGAGAGATGGGTGATGCAATTAACGGAGCTGAGGCTGTGGTCATCTCACCTTAAGACTTGTGGCTTCCTGGATGATATGAGACCTAGCAGTCTCACATATCAAACATGAGTGGAGATGAATCCCAACCGTACCTGCCTATGGCTAGTTGGATGAAATACCTCTGGGAGTCCCTGTGTCTCTTTAGCAAGCGAAGAGGGAGAATTTATGATTAAAACCAGGTGAATTGAATCCTTCCCCTATCACTCTACTTGTACTTGCCCAATTGGCCAAACAGGGCAGCTGCCTTCTCAGCACAGGAATTAATCCAGAATAAGTTAGACTGACTGTTGGCTTGCCGTACCATCACTCCTGTTCTAAAAGCATCCAATTCAGTCACATCAGATGTAGCTGTGAGACCTGTAGGCCACCTTCTCTGGGATGTAGGGATGTATGCAGGCACTGCAGTGCAGGGTGATTTACTCCTGCTTGGAAGTCATCAGGTTGTTTTACCTTCCTTGCTGCTCACTAAACATGGAATATTGGAACGTTAATAAAGTAATAAAGATAGCCACCAAAAGCGTTGCTAAGGGGACTGAAATAAGGACAATCAACCCCATACTGGCAATATCAAAGTCCACAAAGAACACCAAAGAAAGAGAAGAGCAAGTTTTTTAGCATAGTGCAGCAAAGCCGACCCTGGCTTCCTAAATTATGTGAGGTTCATGTCAGAGCTGATGCACTGCCACTCTGCAGGTTCTCAGGGAGCGGTATCTTCAGGATAGCGAACAGCATGGTTTCCTCATCCTCCAAACACAATCACGGGAGTGAATAAGCAGTTTTCTCCTCCTTTCTCTCCCATCTCAGAGCATGGACAGAGACTCGGGCAACCCAGGTGAGATTTAAGCTGGTGTGTTAATTAAGGCGTCCATCAAAATTTGCAGCAAGCAGTGAGGCCTGAGTTTAATTTTTCTCTCTTGCATATCCCGTCACAACTTCCTGGGAGCATGTTAGACTGTGAGAAATTCCCAGAAGCTTCAAGGTTAATTGAGATGTCTGGAAATGCACAATTTTTTTTGATGTCTAAACTCAAATGTTTGAGTGCTTTGCACCTTCAAAAAAAATAAAAAAAAACCACCTCAGGGACATGGTTTAGAAGTGGGCCTAGTAGAGTTAGATAACGGTTGGACTTGATGAGCTTAAAGGTCTTTTCCAGCCATAACAATTCTATGATTCTATGATACAGATGGCACAGCCGACAGCAAGTGCCATTTGAGAGATATCCGATGGGTTTAGGACAGGATTTCCCTTTCTTTGCATACTTACCTTCTGTGCCTGTTTCAGGTTAGCTGCGTGACCGTCCCTCATGTGTGACTGTCGGTATGGAACAGAGGAGATGGCTTCTGTTCTCTGTGGCACTGCTTACAACCATCCCTCTCTCAGGTAACGCTTTCATGTTATTCTGCTCATTTCTGAGGGATTAAAGTCCGCAGTTGATAAGAAGTGCTCAAGCTCAGGGTCACGGTCTCCTGAGAAAACCTTATTTTAATTTCAAAAGAGCCAGAGCTGCCCTGCTTCTCTGCTGTTGGGGCTTCCACGCCTTTCCAGCCTGAGTTTCTACTCCTTGGTGGAGATGGGGAAGCCCTAACCCAATGTAGCTCTGCTGTATCTACCCCTGCCACAGTGCCAATAGCATTTCCCTGCCTGCATGGACAGTTGGCATTGGCTCAGCTGCCCCACTGCTGGTGACACAGGGTTGGAAAGGGTCAAGGCAGGCTGGCAAGCTGGATGAAATGTCTCTATATATTCTTTTAAGCTTATTTTTGCCCCTTTCCCCCAAACAATCTCATCCTATACCACTTCTGTCATCCTAGTTTCTCCCTCTCTTTTATCACTTTGGGCTTTCCAATTTCCCCGGTTCTCATTTTGCCACAGAGAAAAGAAAAGAAAAGGAGAAAGCGAGTGAGTGAATGCTCCAAACCAAAATGAATTGATCTATCTGTAAAAAAAACTAAAGAAACTTTTATAGAAACTAAAGAAAATATGTTAAACATTTTCATCAAACCATTAATTATGCTTTCCTAAGTATTTTCCAAACCAACAATTACCCCAAAACATCTCCTGAGCCTTTTATTTTTTTCTTTATTTTTCATTGCGTGGCATCTTTCTGTTATGATCTGTTGTCTCATGGCCTGAAATTGCATTAACAGAAGGGGCCAATATCATTGGTGAATATTTGCAACTTTCAGTTGTTCCCCATTCTCTGGAACAGGGATAAATATTTGTCCCAGTCCTCTGTGTTCTTCACACTATTACTTTTTCTCACAGATTTCAGTCACATGCTCACTCAAGTTTGGTTTCCACAGACAATTTTGAGGTCATCTCTCCCCAGAATGTACTGGGGGTTGTCGATCAAGACACAATCCTTCCTTGCCACATCTCTTCCACAAAGCCACTGGAGAACATCGAAGTGCGATGGAAGAAAATCACAGATGGGCATATAGAGGACATCTACATATATAGGCAGTTTGGTGGCAAACCAGCACAGAAGTACTTAGGGCGGACATCATTGCCAACAGAGGGATTTGCCACTGGCAATGTGTCCCTAACACTGAAGAACGTCCAGCCATCAGATGAAGGAACATACAGCTGCTTTGTGAAGTCCAGTGACTGGAGTGCTGATGCGGCCACCATGCTCACCGTTGCAGGTTGGAGATTTCATGGGCTAGGCGGTGTAGGGGTGAAGTTTTTACAGAGGGAAAAAAAGTTGTCTGGAAGCGCACTGTCCCGCAGCTGATGCCCCACTCATATGACCCAACATGTCACCTCCCCACTCATATCACATGGCACCTGCCTTTTGATTGGCTATGATACTTTAATTCTAAGTCACTGAGAGGTCCATAAGGAGCTAAGAAAAGTTCAGACCATGTGCCACCACCCAGGAGGGAATCCAGGGAACTGGCAATCTGATCAGCCCCCTGAGGGTCACAGTAGCCCTTGTAGTTTTAGGCAAGGAAGGACCTTTAAACCTAAATCTTCCAGAAGAGTCAGGGCCTGGATTTCAGCATGCATGTTCAAAGGCAGTTGCATTGCATGGTAAAATGGAATGCGCAGGAACAGGTTGCTAAAGCTGCCAAGAGTGAGTTCCCATGCTGAGAGATGTTCTGCAGGCTTCATCCCTAGCCTGAGCCTTGTTAGGACATGCGTGGGGCTGGCTATGTGCAATAATCACTGCTGGGTAGATGTAAGACCACCTGAAAGACATACAACTACTCAGGATTCCTGACTGTTGCAGTGATGTGAATGGTTGCCCTGTCTTCACTCTTGGGACTTCTCAGCTGAGCTAAGGAGGTGTTCTGGGCTGCCAGTTCACCTTCCAGCTGCACAAAAGGCATCATTTGTATATAGGTATCTATAACGTCAGGGGGAGCTGGTTAGCCTGGACTTACTGATGGAAAAAAGCATGCCCTCATCCAAAGGAGATCAGAGAAGATTTTGGGATAGGAAAGAGAAAAAGCTTCCAACTGGTGTCTATTTCCTACTCTTGACCAGGAAAAATTCCTATGAAATCCAGCTCAGACTCAGGGATCTGACTTAGATACGTATGTGGTGCATCCCACACCAGCACACTGGAGCAGCTTTGGTGCAATCCCTAGGCAGTGACCATCTATGCCCACCCTTTAGTACCAGCATGAACTAGGAAGGTGCCAGGGCACAAGCTGAGCATGCCTTACTCTGCTGTTTTCTGCTTTATAATTCCTCAAACTTGGATGAAGCTCCTACAGATTCACACTAAAGGGATACCAAGCCACACATCTTCTCTCTGCCTTCTCCAAGAAACAGTGGAGAGCTGAGAGGCAAATGCATCCAACAGAGTGGCTTTCTCTCAGCCAAAGGAAAGTTAGCATATACGGCAGATAGAGTCTGGGATCTCAGAAAGACCATTTTAAGTATTAACTGGCAGGAAATTGGACCAAACTCTGGGTTAAGCAAGAACTATGAATCCAAGGTAGAGCTTCTTTCATGGAAACACACTTCTCCCAATAACAAACTCTCTTGCCTTTAAGGTACCAGTGAAGTATTCCTTGAAATACTGGGCCCCCAAGGGCATGGGCTCGAGATCGCCTGCAGATCACATGGATGGTTCCCCAAACCTACTGTCCAGTGGGTTACCCAGAATAAGCACAAGCTGTCTCCGGACACTGCAATGCACCAGGACAACAAGCAACTCTTCAGTGTGCTGAGTCGAGTCACAGTTACAGGAGAGGAAGTGGGAGAAGTCACCTGTCAAATCCTGAACCCCCTGGTGCAGACTGAGAAGAAAACCACGGTGCGCCTCTCAAGTGAGTCACATTGTCCTGAGAAGTCTTTGCTGTAGGCTTGTCCTAAAAGCCCTTTCCAGTGACAGGGAAGACAATAGCTGTCTAGTCAAGCTAGATGGATCCCAGACCACCACCATGCATAACTGCAGGCATGACAGGTTGCAGTAAGAAATGAGAAAGTCCTTCCTGCCCTCCATACTGTACACATCCCTAGAGAAGGCAGGCTCTGCTTGACAATGCAGAACTATGACTATTTCTCCATTCATCTCTACAGGAACTCTTTTGGTGGGTACTCAGATTTTAGGGAAAGATTGCATATTACCAGATGATACTAAGATATCTTCTTTTCACAGGCGCTGTTTTTCCACGTGTGTCTCCATGGGTCCCTGCCTTCTGGATACTATTCACTTTATTTCTTCTCACATTGGCTGCTGGCGCTTTTCTGGTATTTAAAGGTAAGGGGACTTTGTTATCTGCCACATTAAAAACTGCCTGTGAAGGAGAAAGATTCACTGATCAAGACAAAAGAGCTCAGACCTCCTTCCACACTGTGCTAGGCGCCTGTGGGGATGGACATATCCACGCAGGGTGGGGAGATATGACACAAGACCTGCAGGAAGCCTGCACTCAGCTATCAGTGTGGGGACAGTCCCACCGCTGTGCAAAGTGGCCTCTGTCTCACATGCCCTGACCCAATGCCATCAAACCAGAGGGTTCAGACCAGACAGGGTTCAAGGTAGGGAATGGAGGCTGCTGTTGTAACATGAATGGCAAGATTAATGAGGTTACTAACATCCAATATTCCTTATGGCACTCAGTAACTAAGCTGGTGATAAAATACAGAGATAGAGTGGCAAAACCTGGACAAAGAACTCATCTTTTTCATACAATGCACCAGGGTTGGACCAAATACAAGTTCTTCCTATCTTCTGCCCCATCCCAGCATGAGGTGTTCCCATCCTTTCCCTGACCACCCAAATTGCTGTTACGTGCCCTGGTTGAATTCTGATGCTTTCCCCATCCAATCCACATATGGCACCAGGATCCCCTCCCTGATATTACCTTCGTGCTTCAGTACTTATTTCAATTGGTTCTTTCAATATTCCAGCAAAACACAAGTCTTCTAAGAGAAAATCCAATGAAGAAAAGATTTTAGAGCAGCACGGTAAGGCACATCTCTTTCTCTGAGTACCCACTTTGGTGACCACTCACAAGCACCTCCCCTCCTTCAGCTGCAGAGAGCTTTCCTTGCATTCACAGAGCAAAGCTAAGATACTCATCCTCTCATCTCAGCTGAAAAGTTCATGAAGATGTGAATAAAGCCACAGCCCTAAGAGCCCCTTTGTCTCGCTAGCCTCCAGCAAAGGAAGATGCCTATTCCTTCCCCTGGAGACTTCCCCATGAAGCAGCTTCAAATCCCCTCTGCTCTCATCCCTTCCTCTGTCACAAGCAGCAGGAGCATGACCCTCGGGGGAGCTCAGTGCCCTTTTCCCGGGAACCCAATGTGCAGGGAAGGACGTGGTAGCTCACCACATCCAAATCACGGAGAGAACACACCACCTCCTTGCATTAGTGCGGGACAGAAGAGACAGGACGGGCATCAAATGGGGATGTAAGAACAACCCCATCAGCAGTCCATCTCCAAGACCAAAGCACTGAGCAACCTGAAGGCAGATCTCAGTCGTAGCCATAACCACCTATCTCCCACCAGCTGCCATCGTCCAGCGGGTTCTGTGGGGTGTGTAGTGGATGCCAAACCATTACTCACTGACTAACTCTTGTTTCCCTTGCTGTACAGAACTTGAGAAAGGCACTCTGAATGCAGGTACAGTAAAACAAATGTTTCCTCATTGAGAAAGTCCCCCTTGGGTTTTCCCAAGCACATGTAGCCATCATCATGTAACCTTCCTCCCACCCCAGGCATCTCCTGTTCATCACTCCTGCCCTCCACCAAGGTGCCCTCTCCTTCCACATCCTCTTGTTCATTCCCATCACCACGTCACAATAGGGAAATTAAGTAAAAAATCCACACCTGCAGCCATCACCAGCACTCACCTCACACAAACGGAGAGGGCAGGAGCTGATCTGGCTCCCCCAGGGCACCACCCTCCGGAGCGAAATCACCCCGCAGTCCCTTCAAACAGATCTGATGCAGGGAGAGCTGACATTCCTTCTTCAAATCCTTAACAGGGAAAGCAAAGGTGGTTTTCTCCTCTTTCTGTTGCAGACCAGGACGAGCTGAAGCGGCGAATAGGTAAGAGTGAATTAACAGTGGAAAAAGGAAAGGCTGTTGCCATTGTGGAGAACAGAACTCAGCTGCCCTTGGAATTGCAAAGGTGCAAGCTGCCTCTGACGCTGTACCCAGGACTTAGTGAGAGATGGTGACCAGTTATCCTGCTCCCTGGTCATTGTTCTTCTCCCTGGGTATCTGTCTGTGTCCAGCAGAGGCAGTGCCCTCTCACTGACCAAACGGCAGCCCATAACACTCCCTGTTTGTGTTTCAGATGCACTGAACAGAGAGCTAGGTAAGTCAAGACATCTTCCTTTCCTCTGCCTCTTTGTGTACAAGTCTGTCTGTGGTTGGGAGCGGCGTCTTCCCTTCACCCCACAGTTATAGCAAAGCAGAGTCCAAACATGGCCTTCTGCCCCATCCCCATGGGGAACTTGGGTGAGCTCCTACTGGAGGAGACATCAGTGACTCCAAGATGGTCATGAGCTCTGACCCAGCTCCTCCGGTAGCAGAGTGAGTACGGCGGGTCAGAGAGTTTGTCTGCAAGTGTTGGGATTTCCGCATGGTGCAGCTGGGGACTTGTGATGCATAGCCTGGAGGCGAGAGCACCACCTCCATGTGGAAAAGCCGCACTCGGTTCTGCCCCCGTCGACAAGGAGCTCCCCTTCTGTCTCACACCACAGTCCTCCCTCCATGGCAGACCTCAGCTCTGCCATGTCCACACAGCAGTCCTCCCTCTCCCACACCCAGGCAGGACACAAGGCTTTCTCCATTGTTTGTGAGACACCATCTTTCGGGCACAGGGGGGCACCGCACCAGCAATGTGGAAGGGACACGGACCCAACATGGGTGTTTTGGCCTTTGAACACAGCGTATTTGCTTTTGATTTGGGTTTTCTTTTTTAACAGAATTCAGGAGAGCTCGAAGCCACATGGGTAAGTTTGTGGAGGCGGAATCAGACGGGAGGGCGGGAAGCAGAGGAAAGGTATGGGCACTGGGAGCAAGTCTCCTTTGTTCCTTCTGGAACAATATGGCAAAACTGTTGCTCTCTTCTGAGCAGCGGCATATGGACGTGGGCTGGATGCGGCCTGGTGGGAGCTACACCCATGGCCAAGGTCTCACAGTGCAGACCTACAGACCTGGGAGCAGCACGCTTGGGAATGAATCCATCCTTCTTTGCCTGCCAGGAAAGTGGCATCATCTTTGGGCTAGAAGTCATGCTTGTGCTCCAGACTGACCTGGGAACAGGAGCTCTCCTTTCGTTCTCTAAAAGTCATCTGGTCCCTCGTCTCATGAGCATCTCTGCTCCTGACCCCCTCGCCTGGTTGTCACTAATGGCTCCTCCTCTCTCCCCCCAGTGCCCATCACCCTGGATGAAGTACAGAAACACCGGGAGCTTGATATGTCCTCTGACCGGAGAACAGTCCAGCACAAGGCATCTACCAAGTGGCCCATCACCAAACACCCCATCACCAAGCACCAGCTCCCCATCGTGGTGGGGAGAGAGGGCTTTGCCTCTGGGCGTCATTACTGGGAGGTGCAGGTGGGGGATGGGCTGGACTGGGAGCTGGGGGTGCTGACGGAGACGGTGAGGGGGACACTGATAAAGAGGAACTGGGAGGACCTCCCTGAGGGTGGTGTCTGGTCACTGAGAAGAGTGAATGGAGAGTACTGGCCTGAGGAGGCCAATTCCAAGATCCACAGCAAGACTGTCCCACTACCAGTGGTTGGGCTGGACTTGGACTTAGAGCTGAGCAAACTCTCCTTCTACAACATTCGCTCTTCAGACTGCATCCTGGAAGTCTCCATGGAAGGCATGGAAGGGTCAACAAAGCTGTACCCATTCCTCAGGCCAGGCCTTGGTGAGGCAGGAGAGAAGGGGAAACCCCTCACCATCAACCACAACACAGGCTGGGACTTCCCCCAGACTATACAGGTATAACAGACCTGAGCTGAACTAAATCTCATGGAGACCATAGAGAGGGAGACAGGACGGAGAAGCAGAGCAGCAGAGCCAAGCAATTGCAGGCCTCATTGGCTCCATCCAGACTCTGACAGTGAGAGTCAGGGTAGTCTGGACTGGGAAATCCGCTGAGACCAAGAAGCACACCTGCCCATGACATTTGCAATGCCACATGGTCCATCCCTTCCCCAGGGAGGCCATCAGGAACTAGGAGATGTACCCACAGCTTCTGCAGCCACCTTTTCCTTGGTTTCACCAAGCCCATGAGTTTGTACTCTATGTTTCTCTTCATTAATTTGACAATAAAATAGGAAACAATGTTTTTTCAAGTGCTCTGATGTTGCGCTGACTTTCACTGTCTGCGACCTGTAGGTAACATTTAAAATGCCGATGAAGGGGGACCCAAATCCTTTCCTGCTCAGATTGCTTTAGGCAACCAAGGAGTTGCTCTTTCTCTGCAGCACAAACGCAAGTGCATTCACCATATCAGGAGCCAACCCCAGTTCTGCCGAGCACAATGCAGACACAAGTGCACATGCTGACAAGAAAGCCAGTGTGAAGCAGTCTCCTAGGGAGACTATTTGGGTTTTCCCTTGTCCCACGGGTCTGAACTGGTCTTCCCACCCTTCTATGCACCATGGGAGGTCTGGAGATGCAGAGGAAGCATGACAGACCCCTTGGGTTTTTCCAGCTGTACCACTTTGGGGAACATGCAGCCGTTAGGACAAACCAGGGTACAACTTTATGGGAGGTATGAAAGGGCTGGTGGACTTTTTTGGCTGCTCAGGCCATGAATGGGTGTCCTGCTCTGTTCCGACAGCTTTTACAGCAAGTGTCCTCAGAGAGGACATTATACGGCTGTGAGAATTAACCACAGCTCTATGAACTTCTGTCATTGGAAGAGTTGTGGTTTGCATGGCTCATTTTCTCATTGGTGTAGCTTCTCCAACCTGTGAGATCAGATTAGGCTCTCTCAAGGGGAAGGACTTCACTTCACGGAGGGGCCAAACAGCTCTGATCGTAGTCCAGCTGCAATAATTGTTGTGTTTCAAGAGAAAAGTCATTCTGCTGCAACTAGCAATGACCAGAGTCTTTCCTCCGTCCCAGTACACAGCTGATACGGGGAACATCGTGGGAGAGGAAAACAGTCAAAAACGCCCCAACAATCTGAGTAAGTGTGGTTTAACTTAAAAGTGGAAAAGTTAAGATGTTTTAATCCTAACCCTAATCTTCTGTGGTGGTACTGAGCTCATGATAAGGACACTGGGGGCTTGACTCATCTGCTCCCGTGCAAACCTCTAGTGACAGTAGCAATGTCCCAAGGCATGCCAGAAGGCCCATTTAGAGAATCAAATCAAGGCTTTGGAAACTTCCCTTTGGATGAGCAGAACCGCTGCCCAGGCCCTTTGTCTTTTACAGGCCCTTTATTCCACATTGCTAAATAGCAGACATATTTGGAAATGATTAGCTCAGGTAGCACAACCAGACCAAAAGCAGAGCAAGCACAATATGGACCCTAGTCACTCTGATGATTAATGAGTTAGATGTTAAATGGACATTGGAAGTACAGTAATTCCTACTCAAATACTTTTATAAACTAAGTAGCTGATGTAAGTAGTTTTTGCCTGCTTTCTGCATGCTGTTTACTTGTAAGGATAATGCAGTAAAGGCTTTGTGCTAGGCGCAACATGGGATGAAGAGCGGATGAAACGAAACATCTACAGTGACACGTACTAAGAGCAGGGGAGGTTCTTACATTTTCCTATAGAAGATGCCGTTGGAAAAGTTGAGTATTAAATCTGATGGAAGAGATTGAGTGACTTGTGTTGAGCACTAAGACGTGAGGACTTTACCTTCTTTTAATTCATTTGGTTAGCAACTGAAAATAGTAGAAATTAACATGCTGAGCTCAAATTTTCTGGGAGCTGCTCAGCAGAGACTTTTGCCAATTTACAAGGGAAGTTCCCCACTAATGCGAGTACCACGGATCTCCATTGTCTCTGTTCTGAGCCTCTAGCAGGTCAGTTCTGCCAGTCACAGGGAAAAATGTAATAAATGGAGCTTAAGGCAGTCATTCTAAGAAATTTCTTGTTCTAATGAAATGACACTTCTCCTCCAGAATGTGCTCTGACCCCACTAAGGCCACACTCCAGGCCTTGCTGGGAAGATTTCCAGGAGGGTGCGAGAGTCAGCAGCAAATTGTGGCATAGGGGTTTTTACGCTTACAGGAATTTCTTGCTATGATAACTTTGCTAATGTGTGAGCCAAAGCTCCTCAGGTCAAAGTAGGCCCATGTCCAGTTGGCTTATGATGCCACCCTCACCTTTCTGAGGTGAGAACAGACTTATCTCCTAGGGATGATGGGGATTTGCTGATATTTTCCAGCACCGCAGATTCACACATGCATACCCAAAACTTTATTTTTCATGTAAGCAGATGTAATGAATTTACCCGGCACGGTTGTGTAGCAGAGTGTGGCCTCTGTGAGAAGACACAAGGAGCTGCCCCCATGTTGGTCCATCCATCCAGCTCCAAAATGGACCCACCACTGGCCAAAGCTGAGCCCATCAGCGATGCTGGTGGTGCCTCTGTGATAACGTATTTAAGAAAGAAAAAACTCTGCATAGCAGTTTTGAGAGACAGGCACGGGAGAAACAACCCTGCAGACACCAAGGTCAGTGAAGAAGGACAGGTTGGCGGTACTCCAAGCGTTGGAGCAGGGATTCCCCTGCAGCTCATGGAGGAGTCCATGGTGACAGAGGCTGTCCCCATGTAACCCATGGAGGACCATGGTGGAGCAGAGATCCACACTGCAGACTGTGGAGGACCCCATGTTGGAACAGGTGGAAAGGCTCTGAAGAAAGCTGCGGCCTGTGGAGAACGTGTGCTGTAGAAGGTTCCTGGCAGGACCTGTGGTCTGTGAAGAGAAGACCATGCTGGAGCAGGTTTTCTGGCAGGAACACTGGTGAGGCCACAACTGGAATACTGTGTCCAGTTCTGGGCTCCCCAGTTCAAGAGGGACAGGGAACTACTGGAGCGAGTCCAGCGAAGGGCAACTAAGATGATTAAGGGCTTGGAGCATCTGCCTTATGAGGAAAGGCTGAGAGAGCTGGGACTCTTTAGCCTGGAGAAGAGAAGGCTGCGGGGAGACCTTATTATGGTGTACAAGTATCTAAAGGGTGGGTTGAAGGAGGATGGAGCCAGGCTCTTTTCAATGGTTCCAAGTAACAGGACGAGGGGTAACGGGCACAAGTTAGTACAAAGGAAGTTCCGTTCAAATACACGGAAAAACTTCTTTACGGTGAGGTTGACAGAGCACTGGCATGGGCTGCCCAGGGAGGTTGTGGAGTCCCCTTCTCTGGAGATTTTCAAGACCCGCCTGCATGCAGTCCTGAGTAATGTGCTCCGGGCAATCCTGCTTTAGCAGGGGGCTGGGACTAGATGATCTCTAGAGGTCCCTTCCAACTCTGAAAATTCTGTGATTCTGTGAACTGTGGCTCATGGGAGACCCACACTGGAACAGTCCATTCCTCAAGACTGTATCCCATGGAAAGGACCCGTGCTAGTGCAGTTCTTGAAGAATTGAAGCCCATAGGAAGGACTCATGTTGGAGAAGTTCGTGAAGGACTGATGCCTGTGTAGCTATTATCAGACTCTATAGACTCAGAAAATCACAAAGAAATATATTCAGTCATCAAGAGATAACTGCAAGTGAGCCAAGGCTCCCCATGTCCACGCTCTTCCTGCTGGCGGCCCAGTTGTTGATGGTGAGCAGAGACCTGCCCTTCCTGCCTGCCCTAGCACAAGGAAACCAAAATCATCCCTTCACCTTTTAGGATGGGACGTGAATCCTTGCTCTGCTGCAGCCTGTTAGTGGGCTGGGGCCCAAGAGCTGGAGATGGTACTCTAGGTGGGATCTCACCAGAGCAGAGTAGAGGGGCAGAATCACCTCCCTCAACCTGCTGGCAACACTACTTCTGATGAAGTAGTGTGAAATGGTCGAATTTGAGATCCTTGAGGCAGCGAGGAAGGTGTGCATCAGGATGACCACCCTGGACTTTGGGAGAGCTGACTTTGGCCTCTTGAAGAATCTGCTTGGTGTGGTGCCATGGGATGAAGCACTGAAGGGTAGGGGGGTCCAAGAAAGTTGGTAATATTCAAGGACCACCTCCTCCAAGCTCAGGAGCGATGCATCCCTACAAAGAGGAAGGCAGGCAGAAAAGGCAGGAGGCCTGCAGGGATGAACAAGGAGCTCCTGGACATGACCAAAAGGAAAAAGGAGGCCTCTAGGGAGTGGAAACAGGGGCGGGTAGCCTGGGAGGTATACAGAAGAATAGTTCGAGCAGCCAGGGATCGGGTTAGACAAGCTAAAGCCCAGATAGAACTAAATCTGGCCAGGGACATTAAGACAAACAAAAAAATCCTTCTTTAAGTATGTCAGTGAGAAAAGAAAGACTAGGGAAACTGTGGGCCCTCTCCAGAAGGATACGCAAGAACTGGTTACCCGGGACAGAGAGAGAGCTGAGGCACTCAATGACTTTTTTGCCTCAGTCATCACTGGCAAGGACTGCAGCCACACTGCCCATGACGCAGAATGCAAAGGCGAGGACTGGGAAAATGGAGAACTGCCCACTGTAGATTAAGATCAAATGCGAGACCACCTGAGGAACCTAAAGGGGCACAAGTCCATGGGACCTGATGAGGTACATCTGCAGGTCCTGAAGGAACTGGCAGATCAAGTCGCTAAGCCACTAGCCATCATATTTGAGAAGTCGTGGTGGTCTGGCAAGGTTCCTGCCGACTAGAAAAGGGGAAACCTAACCTCTATTTTAAAAAAGGGAAATAAGGAAGGCCCAGGGAACTACAGGCCAGTCAGTCTCACCTCTGTGCCTGGCAAGATCATGGAGCAGATCGTCCTGGAAACTCTGCTGAGGCACATAGAAAACAAGGAGGTGATTGGTGACAGCCATCATGGCTTCACCAAGGGCAAGTCATGCCTGACAAATTTGGTGGCCTTCTACGAAGGAGTTAGAGTGGACAAGGGAAGACCAACTGATGTCATCTACTTGGATTTGTGCAGAGAGTTTGACACTGTCCCACACGATATTGGTGTTTCTAAATTGAAGAGACATGGATTCGATAAATGGACCACTCAGTGGATAAAGAACTGGCTGGATGGTCACACTCAAAGAGTTGCAGTCAATGGATCGATGTCCAAGTGGAGAGCAGTGACAAGCAGCGTTCCTCAGGGGTCAGTACTGGGGCCTGTACTGTTCAACATCTTTGTCGGCGACATGGACAGTGCGGTCGAGTGCACCCTCAGCAAGTTTGCCAATAATACCAAGCTCTTTGGCAAGGTAGACATGCTGGAGGGGAGGGCTGCCATCCAGAGGGACCTGGACAGGCTGGAGAGGTGGGCCCAAGCCAACCTCACGCATTTCAACAAGGCCAAGTGCAAGGTTTACATGTGGGTTGGGGCAATCCCAAGCACAAATACAGGCTGGGCGGGGAATGGTTGGCTGAGGAGAAGGACCTGGGGGTGCTGATTGACGAGAAGCTTAACATGAGCCAGCAATGTGGCCAGCCAGTGTGGCCAGCAGGTCAAGGGAGGTGCTTCTACCTCTCTACTCCACTCTCGTGAGACCCCACCTGGAGTACTGCTTCCCGCTCTGGAGACCCCAAAATAAGAAGGACACGGACCTGCTGGAGCGTGTCCAGAGGAGAGCCACAAGGATGATCCAAGGGCTAGAGCACCTCTCCTATGAGGAGACGCTGAGAGAGTTGTGTCTGTTCAGCCTGGAGAAGAGAAGGCTCCAGGGAGATCTTATTGCAGCCTTCCAGTGCCTAAAGGGAGCCTACAGGAGAGCTGGGGAAGGACTTTTTACTAGGGCATGTAGCGATAGGCCGAGGAGGAATGGCTTTAAACTGGAAGAGGGCAGGTTTAGATTAAACATTAGGAAGAAGTTTTTCGCTTTGAGGGTGGTAAGGCACTGGAACAGGTTGCCCAGCGAGGTTGTTGAGGCCCCATCCCTGGAGGTGTTCAAGGCCAGGCTTGATGTGGCCTTGGGCAACCTGGTCTGGTGGGAGGTGTCCCTGCCTATGGCAGGGGGGTTGGAACTGGATGAACTTCAAGGTCCTTTCCAATCTATACCATTCTATGATTCTATGATTTTATGATCCCTTCCCTCCCTCCAGCATCTTGACCGCACCACACAGCTTGGTGGTGTTGGCAAACTTGCACTCAATCACACTGTCCATGTCACCAACAAAGATGTTGAACAGCACCGGTCCCAGTACCAACCACTGAGGAACACAACTTATCACTAGTCTCCACTTGCACATGGAACAGTTAATCGCAACTCTTTGAGTGCCACCACCTTGCCACTTTCTTATTGGCAACTGTTTGAGAGCAGCCATCCATTCCAATTCACATAGGCATGGATGGTATAGAAAAGACAGAACAAGAGCTGCGCAGGTGGAACGTGAACGTTAAAGATGGGGTTGGCAGGCATGTCTTTTTATATTTTGTGGTAATTTTTCACTTTTGTCAATGAAAAATTCCATCCCTGGCCATATTTCAGCTAGTGTTTTTCACTGCAACGTCACTCCTCTCTGTACAGAAGTAAGGACAGGCTTCTGTGGCCTAAAGATAGCTGTCTGGAGCTCCTGAAGGTGTCCTGGGCATCCAGGACATCTAAGTGGGCTTGGCAGATGGCGACACAGCTCAGAAAAGTCCCACCAAAGAGAACACAAGGAGCTTCACTAGCACCCTAGAAGGCCTATTCAAAATCTTGGCCCTAGGTCTCAGAGTCAGCAGGAAAAAACAGAATTAGGCTCAGGGCATGAAGGGGACAGTGCTGAATGTGTCTGAAGTAAAAATCCCTCACAGCCCCACTGCAGAAAGGAGAGGGCTGCACGTGTGAGTCTCAGCAGCAGAAAGTCCTACCCAACAGTCCCTTCTGGGCACAGACAAGACAGAGACGTTCCCCTGCACCATCCCAGTTCAAGGCTTGCAGGGTGAGGGAGGCAGCGCTGGCAGAGCCTAAACTGTCCCCAGAGAGGCAGACAAGTGTGCAGGCACATGCCAACTGCTCAGAATAGCCACCCTGAAGCAAAGGAGAGCCACAGAGACCAAGAAGCACACAGCTGGCACCATGTCTCCTTCCCACAGGGGTGGGCACACAAACTACCAGACCTGTCTGTGACATCCCTGAACCATCAACAAGAACGCCGCTTTTAGCAGATAAAGAACATGGCCAAGAGCAGCACACTTACCCCGGTCACCCTCCACCTCACCTGATCTCCTCCCTGGGGGCTGCACAGATGTATTCCACACATCTCTCAGGCACAACTGGAAAGAGGATGTGGGGCTCTTCCCTGCTTCCTTGCTTGACCCTCCACCTCTCCACCCCCTACTATGAAAAACACCCAGACACTTTTCACGTTCTCCTCATGTGCTCCAGGTCCCTTGGTGCCATCCCACTGTCCCCTGCATCACTATGCACCATCCCCCTTCCCGAGTGACGATCTTTCGGTGTTGACAATGTAGCAGTCTCAGACCTCAGTCTCTCAGTCTCGTTGCCTCATTTTTCTGAGCAAAACAGAAAGCAAGAGAAAATGGCAGCCCCCCACCACAACCCTCCTCTCACCCTGTCCTTCAGTAGGCAATCGCTAGGAAAGTGATGGAGCAGCAAATCCTGGAAAGCATTTCCAGGCACATGAAGTCATCAGGAGCAGTCAGCACGGATTCACCGAGGGGAAGTCATCCTTGACCAACTTGATAACCCTCTAGGATGAAATGACCGGCCTGGTAGATAAGTAGGCAGCAGTGTTTCTCGTCTACCTGGACTTCAGTAAGGCCTTTCACACTGTCTCCCATAAGGTACAGAAGACGTGGATGCACAGGCTGGATGAGCAGACAGACAGGTGGGTTGGAAAGTGGCTGAATGGAGAGGTCCAGAGGGTGCTGCTCAGGGGAAGAAATTCTTGCTGGAGGCCAGTGACTAGCGGGGTAGCCCAGGGGTCAATACTCATTCCCATCCTTTCTAACATCTTTATTAGGGACCTCAGTGATTGGGTAGAGCATACCCTCAGCAAGTTTGCTGACCACAACAAACTGGGAAGTGTGGCTGTTATGCCAGGGGTCTTGCTGCCATCCAGAGAGACCTGAACAGGCTGGAGAAATGGGCTGACAGGAACCTCTTGAAGTTCCTCAAGGAGAACCAAAAAGTCCTGCACCTGGGGAGGAACAAGCCCAGACACCAGCACACGCTGGGGGCGTCCAGCTGCAAAGCAGCTTGGCAGAAAAGAACCTAAGAGTTCTGGTGGACACCAAGCTACGTAATGTGCCCTCAGCACACAGGGATATTGGTATCCTACGCTGTATCAGGAGAAGTGCTGAAAGCAGGTCGAGGGAGGTGTTCTTTCCCTTCTCAGCACTGGAGAGACCACACCTGCTGTTCATGGCTCCCCAGCACGAGAGAGACATGGACATCCTGGAGAGAGCTCAGGGAAGGATCATACAGATGATGAAGGGACTGGAGCATCTCTCACACGAGGAAAGGCTGAGAGAGCGAGGACTGTTCAACCTAGAGAAGAGAAGGCTTGAGGGGAATCATATCCGTGTATCTCAACACCTGAAGGGAGGGTGCAAAGGGGACAGAGCCAGGGTCTTGCCAGTGGTGCCGGTGAGAGGACAAGAGACAATGGGAACAAAAGAAACACAAGAGGTTCCCTCTGAACATCAGGGAACACTTTATTTCTGTAAAGGTGACCAAGCACTGGTACAAGTTGCCCAGAGAGGCTGTGGAGTCTCCATCCTTGGAGATATTCAAAAACCATCTGGGCACCTGTGGTGGGTTGAACTGGGCTGGCAGCTAGATGGATTCCAAGCTGCTCTATCACTCCCCCTCCTCAATACAAACACAAACCACAGAACGTCAGGAAAAGGACAGGAAGTCTTCAGGAAAAATCTCCTTCCAGAAGAAGTATTTCTTCCATGTTACCATGAAGGAACATTTGTTTTTCTTAAGCACCTAAAATCTCCCTCAAAATCTTTCTCATGCTGATGCATAGTTTAAAAAATTTCAGACTTGGCCACTAACATACATCTGTCCCCTCCTAACCGAGCTTTGTTCAGGAGACACAAACTAGGCAGCGGCC
Organism: Vanellus vanellus; assembly: GCF_965231255.1. Taxonomy (NCBI): domain Eukaryota; kingdom Metazoa; phylum Chordata; class Aves; order Charadriiformes; family Charadriidae; genus Vanellus; species Vanellus vanellus. The sequence continues at coordinate 620,590 of NC_138934.1, forward strand.
TGATAACACCTCGATCTGATCCCTGCCTGTACATCACAGGCCTTCACGATGCTGAATGAACAATTCATCATCACCAAACCTCTGCACTATTTTGAGAGGCTCATTGTCAGGCTTTGCATCAGCCGGACCTGTTGAGAAGAAAGGAAAAAACTTCTCTTCCTGGCTGCTGTCACCTCCCACAGTGAAACTGTACAGAGCTGCTTTTGTACGGACATTGTAAAACGACAGCTTCTTGGCTGGCATGTCCAGGAAGATCCCAATCTTTTGCAGCTTCCCACTCACAAGCAAACGCGTCCAAGGATCTGTGTAGGCCCAATACACTCGCCCATCTGCATATCCTACAACCCAGAAGCCATTCTTAGGGGACAGGGTCAAAGTCCCTTTGCGAGTCACAGATTCCCGGGCAATACCCAAGATCCAGTTTCTTCTCTTGCCAACGTCTGCTTCCCAGTAGTGTCTCCCACATGTGTATCCTTCCTTTGCCAACACAAAAATGTGGGAATCAAATCTCTTCTCTTTGTTGGGCACATTTCTGATGGTGCCGGTGTCTATCACACTCTTCCCATCGTCAGAGATTTCCAATCTGGGGTGAGCTGTGTCAGCATCCAGGGTGACATCCACTGAATGATCAAGTCAAGCCATAAGGAGCAGAAAAGACAAGGTCAGCTTTTCTGAGGCTTTCTCTTCTGTGTCCTCATCCACCTCTCATTTGTCCTTCCTCGACCTTCATGCTTAGGTGCACGAGGCAGCCTCTTGCCTCAGGGCACCTCTAGCTTCTCCCCTCCCATACCTCCCCTGGCCCTCCATTCCCATCCTGGGGATGCCAACTGAGAGAGTGGCCATGCTGCATGCGTCAAGCACAAGGCACTCAGCCAATGTTCCTGTGACTCCAGCATTGAGCACCAAGGAGGAGGCTGTGGGGCTGAATCCCCTCTGCCTCCATCTTTGAACTGCTGTGGGGATGACCTGAGGAACAGGACCAGGAGCTGACCATACAGCTCCTCTTTGGGCAACACCTGAATCACAATTGAATTTCCCAAGACTATTGGGACAAAATCATAATGGCCAAAGAATGATCTCTATGTCAGGAAGAGAAGAGGAAGCTGGTGAGATAATTGATCAACTCTGCAGGCACCTGAAACCCACCTGGAAATGAAAGCAGACACTCACTGGTCAGCAATAAATTCTAAAACATAGGACCAAAGTTTTCAATAACTGTGCTTACGTATTGATGTATGAGAATAGACCCTATTAGGAATGATGGTGGAACAAACACAAGTGTTGTCTGTGGTGGATACAAGTATAACATGTGTGGAAATGTAGGTACATCAGCTGGAATTTGGGGGATGAACACTTGACAGGACTCTAGCGAGGTGCAATGTCAAGAACTAAGTTCCTCTAGCTCAACTCAGATTTAAAGAATAAGAAGCTGCTCCTCTAGTGGAGCAAGACCAGCTCAAGAAACTTTTCCTGAAACACCGAAAGGACAAAACCAGGACTGGGAGCCGAGGGCAGAAGCGGCCAATGCAAACTGGCCACCCCTTCTCCCCACAGCTGAAATGGCTCCTGCCAGGCACAAGGAGAGTCTTTGGCAGCACACAGCAAAGAAAACAATCATCAAACAATCCTTCCTCTGAGCGGTTTGTTCTCCAAACGGCTCTCTGAGCAGTTGTATGTGTTTTCCAGAGCTGCGTTCAGACTCTGAGTGCTCACATCCATCTTCTCCCTTATGCTTACCTTTATAGCGCTGTATTTTCAAAAGCTCTGTGAGAAAAAGAGAAAAGCAGGCAATCAGTGGGTGCGTCAAGGCATACTGATCTTCTGTGTGCTAAAACACAGCCCATGCTGCTGACCAAACCACTGTGTTCTCCTGTAGTAACTCTCTTGCTCTGTAAGTTGGAAAACACAGCAGACGGCCCCGTGCCATCCTGCAAAGAGAGCAAAGCCTGAGGCCACGGGGATGACTTTTAGCATCAAGGACTCTAACCAGACCTGAAATCTAGGTAGGAATTCTTGGGGAGTAAAAAGATGTCACAATAGTGGCAAAGGAGAAGGGGTAGGGAACAAGGATCAATTCTCCGAAGGAGGTATCTCTGGTTTGCCAAACAATGGGAGCAGTTCTAGCTGCAGGGCGCTTCACTGGACCCATGTGCATGTGGAGATGCACCTTCCTCACCAGCAGCCCAGCCACTGCCTGAGTATCTCCTAGTGGCTACTGAACGTTACCTGCTGCAAGGTTTCTCCCACAGTGCCTTAAAACTATCTTACTGCCCATTATCATTTAGAGCTTCTGATTTTTTTCATGTCCAATAAGAAACAGTTGCGGGGGATCTGGTCACAGTTTTTCAACTGTGGTTACACTGAGGTCACCCCCAGCCACCATGCTCCTCTATGCCCTCACCACACACACACTGCTATCCTAGCTAGTTCTATTCTCATTTAGAAAGAGTTTTCAAGAGAAAAAAGTACATCCATATGTGTGATGGTTTTCCTTCACGGGCATGGGGCACATTGCTCCAAGTTGCTCCCTGTAAAGTCCACGGAGAACTAAAAGCTGCTGTGAGATGGTTAATGGTTGGACTTGATGATCTTAAAGGTCCCTTCCAACCTCAGCGATTCTATGATTCTATGAGCTTAGCCTTTCATTCCTTCTTAGATGAGGAAGAAAGGACAGAGGAATGGCCAGACCATGGACCAAATAAGAGACCCACTTTCACAGAGAAGAACCTCCCAGAAAAGGCTACTTTCAAGCCCCACTTATCCCTGGAGACAGTTTGCACCTGTCTTGCGTTTACACTCCATTCACTTCTACACTCCCTTTCAATGGTATGAAAATGCAAGGGGGTCCCAGAGTCCTCTGTGGAGGGGAGAAGCAATAATACATCATCACCTGACAGTGCCTGCAGAGCAGGAGTGTTCTGAGAAAGCTCCGGGAGGGAAGGCCGGGTGTCAGTCGGTTCCTCCAAAGCTTGCCTTACAGAGTGGGCCAATTCCTTTTGGCTCCATAAGGAAGCCAGCTTCTCACTCAGAATCCCCTCCACTTTCTCCTGCATGGATTCCAGGGCCCTTGCAGTAGTCACCTCCACTGTGCTTCCTGTGAAGAAAGACCGGTGTCACTGGGACTATCATTTTGTCTGCCCTGAGGTGAGGCCTTGTCCCTCTAGTGGGGCAGGGCCTTCTGTCTTAGACAGGACCAAGAAGAAGATGCTCTTATTTCACTGCCCAGAGGGACCCAGCTCCAGAGCAGATTGGAGAATGAACAGTGCAGTTCCTGAGCTGTTTTTTCCAGGAAAGAGACACTGTTCAGGGCAAGATGGTATTGGCAGGCAAGAAGCCACCCCCAGACAGATTGGGTACTCCTGAGTCAGGGGAAGGAGAGCAAGGCTTGCCCAAGGCTGGAGCCCAGGCTTCCTCCCTTCTTCTCTCCCCCTGGGGCTTTCCCACTGCTGGGCTCCTGCCCTCCCTGAAGTGTGCACCTCCCGGAATCTAAGGGTACGTAGGCTCTGGAGAAGTGGAAGATCCTGCCACCTCCTTTCAATTGCTTTGGACAGCTTGAGTGTGGGAGGGATGGAGAAAGATCGTGGTCTCTGTGAGCCTTTCTGAAGGCTGGACAAAGGGCTGCTGGGCAGGACGGAGGCCACAAATCGGACCCTCCTTCTCTCCAGCCAGCCTTGCCGGGCGGTGGAAGAGATGAAAGTAGGACTTGGAGGTGAACACGCTGGAGCCCCAGTTGGGACCTTCAGCACATACCAGTGTGTCACAGAGAGCCCAGGCTACACACTGCCTTTACAGACACGGGAGAGAAGAGGGACCTTGACCACTTGCAGTTCCCACCTCTGCATGCAGGTGTCTCAGTGGCACGGGACATAAAAGGTACTTCCCAAAAAAAGACTGTCCTCCTCCATTGACTTTGAGCAGGTGCAGAAGACTAGCTCACAAGACGTTTTTTCCATAGACCAGCATTTGCTTTCAGAAAGAAGAAAGCCTTCTTGGGAATGGTCATGCTCACCTAGTTTCTTCTCCAGTTCTTCCAGGTGATCCTCAGAGAAGGACCTCTTGGCTGTATCCTCTTCTTTGGAGACTACGCCCTCCAGGTGTTCTTTGATGAGCTTAAGGTCATTCTGCGTGGACTCCTGCATGGTCTCTAAAACTTTCTGGAGAGCTTGAATTTGTTGTGAGACTTCCTGGATGTCCTGCTGCTGCAGGGATTCCACGGCCCCTGAGGTGTTTGCCTGCACTGTGCTTCCTGTGAGGAGAGATAGCTGTCACTGGGACAGTAACATTACCTCTTTGAAACGGAGACCACCAATCTGCCATGATGTTGCTGAAAAGCTCTGATTTAAACTCCATCCCAGAGGGTCTCTTCTTAGGGCTCTCCAATTGGTGTTTTATATTTCTTCCTCTTTTCCCCTCAGAAATCATCACATTGTAGGAATTGAAGGTTGAGCTTAAGGTAGAATCTGGAAATGGTTTTCACTTTGCCCTCTGTCTTGATTCAGGCAGGGGCCAACAAACTTAGACCCAATTTGCATCACCTATCAGCCTCCAATAGGGTCTATCTTTAGTTCAGTAAATATGGATTGCGCTTTGACACAAACGGGCCACTGGTCTAATTTTATCTCAATAGCTTGTGCCATCAGGAATTAAAAGATTTTCTCTGGACTCTCCTTGGCTGCTCATTGCCATGTTTTCCCTTGCTTCAGTTAGAGCAAGAATACGACCCATGCTCAGGTAGCTAATGCCCAACCTTCCCCTAGCTTTTGCTCACCACTGGCAAATAGGTTTCTACCCTACAAATACCTTTGTAAGCCCCTACCATAAGGCTTAATCCACAAGTGTGTGGCTCTCAGGTGCAGCTGGTGAGATGCATCAAAATTGAAATGAACCTCATTGCCTCCTCACCAACCAAAGGCATGGGCATGGAAGAGGGACCAGGACATGTTAATTTTGAAAAGTACCCTGAGGGAAGAACATCCCCCTGTAAAGTGTCCCACCTGGAAAGAGCAGGGGCAGGAAAACAGCTTGCCTTAGAACCTAGGGAGGAACGGATTCATAACAGTCTACGCTGTCCTGGTCTGTGCTGGGAAAAATGCGCTGCCTGGGCAGCTCTGTACACTGTTAGCCTGGGGTCCATGATATCTGCTTTGGGATGCTCAATACAACAAAGGACTTGCTGGAGGCCTTTGAAAGCGGGGATATCTGGAGTGGTGAGATTGTTTCATCTCACTGTGGTGGGCCCTCAGGCAGGCTCAGCCACCAGACCATCTTTTTGCCCAGCAGGTTTATGTTTTCAGGTAGTGTGGATCAATCCTGGCACTCACCTGCATGGACAGGCATCTTCCTTTTGTCCCTGGGTGACAGCCGTGGATCTTGTTTGTGCTTGTCTGCAAGAGAGTTTAGGACGAAGAATATCCCCTGCTTCCCAAGGGAAGTCAGAGAAGTTCATACAGAGTCTCAACCTGCTCATTTCTTGGTACCGAGACAAGAGAATGGATCCAGCATACTTACTTGGGCCATCAAAGAATTTCTTCAATTTTTTGACAATGGACTTCTCAACCTCAGGTTCTGGAAAGTACATTCCAATGACGAATAAAAGAAAAAGAGAAAAAGAGGAAACTTCAATAAGACCTTGCACTAAATATTAAAAAAATGCACAACTTTTGAAGAAGAATGCATCATGCAGCAAACCCAAGAAACCATGAGGACCCGTGAATGCAGAGCTTGACAAGAGGCTACATTTGATCAATGTATTACACCACAGAGCCCCCCAGATGCTCTCCTGTGCCAGGAAGCTGCCTTAGCTGATACACAGTTCAAGGGCAGCACCAAACAGTCTTTCCCAGCAGACTTACTTGGTGGTTCAAAAATGTTTCTTAGCTCTTGGAAACCCCTCTTCTCATTGTCAGGATCTGGAAATTCAATACATATGAATAAAAAAAAAAAAATAGGAGGAAACTTAGCTAAGATCTTTCCCTATGGAACTACAAGAATGATAGATCGGGAACAAGGATCAATTTCTCCGAAGGAGGCACCTCCGGTTTGCCAAACAATGGGAACAGTTCTAGCTGCAGGGCTCTTCACTGGACCCATGTGCACATGGGGATGCACCTTCCTTACCAGCAGCCCAGCCGCTGCCTGAGTATCTCCTAGTGGCAACTGAGTGTTACCTGCTGCAACGTTTCTCCCACAGTGCCTTAAAACTATCTTACTGCTCATTATTTCTTAGAGCTTCTGATTTTTCTCATTTCCCCTAATAAACAGTGGAGGGGGATCACAGGTTTCCAACTATCTGCCCTAGGTTACACTGAGGCCACCCCCAGCCACCATGCTCCTCTACGCCCCCACCACACACACACACTGCTATCATTGCTGCTTCTATTCTCATTTGGAAAGAGTCTTCAAGAGAACAAAGTACGTCCCTATGTGTGACAGTTTTCCCTCAGAGGCATGAGGCACATGTCGCTCCTGTTAAATTCCATGGAGAACTAAAAGCTGCTGTGAGATGACCTCAGCCTTTCATTCCTTGTTAGATGAGAAAGTGAGGAAAGAGGAATGGCCATACTATGCACCAAAAAAGAGAACCACTTTCACAGAGAAGAACCTCCCAGAAAAGAGAGGCTGGTGCCCAAGCTTCCTCCCTTCAGCTCTCCCCCTGGGGCTTTCCCACTGCCGGGCTCCTGCCCTCCCTGAAGCGTGCACCTCCCGGGGTCTAAGGGTACGTGGGCTCTGGAGAAGTGGAAGGTCCTGCCACCTCCTTTCAATTGCTTTGGATGGTTTGAGTGCTGGAGGGATGGGGAAAGAGCATGGGACCTGTGAGCCTTCCTGAAGGCTGGACGAAGGGCTGCTGGGAAGTACACAGGGCAGGAATCTGACTTTATTTCACTCAACCCAGCATCTGTAGTCTCTGGAGGAGATGATAGCAGGACTTGGAGGTGGACATTCCTGAGACCAGTCTGAGTCACAATGAGCTACTCACAGAGAAAGGTCTTTCCAACCCCACCCACCTTCGTGAGGATCAGAGGTCTAGATTATGGGAACATTTGTCTGCAGAGCAGCTTTTTCCTTGAGTGAGGCTTTTGGGCATTGCCTCCTTAAAAGAGATACCACCTCTTTGCAATGATGTTTCCAAAAGCTCTGATTTCTATCTCCCAGTCCTGCTGCAGAGCAGAAAGCCCACTGCCAGGTGAGACCTATGTCAGTCAGAAACTCCGATTTTGATGGAAGGAAAATGAGGAGAACTTCAACATGCTCTGTGAGGCAGCCTGTGAGTAGGTGTGTGGTGGAGGTGGTTGGTCTTGATTCCAACCACAGCCTGCATTGTGAAGAGAGGGAAATGGGACAGGCAGAACTGTGGGAGCAGGACATGAGCTGCTGCAGAGATTGAAAAGAAGTTTCTGCAGAGGAGGTACGTAGCCCTGAGATCAGGAGCAGGGCTAACATAGGGATGAGGAGCCAGCATGGTTGAGACATAGATGCTGTCATCACCACTTACCTCTGCCCAGACTTTCTAGGTCTCCTTCCCCTTTGGTCTGCTGTGAGCAGTGTCCCTGGGCTCTCTCACGGGAATCCACTCCTCTTCCTTGCTGCAGGATTTGCTCTCCCTTATGGGTGGAGCCTGAAAATTGAAGCCAGAACACCAAGGTAACATATTATGCACAAAAATGATGATCTCATGCCCAGGTGGTGATTTTCAGTGCAATGGCAAAAAAACTCCCTCTCTTCCAGGAGAAGGCACGGACAGAGGAGAGAGCCCAGGGCAGGGTCATCACAAGCCTTCCACCGGGGAAGAGCATGCTCCTGCAAGCAGGCCACCGAAAAACAGAGCCGCAGGAAAAGGGCTTGCCTTACTTGCCAGGCAGGACGGGAATCAGCACAGTCCAGCCTGTGCCACTCGGCCTTGGCACAGCCTGCCACCTGACCTATCCTGGCATCCTGTTCCTCTAGGCACCCTGCTTCTAGTCACCTCGTGCACTGGAACATCGGCATGGGGATGCCGGCTAGGACAAAACACTTGTGCTGGAGGCCTTTGGTAGGGCAGTGTGTGGGGTGGTGAAAGTGCCAGATATGGGAAGAGTCAAAATGCCACCAGGGTCTTCTGCCAAGGGTACCAACGGCATGCTCAGGCGGGCTCTGCCAATGCCCACAGATGTCTGACCTCCACCCCCCAACTGCCACAGCTTCATGAGCTACAGGTCTTCCTTCCCTTGGGTGTTCATGGTGGTCCTTCCCTGGGCATTAGTGAGCCCTCATGGAAACTCTCCAGGTGCATACCCGTTGAGAGGGGCAAGTGATGTGAGCTTGGAACAGTTGATAAGGAAGGATCACTCCTGCATTTCCAGGTTTCATGATTATGGGTGTGTCCATTAGGCATGAGAAACCACCACAAGTTCTCTGGTCTTTCCCCGGCAAGGAAATCCAAGCACACAAAGGCACCCAAGAGGGCTTACCTTAGTGACCAGAGTGTCAACATTTGGCAGTGAATAGAGGAGGTGGGACTCATACCCAGCTATGGCCACACAGGCGGAAATCTAAGGAAAAGCCCTTTTGAACATGGGAGGCACCACTGCCAATTCTGGGAAAAATGTTCCTGCCTTTCCAAGACAAATGGTTTCACGGTGATATGGTGGGCCCTTAGGAATGGCAAGCCACCACAGTTTCTCCATGCTTGTCAAGGCCTCACTGAAGCTCACACACCCACAAGCAAAAATGAAAGCCAAGCACAGAAAAGCACCCAAGAGTGGTGACCGCAGTGACAAGAGCGTCAACATTTGGCATTGAATCATGGAGATAAAACTCATACTCAGCTATTGCCACAAAGGCGGAAATCTGTGAAGAAGCCCTTTTCCAGATAGGAGGCACCACTGCCAATTCTGAAAAAAAAGTTCAGCGCTGACCATGAGCATCACAGTAGGTCTGGGGGAGGATGAGACCCCAAGACGCAGAGGAAAGGACCTCTCTTGTTCACCACAAGAAAGGTCTACTCATCTCATCCTCCTTCCTTCTTTGTCCTGCAGATCGCATGCTCAACCCAGGCTCTCACCTGCACGGCGAGGTATATCCCTTCCGCCTGTGGATGACTGCTGAGGAGATGGACAGCTACGGTCTGCAAGAGAATTCAGGGTGAAGAATGTTTACTCCTTTACTGGGCCAGAGGCAGACCCCACTCGGTGTATCACTCTACTTGTCAGATGGGAGTCCAATAAGAGGGTGAGAAATCCTCCTTCTCAGTCAGAGAGTTAAAATAAACCCAAGAAGTGATGTGCTCAATCCCTCAGAACCTTCACCTGAATCCATCCTCAGAAAGCCACTTTCTACCAAGGATGAGCAATATATTTTCTTAGAGTAGGACACGTCTCTCTTCAAAGAGGCTCAGAATGACAGACCTCCAAAGGCTACGCTTCTATCTGAGGTGACACATCACGTCCCCGAGCTTCCCAAGGATGACCACAGGCAAGAGGAATGGGATCCAGCGTACTTACTTGACGGTTCAAAACTGTTCTTTATCTCTTGGAGACTCCGCTGCTCATTGTCAGGATCTGGAAATTCAATACATATGAATAAAAAAAAAAAACCAACAACAACCAAATAGGAGGAGGCCACTTAGCTAAGATCTTTCCCTATGGAACTACAAGAATGCATTGAAGAGCTCTTGGGGAAGAAGGCATCACACAGCAATCCCAAGAAACGTCACATCCTGAGAACCAGAAGCCAGACAGCAGTATGGTGGAGGTTTTATCAATGTGTCCTAGCACAGAGCCCTACAGATGCTCTCCTGTGCCAGGAAGCTGCCTTAGCTGATGCGGAGTTGGCGTGCAGCAGCACATGGTCTTTCCCGGGGAGGCTGCACGAGCCTCGCTCTGCCCCTTCCCCTCCTGCCACCCCACACAGGCAGTCTTCTGCTCCCTCCCACTTCCTCTCAGCACCTCCCCTCGCAGCTCTCCTGCATGCCCTGGAGGTGGCTTAAGATGTTATTTGCATTCTTCAGCCTTGGCTTGGGATTTGGGGGTTTGCCTTTGTCAGGCAAGGGCACAGCTGTTCTGGGTGGGAAGGAGCTTGGGAGGTGTCCAGCAGAGACCTCTGCTGAAAGCAGGCACTACCCTGAGGTCCAAGCAGATGGCTCAGGCCTTCCTCCAAGTGGGCCCTGAGCCCTTTCAAAGGTGAGAGAGCTCCACTTGGTATCTCCCAGTCCTGCTGCAGAGCAGAAAGCCCACAGCCAGGTGAGAGCTACGCCAGTCGGAACCTCCAGTGCTGATGAAAGGGAAATGAGAAGAACTTCAACACGGTCTAGGGGGAGACTGTGTTTGGGTGTGCGTGGTGGAGGTGGTTGGTCGTGTTTCATCTAAAAGTTGTATTGTGAAGAGAGGAAAATGGGACAGGCAGAACTGTGGGAGCAGGACATGAGCAGCTTCAGAGATTGAAAAGAAGTTTCTGCAGAGGCGGCACGTAGCCCTGAGATCAGGAGCAGGGCTAACATAGGGATGAGGAGCCAGCATGGCTGAGACAGGTACGCTGTCACCACCACTTACCTCTGCCCGGACTTTCCAGGTCTGCTTCCCCTTTGGTCTGCTGTGAGCAGTGTCCCTGGGCTCTCTCACGGGAATCCACTCCTCTTCCTTGCTGCAGGATTTGCTCTCCCCTATGGGTGGAGCCTGAGAAAAGGAGCCAGAACACCAAGGTAACCTCATATGCATGCATGAGGGTCTCATGCATGGGTGGTGACCTTCAGTGCAATGCAAAAAAACTCCCTCTCTTCCTGGAGAAGGCATGGCCAGAGGAGAGAGCCCGGGCCAGGGTCATCACAAGCCTTCCACCGGGGAAGAGCACGCTCCCGCAAGCAGGCTACCCAAAAACAGAGCCGCAGGAAAAGGGCTTTCCTCACATGCCAGGAAGGATGGGATTCAGCACAGTCCAGCCTGTGCCACTCGGCCTTGGCACAGCCTGCCACCTGACCTATCCTGGCATCCTGTTCCTCTAGGCACCCTGCTTCTAGTCACCACGTGCCCCAGGACATGGGCATGGGGATGCCAGCTAGGAGAAAACACTTGTGCTGGAGGCCTTTGGTAGGGCAGTGTGTGGGGTGGTGAAAGTGCCAGATATGGGAAGAGTCAAATGCCACCAGGGGCTTCTGCCAAAGGTCAGGCGGGCTCTGCCAATGCCCACAGATGTCTGACCTCCACCCCCCAACTGCCACAGCTTCATGAGCTACAGGTCTTCCTTCCCTTGGGTGTTCATGGTGGTCCTTCCCTGGGCATTAGTGAGCCCTCATGGAAACTCTCCAGGTGCATACCCGTTGAGAGGGGCAAGTGATGTGAGCTTGGAACAGTTGATAAGGAAGGATCACTCCTGCATTTCCAGGTTTCATGATTATGGGTGTGTCCATTAGGCATGAGAAACCACCACAAGTTCTCTGGTCTTTCCCCGGCAAGGAAATCCAAGCACACAAAGGCACCCAAGAGGGCTTACCTTAGTGACCAGAGTGTCAACATTTGGCAGTGAATAGAGGAGGTGGGACTCATACCCAGCTATGGCCACACAGGCGGAAATCTAAGGAAAAGCCCTTTTGAACATGGGAGGCACCACTGCCAATTCTGGGAAAAATGTTCAGCACTGACAATGAGCATCACTGCAGGTCTGGGGGAGGATGAGACCCCGAGACGCAGAGGAAGGGACCCTTCTAGTTCACCACAAGAAAGGTCTACTCATCTCATCCTCCTTCCTTCTTTGTCCTGCAGATCACATGCTCAACCCAGGCTCTCACCTGCACGGCGAGGTATATCCCTTCCGCCTGTGGATGACTGCTGAGGAGATGGACAGCTACGGTCTGCAAGAGAATTCAGGGTGAAGAATGTTTACTCCTTTGCTGGGCCAGAGGCAGACCCCACTCGGTGTATCACCCTATTTGTCAGATGGGAGTCCAGAAGAGGGTGAGAAATCCTCCTTCTCAGTCAGAGAGTTAAAATAAACCCGAGAAGTGATGTGCTCATCCCGCAGAACCTTCACCTGAATCCATCCTCAGAAAGCCACTTTCTACCAAGGATGAGCAATATATTCTCTTAGAGTAGGACATGTCTCTCTTCAAAGAGGCTCAGAATGACAGACCTCCAAAGGCTACGCTTCTATCTGAGGTGACACATCACATCCCCGAGCTTCCCAAGGATGACCACAGGCAAGAGGAATGGGATCCAGCGTACTTACTTGACCGTTCAAAACTGTTCTTTATCTCTTGGACACTCCGCTGCTCATTGTCAGGATCTGGAAATTCAATACATATGAATAAAAAAAAAAAAAAAAAAAAAAAAAAAAGGAGGAGGCCACTTAGCTAAGATCTTTCCTTATGGAACTACAAGAATGCATTGACGAGCTCTTGGGGAAGAAGGCATCACACAGCAATCCCAAGAAACGTCACATCCTGAGAACCAGAAGCCAGACAGCAGTATGGTGGAGGTTTTATCAATGTGTCCTAGCACAGAGCCCTACAGATGCTCTCCTGTGCCAGGAAGCTGCCTTAGCTGATGCGGAGTTGGCGTGCAGCAGCACATGGTCTTTCCCGGGGAGGCTGCACGAGCCTCGCTCTGCCCCTTCCCCTCCTGCCACCCCACACAGGCAGTCTTCTGCTCCCTCCCACTTCCTCTCAGCACCTCCCCTCGCAGCTCTCCTGCATGCCCTGGAGGTGGCTTAAGATGTTATTTGCATTCTTCAGCCTTGGCTTGGGATTTGGGGGTTTGCCTTTGTCAGGCAAGGGCACAGCTGTTCTGGGTGGGAAGGAGCTTGGGAGGTGTCCAGCAGAGACCTCTGCTGAAAGCAGGCACTACCCTGAGGTCCAAGCAGATGGCTCAGGCCTTCCTCCAAGTGGGCCCTGAGCCCTTTCAAAGGTGAGAGAGCTCCACTTGGTATCTCCCAGTCCTGCTGCAGAGCAGAAAGCCCACAGCCAGGTGAGAGCTACGCCAGTCGGAACCTCCAGTGCTGATGAAAGGGAAATGAGAAGAACTTCAACACGGTCTAGGGGGAGACTGTGTTTGGGTGTGTGTGGTGGAGGTGGTGTTGGTCGTGTTTCACCTACAAGTTGTATTATGAAGAGAGGAAAATGGGACAGGCAGAACTGTGGGAGCAGGACATGAGCAGCTTCAGAGATTGAAAAGAAGTTTCTGCAGAGGCGGCACGTAGCCCTGAGATCAGGAGCAGGGCTAACATAGGGATGAGGAGCCAGCATGGCTGAGACAGGTACGTTGTCACCACCACTTACCTCTGCCCGGACTTTCCAGGTCTGCTTCCCCTTTGGTCTGCTGTGAGCAGTGTCCCTGGGCTCTCTCACGGGAATCCACTCCTCTTTCTTGCTGCAGGATTTGCTCTCCCCTATGGGTGGAGCCTGAGAAAAGGAGCCAGAACACCAAGGTAACCTCATATGCATGCATGAGGGTCTCATGCATGGGTGGTGACCTTCAGTGCAATGCAAAAAAAACTCCCTCTCTTCCTGGAGAAGGCATGGCCAGAGGAGAGAGCCCGGGCCAGGGTCATCACAAGCCTTCCACCGGGGAAGAGCACGCTCCTGCAAGCAGGCCACCCAAAAACAGAGCCGCAGGAAAAGGGCTTGCCTCACGTCCCTGGCAGGACGGGATTCAGCACAGTCCAGCCTGTGCCACTCGGCCTTGGCACAGCCTGCCACCTGACCTATCCTGGCTTCCTGTTCCTCTAGGCACCCTGCTTCTAGTCACCACGTGCCCCAGGGCATGGGCATGGGGATGCCGGCTAGGAGAAAACACTTGTGCTGGAGGCCTTTGGTAGGGCAGTGTGTGGGGTGGTGAAAGTGCCAGATATGGGAAGAGTCAAATGCCACCAGGGGCTTCTGCCAAAGGTCAGGCGGGCTCTGCCAATGCCCACAGATGTCTGACCTCCACCCCCCAACTGCCACAGTTTCATGAGCTACAGGTCTTCCTTCCCTTGGGTGTTCATGGTGGTCCTTCCCTGGGCATTAGTGAGCCCTCATGGAAACTCTCCAGGTGCATACCCGTTGAGAGGGGCAAGTGATGTGAGCTTGGAACAGTTGATAAGGAAGGATCACTCCTGCATTTCCAGGTTTCATGATTATGGGTGTGTCCATTAGGCATGAGAAACCACCACAAGTTCTCTGGTCTTTCCCCGGCAAGGAAATCCAAGCACACAAAGGCACCCAAGAGGGCTTACCTTAGTGACCAGAGTGTCAACATTTGGCAGTGAATAGAGGAGGTGGGACTCATACCCAGCTATGGCCACACAGGCGGAAATCTAAGGAAAAGCCCTTTTGAACATGGGAGGCACCACTGCCAATTCTGGGAAAAATGTTCAGCACTGACAATGAGCATCACTGCAGGTCTGGGGGAGGATGAGACCCCGAGATGCAGAGGAAGGGACCCTTCTAGTTCACCACAAGAAAGGTCTACTCATCTCATCCTCCTTCCTTCTTTGTCCTGCAGATCACATGCTCAACCCAGGCTCTCACCTGCACGGCGAGGTATATCCCTTCCGCCTGTGGATGACTGCTGAGGAGATGGACAGCTACGGTCTGCAAGAGAATTCAGGGTGAAGAATGTTTACTCCTTTGCTGGGCCAGAGGCAGACCCCACTCGGTGTATCACCCTATTTGTCAGATGGGAGTCCAGAAGAGGGTGAGAAATCCTCCTTCTCAGTCAGAGAGTTAAAATAAACCCGAGAAGTGATGTGCTCATCCCGCAGAACCTTCACCTGAATCCATCCTCAGAAAGCCACTTTCTACCAAGGATGAGCAATATATTCTCTTAGAGTAGGACACGTCTCTCTTCAAAGAGGCTCAGAATGACAGACCTCCAAAGGCTACGCTTCTATCTGAGGTGACACATCACATCCCCGAGCTTCCCAAGGATGACCACAGGCAAGAGGAATGGGATCCAGCGTACTTACTTGACCGTTCAAAACTGTTCTTTATCTCTTGGACACTCCGCTGCTCATTGTCAGGATCTGGAAATTCAATACATATGAATAAAAAAAAAAAAAAAAAGGAGGAGGCCACTTAGCTAAGATCTTTCCTTATGGAACTACAAGAATGCATTGACGAGCTCTTGGGGAAGAAGGCATCACACAGCAATCCCAAGAAACGTCACATCCTGAGAACCAGAAGCCAGACAGCAGTATGGTGGAGCTTTTATCAATGTGTCCTAGCACAGAGCCCTACAGATGCTCTCCTGTGCCAGGAAGCTGCCTTAGCTGATGCGGAGTTGGCGTGCAGCAGCACATGGTCTTTCCCGGGGAGGCTGCACGAGCCTCGCTCTGCCCCTTCCCCTCCTGCCACCCCACACAGGCAGTCTTCTGCTCCCTCCCACTTCCTCTCAGCACCTCCCCTCGCAGCTCTCCTGCATGCCCTGGAGGTGGCTTAAGATGTTATTTGCATTCTTCAGCCTTGGCTTGGGATTTGGGGGTTTGCCTTTGTCACGCTGTCACTACCACTTACCTCTGCCCAGACTTTCTAAGTCTCCTTCTCTTTTGGACTGCTGTGAGCAGTGTCCCTGGGCTCTCAGAGATGTCTGACCCCTTCCCCCATCTGCCACGGCTTCATGAACTAGAGTTGTTCCTTCCCTTAGGTGTTCATGGTGGTCCTGCCTTGGGCATTCGTCAGCCATTATGGCATGGTCAACCCAGTCTCCTGGGTTGACACTCCTCCTTCAAGTCCACACATAGAGGGGAACCTCACAAGTCACCTCCTTATTGAGCAGCAACTTCACCTGAGCCTGTCTTCTTAAAGCTTCCCTCTACCAACCACAGGTTGAGTAAAATGTGTCAAGGGGCTCTACAGGGAACTTGGTCAGAGGAACAGCCCTCTACAAGCCTTGCTTCTCTCTCCAGTGACACATCCCATCCCACAGGTTCCTGATGGATGACCATAGGCAAGAGCCATGGGATCCAGCATACTTACTTGGAGTCTCAAGTGTCTTCGTCACTTCTCGGACAATCAGCATCGTTGTCTCAGGTTCTGAGCACTCAATTCATAGGACACAAAAAATTAAAAGATAAAAAGAGGAAACTCAACTAGGACCTTGCCCTAAGGAACTGCATGAATGGATTGAACATTTTTTTGGGGGTAATACATCCCTTCTTATCCTATGTGATCCTCCTGGGGATCCAGGGTTTTCAATTTACTTCCTTTCCCTTCCATCCCTGTCTAAAGAGAGGAAACACAGCTCTTACCAGGTTTGCCAGATATCTCCCGGCGCCTTCTTCTTTCCT
This sequence comes from Vanellus vanellus, assembly GCF_965231255.1. NCBI lineage: Eukaryota > Metazoa > Chordata > Aves > Charadriiformes > Charadriidae > Vanellus > Vanellus vanellus. The sequence goes on from NC_138934.1 coordinate 636,823, forward strand.
GTCTCCTTTTTTCTCGGTTCAGTCTACAATGTGTGGAAAAAAGCAGCCAAAGCTGTGTGTTGGGCACAGGGCTAGAGAACAGAAGGCAGAGTTGGTAAGAAGTTCTGATGAACTCCCAGCTGGTCACTATCCCATCTTGGGTGCAGTGTAGCTATCTGAGAGTTCTCACAGCCATCCATAAACGTTTTCCTTGGTCAATATCAACAGTGCATGCAGGACAAGAGGAAATGGTGTCAAGTTGTACCAGGGGAGGTTTAGGTTAGACATGAGGAAAAACGTCAACACTGAAAGCGTTATGAAAGACTGGAACAGGCTGCCCAGGGAAGTGGTTGAATCACCATCCTTGGATGTTTCTAAAAGCCCTCTAGATATGGTGTGCAGGGACATGGTTTAGAAGTGGGTCCCGTAGTGTTAGATAACAGTTGCACTTGATGAGCCTAAAGGTCTTTTCCAGCCATAACGATTCTATCATTCTATGATTCTATGATCTGCAGAGTGCAGAAGAAGGTGCTTGACACCAGCTACTATTTTCCACAGAGGCAGAAGATTGGGACTATTTTCCATGTGCATATTCCTTCAGACTAACTCCGATCCTGGAGGTTACCCTGACCAAGCTCTAGAGAAAGGACGTTAGTGGGCTGACATTTGCTGGCTGCCAAATGCCCACCAAGTTACTCTCTCACTCCCCCTCCCTCTTTACGTGGTCAGGGGGAGAAAATAAGAGAGAAAAGCTTGTGGGTTGACATAAAGACCAGGGCATCACTTACCAATTGCCACTGGGGACAAAACAGACTCAGTATAGGGAAGATTAATTTATTGCAAAGAGATAGGCAAGAGATCCAGAGCAGTGGGCTTAGGAAGTGCTCTGAAGAGTGTGTGGACCAAGTTGGCCTTTCTCCCTTTAAACACACCAGGGATGGTTCTCCCATGGCTATGAGGACCCCTTGTGAAAGCCACTTCAGAGCTCTGCAGGGATGAGTTTCCATGCTATAAGAGCTGGCTGCAGAAGACATTGCTGGAGACAAGCTGGAGTCAGAAGGGAGAAACAGGGGCTGATCTGCTTGTTACAGAGGAGGAGATCTGCTCATGGCACACCTCATCGCTCTGCCCTGCTCTTCATGCCCCTCTCTTTCTTTCACTCATTTTCCCTGTGCTGTCTGCTCCTTGTCTCTTTTGGCTTTGTTTGCCAAGAGCCACGGTCAAAAGAGGCAGAAGGCTTTGGTCAAATGGGTGCTGAATGAGAGGAACTCCTTGCCAGAGGGTGCTGCTTGTCAAGAAAGCTTTCCTCGGATTCAAGGGGAGTCTAGAGCCGGGTCAGTAAGAAAGCTCCACTGAGGATTATAAATAGAGAAATCACATCAGGGGCCCCATCAGCTGTCACAGCCACCGGGCCCGTGGCTAACCCGTGGGTCTAACGCAAGTGCTTAGGTATAAAAATACCAGCCATGCTTTCAGATGACTGAAGGAAGCTGTGTTCTTCAAACTCCTTTGTTGCTATTTTCCCATAATCAGAAAGAAAAGAAAGAATCTAAGTAAGCCAAAGCACCCAGCATTGTGAGGGTTTTTCCCCTGAAAGCAGAGCAATAGAGTGATGCAGTTTTAAAGAATAACAATGAAAACTTGCAAAAACCGGAGTAACATACCTTGAGAGAAATCACTTCTCAGCACTGTCTCTCCTGAGTGAAACTGGCTTTTGCTGGTAGGGCAACGGGCAGCCTTCAGTGTCATTGGACTTTGTGCAGTTCCAGGAAAGAGGACTCATAAAATCTGTTGGGACTTTGACACTCGGCCTCGCACTGACTGTCAGAAGAATCCTTAGCAGTGGTGAAAGTGCTGTTCCAGTACCGTTCAGGTCTTGGGATGAGATTCAGTGTTGTGGCCTGAGGAAAATGGTTGCAGGTCATACATGGTGCACACCAGGAGCTATGATGAATATCTCTCTTCTATTGATAACGTATATTAGCAGCTCATACACAATGTAGCTAAGTGAAAAATGGTTGTACTTCCAGGAAAGGTTCACCCGCCTTTTCACAGTTGGAGGGAATATAACTTCTTGAAATGTTCTCTCTTCTTTCTCTCTCTCATGTATTTAGAAGGAGCCCTGAGAAATGGTTTAAACAAAAATACTTCTTTTATACAGGGTTATACATGCAATCTGAGGCCAAAGCCATTTTGAAGCATAGCAAAAACAAAAAAAAAAAAATGAAAGAGAACGGCCGAGAAGAGCAGAGGACAGAATAGAAGTGCAATTTAGAGAAACAGAGAAGATGCAAAGTGATGGAGAGGAGAGGAGAGGGAGAGGAGAGGAGAGGAGAAGAGAGGAGAGGGAGAGGAGAGGAGAGGAGAGGAGAGAGAGGAGAGGAGAGGAAGGAGGGAGAGGAGAGGAGGAGAGAGGAGAGGAGAGGAGAGGAGAGGAGAGGAGAGGAGAGGAGAGGAGAGGAGAGAGAGAGGAGAGGAGAGGGAGGGAGAGGAGAGGAGAGGAGGGAGAGGAGGAAGAGGACAAAGAACTAACCTCTTCTTTGCATATTAGTGGATGACTCTGTTGGCCAGAGTTCAGCCACATTTGGAAGTTTCTCTTGTTCCCTTTACAGAAAGTTGGATGTCATTAAGTGGTGAGAAGGACCTTTGTGATTCAGAATAAGCTGGGAAACGGCTCTAGTAAGCTTGGGTGAGGGTTGTGAAACACTGAAGCATGTTTCCCAGAGAGGTGGTAGATGTGCCATCCCTGGAAACTTTCAAGGTCAGGTTGGACAGGGCTCTGAGCAACCTGATCTTCTGGAAGATGTCCCTTGCTTATTGCAGGGGGGTTGGACTAGATGACCTTTGAAGGCCCTTCCAACCCAAACTTTGCTGTGATTCTAGTCTGTGATTCAACCAGTTCTGCACCCAGCCCACCTTCAAAGTCATACTGGGAAAGCACAGCCAAAGACAATAGAAAAATTCTTGGGGAAGCAAAAATTACACCCAGATGGCCAGTTGATAGCACAGCTTTCTTCCCCAGGCGACCATTCTCTCTCACTTTTATTTTCCTCTTGGAGCCCTACTGGGAGCAGCCATGCTGCTGATGCCCTCACTTCCCCCTTCTCTGCACCTGAGGAGATGTTGCAGACAAGAAGATCCTCTGGCTCCTGTGTGCGCAGCTTGGCTGAAGGAAACAGAGTGGTCGCCATCCACCCCAACAGCACCACAGCATCCACAGCTTGTTGAGAAGTGAAAGAATTAAAAGACACACGCTTAGCTGCCTTAATGTACGGTGGTGAAGAGCCGTATGGGACAGCTAAATTTTTCCTCCTTGCCAGAGAAACTTAACTTCCACCTGCAGAAGGGAAGGAAAGTGGAAGGAAGGGTCAGGTACTGAACTTTAAATTCAGTGTTTCTCTGCCTGTTTCCCTTTAGTCGCTTCTCTGCCTGAAGGTCACATCTTGTCTTCCATATGAGGGCTACGTTTTTGTGTTGAAGGTGATTAGGTGCAAACAGAGCTTCGGTGTTAAGTACATCCTGCTGAATGCCCACTGCTTAGCACTGAAAGTGAAGCTTATTTCAGTATTAAAGCTGGATTTTACCTGTTGTCACATCAGAAAGATCTCCACACCTTCAATCTTTGATCACTTATCAAGGGATTACCTTTGAACAGTGAAATTGAAATGAAAAATTACATATTAAAGATTAACTTGGGGTGTGACTCTGCCTCATTTTTCTCTAAGGCTGATGCTGTGCTGTCAGGTTACATTGGGAATGAGGCATTTTTCCCTGAGACTTGACAGACACTGTTTAGAGAAATCAGCTTGAAAATGAGAGTCATTCTGACTTTGGAGAAGGTCATGTCTTTGTGCGTTAAGCACTCTTGGATTTTCACTGCACTTGCCCCTTAGTATCACTTTTCACGTCTGTTTCTTCCTTGAAATACTAAGCCAGAAGCATTTCCTAGCTGCCCTAATAATTACAAGGTACCC